>NC_083276.1:64334793-64934793 GCF_963506605.1 Zootoca vivipara
GCCCCAGAATGTGCGCATGAAGCTCCACCGCTGCTTACGCCACCCATTCCAAAGGGTACCCTAACCCTCTGGAGCAGATATGGCAGAGGTGGCAGTTCAGGAGAATAATAGAAATCCTAAAGGTTTATAAAGGGACCCCTGACCATTAGGTCCAGTTGTGACTGACTCTGGGGTGTGGCGCTCATCTCGCGTTACTGGCCGAGGGAGCCGGCGTACAGCTTCCAGGTCATGTCACCAGCATAACAAAGCATATCTTGAGATCAACCGGTGAACAGGATCAATATCATAGTCCTGGTGGCACCGTCATGCTGGCATTAGAAATCAAACCATTTGAAACTTCAAAATTTTGAAATAATTTTTTTAGATAGAAGCTTCTCTGAAAAATTTGTGGATCGGTATTTAGGGGATGGCCCAACATTTACAGACGCCCTTCCCCTTTCTCTGAATGCAAGACAACCATCCTTACTGATCATCTGGAGTCAGTACAATGCCAAGCCATGAATTAACTACTCGGATATGTCAGATACCACTAGGACTCATAGGGAATCATAGGAATATAAGGGACAAAGGACATATCATAGGGACATAGGAATATAAGACAAACAAGCTGGATCAAGCCAATGGCCAATCTAGTCCAGCATCATGTTCTCATAGTGGCCAAAAACAGGTGCCTATTGGAAGCTTGCAAGCTAGGCCACCTGTAATTCCCAGAAACTGGTATTCTGAAGCATACTAACTGACAGTTGAGGTAGTATGTAGCCATCGTGACTAGTGGTCATTGATAGCTTTGTCCCCATGAATTTGTCCAGCTACATGAAAAACCAGCTACATAAAATGCTGTGATGAGATAATAAAGGAGATTATGGTATGTATTAGATTAGGAACATTTCTGGACACCAATCCAATCATGTAGCTGTAAAGAAAATGGTTTTAATGTAATGTAAAAAAAATTAATCCACATCAAGGTCAAACGTATATTTTAAAAGTTTTTTTTTTGTAAAGAGGGCTACATTCAAGAAGGGACTGCATATAGTCATACTTTGGCAATACTGAAATGCACTGAGGTACTGTACTGGGAAATGATCACAAACATGGGTGTATGAGATCTACTTTCAGGTTTTGGATTAAAAATAGTAATTTTGTGGGGTATAAATTTCTCTTCAAAAATACTTTAGAAACTGCCCATATTTAGTTTTTTTCAAACTGTTCAGTCACCAGTACCGTTTCACTGGGTTGCTAACTTCTTTGGTATATTTTTTCCTAGGCTGCTTCCTCTTTCCTGGATTAGTGATATAATCATCCCACTTAATTTGGCGTCATGTGGAGACCATGGTGATGTCACAATGAAACAAAGCTAATTGGATAAAACTGCATAATGACATCACTGAGGACAAGCAAGGGTAATTTACATCAATATGTCAGTATGTTAATATGAAGGCAGCCCTGTTTAGAGAGGCTTTTAATCTTTAATCGATTATTTTATTCTTCTGTTGGAAGCTGCCCAGAGTGGCTGGGGAAACCCGACCAGATGGGCGGGGTATAAATTTATTATTATTATTATTATTATTATTATTATTATTATTATTATTATTATTATTAACATTTTCACAAGGCATGCAAATCAAAAAGGGAGGGCTTTTTTGGCCCTGGCAAAAGTGTTCATGGAAAAAGAGCAAGCAGGTTCAGCTCCTCACTCCCTATAATATGGCATGAAAAACACACTGCACACTATAAGCATACCCAAGAATTATACTGTGTAATATACTTTCCTTACAAACCATTAGTGAAACAATTATGACCAAATTAACCATATTAACAAAAGCAAATATCTGGAATTTGTTCAGCTGTACTAGAATCATAGAATCATAGAGTTGGAAGAGACCACAAGGGCCATCCAGTCCAATCCCCTGCCAAGCAGGAAACACTATCAAAGCATTCTTGACATATGCCTGTCAAGCCTCTGCTTAAAGACCTCCAAAGAAGGAGACTCCACCACACTTCTTGGCAGCAAATTCCACTGTCAAACAGCTCTTACTGTCAGGAAGTTCTTCCTAGTGTTTAGGTGGAATCTTCTTTCTTGTAGCTTGAATCCATTGCTCCGTGTCCGCTTCTCTGGAGCAGCAGAAAACAACCTTTCACCCTCCTCTATATGACATCCTTTTATATATTTGAACATGGCTATCATATCACCCCTTAACCTTCTCTTCTCCAGGCTAAACATACCCAGCTCCCTAAGCCGTTCCTCATAAGGCATTGTTTCCAGGCCTTTGACCATTTTGGTTGCCCTCCTCTGGACACGTTCCAGCTTGTCAGTATCCTTCTTGAACTGTGGTGCCCAGAACTGGACACAGTACTCCAGGTGAGGTCTGACCAGAGCAGAAGACAGTGGTACTATTACTTCCCTTGATCTAGACGCTATACTCCTATTGATGCAGCCCAGAATTGCATTGGCTTTTTTAGCTGCTGCATCACACTGTTGACTCATGTCAGGTTTGTGGTCTACCAGGACTCCTAGATCCTTTTCACATGTACTGCTCTCAAGCCAGGTGTCTTCCATCCTGTATTTGTGCCTTTCTTTTTTTTTTTTTTTTTTGCCCAAGTGTAGTACTTTACATTTCTCCTTGTTAAAATTCATCTTATTTGCTTTGGCCAAGTTGTCTAATCTGTTAAGGTCATTCTGAAGTGTGATTCTGTCCTCTGGGGTATTAGCCACCCCTCCCAATTTGGTGTCATCTGCAAACTTGCTCAGGATGCCCTCAAGCCCATCATCCAAGTCATTGATAAAGATGTTGAATAAGACTGGGCCCAAGACAGAACCCTGTGGCACCCCACTAGTCACTACTCTCCAGGATGAAGAGGAGCCATTGATGGGCACCCTTTGGGTTCGGTCAGTCAGCCAGTTACAAATCCACTGAATGGTAGCATTGTCTAGCCTGCATTTTACCAGCTTCTTTACAAGAATATCATGGGGCACCTTGTCAAAGGCCTTGCTGAAATCAAGATAGGCTATATCCACAGCATTCCCTTCATCTACCAGGCTTGTAATTCTGTCAAAAAATGAGATCAGATTAGTCTGACATGACTTAGTTTTCAGAAACCCATGCTGACCTTTAGTGATCACAGCGTTCCTTTCTAGGTGCTCACAGACCGTTTGCTTAATGATCTGCTCTAGAATCTTTCCTGGTATTGATGTCAGGCTGACTGGGCGGTAATTGTTTGGGTCCTCTCTTTTCCCCTTTTTGAAAATATGGACAACATTTGCCCTCCTCCAGTCTGCTGGGACTTCGCCTGTTCTCCAGGAATTCTCAAAGATTATTGCCAGTGGTTCTGAAATCACCTCTGCCAGTTCTTTTAATACTCTTGGATGAAGTTCATCTGGCCCTGGAGACTTGAATACATCTAAATTAGCCAAGTATTCTTGTATTACCTCCTTACTTATTCTGGGCTGTGTTTCCCCTGCTGAATCATCTGCTCCATATTCTTCAGGTCGGGCATTGTTTTCTTTTTTGGAGAAGACTGAGGCAAAGAGGGTATTGAGGAGTTCTGCCCTTTCTCTGTCCCGTTCGCATTTCACCATCTTCTCCCCTAAGTGACCCCACTGTTTCCTTGTTCTTCCTTTTGCTACGGACATACCCATAAAAGCCCTTTTTGTTGCTTTTAACCTCTCTAGCAAGCCTGAGTTCATTCTGTGCTTTAGCTTTTATGACTTTGTCTCTACACGTGCTGGCTATTCGTTTGAATTCCTCTCTGGTGATTTCCCCCTTTTTCCATTTTTGGTACATATCCCTTTTAAATCTTAACTCAGTTAAAAGTTCTTTAGATAGCCACCCTGGCTTCTTTAGGCACCTTCCATGTTTCCGTCTCATTGGTATTGCCTGAAGTTGTGCTTTTAATATCTCCCTTTTAACAAACTCCCAACCATCATGAACTCCCTTCCCTTTTAGTATTACTGACCATGGGATTTCACCCAGCATTTCTCTAAGTTTTCTGAAGTCGGCTTTCTTAAAGTCTAGGATTTGAGTCTTAGTATGCTTGGTATACTAAGTATGGTATACTTAGTATGCTTGGTATACTGTATAATAAACTCCAGAAGAGCATGGTCACTCCCACCTAATGATCCTGCCACTTCTACCCCACTAACCAGGTCATCACTATTGGTTAGGACCAGATCTAAAATGGCTGATCCTCTTGTTGCTTCTTCCACTTTCTGGACAATGAAATTGTCTGCAAGGCCAGTGAGGAATCTGTTCGACCTTATGCTCTTGGCTGAGTTTGACATCCAACAAATATCAGGATAGTTGAAATCCCCCATTGCTACTATCTCACTTCCTTTTGAATGCTTGGCCATCAGTTCCAGGTGTGGGAATGTTAGGGATGTGGATTAGGATATATTATTAGATAGATCCTATCCAAGCTTGTGTTAGCAAGCTTCCAATATCAGCAGAGTGACATTCCCCTTTTGTGCGCAGCAAAGCGTGAGCGTTAGGTTTGTTAGAACCTCTGCAACAAATATACTTCAATATTGTACTTCCTGGCAAATCCCCTTTGTCCCTCTTAAAAGAAATACACAACACAATAGTATTAAAATAAGATAGAGTTTACTTACAGGTTCATCCTGAGTTAACAGCATAATCTCAGAAAGGCAGGCTTACGTAGAAAAGTTACAAGTATATACATCTGGAGTCTACTTAGTAAAGTGAGGCTCCATCTGGTCTCTCTCTTGGCAGCAGGCCAAGAGGGAGAACCATCCTAACTAGAGATTCTCTGGAGATGTGTTCCCGTTGAAGGAGAAAAGGCTAAGAGAGAGAATGGCTGCTGGCTAGGGGCTTTTGTCTGCCAGCTAATCCATCTCATCTGCATATCTAAAGGAACAGGAACTGAACTTAGTCAGGTGTCCCTCCAGGTGAGTTCCTGTTAGTGGACACTCTAGGAACTGTTGTGACTTGTCTGCCCCAGTATTCCATCCCACACCAGGAAGGCATCATCTGTGTCCTCAGTTTGGCTTGGGGATCTATAGTAAACTCCCACAATGAGATCACTGTTATTTTTCTCTCCCCTAATTTTGACCCAGATACACTCAACTTGGCTTTGAAGTTTTAAATCCTGGTTCTCTTTACAGGTATACACATCCCTGACATATAACGCTACTCCTCCTCCTTTCCTGTTTGGTCTATTTCTCTGAAATAGATTGTATCCCTCTATTACTACATTCCAATCATGAGACTCATCCCACCAGGTTTCAGTGATGCCTATTATGTCATATTTAGTTTGCTGTATATTGATTTCAATCATAGGAAGCTATTCTGTGGATTCCAGACAGTAACAGGAAGCCAAATAATTTGAAAATTCATATTACTAATCTATTTATTAATCTACTTTGCTTTAGTATTCTGTATTTTGTATATTTGAATATAGGTGGATAGTCTGAGTGGTGCAGATGAAACTATGCTTAAGCAATGTGGAGCAAGCCCTTCTGGAGCAGAAATTCCTTCTGCCAGATTTAACTACCATTAACTGCAATAACTGCAACAACATTACCCACGATTAGAGCTAATCAAAGCGCCTGTTGAACTCAAGATCTGAAACCAGTTTCCAACCATAATTTCAGATACTGGAATAAGCGGAAACGCCTAGTTAGTTTAAAAGTAATTAACATTGCTGACTGCATAACAGTTTACCAAAACTCACACTCCAAGAGGGAATAATATAATTTCACATCACAGCATGGGCATAGCCGGGGGCAGGGGGGGGAGCTGCCCCCCTCAAATCAACAAAAAGCAAAAAAAAGGAAGAAAGAAAACTGTGGTTCTGCCCCCCTAACAAAAGCCCTCCCCCCACAAAAGCCCTGACCCCCCCAACAAAAATCCTGACTACGCCCATGCATTGCAGTTCTAATTGCTTACGTTAAAGAAATGAAAGTGTTATATCCACATTCATCCTGTTTACACATTTTCTATGCTAGTTTGGCCTCCAGGTTACCTAGATTATAAACAGCCAACAGAAATTTCAGACTACAGTATAATATTGAAATGTAGCAAGTACTTACCTGGAATTTGAGAACAAAATTCAGCACTTTTGCACTGACACTGTGAGAAAGAAAGAGTTTGATATTTCATACTTTTTTGTAGAATAGTGAAAAAAAGTTTAAGTTTAGAATCCTAATCCAATGAAATCCACAAAAAGAAACCAGGTTCCATTAATTAATTCCCCCCCCCCCTTAAGCATAGGATACTGTACAGGATGAGGGCATGCAGCACTCCTGCACCACATTCCTTTTCTAACAAATTAAGGTTGCAACCCTATATTCACTTATCTGGGAGTAACCCCCATTAAACTAATGGTTCTTACTTCTCAATAGACATGTATTGAATTTTACTGCAAGTGGCTTAAGCTCCTAATTGACATATAAAGGAGGAAATGGACATCAGACACCCATTCCCTCCCTTCTGATCACTGAACAACGATTGTGCTTTCAGACTGAAAAGCACGGAACTTCTGTCCAGCAAGAATAGAAGGGTCCACAAGCAAAATGTTCAGGATGGAAGAATGTGAACCGATTTACATTAATGACATTTAATGCTGATTTCTAAGCAAACACTGGATTGCCATTTAGGGATTGGCCAAGCTCAGGAACTAATCATTGTTTTCAGCACAACTTTTCCTATTGACTTTGGTTGTTAACTCTCTGAATCACAACGTTTCCAAAGGATGCTGCAGTGCAATGCATCTAAAAGAGTAATTGAAAAATTGTTCTGTTTAGATTATATCATAATCAACTTCTCTTTGAATAGCTCCAATTTCTGTTAAATTTTTAAGAAATGTGTTTGTATTTTCTTTGTATTATGGACACTAAAGCTTTAATTTTGAATTTGTGTGTCTTTTACCAGAATAAACTGCTATTTCATATTTTTTTACAGATACAGTCCCTTAAAGCTCAGGCTTGATTTGTAATAAAACAGCAAGCACTAGGCAGAGCTATGTTGCCTATTCCTTCCACAGAAAAGAAGTATACAGTATTTGTTAAGTTTCCAAGAAGGAGAGGAAGGGAAATCTCCCTCTATGTGGTTTACCATGGGATCCTTCCTTGGATTCGGCATTAGGAGAGCCATATTTATGGCATTTTTGTTTAAAATATGTGCCATCCTTCATGAGTCTTAAAGAGGAGCTTGACGCTATCCATTGCTACTGCTTCCCTGGCTTTTAGCCAAAGAGTCACATGTTTCTGTACTCTGCTCAAGTGCTTTTTTAGCAGAACGTGTTAATCAGTTTTTAAAATTAAAATAAACAAACCTGTGTCACAGATCATCAATTCCTCTTCTACTGAAAATACAAGGCACCAGATAACATCATTTACAATGGCAGTTGCCAGATTCTCCTGAATCACCTGCTGCTGTTGGCTCAGTTCTCAGAAGCAGATTTCAACTAGCATTTTTTCCTCATTTCATCATTGGATTGTGTCCATTATATGTCTACCTAACTTTTTTCTTTTCTGTTTGCCCTTTTTACAGTTTAACATTAATGATTTTATTTTTTAAATTGTTATGAAAATTGATTTTAATACTTTATTGCTATTTAAAATTAACATTTCAAATTGTCTTATAAACCTTTTAGAGGTCTTTTGTACTAGTAAGCGACATATAAATTTTGTGAAATAAAATAAAAGCAAATACTTTTTCTTAATTGGTTATCAGTAAAGAGCAGGCACAGGCAAACTCGGCCCTCCAGATGTTTTGGGACTACAACTCCCATCATCCCTAGCTAACAGGACCAATGGTCAGGGATGATGGGAATTGTAGTCCCAAAACATCTAGAGGGCCGAGTTTACCTATGCCTGGTAAGGAGCATTTTAAGGGTTATTTTATACATTACACAGAGAAAAACAGGTTTCCAATCAAGTCAGCCAAACCTGGTTCTCTAACAATTGTACCAGATTATGTACATGTTTTCAAACATGGGTTTGTTACAATTACACTTTATATGTATTTGAAATATCTTGGACATACATAGAATACCATTTCTGTTCAACCCATTTTACAATATCAGTTTCCTCTATTACCGTATTTGAGATCACTAGCAAAGCAACTGCATAATTCTAGGATGATTATTTCTAGTTTTACAAACTTCTAGAGATTACTAGAATGCAGATTTCTTGCTAATATCATTAGGAGAGCATTTTCACGGGAGTCCTCTCTTGGGAATCAAGGAAGACATTAAAAACAAGTTTGGAGAAGCAATTTTTGCTTTCTCTTACTCATATTCTCTTCCTCAGGAATAGGAGGCATTTTTGACAAAATGTGATCAAATTAGGAGAATAATGTATAGCATTGGCTTGTCTTAAATATTATGCTGTCATCCAGTGGCCATTGTTATGAACTGCACAACTCTTCTGTTTTACATTTATCAACAGAACTCAGAAATGGTTATGACCTAAATTAAACAGCATGGAATGACATGGAGGGAAATAAGATAAGCCAGAAAATTCACAAAACGTCTTTTTTCCCTTCTTCCCACTAAAGGACTAAAAACTAGAAAGGTGTAGGCCCTAAAGCCCTGAGGGACAAACAGTACTGTATTATAGATGTGTTTTGCCTCGTAAAGAGCTACTCAGCGCAAGCTATTAAAGATTTCCCTCAAATAGTAAGTTTGCATATTGCCACAAGGGTTTCCTCCGAGGCTAGTAAAACTGTCAAACTTATACTAAAAAGTCTGAAACAATCACTCCGCAGAGACAGCGGTGGTGGGACGAGAGAAAAATAGAAGAGCAGCATGCTGGTCAGGGCTGATGGGAGTTGTAGTCCAAAGCAGATGGAGGGCGCCAGGTTGGCAAAGTATGTACTAGAGGGAGGGATAAGGAGCATTCTGACATTGGAAGCTCTGCCTTACATCTCTGTTAAGCGGGGGAAGGGGGAGTTGCCTAGCAGTGCCGGATTTACGTATAAGCTAAACAAGCTATAGCTTAGGGCCCCCTCTCTTGGGGGGGCCCCAAAAAATTAAAGCAAAAACAAAAACTGGATCTACATTTCCAAAATATAAGATAAAAAAGCAAATAATACCTACATACGGCAGCAGTGTTTTGTGTTGTGTAGGCTCCTATGCTGTAAGTAATGGGCCCCGCCTGCTAGCCTGCTCCCTAAAATATCACTATCACTATTAATATACTTCTTCTTAATTGTATTTCACTGTTAATATACTTCTTAATTGTCTTTCAGTTCAACAATTACTTTGATAAAATACACATTTTATTATGTGCAAATGGCTTTAGATACCTATTAGGACCATAAATTACCATATAGCCTATATTCAACACAAAAAACAGCGACAATTTGTTGTTGACAAAGGACAGGTGGACATATAAAGGGCCCCATTACCTTCAGGAGCTTAGGGCCTCATCAGACCTAAATCTGGCCCTGCCTAGACCCCATTTACTCAGTACCAATGGGGTTTTGCTGAGGCAAAGTGTTACTTGTCAAGAAGGTTGTGAGGAAAAGAACACAGATAACAGAGGCATGACACACACACCCTTCTCCCAACAAGGCAACAGAGTGCCTAGATTAAATAGAGTACACTAAAAGTGGAATTCCATAACTTATCCCAACACAGAGGAAGGAGAACCCGTGCTTAAGTCAAAGCAGGAAGCGGCAGGATAAAGAAGCAAATACATACTTCCTGCATTCTCCTCACAATGTACACTGAGGAGAGAACTAAAACTCTTGAGTTGCTGGTCTCAAGCCTTCAGCAAGGTGGGGAATTCTCAGGCCTGAAGGAGAAGGGAAGTCTTGCCTGACCCCACCCCCAAGCTAGCTAAATGAGTTTTTTGACTTAGGGTAAATGTCTCCTGAATCTATTTCACCTTCTGGAGGCCAAAACTGGAATTACAAGCTCCTAGTCAGCTCAGCTGTACTCCTTTGCCTGATAATGGCACCAACCTGAATCACTTTTTGTCTGCATGTGTGGGTAAAGTTTGCAATCTCCAGAGGGATTTCAAGTGAAACCCATTGTGTTTCATAGAAGCTATCTGAAACATACTGCATTATTATTATTATTATTATTATTATTATTATTATTATTAATTGAATTTATATTCCGCCCTATAGCCAGAGGTCTCAGGGCAAATACTCTGTCTTTCTGTCTCAGGTGTATAATTCAATTATCAGAAGATTCCACATAGTTTGAGTTCTGTACTGATGTAAGGAATATAATTTTCACTGTTTAGAATTACTCCAGGCTCTGGGTGTAGTATTATAAACACCAGAATCCAAGAGTTAGAAGGTTAACAAAATAATAATAATCCCCCCCCCGCCCCGTGAAGAAAAGCCTGTCTTTTGCTTAGATCAGGGGAATAGATTTCCGTTAAGAAATTCAGCTCTCGTTAATGAGGATGAAATCATGGGTTGAGCGCGCCTGTGCTATCTCCTTGTGGCTGGTAGCTCAAGGTCAGTATGGCCGCCTGCTTAATTAATATTCTGGTTCTAGCTAGCTGAGCTTCTGATTGGCTGGGAAGTCCAGGTTCAGTTCTTAGGCCAGTTTTATATAATTTTGACTTAGGCCATTTTTCTGTGCTTCACACCTTTTTCTGATGCTTAAGCACAGGTGTTCCTATGCTGTAGGTTCATGTACCTTGTAGGTTTATATTAGACTAAGTTTTGCTGCTTTATTCTGACTTGTGTTTTTTTTAACCATTTCTGTTTTCCAACAGTATTTTATTTGTACTTTTCATGGGTGTTTATTTTATTATTCACTGTCAATAATTTGCCTCATTTTGCCTTCATTTTGTGTCTGTTTTATTCTAGAAAGCTTGGGTCCCCAGTTCTGGTGTTTGGGACTTCTTGGTTAATGGCTACTGTACAGTGTAGTTTGTCTGTGGCTCAGAGGGCAGAGAGTGGACTTTTAGCTCTTGCCCATCTGAATCTGCAGGGTCTCCTGACCTAGACTAGAAGACAACAAGAGTGGTGTCAGCATACTACTTTTGCAGAGTCCAGTTGAAAGGCTCTGGCTGGATTTTTCTACTGACTTAGGCCAAGCAAGAGTCCTCACTCCCTGGGCTTGGAGGTCAGGCAATCTTGACACACATACCCCAAATTAGGGCAGAACAACGTACTCCAAGGCAAATACCTCAATGTTGTCCTTTAAGGTTTGTGATATATATATATATATATATATATATATATATATATATATATATATATATTTTCTTTTTATACCACTGTCAAAAAGATATATCACAGCAGTTTACAATATAAAAACTTAAAACCAAACAACAACATTACAAGTTAAAAACAAAAGCATAAAGAAGTTAAAAACAACCATCAATAGATGGGGGGGGGTGTTGAACTCTTAATAGCTTGCATAGGTTTGGTGGAACAGAAAAGTTTTGTTTTGTTTTTTTGCACAGAAGGCAAATGCTGAATCTCTATTGGCAGGATGTTCCACAGGAAAGGGCCAAGGACACTATAGGCTTGCTTTCTTGTTGTTGTCAAACAAGCCTCATCAACTCAGGGAATGACCAAAGATGCTCTTGCGGATAATCACAGTGATCAAGCTGGAATATAAGGTTTCAGAGAATCTCTGGACCCAAGTGGTTCAGGGCTTTGTAAATCGAAATAAGAATCTTGAACCTGGCTTAGTATCAGATAGGCAGGCAGTGCAGCTCAATGGCGTCACATGTTCTCAACCAGAAGCTCTCATCAGCAATCCTGCTGCAGCATTTTGTACCAGCTGGAGCTTCCAAACCAGACTGAGTGGCAGCCCCGCTGCATTACAGTATTACAGTAATCTAACCTTGAGTTTACCAGTGCAGGATTCTGGAGCAATGATTTCCACGTATTGTAGTAAGAATCAAGAACATATGATTTTACATCCTTTCTTATTTCTCCCTAGATACAGCAAGAATAGCACATACAAGGAGCCCATGTCAGAATGAAGATTTATTGGGATCAGAATCAATCAGTATGGAGGTTTTAAGAAGCTGAAGCCAGAAAATTTTATGCTGACTGCTGTTTTTTTCATAAATTTATTCTAGGAATAAAAGTGTTCAGAGTTCCGGTGGGGAAATTCAGAAATGTTGTTTGGCTGAGTGAATATGTTACATTAATTTTCTAATATGTGAAGGAGTAGATTGCTCCTCTAACAGCAATGAAATTAGTTGCCTTATTTCTTCATTAAGAATGTGGGAGGCAAGTTAATTTCCTATTATGGCTTTCAAAATTAATTAAAATAATTCTTCATTAGCATTATATCTATACATACAGGGAGTTTTTAGTTGAAATAATTTTCTAAATTAATCCTGCATCGAGAGAAGTATGTATAGGCAGCAATCCTATACAAACTTACCTGTAAGCCACATTGAACTGAAAAGCAGTAAGTCTCTTTGGAGGTAAGTTTCTGAATAGACATGTGCATGGCTGCATTTTTCTTCTTCCTTTAAGCCCTTTTTTTTTTCAAAAGAAATTTTGCTTTAACTTCCATGTCCTAAAATGTGCCATAAGGCTTTTCTGTGCCCCCCCACCTCCCTATGCTTCTGAAAAGCTGCTTTTGAGGGTCAGGGGGGCCTCTGGAATGGCACAGGATAGAGGGGGGGGAGAGGCACTTGCACCAAAATGAAATATATAGTGCAAAAAGGCAATAAGTTACAATGGTACATGAACCAGGACCAAATGGATGTGTCATTGGGGTAGTCCAATGCTACAGATCTTGCAAAAAAAATAACATTAAACCTTTTCCCACACACTTAGTATCAATTCAGCATTTTTTGTGGCTTGGCTTGTGTACTGCAAGTTTGTGTGTGTGTGTGTATAGATATCAGATTCTCAAAATCAGAAAAAGTAAGTGAGAATGGCCAGATAAACAACACAAATGCAAACAGAAAATTATTACGCAACTATCTGCAGAACAGCTGCAATAGAAATTATGTTTGCAAAAAGCCGTCAACCAGGAAAGACAAGTTTTGTGATGCTGCTAGATGCAGTGAGTCATATCGTCCTCTGCCTAGTTGGGCAGTGAATAAATAAATAAAATTTGATAAATAATTTTTAAATAAAATAATAGGATTCATAGCACAAATCTTACAGATGTATCAAATAGTATATCAACTACTGCTAATTGTCCTTCTCCAAAATTAACCCCCAGGTGTGCAAAGCGGTTTACAGCATATAAACAGATCTAACGTAGCACAACTCTACTGTTGAGTACAGCAATACAGTCTGATTCTTGCATGGACAATCTGGAAATAATAGAATACAGCCATTAGTAATCCCACAAAACGCCTACTAAATCTGTTGACATGTACATTAATTTAAATTGATTTACTGGTGTAGTTTCCCACAAAACAGCAAACCAGGTGACATTATAGATTCTGGTTTGTATCCACTGCTGGTCATACTAAGAGCAGATCAATTTCAATTAATGGGCATGACTAATTTTGGTCCATTAATTACAATGGGTGTACTCTGCAGAGAACTTAGCTACAACCATCTGTTGGTACTTTCTGTTTCCACTGGCACAGAGAATTTCCAGGCGCAGCGTTACCAGGTTCAGTTTTCTTTACATGAGAGGACATTAGAGATTTAGGCTGTCTTTATAAAAACTGGTTTATTTAAAACTATACAGAGCTGATTAATATTCTACAGCCTTTTAAATGTGTTTGTGAGAGGGTTTTTTGTATTGTATTGTTTTGTTTTGTTTTAATTATTATTTTGTGCTTTTACCTTGTATTTTTATCTTGTGAATCGCACTGAGATCTTACGATGAAGGGCAGTATAATAATAATAATATTAAATATTAATTATTAATAATAATAATGTGATATATCAACTCTCCTGAATGCAAAGTAGTGCCAGAAACTGTAGTATTCACCTAGTAGTTTAAACCTTACTATTATAATATAATATGAGTCAGGTTTACTAATCTTATAGTAGTTTAATCTGGAAGACGGAATGGTCCATTGCACTGTAATCACAGGAGTAGATTAAAACACAAGTCAGATAAAAAGGAAGAAGAAGGAGCCTTGCAAATAAACCCTTAGAATGCAACAAAAACAACCAAATGCAACTGCTGTCAAATCTCACTAGAGGGCATCAGTTTCCTAACCAAAGATGGCCAAAAAATATACTGTATATGTTTTGCTTCTTTAAAAGACTAGGGAAGTTGAAGAGACAACGTGCCAATGATTGTAATTCCACTGTACTGCTTACAAAACGTGCCAATGGTTGTAATTCCACTGTACTGCTTACAACATTCAGCTGGAGCTTGCCAACACAGGGCAGACTTGAATCAGCAAGTTCCTGGTACTGTGCATAAGGGAAGCCTAGCAAAAACCTTCAGGCAATAGTGAAGGCAGTGCATACCGGTAGTGATAACAAGCTTAGGCAAATCTGAGCTCCCCAGTGCACATTTCATTACAAAAATACAAAATGGAAGAGAAGATACTGCAAGGGGAGGGCACTGCAACATGGCACCAGACTCATGGCCTGTGTGTGCATACTTGCATGTCCCTGCTCTAAAGTGAGCAAAACACACTGTTGACCTATGTGATAAAAAGGAGATTACAACAAAAGACAGTTGTTATGGATGCTATTCAGTATAATCAAGTGTAATGTGATGCATGTCAGGGTGAAAAAAAATCTTAATTTCACGTACACGTTCATAGGGTCTGAACTGGCAGTTATGGCCCAAGAACAAGACCTCGACTTACCCCAGCAGATAGTTCACTGGAAATCCTGAGTGCGGCAAATTCCATGCTTGGGATAGTTAGGAAAGGAATTGAATATAAAACCTCCAATATCGTAATGCTGTTATGCAAATCTATTGTGCGACCACAATTGGAATACTGTGAACAGTTCTGGTTGCCTCACCTCAAAAAGGACATTGTCAGGTGGCGCTGTGGGCTAAACCAGCGTTTCTCAACCGCTGTTCCGCGGCACACTAGTGTGCCGCGAGACGCTGGCTGGTGTGCCGCGACGTGCCGCGACGAGAAGGGCAATTTGCATTGTCACGTGCCTGGCGGCCACCAATACACAACACTAACCCGCCAGAAAGCAATATTTCTCCTCCTCTTTCCCAAAGCTCCGTGCAAACAAGCCTGGCGGCCGCCAATATACAACACTGACACGCCGGACGTCTTGTGAAGCCTTATTACAGGAGATTGCAACCAACACAGCAATTGGCAAGTGTTTCTTACAGTCATAATTATAGTCAAGATAGGGCGGCACAGAGTTAAATTTTTTAACTTTTTTAATGGTGGTGTGCCTCATGATTTTTTTTCACGGAACAAGTGTGCCGTGGCCCAAAAAAGGTTGAGAAACACTGGGCTAAACCACTGAGCCTAGGGCTTGCTGATCAGAAGGTCGGCGGTTCAAATCCCTGTGACGGGGTGAGCTCCTGTTGCTTGGTCCCAGCTCCTGCCAACCTAGCAGTTCGAAAGCACATCAAAATGCAAGTAGATAGATAGGAACCGCTATAGCGAGAAGGTAAACAGTGTTTCCATGTGCTGCTCTGGTTTGCCAGAAGCGGCTTTGTCATGCTGGCCACATGACCTGGAAGCTATACGCCGGCTCCCTCGGCCAATAATGCGAGATGAGCGCGCAACCCCAGAGTCGGTCACGACTGGACCTAATGGTCAGGGGTCCCTTTACCTTTAGAGTTGGAAAAAGGGGCAGATATGTCTCATCCAGGCAACTAGTGGACAAAACTTTAACCTTGCCAAATAATGATGACATTGTGGTCACTTGACTAGGATATTGATACCAGTTCCTTCAAACAATTTGCTTCTCTCAGAAAAGGAGTTTCGTAGCAACGCCACAAATGGCACCAAGAACAATTAAGTGCAGATCCTTTCAGGTATCTGTAGAAAGTGTTCTCAAAAGGACAGGAGCAGGGAACAGAGAAAACATCTGGGACATTCCTGCAGTGTACTTTCCTGTTGGCAGCATATCTCAAGTTCCGTTGGCATGGTAGACTTCCATCAAAATAATATAAATAATTCCTCAACTAGCTAGCTAGCTTATATACAAAGAAACTACTGGCCTGCCAGAGTGGTCAGGAAAGGCCTTTCTTTCAGTAATCCTCAAACTCATTTGCAGCTCCACCGCACAAATAGCAACGCAAAACCAAAACTCAAATCCTTTTCCCACTTAAGGACGATTTCCTAGAATCCAGATGGATGGGTGGGTTCAAAAAGGAGCTGTGTGTGACTCATACTGTTGCGAACGGGGAAGAGGAATGAGGATGTCTAAGGAAGACGGGGATATTCAACACGGACCTGTTGAATGGGATGTTCACTCAGTATGCTAATTAGCAGATTTAAATATGCACTGCCTTCTGCCACGGCCGAGTCCTCTCTCCTTTTATTCCTGAGCCCGCCCGGGATTCAGGTGGGCGGCTACAAAAGCAGGTAATATGAGCCCAAACCGCCCTCTCCCACTCCGAGTGCTCCCGAAGAGAAGCGAACGCCACCTCTGACAAAAGCCAGGCTGGAGTGGCGCGGACGAAGAGCTCTGGGAAAATTTGGGATTCGAACTCAACAGGTAGGCGATCGCGAAAGCGGGATAGATTTCGAGAAGCATAAAGAAACAGAGATCTGCGGGTGTAAGGACATGGATGAAGCTGCCAGTTCTTCCGAGGGGAGGCGGAGGGAGGGAGGGGAAATTACTGGAGCCCGCTGCCCACACCCTATGGCACCTTCGTGACCCGAGCAACGTGCCTTCTCCACTTACGCTTTCTGTGTAGTTCTACGTTGGTCTTGATCTTCCGTGATATTGGCTGTTAGATCTGCCCCTCAACTTGTTACGATGGTTTGGGGCTGGCGGCGGGCTTAACTTTCATTAGTTTAAAGAAGCAGGAAGTGGCGGCGGGTGCCATCAATCGCAGCGCACCATGAACTTGAAGTTTGCGCAGTTTTGCTTGAGAATACCTTCAGCACAAGATTCCCAGGGCGGTGTATTTTGCTTATATAATCATAACAAAAGTCAAAAGCCTAAAAACTGTGTCTCCACGACAGCAGCAGCCGGCCATTTGAACATCGAAGGGAAAGGGGTGGAATTCGAGGTGCGCTTCTCGCAAGAGAGGGCTGCTGGAGTTGGTATCGGGTGCGACACAGTCATTGTTTTTTGAAAGCGGCTCAGTTTCGTCCGGCTAAACTGGCCTTCCTGAGATGCTGAGCAAGAGCTATTGTGCCTACTGGCAAGGAGCCAAAGAACAGCGCGACTAGCTTGGCCAGTCCAAGCGGGGGCTTTTTGGAGTAGGAGAATTTTTTTGGCATTTCTGGAGCAGGAGCCCTTCAAGCCTATAAGGGGCGTTTCAGCCACATGGTACCACATAACCTAGTTTTGAAGGGAGAGAAGTAGCGGGGCCAGCGGAGCGGGGGATCTTAGTGGTTGCACAAGCCCTTGATCATGCCCAGAAGGAGCTCTGTGAATCCTGGTCAATATCATAGTAAAAGCACATGTCTAGTTTCTGTCATACTGAAGCTCCGTGTAATCAGTTTGGAATGTTGTCAGCTGGAGAGCTTTCCTTGACAAGATTCTACATGTATGGGGAATGTGCTGGTGATCCAAAGGATACATGGACACATGAAGTAGGACCTAACTTATGTTATCATGTATTTTTTTTCTGATGCTGAAATTGTTGGTTTCAATTGCTGAAAACAATCCATGTAATTATTATTACACAACCATGATGATGTACATGCTAGACTGGTTTTATGGGAGGCCTGCAGCCTAATCTAGAGCAACTTTCATCTAAATGTCTTGTAGTGACTTGTGAATGATGTTAACATTAACTGCAGCCAATAAGGCATTTTTTAAAAGTTTGTCTGCAATTAATCCATAAAATTTTTAAAAAATATTGTTAATTTGGTAACTTTTTTTTTTACAGGTACCGGGTTATGTTCTTTTTTTACATTTTGCTCCTTCAGCTGGTGCTAACGTTGCTTGCGTTTCCTCACTGCTCAAGACAACTGAAGGAATCAGATGCAGTGAAAGAAGGTAACTTCCTTTATGCATAAACTATGGCTTCTAAACACAACTGAGATTCTCTTCCCAATCCAAAATTATAATCCAAAATTATTATTTGTTCACTAAAGCTTTAATCTTCCTTCATTAAAAAGGGTCTAACTGCGCGTGTCAAGATAGTTCAAGAAGTATGTCATTTCTGTGGGGTGTATGAAATCAAAAGAATTTATTGCAACAATCAATAGCCATAGAACAACAATCTTAAATATACATTGTTCTGGATTTTAAACTGTACCCTCCAAGGCAATTGTCCCATACTAACATGTTTTGCTGGAAACCATAGGCCAGAATTGCTTCTGGCTGGCCCCATGCAGCCAGCGATATGGCCACACCTGGTACATTTTCCAGATCACCAGTGAACTGCAACACAAGGTGAATCTGGAATTCCCCAAGCCCATCCTTAACCAGTGACTATACCAAGCACCTGCCAAACCCCAACAGCCATAGTAACAAGCATCCTTTGTTTATCTACCACATATTCCACAAATACATTTCTGCTCAATGTAGTTCATAGAAAACCAAGACCTCTGTGGTGCAATGGGTCGGTGCATCTGGCTGTTAACCAGAAGGCTGGTGGTTCAAGCCCCTCCAGGGATGGCTACGGGTAGGATTCTGTCATTGCAGGGGGTTGTACCAGATGACTTTCTGGTCCTTCCAGAGGTTGGACCTTCCAACTCTACAATCCTATGATTCTAAAACAGTCTAAAAACAATAGTACAGTAACCATAATAAAAACAACAACATTGCAACATAAGATGAGCAATTAGGCAATTTAAAATACACAAAAAATAGTGAGTGTATAAGCTAGCTAACAATGTCCAACACTTCCACAACCCCAGATAGCCAAACTGGTGGCATTAGTGCCAAGCAACCCCACCCCCATGAACGTTCATATGCATAAGATCAGAAATGCCCCTCGGAGTAGTTCCCTTATGAAGGCTCAAGGGCTAAGGGATGGGGCAACGCCTCATTTTCCTGTTAAAGTTGTTCGTATTCAACCTGCCCTCAGGCTCCTCTCAAGTTCCCTACATTGTTTCAACTTAACTTGACACATTTCAGTCCCACCTCACCTGGAAAGGTTTACTCCCTTTGACACGTACCTCTGTTCTGGCTTCTAAAGGCTGTTTTTAACCTCTTCATCCTGAACACCTCTAATATGGTTCAAAGTGACATCACTGTCATAGTTTCATAAGTAACTTGTGTATATTATCTGGGGCTCTCAAAAGTTCTTCTTGAGGTTTTTCTTAGGCCACTGGCTAAAGATTTCTGTTTTGAAATATAACCCACTGTTAAGAAGACAACAAGCCTGCAACTTAGGCAAGGGTTACGTTCCGGGGATTGCACCTAGAACCAAAATCGCATATAGTCAATGCACATTGGGTTCAATGGTAGGTGGGATTGCCAAAGTCCTTTTTCCCAGGCACCCACCCTCTTTTTATTTTTATTTTTAATTGTTAGCCAAGCATATGAATCTGAATGCGCACAAGTTAAATGTGCGCATGTTGCAGACTTACAGTACTACTAAATCTTCTTTCCTGTCATGTGATCCTCAGATTAAAGTAAAAAAAAATAAAAAAAATTCCTTCCAGTAGCACCTTAGAGACCAACTATGGTAACTTTGTTATTGGTATGAGCTTTTGTGTGCATGTACACTTCTTCAGATATACTGAAATAGAAGTCACCAGATCCTAAAAAGTGGACACTCAGGTTGTGAACGTGATACACGCGGGAGGCACGTTCTCAACCTGCAGCATTTGCAACCTGCGTCTGCGCATGCGCGGGTCACGGTTTGGCGCTTCTGCACATGTACAAAGCATGATTTAGTGTTTCTGCGCATGCGCGCATGCCAAAACCCAAGAGTAATCCGTTCCGGTACTTCCGGGTTCAGCGCGGAGCGCAACCCGAAAAGACACAACCCAAAGCGGCTGTAACCCGAGGTATATAGTGAGAGGGTGGGGAGGGTATTACTCAGAAGGGTGGTGGGAATAGGTGATTTCAAACCCCCACCCCCACCCTCTCACTATATATAAGGGTCTGGTGACTTCTGTTTCAGTTTATCTGAAGAAGTGTGCATGCACACGAAAGCTCATACCAATAACAAACTTAGTTGGTCTCTAAGGTGCTACTGGAAGAAAAGAAAAAAAATGTTTCGACTACGGCAGACCAACATGGCTACCTACCTGTAACTCAGATTAAAGTGTTTTGTTAGTGGAGCTCCTTTTTCAGGGACTAGGGATATACAATAGTTTGTGGGATTCTGCTGGTTCCCTTGAGAAAAACCATGAGAGTACTGTAGTTTTAATTTTACTGACACCTGTGGCAGATTGCCTTTGTATCTACTGTGGCATGATTTATGCCACCCACTTTCCCATTATTAAATAGCAAGGTTCTGGGACAATTGCAATTGATGAAATACTTCAAAAAGAAACTGAAAGAGACCACAGGTTTTCTAAAAGCACCCAATAATAACATCCAAAATGAGTGGGCTGAATTTTTCACTTTGCACCTACCCACTGTGGTCAAGACGATGGATGTGGTTTGGGGGTGTCAGTATAAACAAGCTTTTTACTCAGTGGCCCACCACAGAATCCCTGAAGTAATAGCACCTGACACAACCTCACAGCATCCACTGGGGATGAGACTTCACAGTTAGATACAGGAGTGAATTCAGTCTAGTCTTGACACAAGCAGGATTAGATAGAAGTATTACTGAAGAACAAGAATTTGGAGTCGATATCCCGCCTTATCACTACTTGAAGGAGTCTCAAAGTGGCTAACATTCTCCTTTCCCTTCCTCCCCCACAACAAACACTCTGTGAGGTGAGTGAGGCTGAGAGACTTCAAAGAAGTGTGACTAGCCCAAGGTCACCCAGCAGCTGTATGTGGAGGAGCAGAGATGCGAACCCGTTTCCCCAGATTACAAGTCTACTGCTCTTAACCACTACACCACACTGGCTCTGAGATAACTGAGGGTCAGATTACAGAGGAAGGGGCAGGTAACCAGGAATCTGGGGCGAATAGAAAATTGGGGAAAAGCTTAATAAACAAACAAGGAGAAGCAGAGGTGGTTGAGTTGAATACCAGCCGCCTTTTCCTGCTTTCTTCTGCAAGAGTTTCATTGAGGCCAGAGCCTACAAAGCTAGGGCAGTCATCATGGTCACGTCATCAAAGGTTCTGTCACCTGGGACTCGGCTATACAGCTGCAAATAAAACGTTTAAAACAGGCATCTCCAAACTGTGCCCTCCAGATGTTTTGGCCTACAACTCCCATGATCCCTAGCTAACAGGACCAGTGGCCGGGGAAGATGGGAATTATAGTTCAAAACATCTGGAGGGCCGAAGTTTGGGGATGCCTGGTTTAAAATGTGTTGTAAAGTGAATCTGACACTAGATGGTAATAGCTATGCCAAATTCAATGTATTTTTCAAAATGTTATTTTAAAAAAGCATTTTCACAGCGTTTTTTTATATGTGTGTAGATTCCACCCTAGAGGCTCACCCACTATAACTGACATAGCCTTCCGGAAAACCTGTGTTTGATTTGAGCCTAGCCGTTATTTCCTTGAGTAGGTTATGTGCAAGTGTTTTATATACCGGTAGCTCCAGATCGCTGCAATATGGCATTCAGCATTGGATAACCTTTTCTCCTATAAAGGCGAAACCATAATGACAAAAGGAGTTGCATTTTTAAGGCCTATGTAATACTCAAATATGATCTACTGCTGTTTTCACAATAATATGAAGTAAGTAATGTATGAGCCATTGGGATCGCGCAGACTCCTAGTGTGACTTGTGCAAACATAGGTGGTTAAAAAATGTGGTTGTGAAACATCAGCTCTGCTGATTCATATGTGACTTCTTCCATGTGACTCTACTTGATGTTTTAAAGCATCTGTGAATGGAAATTTTCCACCAGTGTGTTTGCATGCCTGTGCATTTTCTTAAAGACCATGCTTATATTTTTAATAGAAATGTTGCTTTAATTATTTTTTTCAGTGTTCATCTCAACAGAGGAAGCCAATTTATTCATTGGACGACACCTTCTATACAACAGATTTGACTTCGAACTAGTAACCCCAGGGGATCTTGAAAGGGAATGCAATGAAGAATACTGCAATTTCGAGGAAGCAAGAGAAATTTTTGGAGACCAAGAAAAAACAGTAATTGCTTTACTTTTGCTGGCCTATAAAGGAGATATTTCAAAGGTCAATGCTTAGGACTACAACATCATGTGTACATATTTATCATTTGAGAATGGGCACAGAACCCATTGTGCTTATGGGTGAAATTGTATTTTACTTTTTTATTTTTTTACTGCTCCTAGGATTGAGAGGGTTGTGCCTCTCAAACTAGCCCAGGTCTAGTCCTTCTGAACCATTGTCTGAGCCATTATGCAGAGGGGGGAAGTAATCAGCCTTCTCCAATTGGTTGCTTTGGATTCCAACTCCCTGAATCCCTGACCACAGGCCATATTGGCTGAGGCTAATTGAGAGTTGTAGTCCAAAATGTCTGGCGGGCAACAGGTTGAGGAAGGCTGAGCTAGCTCATTAACTGTTCGTTGGAGAATTTACAAGTGAATCAAAATTCCATTTCCCTCACTCTGGTGGTGTACTCACACTAGGCTTTATGTACTGCTGTTATTTTGTTGTTGTTGTTTAGTCGTTTAGTCGTGTCCGACTCTTCGTGACCCCATGGACCATAGCACGCCAGGCACTCCTGTCTTGCACTGCCTCCCGCAGTTTGGTCAAACTCATGTTCGTAGCTTCGAGAACACTGTCCAACCATTTCGTCCTCTGTCCCCTTCTCCTAGTGCCCTCTATCTTTCCCAACATGTCTTTTCCAGGGAGTCTTCTCTTCTCATGAGGTGGCCAAAGTAGTGGAGCCTCAGCTTCACGATCTGTCCTTCCAGTGAGCACTCAGGGCTGATTTCCTTCAGAATGGATAGGTTTGATCTTCTTGCAGTCCATGGGACTCTCAAGAAATAACTGCTGTTATTAGGATGGGTATACTCTATCTCCACAAAATGGATGGGGGCAGCCATGCTGCTGTTAACTTTTTTTGGTAAATGGGTCTGGATGATGCATTTCACAGGAGAATCATCAAGGAAATGTTTCTAACGTAGTAAAGTTTATTGACGTGCACACTGTGGAGAAGCTTTTCCGTATGTGCATAGTTTTTTCTTTAAATAATAATAATAATAATAATAATAATAATAATAATAATAATAATTGAAGGCGTGTTCCATGGTGGCTCGTCTTGTCTTGCCACCAAAGGCAAAATGGGAACATGCGGCTGTGCTGCCGCTCTACCCCCATCCTGCCACCCCTACCAGGGAAGCTGAAAAGTGCCACCCTGGCAGGCTCGCACCACTACCAGCAAAGAAGCAGCATAGTTTTCCAGTGAGATTTTGCAAGATCTCAATGGAAACCAAAACCACTTCTCCCCCAGAGACAGAGGCAGGTGGAGCACCTATGGGTACTGCTTCTTATGCTGCCTGAGGTGGTTATTTTACACCTCCTCATAGGCAAGCCAACATGTACTGTTACTAGTTATCTTTTAAATCCACTAGTTTACAGCAGAACTGTAAGTTTTAGGTTAATACTGCATGCCCAAGCTAGAATCATAGAATCATAGAGTTGGAAGAGACCACAAGGGCCATCCAGTCCAACCCCTTGCCAAGCAGGAAACGCCATGCATAATTGGCATATGCCTGTCAAGCCTCTGCTTAAAGACCTCCAAAGAAGGAGACTCCACCACACTCCTTGGTAGCAAATTCCACTGCCGAACAGCTCTTACTGTCAGGAAGTTCTTCCTAATGTTTAGGTGGAATCTTCTTTCTTGTAGTTTGAATCCATTGCTCTGTGTCTGCTTCTCTGGAGCAGCAGAAAACAACCTTTCTCCCTCCTCCATATGACATCCTTTTAAATTTAAATCATTTTTTTTAATCCCCAGGAATCCTGGGAACTATAGTTTATACCACACAGCAACCCTTCTGCTGGGAAAGCTCAGACAGTAGAGCATGAGGCTCTTAATTTCAGGGTCATGGGTTCGAGCCCCACATTGGGCAAAGATTCCTGCATTGCAGGGGGTTAGACTAGATGAGTGTCAGGGTCCCTTCCATTCTATGATTCTATGAATTCTCAGCACCTGCAGTTCCAATTATTCTTTGCAAAAGATGCACTTTAAACGTATGGTGTGCATGTACTATAAATTGCTTTTTCATTACCAATGCAATCTTTTAACTGTTCAGGCTTGATTTGTGACAAAACAGCAAGTATTATTCCTTTTGCAGGGGAAAATGTGTCTTTTTTGAAGTTCACAAGAAGGAGAGAGAGGAAAAATCTCCCTCTCTAGGGTTTACCATGGGGCCAATTCTTGCCTTGTGATTAAAGCTCAATAACCTGAATTGCAATCTTGAGATATTTTAATTTACTCTGTGTTTGTGTGTGTGCGCGCGCGCATAAGGATGCTTTTAAGGTTTGTGTATTTGAGTTTGTGATTTGGGGGTAAATATGTGCCATCTTTTAAGTGCTCTTTGGCCTTAATTGTGGTGAATGTTCCTATTGTAAGAGTGTGTGCATTGCTTTATTTTGCATCAGACAATGGTCACTCATTATTCTTATATTTTTAGAAATTGCTGTTTCTGAGTTGCAGAGTAGCTCTGAATTAGTTCTCCATATTAGCACTTCAAAGCTTGGGAGCACCAATAAAGGACAGCCTATCAAAACTATTCGTGGGGTGGGGGTGGGAATCCGCCTCAGACAGTTGTAGTACTCAGTTAATAGTGACTAGGCATTACTTTGTAGCAAACGTGCTTAAGAAGCATATTCTAGTAAGTATTCACTTATATACCAGCATGAGTAAGTATTTATCAATAACTAGAAGTTGCAGTATAAGCCAATTACCAGTGGGGCTAATGAAATGTTTTATTTCCGTCATGTATTCTGCACAGCTTGCTGCCTTTCTCTCAGTCCATTTTATATATACTGATAATATTGTTATTAAGGCAGGTCTTAAAACTTCCTTAACCAATTCCACCCAGTGTTAATCAGTGTGACTCTTGTAATTTAATCCAAAGTTAAATTCTTGACTGGGTTTTTTTGGGGGTGTGTGTGTGTGCAGTTTTTGTTTTTAATTGCTGCTAAACAATTACATTGGTTGTTTTTTTTTTTTTACTATCTCAGATCTTATTTTGGAAGAAATATATCATGGAGGGTCGTGGCAGATATCAAGGTAAGCCAAAATCACAGCAGATCTTTGTGGTTCTTATTTTTGTTTTATACCACCACTTCTGCTGGCCACAAGGAAAAATGCCTTCTTGCTATGCCATCCCCCAGGTCTATTGCCATCGCATAATGGCAGCAGAGCTGGCTCAAGGTTGAGCGGATCCTTTGCTGACCCAGTTCCACCCTTTCCCAACCCTGAAATGTCCCACTTCAGGGAGTCCTGCTGACTCCTGCCAGTGGGGCCTCTGCCCACCTGTCCTTTACATTGGAGCATTCCTTATTGGTGTATCTGGGCAGGGCTGGCTGGAGAAACACCTCTGCTTCATGCCAACCTCCTTGAGTGTCATGGACTAGTTGGACACACAGGAATGGTGGGAGGAACCAACTGGGGAAGAAGACTCAGAGCCCAAGAAGTAGTGGTAGGATGGAGAAGAGGGAGAAGACAGGGGTGAGGAGGTGTCGGAAGCGGAAGATGTAACAGGGCTTTGTGAACTGGAGGAGTCTGTGGCAGAGAGAAGTCTGATATAATTCTGATCAGAAGCTGAAGCAGGATAGGAAGGAGGCCAAGAGGCAGGGATGATTCCTGTTGTTGAAGAGGCATGGGTGTCTGCTCCTCCTGTTGTAGCAAGCACCTCTCTCCCCCCTGGTCTTCCAGGAGAGGCACGAAAAGGGTGAAGAAGATAGCTTCACACAACCACAGTCTTAGATTGCTTGAGAAAGACCCTGGAGAGGAGGGGACTTAGGCAGCTATGGGGAGGTGGGGATCTTCAGTCTCAGCAAATAGCTGTGCTCATTAGCCCTGACACTCCTGTGAGATCTTGTTTTTGCTAATAAAAGGTTAATTCCAACTTTCCCAGCGTTATTTGCTGCTTGGCTCACTCCTGTCATTGAGTATGGCAGATCTGGGGTTTGGATTGCTCCTACCTGTCAGAACCATTTGATAATACATAATACATATTATGTATGTTGTTTGATATCCTTCATCGTTGAAGAGGAAGTTAATTTGCACTATTATTTTGGACCATCATTGTTACCTTTGAACTAGAACCATTCCTTTAATGGGTTTGGAGGGCACACAGAGGCCCTAATGGTTTGCATGCATCTCAGTTCCTGATGCCACAAACACCCAGTGCATGTTGTTCCTCTGGTGGTCACCCAGTAGATTTGGGGAATCATACATATTGTCAGCATGGTTACTATTTATTTTATAATTATTTTATAATTTGTTTTACTCATACTGTATCTGATGTTTGATAGCTACCTTTTTTTTGTTTTCCCTTCTGCAATATGAGTTCTGATACCCTCCACATAGTTGATTTATCTTGAGCTGTGTGCTCTATGAACATGTGGCAGACACTGCTCATTCAAGCTGTATGTTTGTGGCATGCACACTGAGAACTGCATAGATTTGTAATCTATGCAGGCTAATGTGTTATTTCCTTAGTCACTTCTCAACCACATTACTGCATGCATTGTACTGCTGAGTCCAAGAGCCCCTCTTCAGTAGATTCTGGCTCTTCTTGTAATGAGAATACAGTGTTTCCCCTTTTTTAAGACACCGTCTTATAACTTTTTTTCTCAAAAAAACACAGGGTGTCTTATTTTCGGTGGGGTGTCTTTTTTTAAAATTACCTGTCATCTAGCCCAAATTCTACCATCAAGTTATCCCAATGCAGATGCAGCACATGAGTGTCTGATGAGAGGGGAAAGAGACGGAGAAGGAGGGAGGGAGAGAAGTCCTAGAGCAACCCCCCTGCCCTCCGGATGCTGCAGTCGCCCTCCCACCCAGTCCCCTGATCCGGAGGCCACAGGCTCAGGCACTCCGCCCGGCCCGGCAAGGCGCTCTAAGCACTTGGCGTTGCGGAGCGCTCGGCGTGCTCCATGCTGCAGCCGCCAGTTCTGGGCGGCGGGGAGGCAGACCTCCTCGGCGGGGCCAGGCGGAGGCCGCTAACTCAGGCGCTCCGCCCGGCCCGACAGAGCGCTCCAAGTGCTCGGCGCTCCGGAGCACTTGCTGTGCTCCACGCTGCAGCCGCCGGTTCTGGGTGGCAGGGAGGCAGACCTCCTCGGCGGGGCCAGGCGGAGGCCGCTAACTCAGGCGCTCCGCCCAGCCCAACAGAGCGCTCCAAGCGCTCGGCGCTCCGGAGCGCTCGGTGTGCTCCACGCTGCAACTGCCGGTTCTGGGTGGCAGCGAGGCAGGTCTCCTCGGCTGGGCCAGGCGGAGGCCGCTGGCTGGGGTGCTCGCCCAGCCCGGCAGGGCGCTCCAACTGTTTGGTGCTGCGGAGAACTTGGCACGCTCCACGCTGCAGCCGCCAGTTCTGGCTCCAGGCACCGAGCCGTCAGGCCTCCTGCTGCTGCTGCTGCTGCAGCCGACATTCTGAGTCCCGCTGGCTGGCTGGGGCGCTCGGCGGTCTCGCTCCATATGGCATGGAGGTATGCCTTATTTTCGGGGTATGTCTTATATTTCGCAAATGTTTAAAAATCCTGCCATGGCTTACTTTATGATTACGTCTTAAAAAAGGGGAAACACGGTAGCACATCTATGTTCAGACTGCAATAGGGACTGCTGAAGAATTTGTAAAGAAGTTACTTTTATACATTTATGGGATAATTTAGGAATAGTTTCAAGACACTTTTTTATGGCATAGTCACCAGGCATCCCCAAACTTCGGCCCTCCAGATATTTTGGACTACAGTTCCCATCTTCCCTGACCACTGGTCCTGTTAGCTAGGGATCATGGGAGTTGTAGGCCAAAACATCTGGAGGGCCCCAGTTTGGGGATGCGTGGCATAGTGTGACCTAGGGTAGATCAAGAAACAGTTAACTCTGAGAATATACTCAGTAATTCTGATTTCTGTGCAGAGGAGCAAGCAATGCGGAAGATTGATGTTATGGGACTTTTGACTGGCTTGGTCGCAATTGGAGTACTGTTGATCATAACTGGGTTACTTATTTATTTTCTCTGCCAAAAGAAGTGCAAACAAAGACATCTACCACGGTAAGAAAATAAGTTTTGTAAATTCCAACACTTTGTTCAGCGTATTCAAGTTTGACATGGAAGTTTCTGTACCCTAAAAATAATAATTATGGGTGCAGTATATATGTGTGCTGTATGTTTACTGCATTTTGTCCCATTTGGGTTTGTGCTAGGTGCAGATATTTATTTATGTGAAGCATTTGTACCCTACTGTTAGCCAAAAAAGCTCCCAGAGTGGCTTACACACAATAAAAACAAGACAGTCTCTACTTGGAGACTTACAAACTAAAAACATACACAAGGGAAATAATGAACAGCTGGCACAGCTCAGGGACAGGCAGTTCATGAAGGAGCCCTGCTTCCTCTTTCTCCCACTGAGGCAGTCTGATGGAATGGCTGCCCCCCCAGATGACAACTGGGGGGAGATGAGGGCTGATGGAGCTGTCCTGTCACAGCAGATTCAATGGCGTCAGCTCTGCTTCCTAGCTCTCCCACTGCTGGAATGGCTGCCCTCAGGTGACAGCCTTGCTTTCACCTGTCCCAAGGTGATATGCCTTGGGACTTAAGAGAAAAAAATGGAAACAGGGTATGACTTACCAAATAATCTATGGATTTCTACTTGAACAGTTGAATCCTTCGGAACTAATATATATTTAAAAATAATCCTGCTGTATCCTAATATATGGAGATTTGGATGGAAATAAGGTATATGAAATTGTTATGACTATGGAAGAGCATGAAGATCAGTGGGCTGAGGTTGCTGAGGTTTGTGGGAAAGATAAAGGCAAAATCTGGAGTCAGTAACAATGACAGGGAATGACGAAGAGAAACATGGGGAACAGCCTTATACTGATTCATACTAGGAGCGTCTCCATCCTCATTGTTCTACCTGGACACTGAGGTCCAGAGCCGAGGGCCTTCTGGCGGTTCCCTCACTATGAGAAGCCAAGTTACAGGGAACCAGGCAGAGGGCCTTCTCAGTAGTGGCACCCACCCTGTGGAACACCCTCCCACCAGAGGTCACAGAGAACAATAATTACCAGACCTTTAGAAGGCATCTCAAGGCAGCCCTGTTTAGGGGAGCTTTTAATGTTTGATGGATTTCTGTATTTTAATGTTTTGTTGGAAGCCGCCCAGAGTGGTTGGGGGAACCCAGCCAAATGGGCAGGGTATAAACAAACAAACAAATTATTATTATTATTACTATTGATTCATCTAGCTCAGAATACTGACTGCCAGCAGCTCTCCAGAGCTCCTGACAAATTGTCCCTCAGTGCAATTGTTACGAATTGTTGTGATGTGGGAAGGCGACAGTGCTGGCATCTGTGACATCAGCACACACGGCCCCGGCCTACATATGTCCATGACATATGCACTCTTTTAATTCTTCAGAGGTGATGTGCCCTTGTCCAGTGCTGATCCATATGCTTTAGTGAAATGGGGTTGGGGAACTATACCAGCAAAAATGAATACAGTGGTACCTCTAGTTACGAACTTAATTCGTTCCGGAGGTCCGTTCTTAACCTGAAACTGTTCTTAACTAGAGGCGTGTTTTTGCTAATGGGGCCTCTTGCTGCCATCAGCACACGATTTCCATTCTCATCCTGGGGCAAAGTTCTCAACTCGAGGTAACTCTTCCAGGTTTGCGGAGTTTGTAACCTGAAGCATTTGTAACCTGAGGCATTTGTAACTCGAGGTACCACTGTACTCCCATTCTATGCCATCCTGTTCTCTCAGCGGCAAATACTAGCCACTGAAAACATTGTGCTCCCAAGAAAGTGTAGTTCAGGTTCTTCTCTCAATTGAAGTTTTGGACTCTTATACTTAATCATCACTCTGCCATTCTTAAAAGTTGTGCTTTTATTTTAGGGATAGAAGCTACAGGAGGCGTAATTCTTCCATCATCTTTCAAAGACACGAAGAGATTTCCTTAAACCCTCTCTCTCCATGCACAGAACACAATGGATTGCCAACTTATGAACAAGCAATGGCACTAAGTGGCAATTGTGAAGTTCCACCCCCGCCATATCCAGGCCCTTCAAGAGCACTTAGGGCATTCAAGAAGTCTCTCTCTCTTCCTGTTTAATTAAGAAACGGGGCTTGTAGAAGGCTTGAGAATTAACCTGGAGAGAAGAAGATGTATAGCTGAAATGCTGCAGCATTGTGCTCACTTCAGGAGTCTTTCACAGGGTGAAAGGGATACAGCTCTTCAGTGTGCCTGAGAGGAAGTGAAGTGTGTCAGGTGAACAAGGAATGCACCCTTAAGCAATGTGCTGATGGCTAAGGATGAACAACTCCTTTTGTTATGCTTCATTTTAGGTGCTAAGAACTGTAGTGAACTTCTCTGATGCATTCTGAGCCAATTGGTGCAATCAGTGCATTGATTTGCCAGCCTTTGTGTCTCTCACCAACTTAGCACTTTCATTATGAATTTTTTAAATTAAAAAATACCAATTCAGATTGGTAATAAAGTGGGAATGATAATATGAATAAACACAGGATCCTTGCTTTGAACTACTTTTAACCACAATAAAAGGAAGAGCTGGTAACATAATATAAATGGAATATTTCTCAAACTCTGAACAACTTAAACTGTGTTTTTTAAACTAGCAAAAACAGATGTTCAATTGAATGGTGCTTCCTCCTCATTTGCCTCTGAGGCACATTAAATGATGAATCTTAAGACCTATTTCATCGGATGCATGAAGTATTACCCCAAGTTACAGGTAAATGAGGGGGAAAGAAGAAGAATGGAAGTTGAGAGAAAACATGCTATTAGCAGTGGCCATTCACAACACAGTCCTGGTATCGGTTAGCTAATTAACATGAGGCAGATTTATCAAAACTTGCATTGAAGCCACTGAATTAACTATGTTTGCATTTTATTTCTTACGTAGCCTACTATTCAGAAAGTTTGAGATCCAGTAGCCCACACAAAGTGCAGGTATATTTGTTGCAGAATACAGTGGTACCTCGGTTTAAGTACACAATTGGTTCTGGAAGTCTGTACTTAACCTGAAGCGTACTTAACCTGAAGCGAACTTTCCCATTGAAAGTAATGGAAAGTGGATTAATCTGTTCCAGGTGGGTCCATGGAGTACTCAACCTGAAGCATACTTAACTCGAAGTATGAGTGTAATTGGTTCTGGAAGTCCGTACTTAACCTGAAGCATACTTAACCTGAAGCAAAATTTCCCATTGAAAGTAATGGAAAGTAGATTAATCCATTCCAGACAGGTCCGCGGAGTACTTAAACTGAAAGTACTCAAACCGAAGCGTACTTAAACCGAGGTATGACTGTACTTAAAAAGTATATTATCTATTTCTGGCAGCAATGTTTAACCAAAGGAGCTAAGCAGCTAAGGGAAATGTGAAATAGCTACTGCCATGGGGTGAGGAACAGTGCATGTCCTGTTTTCAGGAAAGAAGCATGTGCAATATTCTGTTCAAGTGTTTGATTTCTCCACCTACATTCCAAAGCAGAGAAATAGTCCACACCCACCCACTGGAGACTGTACTGTATGAACTTTGGGGACATTTTACACATTACCCACAACAACAAACCCGAGGCTCTCCAGCATGTACACTCGCAAGCAGAAACTGCTAATCTTGGCTTCCTGGATGAGACACGTGTATGACACTTCTCACGTGGACAGCTTTAAACATTCACAGTTTTGTAAACTGGTAGTCATACAAGCTAAAATAGTGCACGAGGGAGGAAAAAAAATCTGAGGAAGGAGTGTCCGCTTGGGTCCAGAACTTCCAGCTCAGTCACTGAAAACCATTTTCACCTGCACACAAAAAGATGACAAAGCATTCCCCACCGCACAGCAGCCCACACGGGTCCTTACGGCAGCCCATCCGAAGTATGCAATCCCCAGTCGCCATACCAGGCTTCCGCTACACCGAAGCTTGTCAGTATTTAGGGCTCCTCGGTTATTGCCCGCATTCTGACGCGCCGCCTATCCCGGTTCCGCTCTGTAGGCCAAGCTCACTCCTTCCTCTCTTCCGCCGCCGCTACGATTACGGATCCTCGGCGCCGGCGGCAGCTGCTTCCCATGCTCTGGAGCCCCAGTAAACTCTGGCGGGGGTGGGAGGGACATCCTGGGAAGCAGCAGCAGCCCAACATGGGTCTTCGGCTGGGCTGCTTGCAGCCGCCGCTGCCCTGATTACGAGCCGCCCTCCCGCCCCTCGCGGCGGAAACCGAGGGGAGGGCCGCGTCGGGGGTGGCCGCCGCCGCCGCCGCCCTCCTCCTCCTCCTGCGAGAGTGAAGCGGGGGAGTCGCTCCCACCCGCTCGGTTCTTGCAGCTGCAGCCGCCGCCAAGCAGCGCGGCCGCCTCCGCCCCCTTTCCCTTATCCCCGCGCGCCCAGGCCCCGTGCGGAGCCACGGCGTCCCCTCCTTTCCCGCTCCGATGATGGACAGGAACTACCCGGCGACCCCCAGCTACCCCGACCCGCTGGCTTCGGTCGCCGCCGCCACCGCGTCCTCGCCGCCGCCCTCAGTCTGGGCCTACGAGCGGGGCGCCAGCAGCCTCAAGCCCAGGTAAGGAGGGTCTGCTCTGCAGCCGGCGGCCCGCCTGCTGCGGGGGCTGCGCCAGGAAAGGCCGGGGATTGGGACGAGGCCTCCGGTGCCCCTGGCGCCCGCGGGGCGTGCCCGCCGCTCCTCGAAGCGGCAGAGGCGGCGGCGCTTGGGCAGGCTTCCCTCGTCCCGAAAGGAGAAAGCGGCGGCGGGCAGCCCTTCTCCGGCGCTGAGGTGGGGGGGGGGCAGGGCGCCGTTGGGGTTTGGAGGCGGGTGTCGCGAGGGGAAGGAGGCTGGGAGGGCGAGAAAATAAGGGGCAGTAAGAGGCGATGAAGGCGGCTCCGTGGTGTAGGAGAGGACCAGGGCGGGGGGCACGAGGGTGATTCGGGGCTGCAGTGCAACCCCCAAGCCACGCTTCTCTCTTTCTCTCTCCTATAAAATCACGCTTTCTGCAACTTGGAGCGTTTTTTCTTCCGTCCCCTCGCTGTGGGATGAGGGAAGCCACGCATTCCAAAATTAGTCCTCCTTTTCCCTTCACCCCCTCCCCTATTAAAGTGCATTTAAACTACTAAGAAAGCGGGGAACGTTGCCCTGCTTTTCGTCTCCTGCTCCCAAGGGGTGTGCTCGCGCGTGTGTGTTCACCAGGCATGTTGAGTTCAAGAGTTCGTGTTTACTTTTTACGTTGCCTAGGGGAAGCCCATCTCATACTGTATCAACTTTTGTGTGTGTCGTCTTTGAGATCTTTGGAGGAAAGTGGGGAAGGCTCCCCGCCCCCATATGTATACAGTAAATCCTAGTGAGCAAAGCGAGGCTTTAAAGGTGTGGCGCAATTTGTTAAACGGCACAGTTTACAGAGGGAAGGAGTGTGAAGAACAATACCGTGTGCTTTGGAGGTTGAAAGCGCAGAGTTGGCAATTGGGGATGGGCATTGCTAACTCTGGATGATCTCATCTTAAGCCGCCAGAGTGTGTTTTGGGTTCATCTCATCGCTTCCCAGCATCCTCGCATCATTTAGATTTTATTATGTTATCTATTGTTTTATTATAGATAAAGGCTTATGGTATGTTCTGCTACCGAAGACGCTTTATGCTGAAACTTGCCCAAGAGCATAAAATCCCCAGGGGTTTAACAGGGAGTAAAGCATGGAATAATGAATGTGATCCATTTATATTTCCTTTTGTATTGCTTTTTCATATATGCTGGCAAAGGTGGTTTTACCATGCTGTGGGTATAGTAGCTTTCCCTACTATATATATATATATATTTAAATGTTGGTTTAACTATATTTAAGCAACCTGTGCTTCTTAAAACAAGTGAGGAATTTTGCATGTTGAACCTGAAATCCAGTTGGGTGTTGGTATGGAACAAGTGGGACCTGCAACAAAATGTTGGAGTGGATCTCTGAGCTGGAACAACAGTGGGAGAAATTTGTATCTTCACCAACAAATTTTAAATTATATTAGCTTTCAAATTTTTATGACTTTAACCAATTTTGATGCAGTAAGCAAATTTATAGACAGCTCTTTAACATTGACTGAGGAGCAGTCATCCAGGTGCCTCCCCCAATAATCATTTAGCTTCTTTTAACTTAGATGGGTAAGAATTTTTTTTTAAGAAAGCGCTGTACAGTAATTAGAAACCATGCTCATAGGCAAAATCAAAAGAGGTGTGTGATGCTTTGGCCCATGAGGAGAACAAGGAAATCTCATTTGCTGGCAGTCAGGCTTTGATAAGCTTGCAAGGCTTGATAATTCCCTGCCTTGCAAGTCAGTCCAAGCCTGCTCACCAGCAAACTACCGGTAAGAGGAGGGTGGGAGAATGAGAACATAGGAGCTGCCTTATACCTACCTAGTCAGGTCATTGGTCCACCTAGCTCAATTTTGTCTACACTGATGGGCAGTGGCTCTCCTGGATTTCAAACAGGCTTCTCCCCCAGTCATACCTGCAGATTAAACCTGGGACTTGCTGTGTCCAAAGCAGGTATTAAACTACAGTCTTTCCCCACAAGAGAATTTTCATTGTTGATGGCCAGGCTCAGAAGAAGAAGAAGAGGAGGAGGAGGAGGAGGAGGAGGAGGAGGAGGAGGAGGAGGAGGAGGAGGAGGAGGAGGAGGAGGAGGAGTTTGGATTTGATATCCCGCTTTATCACTACCCGAAGGAGTCCCAAAGCGGCTAACAATCTCCTTTTCCTTTCCTCCCCCACAACAAACACTCTGTGAGGTGAGTGGGGCTGAGAGACTTCAAAGAAGTGTGACTAGCCCAAGGTCACCCAGCAGCTCATGTGGAGGAACAGAGACGTGAACCCGGTTCCCCAGATTACAAGTCTACCGCTCTTAACCACTACACCACCATGGAGATGGTAAAAGCTGATGAGTTAAAAGTTGGCAAGTGTTTTGTCATGTGCTGCATGCTTTTTCTCATCAGGGGCTTTCACTCACTCCCATAGCCAGGATAATAACTCTGCTTTAAGTCACTTGCCTGATGATAAAGGTAAAGGGACCCCTGACCAGTAGGTCCAGTTGTGACCTGGGGTTGCGGCGCTCATCTCGCGTTATTGGCCGAGGGAGCCGGCGTACAGCTTCCATCCTGATGATAGGTAAGGGCAAATTGAGGGGAAAATATGCACAGAATTCTTGCTTCAAGGGCCCCAAAGCGGAAGGGTAACTGAGCAGGGGTGTTAGGAGAGGGGCAGTACCTATGGTGGGGGACATGTTGTGTTCCTTCTGGGGTAGTTTGTCCACCTTTGATCCGTATCCTGCACTCAGCTCTCACTTGTGGCTCACAGAAGCTATTGGCAGCCGATAGCAGCCACACCAGGGAACAGCTTCAAGTGGCCGGATAAACCAAGTGAGGGGTGTAGCGGATGGATCTCAAACCCTTTGTGAGTTAGGGACTTTCCTGCATACGAAGACAGGCTCATGTGGTTTGAGCAGATGAGACCAATAGTGGGTCTAATGATCAAGAAGTTGTTTTCTGCACATGCTGCATGTGAGTGGCAGGTAGGGCTTGTCAACCTCGGGAAGAAGGTAGCCCATCTAAGAGAAGGAAAACTCCGGTTCTAAACTTAGGCTCCCTTGCGGGATATCTTCAGGAGAATAAAAGGCTAAGGGCAAAAAAACGAGTATTTGCCCTGCTTTCCTTTGGCGGACCACATCAGCAAGGCCGAGAATGGGGTCTTGTCATCTGAGCAGCCCAAGACCTCCATACACATACAGGGCTTGTGTCCTGTGGAGGTCACTTCAGTGCTCCTAACACAGCGGTTTTACTTCGCCCCCAGAGGCACACTCCATTGTCTCTTGAGACAGATGGATGCCAACAAAGCTGTATTCATGTAGCCTAGATTCCATAACATGAGGGCAGTGCACAGATGCAATCCTCTGTCCCCCTTTGAGGAGGATTTCGCCTTTTGGGGAAGTAAATATTGAGTCTTTGCATGTATTCTGGCTTCCTCATGGTCCTGTTTTGCCTTCGACAGTAAGCATGGGGCCAGCATCTTTGCAGGGAGCAAGTGGGACACCACAAAAATTGTAGAAGTGCTCCTGTTCAAAGACCACCCAAGCTTTACCATAGGGAGGAAGGTCACCTTGCCCCTCATATCTTCCCATATCTTCCCATGCTTGCTATATGGTGTTAAGGGAGCTCAGTTTTTGGGGTTGATTGGTAGCTCCAACCCTAAGCATTTTACTGTCTTACGAAGGAGGCGAGTGGTTCTGGATAACATTCTTTTATTCCATCTGAATCCTGTACAATCAAATTCCATGCTTTCCCATAACCTTCTACAAGCAGCACGAGACTTGAGCAATTCCTCCCCGCTTTTTCATTTCCCCCTTCCCTCCTAACATTCTATATCTCATCTGGTTTACTAATACAGTCTGCCTAGCTTTTGCTTCCATTAGGCCCACTTTTCATTCTCTGGAGGAAAGTGGCTGCAGTTCATAAAAGAGAGTGGAGAAATCTAGGATTTTAGCATAGGTGTGATTGCCTGCCTCCCACCCCTCAAAAAATAACATGTGACAATAAATATAGGAGTTCTTGCTTGTAGGGTTCAAAGTGAACCCAGAGGTTACCTTTCCAGAGAGACAAGTTATTCCAGTGTTTCTCAACCTTATGCCTCCAGCTGTTTTCGGACTACAATTCCCATCATTCCTGACCACTGGTCTTGCTAGCTAGGGATGATGGGAGTTGTAGTCCAAAAACAGCTGGAGGCACAAGGTTGGGAAACGCTGAGTTATTCTATATTTTATTTCCTCTGTCCTCAGTGTTCTGTAGGTCACATATAGTGATGTTAAATTCTCGAGAGTATTCTTTTGACTCCTCAAACTTCTTGAGAGGATAAGTCACCATCTTCGTCTCCACTGGTAACAGAGCTTTCAGTTCCACACTGATCATCTGCAAGATCATAAAGCGAAGTTGACGGTTGTGTAAAATTCAATGAGCTTCTTAGAATCTGTGTTTTCTTCTCTTCTAGGAACAGGTAGGTAGCCGTGTTGGTCTGAGTCGAAGCAAAATAAAAAAATTCCTTCAGTAGCACCTTAAAGACCAACTAAGTTTTTATTTTGGTATGAGCTTTCGTGTGCATGCACACTTCTTCACATACACTAGAAACAGAAGCAACCAGACCCTTATATATATTCAGAGGGTGGGGGGGTGATGGGAATGGGTGATGGGCTGTAAGAGTGGTAAACCTGTTGATGGCTTACCAGCAGCAGTTTTATTACAGAAAAATTTCAGAAACAGACTGGAAAGAGAAATTGCAGAATTGGAAATCATTACCAAGCTTAAAACCACGGAGCCACCTGGGATGAATAAAGACATAGGATTCTTATCTCATTATGCATGATCAAGCTTTCTTTAGCCTCAGCCCGCAGGACCTATTGCAGTAATCAGCAGTCGTTAACAGCCATCAACAGGTTTACCACTCTTACAGCCCATCACCCATTCCCATCACCCCCCCACCCTCTGAATATATAAGGGTCTGGTTGCTTCTGTACCGTGTTTCCCACTTTTTAATACATAGTCAGAAAGTAAGCCATAGCAGGCTTTTTAAGCATTTGTGCAGATTAAACACCCCCTGAAAATAAGCCATACCTCCGCGCAGCAGCGCCGCTCGCCTCGAGGCAGCGGGACCCAGCAGCAGCGCCGTCCTTGTCCTCCCGCTGCTGTTGCTGTTGCTGCTGCCGGGCCAGGAGGAGGCGAGGCTGCTGCTTGCCCCTGTGGGCTGCATGGCCCGAGGCTGAGCTGCGGCGGGAGGCCCGCGGGCGCTTCCACACCGCTGGAGTGATGGACGGCGGTGGGAGCGCTGCTGGCCCCTTCCGCGACGCCGGAGTGTTATGGGCTGCATGGCCCAAGGCAGAGTGGTGACGGGAGGCCCGCAGGCCTTCCGCACCACCGGGGCGACACACGGCGGGAGCGCTGCTGGCCCCTTCTGCGCCGCCAGAGCGCCCGGTGAGGAGGCCTGCCGCCCCGGCGCCCAGAATCAGCGGCGGCAGAGCGGAGCGCTCCGCAGCGCCGATCGGGCGGAGCGCTCCACAGCTCCGATTGGGTGGAGCGCTCCGCAGCGCCGATCGGGTGGAGCGCTCCGCAGCTCCGATCGGGCGGAGCGCTCTGCAGCGCCGATCGGGCAGAGCGCCGAGCCAGCGACCTGGCCTCTTCCTGCCTGCCGCCCGCCGCCCTTAACGCAAGGAAGAGGGGAAAGGGGCGCCTGGGAAGGAGTCGGGAGGGCCCTTGCTGCATGAGCCGTGGGCGCGCGGCTCCTTCCAAGTGCAGTGAGCGCCTCGTTTTGAGCGAGAGGCTTGAAAGGAACACAGCAACAAGGGCGATGGCTGCGCGACCGTGGGGGCTCTCAGTGCCGCCTTGCCCGGGCCCCACATTCCCCGGAGGCCTTCCACCTCGCCAAGCTCGGCTAGCCAAGCTCGGAAGGCGCGCGGGTGGCCTGTCTAAGGCCGGGCGGGATCCTGCTCATCCTCATGCAAAACACACACCCCCCAAAAATAAAGTAGCAGGAACCTTGGAGCAGTTGGCAGGGGGGAAATAGAAGAAAGAATTAAAAAACCGAGACAAAGGCATCGCCGGGCGGAGCGCCTAGCCAGCGGCCTGGCCTCTTCATGGCCCGGCCGAGGAGGCCTGCCGCCCCACCGCCCAGAACCATAGATACCATAAAAACATAATAACAATAAGACATCCCCTGAAAATAAGACACCGTGTGTTTTTTTGAGGAAAAAAAGTTATAAGACGGTGTCTTAAAAAAGGGGAAACACGGTATCTAGTGTATCTGAAGAAGTGTGCATGCACACGAAAGCTCATACCAAAATAAAAACTTAGTTGGTCTTTAAGGTGCTACTGAAGGAATTTTTTTATTTCTCTTCTAGGAGTTTTAAGTTATGAGCTACATATGTAAGCTTTCCTGCTCTGTCTATAGTAAGCCTATTCCTTTTTGCTGAATGAATAAGTCCATAAGTACTGAAGTTGCCTTCTGTTGCAGCTGTCGTTGACGGCATATTTAAAATGTCCACACTCCACAGCCACTCTGCTAAGCTTTGAACCAAAGCATGTTCCCTTCCACCAAATCACTGCATCCACTTTTTTAACCAACTTCAATGCATATGACTTGCTAAAAAAGTCTTCCTTGGCACGATATGCTGCCAGCTCTGCCAAAATATATTGTGCATTATTTGGTGCATTTGCTGATATTTTGAGATCAATGAACTCAATACCTTGAATTTGTTCAATTCGTGATAAATGAACGCCGTTATACTTTGGATCAAGGATATTTGCAGCAAAATGAATTGGCTGCAATGCAGTTCGAAAGCACGTCAAAGTGCAAGTAGATAAATAGGTACTGCTCTGGTGGGAAGGTAAACAGCGTTTTCATGCACTGCTCCGGTTTCGCCCAGAAGCGGCTTAGTCATGCTGGCCACATAACCCAGAAAAACTGTCTGCGGAAAATGCCGGCTCCATCGGCCAGTAAAGCGAGATGAGCGCCGCAACCCCAGAATCGTTCGCGACTGGACTTAATGGTCAGGGGTCCTTTACCTTTAAAAAAGTAAAGGTACCCCTGACCGTTAGGTCCAGTCATGGGTGACTCTGGGGTTGCGGCGCTCATCTCGCTGTATACGCCGAGGGAGCCGGTGTTTGTCCTTAGACAGCTTCCGGGTCATGTGGCCAGCTTCTTTAAACTAATATTTAGAAGAACAAGTCTTGCTGAAGGAGAACCAGCATTGCTTCTGCAAGGGTGATTCCTGTCTCACTGACCTTTCAAGAGTTCTTTTGAAAATGTCAACAAACCTATAGAAAGAGGTGATCCAGGCAGCACTGTGTTCTTAGACTGAAAAAAATCTTTTAATGAAGTCCTTCACCAAAGACACCTGAGAAAGCTTAGCATTCATGGGCAGGCCCCTTATTAGAAGGGAGTGATGATGATGATGAGAAGCAGCTGTGATTTGGCTGCTGAGAGTAACTACCGGGTAGGAGAGAATCAGATCTGGGTGGGTTTTTTTGGTTTTTTTGCAAATCAGCTGTTGAGAATGTGCTTCAAGTTTAAAGCAGTTTGACTTTCTTTAATCTAGATGACAGGAGGCGTACATTATGAGAGCTGACAATTCAATGAAATACTGGTTTGTTTACACAGAAGACAATATTTACTTCCTGTGTATCCAAATATATCACATGTGGTGAACATTACTACCTGTTGTGCCCTGAGATAATAGAGCAGGCATCCCCAAACTGGAGCCCTCCAGATGTTTTGGCCTACAACTCCCATGATCCCTAACTAACAGGACCAGCGGTCAGCATAGCTGCCAAGTTTTCCCTTTTCTCACGAGGAAGCCTATTCAGCATAAGGGAATTTCCCTTAAAAAAAGGGGATAACTTGGCAGCTATGCCAGTGGTCAGGGAAGATGGGAATTGTAGTCCAAAACATCTGGAGGGCCAAAGTTTGATGATGCCTGTAATAGAGCATGTTAGTAGCTGCCTACTACTATTTGCACTGCACTATTCATGTTCATTGGGACCCAGGTGGCTCTGTGGGTTAAACCACTGAGCCTAGGGCTTGCTGATCAGAAGGTCAGCGGTTCGAATCCCTGTGGCGGGGTGAGCTCCCGTTGCTCGGTCCCAGCTCTTGCCAACCTAGCAGTTCGAAAGCACATCAAAATGCAAGTAGATAAATAGGAACCGCTACAGCGGGAAGGTAAACGGTGTTTCCGTGTGCTGCTCTGGTTTGCCAGAAGCGGCTTTGTCATGCTGGCCACATGACCTGGAAGCTATACGCCGGCTCCCTCGGCCAATAATGCGAGATGAGCGCGCAACCCCAGAGTCGGTCACGACTGGACCTTTATTCATGTTCATAAGATGGGCTTAAGAGTTCTATCAGCAACACAAGATGTGGTCACAATTTAATACTTATGATAATATTAAAACAACATCAAACCTCAGGGTGGATGCAGCAGCTACCATAAGCATTTCCTCAAAGCTCTTTTGGTAGCTTTCAGATTGTTACAGAATAAATCATGGCATTTCCTGATGGATTTTGCCAACTTACAGTAATTTTTGCAAGACTAGAGAAAACAGGTCTAATATGAATTAAGTTTGGCGCTGTCATTGTTCCCATTGTCTGTGTGCAATAGGCCATAGTGATAGTGGGGTCTCCAAAATTTGTAATTTGGGCAGATTGTAAGTGCTGAAAACTAAATTGAACTTGCTCCAAATTATATAGTGCAAAATCTGCCAGAATGCCATATCTTAGTACTTACCTAGTGGATGTAGAGAATATATGCACAGTTTCAGATGCAGCAGAATAAGACCCATTTCGCTGGCATTTTGCTTAAAAACATTTTTTTCTCTTGGCCATGCGTTGGTTTTTTTCTTGAAATTGTTCATTAACATAAGTGTACCATCAAAAGTGGTATCAGTTATGTACTGGTTCTAGATTCTGTCTCTGCTTTTCCAATTGTCTTTTTTACTCTTTGTTAACCAGTTATAGATAAGCTTTCCAAACTTGTGGTTCCTTTCCATTTGCTGAATTTGTTTAAGGTAAAGGGACCCCTGACCATTAGGTCCAGTCGTGACCGACTCTGGGGTTGCGCGCTCATCTCGCATTATTGGCCGACGGAGCCGGCGTATAGCTTCCAGGTCATGTGGCCAGCATGACAAAGCCGCTTCTGGCAAACCAGAGCAGCACACAGAAACGCTGTTTACCTTCCCGCTGTAGCGGTTCCTATTTATCTACTTGCATTTTGACGTGCTTTCGAACTGCTAGGTTGGCAGGAGCTGGGACCAAGCAACGGGAGCTCACCCCATCACAGGGATTCGAACCGCCGACCTTCTGATCAGCAAGCCCTAGGTTCAGTGGTTTAACCACAGCGCCACCTGGGTCCCATTTGCTGAATTTGTTTATTGTCTTGCAAAAACACCTGTATAGTACAACTCCCATGACCCTGCCGTTAGTATCATATGTTCTATTCTCAGAATCAAAGCATTGCTGTGGGTAGAGCAGAAACAACCGTGTAGCAAAAATAAAAATAATGTACTCATTCCTTGCTTCTGATCATTGTTTAGATGACATTGCCATCTTTAAAGAATAAGTCCATTCATTTCTCTTCCTGGAAAACAGTGTCTTCTGTAAATAAATCAAATGTGTGTTTTATTGCCAGGTATAGCCTTGACAAGCCTTTCTTTTGTTCTGTAAGAGTCGTCTGAGACACCATCATTTGAATTGGTTGGTCATCAGATTCTTAGTAGAATTTATCCTGTGGGTCCACCTTACCAAAAGAATTCTTCAGAAAAGCTGTTCCTGCCCTTTGTTATGTTAATTATTGGAGATATTGACAAAGCAACTGGCTCTAGATATTCATTTGCATGCCCAAGGGAGTCATATTTGCTGTAGAGCAGGAATGGCTGGCTGTTCTTTTAGTGCCATATTGCTTTGTTACCACATGAAAGGGTCACATGACAAAGGTGCTCAAAATCCTATAACATAAAGGAACTGAAATTAATTAATGGAATAGAAAATGAATTGAAAATGAATTCCCAATTATCCCTCACCATTAATTTAATACTGCCTGCCTTCTCAGTTGCCTTTTAAAGAACTCTCTCTCTCTCTCTCTCTCTCTCTCTCTCTCTCTCTCTCACACACACACACACACACACACACACACACACACACACACTTAATGATAGCACCTTGGAGACCAACTAAATTTGTCACTGGTATGAGCTTTCGTGTGCATGCACACTTCTTCTGTTTCAGTCTATCTGAAGAAGTGTGCATGCACGCGAAAGCTCATACCACTGGCAAACTTAGTTGGTCTCTAAGGTGCTACTGGAAGGAATTTTTTGTTGTAATTATGCCAGACCAACACGGATACCTACCTGTAACTTAATGATGCTCATCAAGAGTGCTGCTTTTTAAACCTCACAGCCAGCTCTTGGAGGCATACAGGGTGGGAAAGGATTGAGGGCAGTAGGAGGGAGATTCACCTTAGTTCCCCATGGGGCTGGTCCTTTAAAAACCTCTGAGCACACTGCTGCTCTTCTGCAGTACTAGGGCCTGGGAAAAGGAGTGTGCGCAGCTACCACTTCTGCCTGAGATGAGTATTATCCTTCATCAGTTCCATGAGTAGCGATGGCACCGAACAAACCATTGCCACTGAAAGCAGCTCAGAACATGCCAGAAATGGAAAGGAGCGCTTTGATCTGATCTGATTTTTTTAAAGAGTTCTGGCAAAGCATTGGAACACACCAGAATGCTCCTTCCTGTTTCTGGAGTGCTATGAACTCAGTACTGTACCACCGAAGCCAGTGTTGTTTGGCAGAGCTAAATTTGTTAAGCAGGGTGGTGGGTCTTTAAAAAAGGCTTGTCAGGACATATCAGGCAGGTGGCCTGGTGACTGTCACTGATACATACAATTCTTCATGAAATGATGGTACAAATGTACTATACAGTTGTACCTCAGAAGTCGAACAGAATCCATTCTGGAAGTCCGTTCGACTTCAAAAATGTTCGCCTTGCAATGCATGGCTTCCGATTGGCTGCAGGAAGCTCCTGCAGCCAATCGGAAGCCCCATCGGACATTCAGCTTCCAACAGAAGGTTCGAAAACCAGAAAAACTCACTTCCAGTTTTCGATCATTCGGGAGTCAGAATGTTCAACTCCCAAGGCATTTGGGAGCCGAGGTACGATTATATACTGTGTTAGCCTGGTTTCACATAACTAAAAACAATCTGGATGACCGTATGACTTGCCTTCAGTTAGACTGGGTAATACTGTACTTTCTATCCAGTCCCTGGTGTTTTTTTTTTTACAGGACAGGAGTTTTCTTCCCTCAGGCTATTGAAAGGCAAGTCAACCTAACAACTGAGCTTTCTGTGGCTTTGAGGGCAAGTGATGCTAAACAAAATGTTACTTTTTTCTCTCTCCCTTACTTGAAGCAGAATCCAAAGTTTGTTTTCTTAGAGAGAACTGGTATGTTTTGGATTGCAACTTTACTTAAATAAAAATTGAACTCTGATTTAGATTGATAATAGTGCTTCTGTCACTCTTAACCAGAGTGTTAAATATTTTAGTTTGAGGGGGTATCCTCAAATCCATGTCAGTTTCAGAACATTGTTGTTCCTCAGATGCTCACTGACATAACAAGAGCACATGTCTGGAGAGTGGTGGCAGATGGTGCAAATTGTGAGTAGTGAAGCTGAGAAATTTTCTTTTCCTTTCTAATCCAGAATTAAATTGGGGGGGGGGGTTTCCTTGCCTCCCTACAGACCCAGATGGGTGACATAAGCCCTTTGTTTTTCTTAGATGTGAATGGCTTCTGTTGCCATCAGTGTAAGAAAGGAAAGTATAGGGGGCTTCTACATAAACTTTCTTCCTAATAGCAGCCCAACAATTCTCTCTCTCTCTCTCTCAAAAAAAAAAAAGCCACTGGAGGCTTCATGCTACAGAACCTTTTTCCTGTTGGTTTGCTCTGCAGGTTAATGCCTCTGTAGGCTGCCCCCCCCCATATCATTTTTGTAACTGAACTATTATCTTATTGAAATACATGTAGATTTACTTCAGTGATGCTTCTGCCACCTGCCTCTGCCTGGTTTTCAGATTCCTTTTCCCATTGCAGTGATCTGTGCCCCAGCATAAGCATTTGCTGAGGATTTTTCAACCCTTGGGTGAAGGGTTTTTTTTAGTGACCATAGTTGGGAGGAAGATACAGTCTCATTTCTCAGGACAGTTAAAATTCACACAACTGTCTGTAATGCCAAATAATATGTAATGTATACAATGCAGTCCAGAGTCTCATAAGTTCTCTGCTCAAGCCTCCGCATTCATTCATTGAGTTGCTCCTTCCATTGGTGAAGGTGTATATGTTCTCTTGTTTTGGTTGTTTGCATATAGGTGCTCCAAATGTTTACTGGAAATACAGTACAAGTTTTGTGGAGTACAATAGTTTTGAGAAAGAACGCAAGTTGAGATGCTGGTGCAATTCCGTTAGCTCTTTCTAGCAAAGTACATGTTATTTTAATAATACCGTAATGTGGTTTTGACCCTACCCTTCTACTAACATTGGAGGTTCCCATAACATTCTCTTGTTTATTGTTAAGCATTAGTTAGGCAGCACCTAAAGGAAGTGGAAAAATACTAAATTTGTAAATATTTTTCTTAACATAACTTGCTTTTGCTCCTCTGTAACACAAATTGAAATCTCTTTTTAATTGCCACTAAAATTATTGCTATTAAGAGTTGAGAACGAAGGATCATTCTTCAGTAAGTACTACGTTATGTTTTGGTTGGGCAACATACAGCCCACATGCAACCATTACATCTTTCATGTAGCATTACTTTCAGGTGGTGGGTATGCAGTCCCCCACCACCACCACCAAAACAGACTTGTCATGGTATATTTTCATGTTTGCATTTCTTAACGGAAGCCTACTCTGTGCATAGTCACCACTTCCTCTTGTTTGTTTCACCTCTGACATGGGAGGCCAGACAATCATGAAGGGAAATGTGTAAGAGGTTCATACCAGTGTCAAGAGGTCCACAATTTTGCTTGCCGTGACAGGTGTTCCACTGTGCTCTGGCAAGTGTGGTGGATCTTCGACTTCTTCCCCAACTTGGAATTGGAGGGGAAAAGCAAGGAGGCATTCAAAACAAATGTGGAGACCATCACCCTTCTCCAACCTACCCAGTCTTCAGGGTTGGTAGTGGTGGGGGGAAGCTTAAACAGTGGGAGTTGGTCCACTAGCGCATCTGGGGCACAGCCCTCCCAAGGAGAACATCAAGCAAGCAAATTAAAAAAAGAAAAACCCTCCCCAAATTTCAAAACCACACACTGCACACATTTTATAATTTTATTTGAACTCTGAGAAGCTCTGCAAACATTTTATGTTTCAATACAAGTGTAATCCAAAAATATAGCTATGGATACTGCCCATACATGTCTAGGAAGAAAAAACATGTGACTAGCGTTTGAATTTGTGTGTGTGTGCCTGCGTCTGCATGTCTGTTTTTTGCTTCTGATATAGTCAGCCACAAAATTAAAAACTAGAATAATTCTGTGCTGCAGAATAATCGATTTTTACTTAGCCTATATAGCCGCTCTTTAAAATAAGTCAATGAAACAAATCTCTGTTTTGATATGTTAATGTTTTAAAGGTTATTTTATTGGTTTGGTAAACTAAAGCAGCTTTCTTGATCAGTTTGTTGATGCACATTGATATTGTGTAAATAATTGGCACTACTGCAGATCAGTAACTCCTGAACCACTAAAGTTCATGTTCTTTTGAGGTTATTTTGCTTTATCCCTTTTTATGTGATTGTCAGACTTCTTGCTGTCATGTTGTTGTTTTCACTAGTTTTACGTGTTATAACTTTTACTTTCCCCCCAGTTTAAGCTATGGAGGAGGGCATTCATCCGAAACAGATTTTCACAGGCAAACATATACAACTTCCCATCAGCTTCCTGCATACGCCACTACTTCCCTTCCCGCCGGTAATAATTCTCTATGAATCTTCAGTTTAAATGGATATGTTTCTCAGGTTTTTTTTGTATAAAACCTATTATAAATTTGTAGCACACTTCTAGCAGATGACTTTGATGCTCACAAGGGATAGTTAAAGGAGAATGTTTTGAGGAATGTGCATTATCATTTGCACTATCCTAGTAGCGCTGTTATGCACTGCATCAAATAAAAATTACTAGTCACTTAGTTTTTAAAAAACATTTCATAAATTAATGTTTTAAGTAATTTCTCTCTGTTTCCCTGTCACCACCTTACCTGCATGATTAGCAGTCAAGTTTCTGAAGAGTGTGAACCTTTTTTGGAAGGAGAGTGAAATGTACAGCTATTTTAAAGGCACAGCTACAGATAATCTGCTCACTATTCTTATGCTAATTACATTTAGATGTCAAGGGCTGTTCATGTGAACTATTCAGTCTTAAAAAAAATGTGAGTTAAAACAGTGTTTTTCAACCACTGTTCCGCAGCACACTAGTGTGCTGCGAGATGTTGCCTGGTGTGCCGTGGGAGAATTACTTTATATATAGTCAATATAGGCACAGAGTTAATTTTTTTTAACATTTTCTAATGGTGGTGTGCCTCGTGATTTTTTTCATGAAACAAGTGTGCCTTTGCCCAAAAAAGGTTGAAAAACACTGAGTTAAAAGATGAGCATATAATTTATGTTGAAACTGATGGTGCTACAATTCACATACTGTACATTTAGTGTTTAAGTAAATTCTCTCTGTTTCCCTGTCACCACCATACTGTTTATTTAGATAATCTCCACTTCCATTATCCCAGTATCTCAAAACATTCTTCTGTCTTTCTTCCCCCATTAATTCCTTGTATAACTGTAAATTACCCAAGATTAGCCAGCAAGTCTTATGGTCCATTGAATGTATGGCTGCACACTTAAATGTGCAGCATATTGTGTAATGTGTAGTTTTTTTGTGTTCAGACTCGTATATGATTTGTTTGTTCTAGGCCTTTCTGGGATTTTTGATAACACTATGCACAGCAGCAGTAACAACACTAAAGATACATCAGTTATGAATTTTCTCTCTGCAATTGAATCCCGCAATGCTCAGGCTGTTTCTTCAGGAACTACTCTCTTGCCACAGTTCAGAGCTCCAACATGGCAGCCAGGTGACATTTTCCTAATTTTCAGAGCTTAAGTCTGTTGGTTCTCTATTGATAAGTAAATAAATATATGAAATATTAGTATCATAGAGAAATCAAGAGAGAATGTTTGTTTTTAATGTTTTTCCCCATTTTGTTTTGCATTTCTAGGGAAATGTTTTCATTTTAAGTATTTTAAGTCTTTAATAAACATCTATTTTGACACCCATTTTTGATTCAAAAGTACTGCATTTGTGCCTAACTGCTATTTGTAACTAGGTATTGCTCTTTAATCAGTATGTAATCCAGTTATAAACACTTAACGTTGGTTCTCTTCCTGCAAAACTGGTCTAACTTCCTTGCAGGACAAAACAGGTAATTGAACTTCTATGAAAATATTAGTCTTGGGTCAGTTTAACATGTGGGCTCTCAGGGCTGATGGTGTGTCCATATGCAGTCAGAAGTCCTTGATGACTTCGACCTATAAGTTTGCATTGCAAAAACCTAGCAAAAAATCAGTGGCTTGCTAATTTATTACATCCTCAATTGCTTCAGGCTTCTCTTCCAATTGCTCTCACATTGTCGCACCACTTGTTAGCAGGGACCATCATGGTTGCAGTCTCTCTCCCATGTGAACAATAATGTATAAATACAATATTGTATTTATTGAAGAACTTGCATGATTATAAGAAGCACATCAGCAACTCCGAAAGACCTAGTGCCATTTAACTATATGTTGATAAAACACTTAAAACCCTGGAAATAGACAAGAATTTGTTGTATGTGCGTCACAGGTCACATCTAAAGCATTTAGCTATAACAAAAGTCCTAGCATATTGAAAGAGGTCCTGGATTCAAGATTGGTGCTATTAAAACAGTTTTAATTATTAATTAAATTATTTAAATTATTAATTATTAAAACAGACATTCAAAAACAGGCTCTATAACCTCTTTCAGATTGCCAGATTTATTGCACAGTAATATGTTAATCTTACATGGATTATGTTTAGTTTGCAGCCACTTGTTCCTGAATTGCCACCATATATACAAGCTTAGAAGTAGGATAGCAGAGGCTACCCAAAACAAATTCCAGGAAGACAAATGATTTCACCATCCTCTTTTATATTAATAGAATATAAGTTTTTCTGGTTCCAAATGCAGTGATTAAATAATTCTTATTAGGTCCAAGATGGAACAAAATGGTTACGTATGTTCTTATTTCACTATTGAGTAGTCACTCCCCTTTTTATCAGTGTCTTTTCCCCCCTTTTTTAAATACAGGCATGCATTCGTCAACCGAGCTTTTTGTTACTGGAGCCTTGCCAGCCACTGGGACGTTTCCACCAACTTCGGCCTATCAGCATCCTAACACTTTCAGCAGTAGAAACTTTGCTGCTACTCCTTCTCTTACACTTCAAGATGCAACTTTCAGTGCGGCATCAAATGGTCTTCTTACTGCTCATGACCCTTTATTGCAGATCAAGACATCCCAGAGCACCGTTCCCACAGCGCTGACCTTTGAGCGCCTGGGCAGTTCTGTGTTAAGTACCAGCATACCACCACAGTCTTCAACATATCGCTCTGCTCAAGAGTCTGCACCCCATCTCTTGCAGCCACAGTTCAGTTTGTTGCCTTCATCACTTGGAGGAGCTCAGCAGGCTCCACAAGTCTATAGTTCACCTCTGTTTACTGGTTCCACTGCCTCAATTGAAAGAGCCCTGCAGCGAGAATGTAGTGTTATTAAGCACCATCAGCGGCCTTCGAGCACACAGTCTGTTCAGGCACAACTGACTGGTTCACAGCATTCCTTACACAACTATTTATCAAGTGCAAGTGAAAACGATTTTCAGGATACATCCCGTCAGTCTTCCCTATCTTGTAGCCCAGTCGATGATGCTACTCAGGTGAGCAATGGCAGACCCCAGCAAAAGACCTCTCAAGTTTCAGTAGAACTTGCTCAGTCATACACGTCAGCGATTCCATCACCTGGTTTTCCATCTGTTTCCACTGCAAAGGCAAAACACTGTTCTACGAAGCAGCCACCAAGATCAACAAAGACTCCTAAGCCACAAAGCATTGCCCCTACTGTGCAGACACAAAGCTTTTCCAAAACTGCACAGAGCCAGAATTCTGTAATAGCAGGTCAAGCACAAATCTATTCTACAGCACAGCTTCCAAGCCTCTTGTCAGTAAGCCAATCACAAAACTATGTTTCAACGCAATCACAGAATGTGCCACCGGTCAGTCATGCACAGGTATTCTCAGCCATCAAGGTTGAGAAGCTGCCACCACTGTATAAAACACTTGCTTTTCCTGGGCAATCACAAGCAATAACTTCAGATAGCCAGACACTAAGCTATTCTTCTGATCAACAGGTATTAAGTTCAGTTTCAAATGGCAATTACTCTGGGCAAACGGATCTTTCTTCAGTCAGCCAATCTCAAAATTACTCTTCTAGTCATTCTCAGGGCTTGTCAACCATTAGCAGATCCCAAGGTAACTATTCATCTCAATCACAGGTTTTGTCAGTGGTTAGTCCTTCAGAAACATACACAACAGGGCAATCTTTAACATTAATGTCGCCATCTCTTCCATATTCTTCTCCACATATTCAGAACTTGTCAGCCTCGAACCCTCCCCAGAACTATATTTCTTTACATTCTCAGGCACAAGAGCCATCTTCTCCACAGTCTCAAAAGTTTTTGCCAGTTGTCCAATCAACTTCTTTTGCAATGCCTGCTCATTCACAGGCATTGCAAAACAACAGGTCTTCCTCAGATACTAAGTTATACAATAAAAGGGAATCTGACCCTAACTTATATCAAACGTGTAAGCAAGAGGAACAGTTCCCAATGCAAGATATGCAGGCATTGCAACAGCAAACATCTTTGGATTCCTCCACTCAGAGGCTAACTGACGATGAAGTTAATGCTCAGGATACAAATTACAAAGTTTCCAAAGCAGATAATAGGTATTCTCAAAGTGTAATCAGGAGTAACTCTCGCCTTGAAGATCAAGTTGTTGGGTTTACTTTTCAGGGATCAAAAAAAGACGAAAGAATGGTTAGTTCTGTGGCACAGCTCACCCAGCAAATTGGTCATATCACTAATGTAGGAAGCCATGATATTAAAAAGGCAGCTAATTTATTGCCAACAACCCAAGTAAATGTGGATTCTAAAGAACTCAGCCAGCAGCATTCTCTTCTGCATAAAGTACATGAAGCGAAAGCATCAGAGCAACAAGGCCAAGTCATGAGCACACCACCACAGCTTCACAGTCAAACCATAAGACATGGCCATCAGCTGTGTTTGCCTGGTGCACAGGTACTTCTAGAATCTGCCTGTGATTTGCAAATGCTTCAGCAGTCAATACTACAATCTGGCTTTGGGCACACGAAAGGTTCTTCACAAGTCCAGCTGCGCCTTCAGGGTTCTCAGCAGGTGAATCACCCGTTCCTTCAAGTAGATGGTCATATGATTCAGAGTAATGGAGGACATTCTCAGCAGCAGCTTCATTCTCAAGACTCTGAAGTTATGAAAATGAACATTTCTGAACCATCAAAGCCACTACAGCAACACTTGACATTGAAAGAGAATTTTGTGCGGCCAGATCATGAATCTAAGCATCATTTTGGTTCCCTTAGTTCTGTATGTTTTCCAGAGTCTATGCTTCTCAACGATGAGAGGAATATACTGTCTAATGTGGAAGATATCTTGGCAGCAACAGCTGCAGCTTGTGTAGGAACAACGTCTGAATTTGCTAAATCTACGGCTAATGAAGAAAATATCCAGTCAGTTGAAAATGGGGACATTTCTAAGTCTCAATTCCAGACAATAGATGTCAGACATGTGAGTTCTAGCTTCAACAACTCATCATCTGTTGTTGGAAAGCCACTGAACATAGACAATATTTCTTTAAATGGAGGCCAGGTTACACTAAACCTAACAGCAGTGCCTACAATGCAGCCAAAAAATAGGAACCTTGACCAACAGCACCTTGAGACTCCTGATCACATCATTCCTACTAGAGTTGCTACCTCAGAGCTTGAACAGAGGCACGAACAGGTTCCTGGCTTAGTTAAGCAGCAGTCTGGCATTGGTAATGAATGTGAAGATAAAAACGATATTCGTATGGATAGTACAATAAATGTACCCCATGGTGTTTTTAACATGGAAAGTGACAACACTGTGACAGGAAGCAAAACTAAAGTTCCGCTGCAGCCAATATCTATGCAACAACCAGGTGTTGAAAATGGCAGCAGAGCTGAAGGCAAGAGCCAAGATTTATCACAAGAGGAACTTCAGAAGCAAAAGGACAGAGGACAAAATCAGCTTAAAAATCCCAACGAAGATGGCATGCACCAGAAGCAATTGAAGCGAAGTGGACAGTGCAAACGTCAGAATTCAAGAGGAACCGATGTTGCCTTGCCATATTCCCCTGCTCCTGAAAGCTGCCATGAAACTTACCAGCATCAAGAGAAAATGAGGCAAAAAATAAAAGAGGTGGAAGAAAAACAACCAGAAGTCAGAACAGGATTTATTGCATCTTTTTTAGATTTCTTGAAAGGTGGACCCAGGCAACAGTTTTCAGCTCCTCCTGTGCGTGTTCCTAGTCGTGTGCGGAGACCTGTTACCCCAGTTGTTAGAGCACCTTGTCCACATCCACTTTCAAAACCTCACATGGCAGCAGCAGCACCTTCTGCCTCACTTGAGAGCAGCAATGAATGTTCAAGCAGAAAGGGTGATGAGGAACTGAAGAAAAATTCAGAAGCATTGCCATCGTTTTCTTCTGATGAAGATTCTGTAGGGGCTAACCAGGATCTTCAAAAGTGCATCACTTCTGCATTATCAACTTTGGACGATGCTTCTGATAAAAAGAAAAAATCAGGTAAAGATTATTTTGTTCACAATTGGATATGTGGATCTGGTTTTAAAATAACTTAAGTAAAAGAGTCAAATGATTCACTCTTGCTTATCCCAAATGCTGTAGACAGATATCTATGTTTCACTGTTATTTAGGCAAAGCAGGATCCTGACAGGTGAAAATATACTTGGAAGTAAATTTAGCTTCCTTGAAAATGGTTTTAAGTGTTGTCACATTCCACCATTTGTTTTGGGAAACAATGGTTTTCGTCCAGTGCTGTGCAAACAGTTCCCCTCATGCAGCAGTGTTTCCTCCCACTACACAACCCCAAACTCTGTTCTAGAGGATCCCCTACCCCTTTGGATAAGATTTCTCCAGCACAGGGGCTGGAGAAGCCAGAAGAGGAAGGTATGTTTTTATGCACAGAAGTCTGCAGTGTAAGCTGTATTGGATACAACCTAGAAGGTCAGATTTAATTTGATTTTATCTAAATTCATTCTGAAGGCTTAAAGATTGTTGTAATATGTTTGTGTGACTTTACACAATCATTCTGTTCTTAAGGGCCATTTTAATGCCTAAGCTTTTTTTTAAAGAGTCTATTTTTCCTATTCATGGAGCATAAACAGTAACACAATGAGCCCTATCCAATGCAGCACAAGATAAATAATTCAATATCTGTCCTTTTTATTAAATAACTGTCCTTTTTCTTTTAGAAGGAATATTTTGTGTCCAAGTCTTGTCTTTGAAAGTGTCTCGTGTCTCCACAAAGCTAAGCTCTTGATAGTGTGTTAAGAGACAAATTCAAATCCCAGACCACCTTAGATTTACCGCAACACATTTATCATACATATTAAAAGATGGGTGTGGTCTTGTCTGTTTGTATTCCCTTTTAGCATCCTGAGGATCCAATTTCTTCCATATGTAGTTCAAAGCAGCAAACCTTTCAAATTTGAGGGTGCCTTGATTTCTTTTGGGGGTGGTGTGGAAGCTTCATTCTTTTTCTTGTATGCTGCACTAATTTTTAATGAAAAGTAAATATATTAGACATACAGTAGCCTAGGACCTCAGATAGGGGATCCTTCTAATGTCATCAGTGGAACTAGAATTTTGTTCTACTCAGTAACAATTTTTCAGTGGCTTACGATAAGCTAAAAACAGTCGTTAATTGAAATATGAAAAAATGCTCGTTTTTTTACTTCAGAAATCGTCAAGACCATATCTAATGCCACCACCAATACTGTTGAAAGGAAGGAATCTTCTGAAACAACTAGTTCTGTGGCAGATTCTCAGGTGAAAATTTGTTCAGTGCAACATGAGAAGGGCAGAGTTGTTACAGAACACTTAGCAAAAACACAGGCAACTGCTGCAATAGAAGGATATATTGAGGATGACAACGGAGAAAGTGGAGGCGAGGGCGTGTACAGAGAACGTGATGAATTTGTAGTGAAGATTGAAGATATAGAATCACTAAAGGTAATCAATAATTTTGCTTTGAGCAATTTAAGAGAACACACTGATCAAAGAGTATTTCCTGCTATGTAGAATTTTATCTCCTTTTCTTGGTATCTTGTAGTTTTGACATTTTTGGTACTTTACTGTAAATATGTGCAAATCTTTTCCGATAACAGGACTAAAAGATAAAGCTAAAGGGACCCCTGACCATTAAGTCCAGTTGCGGACAACTATGGGGTTGCGGCACTCAACTCGCTTTACTGGCCGAGGGAGCCGGTGTTGGTCCGCAGACTTTTTTGGGGGTCATGTGGCCAGCATAACTAAGCCACTTCTGGCGAAACCAGAGCAGCACATGGAAACTCCGTTTACCTTCCCGCCGGAGCGGGAAGGGAATCTACTTGCACTTTGACGTGCTTTTGAACTGCTGGACAGGAGCTGGGACAGAGCAATGAGAGTTCACCCTGTGGCGGGGATTTGAACCGCTGACCTTCCGATTGGCAAGCCCTAGGCTCTCCCGCCGGAGCGGGAAGGGAATCTACTTGCACTTTGACGTGCTTTTGAACTGCTGGACAGGAGCTGGGACAGAGCAATGAGAGTTCACCCTGTGGCAGGGATTTGAACCGCTGACCTTCCGATTGGCAAGCCCTAGGCTCTGTGGTTTAGACCACAGCGCCACCCGCGTCCCAACATGGGACTAGCGTTTATAAATGTATATATTACTTTTCAATCTTACGATTGCTTGTTACATGGAGACTCAAACTGAGATCCTACTAAAACATTGTTTAGGAAATTTAACTGGTTTTGCTTGATATCTGAGTTGATAGACCATGGTTTGAAATTGGCCATTAAACCAGAAGTGGAAACTATGGTTTCAATGGGTTTGTGGTGATCAGTTTTGGGTGATGCCTGAGCTGACAAGCTATAGTTGTGCCCATCACTCTCTAAAAACAAGGAAGAAAACAGCAGCCTACCCTCAAAACAACTTGTTAACTTAATATCATCTCTGGGGTAGGTCTTAATTTATATGCTTGGAAAGGCCCACACCCTTCAGTTTGACCTTCAACTGGCAATTGCAATCATTACAGTATGTGTTGAGAGCTACTATGGAAAACAAAATACTGTGTAAAACAGGCATAGGCAACCTTGGCTCTCCAGATGTTTTGGAACTACAACTCCCATGATCCCTAGCTAACAGGGCCAGTGGTCAGCAATCATGGGAGTTGTAGTTCCAAAACATCTGGAGAGCCAAGGTTGCCTATGCCTGGTGTAAAATATACAAACTCATGAAGGTAGGGTGCAGTTGAGGCTAATCACTTCAGCTGCATAAAACTAATTGAAATTATTGCTTTTTTTTTCTTGCAGGTTGCTTTAAAAACAGGAACGGAACCTCCAGCCATCTGGAAGGTTCAAAAAGCTTTGTTGCAGAAGTTTGTTCCTGAAGTGCGAGATGGGCAGAGAGAGTTCACAGCTACTAACAGTGTATGTACAAGGATTCCACATTAATCTTGGTACTCAGCAACAAAGAACTCTGTGACATTGTAGTCCCTATGATAATAGAGGTTCTTTCATAAACCACTGCTGGCAGAAAGGAGTGTTCCTGCTGCCACCTCTTCCTTCTCCCCTTCCCAGACATTCATTGCTTGTGCCACTCCTTTTTCATGGCAGGCTTAACCTGCTGTGACGTGCAAATCAGATATTGTGTGGTTACTAACTGTAATAATCAGAACCACTTGAAAGGCCACTGGGTCTTTTATTCCCCCACTGAAGGATCATTTCTAATTCTCCCAACTGTAACTGAGCTTCTAATGCCTTAGGCTTCAGAAGCACAGGTCAGGCACATTACATATTATGTCCCTTTGAGCTAAACTGGTGTATTTAATTGTACCGAAACCTTCAGGCTAAAGAATATGCTTATAAAAGAGTAACCTATTAGACATTCTTATTATTAGTGATGAATACATGATCTAAATTTTATATGCTGATTCTTTTAACTTGGAGTGTGTGATAAGCTTAACTCTATTTATTTGGTTGCATCAAGACTTTTCACAAGTGAAAACTCTACTCATAGCATTGGAGGGGATCCCGAGGAACATCTAGTCTAACTCCCTGCAATGTAGGAATCTCAACTAGATCATACATGACAGATGGCCATCCAGTTTCTGCCTAAAAGCCTCCAAAGGAGAAGAGTCCACATACCTTGTGGGAATCTGTTCCACTGTCAATCAGTTCTTACCATCAGAAAGTTTCTCCTCAGAATCTCTTTTCTTTTAACTTGAATCCATTGGTTTGGGTCCTAGCCTCTGGAGCAGGAGGCAACAAACTTGTTCCCTCTTCCATGTGACAGCCCTTTAGATATTTGAAGATGGCTATGATATCTTCTCTCACTCTCTTCTTTACCAACTAAACATATCCATTTTCCTCAACCATTCCTCATATTGTATTTCTTATATTCTGAACCACCCTGAGATCTACAGATGAAGGGTGGTATACAAATTTAATATAAATAAATAAAATAGGCATGGCTTCCAGACCCTTGATAATCTTGGTTGCCCTCCTCTGCATATGTTCCAGCTGATCAATATCCTGCTTAAATTGTGGGGTAGGTGCATGTAGGACACAGTACTCCAGGTGAGGTCTGACTAAGACAGAATAGTGCCCTTGATTAGGACACTATATTTCTGTTGATGCAGCCTAAAATAGTGTTAGCTATTTATTTATTTTTTGCTGTGCATTATTACACTGCCTCTCTTGAGCTTAGTTCCCACCTACTTCAGCTCTCCCATGTTACATCCCAGCCCTTTCCTGAAGGACCGACAGGAGGGATAGATGCCTTGCGATCACACTTACATCTGGATGCAACCCATTATTTAAACTTAAATATAAATTATCCTGTACAAAATTGAGTGCAAGAATCTGCATGTACTATGTCTGCGTTTTTTCTCGTTGCAGTATCTTGGGTATTTTGGAGATGCAAAATCAAAGTACAAAAGAGTATATGTGAAGTTTATAGAAAATACAAACAAGAAAGAGTATGTCAGAGTGTGTTCCAAGAGACCCAGAAATAAGCCTGTACCGCCTGCAAGGTATTTTATTTTTATAAAATAATGTGTCAAATAGAAAAGCTTTAAGATTTGTATATTTTAATTGAAATAATTTGTATTTTTTACAGCAGGCATCCATAATATTTATTTGTAGTTGCAACAAATAGAATAGACTAAAAAGGTGAACTGGTTTGCATAATTACACATTTTGGGCTTGCATGGTTCTCTTTCATGTATAAGAGGAGGAGTGAAAGTATCTTCACTCACTTTTGACTAAACCATCATTTCCCATTATTTACAAACTTTGGAAACTGAGGTTTAGGCAAAAGAATATGGAACTTTCACTCTCCTTGTGTACAATGGAGAACAGAACGGGAGCATCTTGGCTCTTGAGTCCTGGAAGATCTGCTCCTTGCTTTACTAGCTTTTTTCCACCTGGTCTGGGAAGGCGGGGCCCTGACCAACTCTTGCTACGAAAGCTGAGGCTGCTGAACAGACTCTGGGGTTGGAGTATTGCTTTGGTTTTTGTTGTTGTTGCTGTTATGGCTACTAATTTTAGGATCTTTATTTTTGGATCTTATGGTTTATTATGGTTGGCTGCTTTTTATGTGTTTTGTTTATTGTTTGTGACTACTTTTGTTACATTTATAATTATGTGAATCTTTTCATGTTGTAAGCTGCCTTACAACTGATTTTAATAATAATAATAATAATAATAATAATAATAATAATAATAATAATAATTTATTTATACCCCGCCCATCTGGCTGGGTTTCCCCAGCCACTCTGGGCGGCTTCCAACTGAATATTAAAAACAATATAGCATCAAACATTTAAAACCTCCCTAAACAGTTGTCTTCTAAAAGTAAAATAGTTACTTATTGCCTTGACATCTGCTGGGAGGGCGTTCCACAGGGCGGGTGCCACTACTGAGAAGGCCCTCTGTCTGGTTCCCTGCAACTTGGCTTCTCGCAACGGGGAACCGCCAGAAGGCCCTCGTTGCTGGATCTCAGTGTCCGGGCTGAATGGTGGGAGTGGAGACGCTCCTTCAGGTATACAGGACCGAGGCCATTTAGGGCTTTAAAGGTCAGTACCAACACTTTGAATTGTGCTCGGAAACGTACTGGGAGCCAGTGTAGATCTCTCAGGACCGGTGTTATGTGGTCCCGGCGGCCACTCCCAGTCACTAGTCTAGCTGCCGCATTCTGGATTAATTGCAGTTTCTGGGTCACCTTCAAAGGTAGCTACACATAGAGCGCGCATTGCAGTAGTCCAAGCGGGAGATAACCATAGCATGCACCACTCTGGCGAGACAGTCTGTGGGCAGGTAGGGTCTCAGTCTGCGTACCAGATGGAGCTGGTAGACAGCCGCCCTGGACACAGAATGAACCTGTGCCTCCATGGACAGCTGTGAGTCCAAAATGACTCCCAGGCTGCGCACCTGGTCCTTCAGGGGCACAGTTACCCCATTCAGGACCAGGGAGTCCTCCACACCTGCCGCCTCCTGTCCCCCAAAAACAGTACTTCTGTCTTGTCAGGATTCAACCTCAATCCTGATGAGCTCATGACCCTAAGACTCTCTGCAGCCCATTGGCAGTGATCTAAACCATAGTTGTGTAATGTTGTTCATAGATACGTTTTCCCCAGCCGGTATTTTTCAGATTAGTTTCATTCTTTGGGTTTCCTCTTAGTTCCTTCTGTGGAGCTTGGTTGCTGTTAAATGAGAAGTGACATTCCTTCTTTCTCCCATTCACAAAATTCTACTAGTTAGTCTTTCAGCATCTAATGGTTGGGTGGGAGCAACCTGGGGTATGCATGAGTGCATTTGAACACATCAGATTACCAGTTTACAAGATATTCAGAACTGATGTGCTATATCTAATCATGACCTCTCACTTGCACAATGGAAACCTGCTTTGCAACAGGACTTCTTCCTCATCCAGTTCCTCTCACTGTGCTCTCAAAATCAGCTGCTCCACCCTTCTGGAGCAGATTTGTTTCTGGGGTGGGTGCGGAGTCCGGGGGAGAAAGACAAGAAGGAGAAGCCCTATTGCATGAGTGAAAGAGGCCTGCTCACACTGCACTGGATCGTTCCCAGTAGTTAAATCATTTAAACAATTGTGCTTGTCTACAGGTGAAAATGGAGTAAAAGTCCATAAAGGAATTAATGGAGAAAGAATAATAGAGGTTAAACTAATGAATAACCTAAATGACCTTAATTTATAAACCTTAATTTATAAAAGTGAAACTCATATTCGCAATAGTTCCTTGCATTTACTCTCTCTTTCAATTTGTAGGCCTGTCCATTGTAAGCCAAGCACTAGCATCAATAAATCTCCTGAGCCTCCAGCATCAAAAACTACACCTGCAACAACAAAAGTTTCTGTAGTGAAACCCAAAGCTAAGCAGCCAAAGATAAAGGCAGAACCACCACCAAAGAAACGGAAAACATGGAAAGAAGAATTGCCCCCTGCCCCTCAACTCCAGAATGATGAAGAAGGTAAGTGCCACAATGTCAAAACTAGGTATTCTGATTATGTAATATCTCCAAAAAAATTAACAAGCTTTGCAAATTTCTCAGCGAAACTTGGTGGAGAGGTGCTAACTTGATAGGAAAACCTTATTCTCAACAAGTGCCCTGAAGAAGGTTGCTTTTAACCGAAACACATTGGACTTCATTTTGCAAAAACTATATTTTGTAAAGATTTTTTACTGGCACCACTTTGAGGCTCAGCCACTTTCCTGACTTCTCTTGCTTTTGGTGCTGCTCTTCCTCCCCCCTTTTAGTAGAGCAAAAATTCATGTTGTCATAAAATGTCATTTGCCGTTTTGTCGCATGATAATTGTGAACATTTCAAAGCCACCATTTGTGAAGAGGGCAACTTTTTAAAATATTGCTTCATAACATGGGATGAGTGGAGTCTTATGCAGACATTGCCAGCACACATTTACTTTGCATATGGAGTAGGGAACAGGGGCTGCACCTCTTGGACCAAGCTCAGCGTTACCAGATGTTTGCTTGTTGAGCTCAGTGTCTGTGAAGGGATGCTTACATGCATGCAGCTATACATGTATAAGCACCCCGCATGGTTGGGAAGCACAATCACATGGAACGCCAACACATTTGCAACTCTTTGCAGACAGCATGCTCAACAACACATAGGCATCTAAGAGATGGGGCAGGCAGTGTTGGCTATAGGGTCAGTAACACTCTGTGGAATGGTTTTACCTTTGGCAATTTCTGTCAGGCAGAAAAGTTTCTCCCAAGTCTCCACTCCACTGTCCTTATTAGGAATGACTTCTTTAACATTTAATTTTAAGTGGCACTTGCAGTGTCTTTGGGCATTGGTTGATTCTTCTGTAGCAGCAATGTTGATTTAAGTTTTCAAAGCAAAGGATCCTAATTTTCCAAAATGAAGAAAAAGTTTGAGCTTAAATTTGAATGCAGTATGATCATAAAAACTCATCCTAAGCACTATTTTTCAGCTTATAACTAATCCAGTAAGAATCTATATTTTGTTGTTCTTGTTTAAATTATTTGAAGCTTTTTTTCAACTGTTAAGGATCTTAACAGTTCAGTCCTTACTAAAATTATGCATACAGTCATACCTCATGATACATCTGCTGCAGGTTGCGTCTTTTCAGGTTATGGACGCGCCGAACCCAGAAGTCTCAGAACAGGTTACTTCCAGGTTCGGCGCGTCTGTAACCTGCACGCATACGCAGAAGCGCTAAACCGCGCTTTGTGCATGCGCAGAAGCACCGCATTGCGTCACGCGCATGCACAGATGCAGCGCTTCATATTGCGGCCTTTTCATGTTGCAAACGGGCCGCCGGAATGGATCCCGTTCGCAACATGAGGTACCACTGTACTAACCATCTTGGTATACCTGTATTTCTTTGAATGGTCACTAGAGGTCACCAGAATCGTAATAAATTTCTAGGCCTGTAAACAAAATCCAATTGGAATAATATATTTGTATTTTTGGTACTGTATTTCAGACACTGCATCTCCAGCTCCTATTATTGCTCGTTTTTTGAACACCAGAGCTATGAAAGAAACATTTAGGAGCTATATGGAACTGCTTGTTAGTATTGCCTTGGATCCAGATACTATGCTGGCATTGGAGAGGAGCAATGGTACAGTGTGTTCAACCTTTCACTTTGTGTAGCTTATTTCTGTTTCCCATATGATATCTTTGTTCAAGGAACAGATAAGACATCAGCTTGAGATCACAAGCATTTAGAGTTCAGGGGTCCCAAACGGTAGTCTGTAGATCACTGGTAGGGGCAGCCTTCTAGGGGAGGGGCCACATGCCAATGGTGGGAGGGGCCAGAGGCAAAGCTGGGAGGGCAGATATGACTCTGTATTATAGCCTAATTCCAGTCATGCAAAAGTCAGGTTTCCATACGCACATACCTCAATCCTCCCATCTAGGCAAGCAAGAGATCTGGCTTGTTTATATACTGCGACAAACACACAAGACGTAATCGGCTGTGCATTCACATAAACAATACTCTTCTATATATTCTTATCACAATATCAAATGTTTATCTTGCACATAAACAACACATAAAATGCAGTAATATAGACGGAAGTCCCAATAGATCAGTTCATTCATAAAGACCAAATATCTGCTAGATCCTGCTCCACATATGTTCATAAAGTCCAAATTGGAGCCTACTACAGTTCCAGAGAAACTGTGCAGAAACCATTATGTTATAAGTTCTATTATCTTGATACTTCATATATGAACATATGCCACTGATGAAGCCCATGAGAGCAAAAACTCTGTGAAACTGTAGTAGGCTTCAGTGGGTTACTGAGCTTGTTTGTGACTCTGTAGGTACACTTTTTCCTACCTCTTTCTGCTTCTGGCCAATGCTTGCTTTGCATTGAAGTATCATACATTGTGTTCTGCTTTTTCAGATGAGCTGCTTTTGCCTCATATGAGAAAAATTGATGGCATGCTAAATGACAATAGAAAAAGGCTGCTGTCCAAATTGAGCTTGGAGCGTTCACTCAAGGTATTGATAGTGAAAATGGTTTTATTAATTATTTACTGCTCTTACATCGTTTGAGATCTTTTGGGAAGTGATGTCTAATCATACAAAGCAAATAAAACAGCAGTGCAAATTCCTGTTGGATTTCTTGTATATATTTTTATCCCTTCAGATAAAAATTGCCTAGCTATAATCCTGCATTTTCAGATGAAAGGGAGACTTCCTGTAAACATCAGTGAGCATAATATGAAAGAAACTATATCTTACCTTAATTGGGCAAATCACCTGAACAGGATTAACTCAATATATTTTTAAGAATTTGAATAACAGTAATTGCTCCTGCATTCTTTTAAAGACTTATTTTATCAAAGAATTCTGATAAAATTTGTAGCTTATTAATTTGACGTAGTGGAATCCTACACAGACTGTAAATTTCTGCCTTTTTTGCTCTGTTCTAAGGCTGCTTTGGAAAGCTTCCCTGAACTGACCGTAATCAATCGAGATTCTAAAACAAAAACTGGAGTGAGTGTAATTCCTAGAATCAAAATGAATGGCAAAGCTTATAACAAGAAAACACTGAGGATTTCTAAAGCAGCCTCAAAATTAGCACAGGTATGTGTTTTTTAAAGTGTTTGGGGGTGGTTTGCTGCTATATTTTTAATGGAACACTAATCATCTTCTTTACAGACATTATCTAAAACGTGATACTAAACTTTATGCTTTCCAGTTGTGCATTTTCAAAAAGAAATTCATAATTTATTTAACAGTAGTTAAAAAAAATTTTTTGACTGGTTTCATTTTCTTTGAAGTCCAGTAAGAAATTGTATTCTTAAAAAAGTAAATACGTTGAAGTAGAGAATAGAAAAGGGGCCCTGTGAAGGAAATATTTCACAACAGGAGGTATTCGTTTTCCTTATGAATGAGCCATCACACAAAAGTACTGACCTACCCCATACCCTTTTTATTTGGTCCTCTGGAGGCTGCAGACCTACATGCACCTACCCTGAGAGTTGGTAAGCCCCACTGAACTCAAATGGGACTTCTAAACTGATGTGCATTCAGATTTAGTGTAAGCATCTCTCTCTGATGGTTCCAGGTCTGCCATTATGGCTGATAATATTGACAATTTTATTTATGGCTTCCTTTGCACTTACCTTGTTGCCTTTTTAAACCCCTACATAGTAGCTTTGACATTTGACTTCAACCTGTATCAAAACATGTTAATACTGTATGTAAGCAACTGCAGTGGTTCTCCAAATCTCTGCCTCTGCGAGCCCTAGACATTTAACTATCTGGCAAATATTTTCCCCACTGAACTGCTTTCGTTGAATGCCACCATAAGGTATCCAGGTGGAAATGATGGAAGACATTTCCTGAAAGGGTTTTTCATCAGTACTGTATAGCAAACAGAAATAAGTAGTCTGCAATTTGCCTATCTGAAGTGGGAGAGAGAAAAATGTTAAGGAGTTTGGGAGGGGGGTTGCAGCAGCAGCAGCAAACTGAAGGCAGCTGCACAGTGATGTTTGGACTGAGGGTATTCAGCACAAGGGGGTGAAATGCCTAAGAGAAAATAGAATCCGAGAGTGAACAAGAAATAAGCATTCACCTATTCATCCATTGTGATATCTGAGAAGCACATCAGAGGGAGGAGGACCCAGGCATCATCACCAGAGAGGGTAAAACTTACAGGGCATGAAATCGACATCCCAAGCCCTGTTAAGCTTTTCCAGGCAGAATCGCAGGGTAGTGTTGGCTGGCACTAAACTGGGCCTCCCATTGTAAACTGGGAAGGTTGAACTCCATTCATAGTAACTGGGTTATTTTTGCCAGTCCCCCTGTGTCCCGTGAAAAGCTGCTATGGAGGGTGAGAGAGCCACTGGAACAATGTGGGAGGATGCACAGGGACTGCAGTGGGAAGGTGAAATATAATGAGCAGTGCCTCCCTCAACCACTTTTGCAAGAGTCTCTGCTGGATTTCAGTTCCATTTGCAAACTGAAGGATTAATCTAGGCCCAGGCCTTGTGTGGATGAATGTATTCACAAGTGCATATTATCTCTGAGTGGTCAGAATAATTATTGGTACCAATAAATCCATCAGTTCATAGTTAACTTCATGGCTAATAAAAACTATTTTCCTCTGCAGGAGTTTGCTGTAGATCCAGAAAAGATATCATTGTGCTCTTTATATCACTCACTCCATCATTACAAATACCACATGTTTCTGAGGTGTAAAGTTGAGGTCAGTTTTTATCAAGTTGATGATAGCATATTTTTTTTCTCTATCTGATTCTGTCACATTTATCTATAAATCTAGGAGTAGCTCATAAATTCTGAAATTAAATAAAAACCATGCTGTGGAAGTTATACTAGTTAAAATACTAAGATTTGTTGGTTACAGTAATATGGGGGGTTTCAAGACTTCTTGTGAACAGGAAACATTAAGGTTATTATGTGGATTGAAATGAATGCAGGTAGCTCAGACAAAAGAAAAACTTGCCAATTTTATTTATGGTATTTAGTTATTTTTATACAGGGTTGCAATATTTAAAAAACACACAAAAATACATACCATAGTAACAAACAAAATCAGTACTCCCTGCCACCACACGCACAGAGTTTAAAAGGCCATAGATTGTATAATTAGCCAAAGGCCTGAAAGTAGAGGAATGTTTTTGCCTGGTGCCTAAAGATATATAATGAAGTGCCAGGCAAGCCTCCCTGGGGAGTGTGTTCCACAAGTGGGGAGCCACCACAGAAACTGCCTATTCTCGTGTTCCTGCCCTCCAGGCCTCTCGTGGATGGGCCACGTGAAGAAGGGCCTCCGATGATGATTGCAGGGTCCCAGTTGCTTCATGTAGAGAGAGGCAGTCTTGAGTAGTGTAGTCTTGAGCTGTTTAAGGCTTTATAGGTAAACACCAGCATTTTGAATTGGGCCCAGAAACTCATTGGCAGCCAATGCAGAAGGGCTAGGATTGGTATTATATGGTCAAACCATCTTGCCCTGGTCTCTGCACCACTGAGGCCACCTGAGCCTCAAGCGACAGCCTTGGATCCAGAAGTACTCCCAAGCTGCATACCTGCAGAGAGTGTAAAGTTATTAAATAATATTGTAGGTTGTTCATGAGTACAGAAATGGAGCTTTAGTCGAGGAACCTATTTGGCTGCACAAGGAAATTCATTAGTATCAATGCATTGTATTTTGTTTATGAGGTTGTCCCTTGGTCACAGGTGGTTTGTGGGTGGCTGAATAAATCCACTAAAACGTAAGACCTCTGACTTCTGAGAGTATTGAGAATGAATAGATATCTGCAAACTAATCTCCTGCTTCCATTGCTCCTCCATAGATTTCTTCCGTTCAGAAGAAGAGTGGAGATCTAGGCCAGGAGGAGATTGTACAGCAATGCATGAAAAATATGAAATGGGTAGAAGACCTCTTTGAGAAGTTCGGTGAACTTTTGAATCATGTACAGCAGAAATGTTCATAACAGACACTGTCCCAAATGTTACTTTTTTTCTCTATAGCACACATCATGAGAAACTGAAAGGTCAGAGAAGCTCTGGTTAATCTGGTCATGCCACACTATTCTGAGTCTGAGGAATCTGTGGTGTTCTTGGTTCCGTGGCTTCTGATGAGGAAAAATTATGCTGCCATGAAAATGGAACTACAAATGAACCTCACTGCATTTTTAATCTGAAGAATGATTTTTTTTTCTATTTTATAAACTCTTGTATTGAAATGACAGGTTTATTTTTGAAATGATCAAAGCATGCACTAAATATATATTTTTGGGCTACGGTGAAAATAATACTGAAAATATGGCCTTTTCTGGCTCTGTACACAATGTACAAATATTTACATTGGTCTGATCAAGTAGAGTCTTCTACATTTTGCAAACAGAGCTAATATGACGTTAAATTCGCCATATTTAACGTCACCACAAATTCAGAATTATTCTGCTTTATGGACTCCTTTTACTGCTGTTATGTTCAGGAGGCTGAACATGGAGTTGGTGCAATCCTTTGACGGCTGTTTTGTGTCAAATTATATTGTAATGAAGCGCAATGACTTTAACTATTTTCCCCTTTTTTATTTTGAAGAAAAACGTATTTTTCTTTATACTGTGCTTTTTTTTTCCTTTGGAAAGAAATCAGTTGTACATTTTATCTCACAAATAGTTGTATTTTTCACAGAGAAAATATTTGTGGCTTACAATTGTTTTGTGTATCTTTGTAATACACTTTCATGGTTTTCAGTAAATTCTGTTCATTTTTATATATTAATTTCATATTGTAAACTATATCTTAAGATAATCCTTTTGTTTATACAGGTTTCCTTCAGTGTTAACCAGGAATAAGACATACTAGACTTTATAAGTTTGCTTTATAAGTTAAGTTGTGTTTAAACACTGCATTTTATTTTCTGATTAATGAAAATAAATTTCTTACTAAAATAACATGAATAATTGAAATTTTCATTGAATAGCTACTATATTTCTCTTCTGGATACCGAAGATTGATGATTGGATAGACTATATGCAGTGTTAAACACAGCTGACATTTTTTAAAAATTGGTAATGGCAGAACTGTTTGCTTCTTGGTGCCTTTTCAAATCCTCAGACATTCTTTTGTAGTTGTCTTTCTCAGCTGGGTTATTTTTTAAATCAGTAGGACCAGTAGTCCCACTTAGACTACAAATGTGTTAAACTGAGATCAGTAGGAAAATTTCTTCATCTGCCAACAGAATGCCTTACCTTAGTCTTGGATTCAAAATGTGTAAGTCCTCTGCTTGGATTTGTAAAAGGACTAAACGTATTGTACTTTTGTCAGATAATATATATACATAAATTATATATATATATATAATTCAATTGTCCTTTCACTGCCACTTAGTGCCTTAATTTCAGCCAAGAAAGCAGGATTCTTCATTCACTAGCCAATCAGGATATTCTTATATGTAGCATGGTGTATTTTCTTTAGTTGTACATATGTTCATTGCACCTTAGATTTGTAAAGAAGAATGAAAGGCTGTGATCATGAATTAAACTAGGATTTCAAAATATGAAAGGACAACATTTTTGATCTTGATATCTATTATGTTGGTTTACCTCTGCATTTTCAAAAGGTTTTTATATTGTAGGACGTGGTGGTACTCCATTTTTCTGATGGGGGGGGGAATGCAATGAAAAATTTGGTAAATTTCTTGTTGATATTTGTCTTAAAATATCTTCATACTGCACTTGCCTTGAAAAAGCCAAGTTGTATTACTGTGACTGTGACTTTGCTGTATTTCTGCTACTTCTGTAGAAGAACTAAAGGTCTAGACTCAAGCTATACCAGTGTTAGGGCTGTATCTTGATCCTCTTCCTAGAAACATTTCAGGCATGAATCTTACCTGCAAACAAAGAAGCGTAATACTGCCGAATTATCTTGGAAACCTCAGCATATATACATCCTCCCTGCAAACAAATGTACATCTTCACTCATAATTAAGGCTGCAATCTTTTACCTGCTTATCCAAGCCCTGTAGAACTTCTGAGACTTTCTTTTGAGCAGGCATCTGTAGCATTGCTCTGTGAGAGTATGTAATGTTAGGAAGATATTTGAAAGTCTTTTTATAATGTAGATGCAATATCCTTGGGGCCATCGTGTAAATAACCTGCTCAGCTGGAGGAAGATACTCTCATACTTCTCATTTTAGAATTGAAATACTTAAAAACCAGTCACTGAAGGTTCAAAGTGCAAAAACAAAATGTGTTCTTCTACAGCAAAGTAATGTACATTTCAACACAAGCTTACACATATATTGGTTTAATAATTAAACTTTAATTAAACAAAAGAGCTGGGGTTGCCCCATGTTGTAGACCAGGCATCTCCAAACTGCGGCGCTCCAGATGTTTTGGCCTACAACTCCCATGATCCTTAGCTAGCAGGACCAGTGGTCAGGGAAGATGGGAATTGTAGTCCAAAACATCTGGAGGGCCGAAGTTTGGGGGATGCCTGTTGTAGACCCAGGATGAAAGCCTATGCCCACTTACCTAAGACTAAGTCTCATTTAAATCAATGGAACTTACTTCTGAGGAAATTGGTAGGATCGTGCTGAGTCGGTGGCAACTTTATCAAGTGAATGATAAATAAGAAACTTTCTCAGGAATATGGGAGTAGAATGGAAAAGACAGTTTTGTATTGCTAGATGGGTGTTCAACTTCCTACCTTCAGAGAACTCTTGCATCAACTGGTTTGCCCTCCCTGTGTTTCAAGAAATGCCTGTACGTTGCAAGGAGTGTCTGTTCTAGGGTACACAACTTCATGTTGAGCATTGGTGAGGCCTATTAGGCCTAATCACTATACCACATGAAGTGTGGACATCTTGAAACACACCCAATGTCTTTTGTGACTCTGTGGCGCAGGAAAAGGTCGGCAGCTGTAGGGGCCTGGGTGTATTCCTAGGCACAATTGCACACCATTTCTCTCTTAATTGAGAAGCCTCTAATTAGTTTTGAGCATCTTCCATGGTTCCTATAAACAACAGAGAATATCACCATGCTAGGCAGACAATGTTTTATGTATCCAGAATTAAGCAAGTTTAGGAGAATTAAATGCCATTTGGGAAAATAAAATGTAAGCAAAGATTTTAGGCTTCTTATACCAACAGATTGAAGAAATTTGCCTTCGCTGTAGCAATAACTCTGTATTTCCTGCATTCAGGGAATATGTTTTGTAGCTATAAGGGGACAGAGTAACAGCAACGTTACTTGAGAAATCCAGTTATTTGCTCAGAGACATTTTCTAAATATTCTGGGATAAAAATTGAACATTACTCGTGACAACCGCCTTGTGTTTTCTTCCTTCCAAGGAACCCCCCCCCCCCCGGGGCAAGTAGAAGTTTTGAGAGAGTGCTGGATATGCTTTGGAGAACTGCCAGTGCACTTACAATAAGTAGAGTTATAGGATTTGAGCAGCGGAAACCTCACCTAAATGCAATATATGCTGAAACTGTTCAGACTTTCTTCCACTTTGTATTTAGGATTGTGATGTAGCTGATTTGAATAGGATACATCAACCAACATTGTACACACATGTCACTTGTGTCTATAATACTGCAAGAATGTGGAACTGGCTGGCTACAGATGTGCATGTGATTTCCAACTATTCAGTACCCACTCAAATGTATAAACATGAAGTTCTCATTCTTTGTAAATGTATCAGTGGGGGCAAGCAAACAAATCGATAACACTGTGCTAAACTAAATAATTGCACCTGCATATTGGTAATCCAACAAACATTGTTTTGTGTCCACATCTCTAAATGATGTATATCATTTGATTTTTCTTCTTCTTTTAAGCCTCTGTTTGCATCAAAAGTGATACAACTGGATTGTACAGTCTTCTTTAACAGAACATTGTATCATTTACTTTTGCTTTAAGTAATATATGTTAAAAAGGAAACTCAAACTGTCTTCCAATAAACAGGTCTTCATAGAGGAAATATATTTTAAATATTTAAAATTTTACTACTATTTAAAATAATTTAAATAGTTTAAATAATTTAAACAAGCCAAAACTAGGACATTGAAAATCAGTGTATAGTAACTTCAGATTTGTTAATGGCAATTTAACATTTTTCATCCTACACTAACATACATTTTTGTAGTATTACACAGTGCACTTCCTTCTATATATCTATGCTATTTAAGTTCACATTTCATTCACAAAATGCATAGTAATATCTATCATTTTATGTACGGCAAACATTTAGGCCAGGACTAATGAGAGGTGCTTTTTTAGTCCAGTTTTTAGGTGGTCCACAATAATGTATAAAGCTAAGAAAAAGAAATCACATTTTTTGTATTGTTGATTTGATGTTACTAAGCTCATTAAAGTAAAGACACTTTTTCAAAATGCTGTTTAGTGGTTTATTAAGCTTGAAAACATTAAACTGAAGTAATTGGGAGTGACTAAGGCAAGCGGCTTTGTAAATTTGCAAAGTACTCCGTTGGTATAATGATTCAAATATGACTCTGTTTTGGAAACCAAATGGCGGCCACAATCTTCACATATATGAAAGACTTGCATGCATGCACATGTAGCAGATTTCCCTACTTTTCACACATAATTTAGCTGTGCCACATTGTAAGTTGCCTTTGGAAACTCAGAATAAGGAGGAAACTCAGAATAAGGAGGAAACTCAGAATAAGGAGGAAGGGTAGGGTGCAGTTGCAAAACATGGGAGAGAAACGGCGGCTGCATATGCTGTGGTTCAAGAATACTGTAATTGGCAGGAAATGGAGGCATGGCTACTTACTCAACAAGGTTTTTGCCTGGAGATTTTTAGGATGTTCACTACTGCTGCAGGTCTGGAGGTTTTTATGACTGAACTTGTTTGGAATTCTTATTTTAATTATATTGTAATGTACACTGAGATCACATGATGAAGGGCAGGCTTAAAGTATGTGAAATAAATAAGCATTCTGTATTTCTGTAGTATAACTTGTGTGGATTTTATTTATTTTTATTATATGTGACCTATATGCTGAAAGTCTGCTTGTCTCTTCAAGGATAATGGGCACACTGCACATTTTCATAAGCAACTGTTTATGTATTCCTTTTGCTGGTCTCTTCAGAATGGCTTCATTTTGACTGAATGAAGCCATTGTTCATAGGTTGGAGAAAGATGCAGATGAGGAGTCATTAAAAATAACTGGAATGTTTATGAAATATTTATGGTAAATAACCATTTGGTATAATCCAAGATCAACACACAAGATGCAAAGAAGCAACTCACACTAATATAAAGTGAAACATCCGTGCTGCTCCAAACACTAAATTAAAAAAGATACAGTGAAGACTACAGTAACTTGTGATGTGGCAAACTATTCTGCATGAACAAAATCTAGACTTACTGCCTGAATCGAGCCATTTTCTTAACTTTTTCTTAATGTTAGCATGAAATATGAAACTTATCTAAGAAAAGAAAAGTAGTATTCAACCTCTGCTTGGTTATTTTCTTTCTCAGTTTGTTCTAATCTAACACAAACATCATCTTAATCACTTGCCAAAGCAAGGAAGATCCCATCAATTACCATGTCACTCCAAAATTTATTCCCAATATGAAAGAAAATCCTGCTTGCTTGCTTTTTTTATTATATTTTAGACTTGTGTACCGCCCTTCATCATAGGTCTCAGGTCAATTCACAAGGTAATTCTCTCTACACTACTGGCAAGGCACAAATAACACATGGTTGTGCATCTGAGCCTGATTGCGACCTGACCTTTGCTATTTCACCCTCACCCTTTCCACAAGCATGGCCAGCCCAAACCTTTTGCAGCACATATATATGTCTGCTCAAAAGTGCACCCTCTTAAATTCCAGTGTAATCCCAGTACAGAGTGTATAGGACTGCAGCCTCAGTATGTTGTTGTTTAGTCGTGTCCGACTCTTCGTGACCGCATGGACCAGAGCACACCAGGCACTCGTGTCTTCCACTGCCTCCCGCAGTTTAGTCAGACTCATGTTGGTAGCTTTGAGAACACTGTCCAACCATCTCATCCTCTGTCGTCACCTTCTCCAAGCACAGTTCAGAGTGTTGGTGCTGACCTTTAAAGCCCTAAATGGCCTCGGTCCAGTATACCTGAAGGAGCTTCTCCACCCCCATCATTCTGCCCGGACACTGAGGTCCAGTACCGAGGGCCTTCTGGCGGTTCCCTCATTGCAAGAAGCCAAGTTGCAGGGAACCAGGCAGAGGGCCTTCTTGGTGGTGGCGCCCGCCCTGTGGAATGTCCTCTCATCAGATGTCAAAGAGAAAAACAGCTACCAGATTTTTAGAAGACATCTGAAGGCAGTCCTGTTTAGGGAGGCTTTTAATGTTTAATAGATTTTTTTATTTCATTTTTCTGTTGGAAAATTATTATTATTATTCTCCTTGTGCCCTCAATCTTTCCCAACATAAGGATCTTTTCCAGGGAGTCTTCTCTTCTCATGAGGTGGCCAAAGTATTGGAATTGCCTTGTTTCCCCTGCAAGGGACTTCCAAGGGTTCAGATACCAAGGATGCTTTGCTCACCACTCCTTACTTCAGGAGCTGCCTTCCCTAAGACCTAGCTCTCTTTGGGTGTGTAATACCCATTATACCATTAAAGCAATCACATTCGTTCCCTCAGTGAATTCTGGGCATTGTAGTTTACCCCACAGAGTAGCAATTCCCAGCAGCCCTTAACAAACCACAGTGCCCAGAATTCTTCAAGGGAACAAATATGCTTCGAATGTGCTCTAAAAGGTATAGGTTGTGCACAGCCTCTGCTGTGCAGTTTGTCATGTCACTGTTTCTTACACTAGTTACATTTAGAAGAGCTCAGCTCACCCCGTCAAACATTTGAAAAGCCCAAAGTTACCAATGGCTTTTAGAAATTGCAGAACCTTTTGTCAACAGTATATAAACGCTGGTATTCTTTATTAATTTCTATGCTTCAAACTCATTTTAAAAAGTATGTACCGTATTGGCAGGAATATAAGTCAACCCTGCAAATAGGCAGAACCTTTAAAATTTGGCGGCTTGGGGGAGGCTTGGGAGGCATGGATGGGACGGGCGGCGTTGCCCCACGCTCCCTGGTTGCTTCCTGGGGGGTGGAGCCGCGCCACGTTTCTGGTGGCATAAGGTCGCGAATATAAGCCACACTTTAACATTTTACGATCAGATTTGGAAAAAAGTGCAGCTTATTTTCAGGCCAATACAATATGTAGTTTACAGATTCTCCATTAAAATCAAAACAATATAAAATCAAGCAAAAATTAATTAAGGATAATCAATACAAAAATGGGTCATCTGACAAAGGTTTAAAAACAAATCAATTTCATAAAGAGGTGTGCTGAAATCACCCAAGTCTTAAGTTGGTGCCTGAAGCTCATCAGACACTTACATATTAATTATTTTGTGCTTATATAGAAAAACATTCTCTTGGATTACAATAAATAAATATCTTTCCTGACCAGCAATCTGAAGCAAGAGGCATTTTTATTTTTTTAAAAAAAGGCCTTGTGTAAAACCCCTTGTTAATACAAGTGTTGCCCTTTTGGTTTAAATGACATTGATGAGCATAACAAAACAAATATACTCATTCATATAAATGGACCTGGCTGAATTATCACAAGATAAAATTAATTCTTTTTGAAAATAGTGGTTCATGAAGCAACATATTACAATTGCACTGACATCCGTTTTTCATCTAACAAAATCAAACAAAGATTAGTGTGACCTCAACACATTTGGTTCACTGTGTGCTGGCCTAGATCTGAATGTTCTGGCGTTACAAGCAGATAATTTTTTCCAGTTTGTTCTTTGATTAACACTGTATTGTATATGTTGCTATGCTGCTACCTGTGTCTATAAATTTGGTATGGTAGGCATAGACATCCTGAACCATTCAAAATTTTACAGAGGCTCAATTGCTGATGTGTAATTTTATTTTAGCAACTCCCTGACAGTAAAACTGTCAAAACTCAAAACCTCATTGTTCTGCAAGTTATTTGAATTCCAGTTTTTAATAACGTTTAGGAATAGGCCCAGATTGCACAGCATGTACAAATATCCCTTTATCACAACTGATTATCCACAAGCACGGTTGCTACTTTCAATCTTTGAGACCCATAGCCAACAAGCATCAGACTTTGATTTGGGACAGAAATTGCCCTGGTTATGATAATGAACAACTTTACCAGGAAATGGAACAGGGCTTTTTCTTTCTTTTTTGCTACTTTGTGCCCTATAAGAAGCTGAGTTTGTGGATATGATCAGGTGTAAACATGTTTGACTCAGGTATACGTGCATTAGAGATAGTTACAAAGCAGATGGGAGAGGGCCCTTTAGACTGCCTATGACTGGAGCATGTATGACAGCGCTTGACTCTGACAGCTTGAAGTACTGTAGTTTGGCTAAAAGTCACCTTGAAGTTAATGTTCTCTGGTCAAACAACTGTGGGGACTAAGCTACACCAACACACTAAAAGAGGAAACAGTCTCATTATGTGCTCAAATGAACTTACCTCTCGACTACAATATATTTGCTAATATTTTAGCTAATAGATTGAAAAAGGTCTTAAATGTTTAAATTGTTGTCGTTTAGTCGTTTAGTCATGTCCGACTCTTCGTGACCCCATGGACCAGAGCACACCAGGCACTCCTGTCTTGCACTGCCTCCCGCAGTTTGGCCAGACTCATGTTGGTGGCTTCGCACTGTCCAACCATCTCGTCCTCTGTCGTCCCCTTCTCCTTGTGCCCTCTATCTTTCCCAGCATCAGGGTCTTTTCCAGGGAGTCTTCTCTCCTCATGAGGTGGCCAAAGTATTGGAGCCTCAGCTCCAGGATCTGTCCTTCCAGTGAGCACTCAGGGCTGATTTCCTTCAGAATGGATAGGTTTGATCATCTTGCAGACCATGGGACTCTCAAGAGTCTCCTCCAGCACCAATGTTTATATACATCCAGATAAAGTGGGATTTCTTCCAGGTAGACAGATTAAAGATAACATAAGAAATATTTTTAATGTAATACAATATCTAAAAGTAAGAAATGAGAAAAAAGCAGCAATGATGTTTATAGATGCGGAAAAAACATTTGATAATATATCTTGGGATTTCATGAAGAAAGTAATGGAAGAAATGGAATATGGAGAAAAGTTTATAAAAGGGATACAAGCTGTATATACAGAACAGAATGCAAAATTAATTATTAACCAGGTGATAATGAATCAATTTAAAATAGAAAAAGGAACGAGACAAGGATGTCTGTTAATTTATCACCTTTATTATTCATCCTGGTCCTGGAGGTTTTGAACAGAAATATAAGAGCAGATAAACAAATTGTGGGAATAAGAACGGGAGAAAATGAATTGAAGTTGAAAGCATTTGCAGATGACTTGATAAGTACAGTTGAGGAACCAAAATTATGTCTCCCTAAAGTTTCCGTGCGCTGCTTTGGTTCGTCAGAAGCTGTACGCTCCCTCGGCCAGTAAAGCAAGATGAGCGCTGCAACTCCAGAGTCGTCCACGACTGGACCTAATCCCTTTACCTTTAAAGTTTTAGAAAAAATACAAGAGTTTGGTCGAGTAGCAGGATTTATTTATTTATTTTTAAAAAAAGAAAGACATAAATATTAACAAAAAACATGAAGGAATCGGAGAAAAAGGAGTTGCAGGAGATCACAAAAAAATAGAAATTCACAAAAAAGTCAAATATCTAGGAATTTGGCTTACCAATAAAAATTTAAATTTATATAAGGCTAATTATGAGAAAGTTTGGAATGAGATTAAGAAAGATTTGGAAACTTGGAACAGAATGAATCTTTCTCTGATGGGAAGGATAGCAGCAATAAGGATGAATGCACTACCAAAGATGTTATTTTTATTTCAGTCAGTACTGATAATAAGTAATTTTGTCTGCTTCAAAAACTAGTAAAAAGGCATTTCTAAGTTTGTCTGGAATGGGGAAAAGCCTAGAATAAAATACAAAATACTTATAGATACAAAAGATAGAGGAGGCTTCTCCCTTCCAGACTTAAAATTGTATTATGAAGCAGCTTGCATCACGTGGATTCGGGACTGGATTAAATTACAGAGAGATGGAATATTAGATTTGGAAGGACATGATAATTGATTTGGTTGGCATTCATATTTATGGTATGGGAAAGATAAAAAACACAAAAGTTTTCATAATCATATAATAAGAAAAATGCTTATAAAAGTGTGGAATAAACATAAAGATTTTTTAGAACCATAAACTCCATGGTGGCTTTCGCCGGTGAAAGCATTAGCATTCAAACCTCTTAGTAAGAGAGGAAATTGGCCGACGTACAGATAGTTATTAATAGAGGCGGGGAAAAGGTTAAAGCTGAAAGAATATGAGGAACTAAAGTGTTTTTTTTTTACAAAGTTGGTTACATCATAGACAATTAAACGAACAGTTTAAGGAAGACAATAAGAAAGATTTCAGCTACACAGTGTCAAACTTTCAAAAAGAGATAATTGAGAGTGATACGAAATTACTAAAAAAATGTATAATTCCTGTTATATGGGGGGAAACTGGATGGAATGGTAAAGTGAGCACAAATAAAGTGGGCTCACGATTGGGAAAATATGTGGAAGGTAAGTGAGATACTAGTATAATAATAAAGGTAAATAAATTCTATCTCAACAGTGAAAGCTTGCCCATTTTTGCATAGCCTCCTACCAGCTGAGCTCTTTTCACAGTTAGGTGTGTATATCATTGCATAGGATCTAGTTGGCAGTACTGTACTGCAAGCCCATCCACACTTAGTAATATACACCAGCATAATGCTGGTGGTCAACATAAGAAGTTTAAAGACTGTCTCAAGGCAAATCTTTAAAAATGTAGTATAAACACTGACAACTGGGAAACACTGGCCTACGAGCGCTCCAGTTGGAGAACAGCTTTTCCCAAAGGTGTCATGGGCTTTGAAGAAACTCGATCTCAGGACGCAAGGGAGAAACGTGCAGGGCCGGCTCTAGGGGTAGGCTGGGTGGCGCCGGGCGGCAGGGGGGCGCCATGCAGAAGTCGCACTGCGCCCGCCCACCAGGGCAGGGGCGCCGGAGCGATCTCCGGCCCTGAAGGCACGCTTGGCAAATCCACACCGTGATCAACTCCCGCCTGGAAACCAATGTCCCCACTGAGGAAGGACGTGTGGATCCAGAATTGGTCTCCACAGTCACTTATGGACCCATTGTTAAAACCGTGTTTATGGAAGACAATCTTACTCAGCTACAATTTGCTTATGAGTAAACATTCATAAGTTTAAAGTTTAAAGGTAAAGGCATACCTTTACCTTTAAACATATTCTGGTTCACCAGAAGCGGCTTAGATATGCTGGCCACATGACCTGGAAGCTGTACACCGGCTCCCTCGGCCAGTAAAGCGAGATAAGCACCACAACCCCAGAGTCGTCCGCAACTGGACCTAACGGTCAGGGGTCCCTTTACCCTTAAACATATACAGGTTTCAGGGTGCACAGACTTGTGAAATGAAACATTTGAGACCATGAGCAATAGGAGACTTTTGGTTAATAAGAATTGGATGGGGATAAAGTGCTCCTACCACCAAGATCATAACTTGCAAAGAGCAGGGAACATATCCTCACATGCCCTGCTACCTGAGACATTTATAAAGGAGGGGCTAACGGGAGGAGGTATGGCTGCAAGGGAGACACTACTCTACACCATGGGCCAAGGCCTACTATCTGCAATGCCTGGGACCGTTATAAGCAGGAGTCCAAGTAATAGCCCCTCACCTTCCCCTTACTTGCACTCAGCCTGAAATCCACATGGAAACCTGTACACTGACCAAGCTTCTTCCAGAGGTTTTATTGTAGCATGACCAAGTGCCATGGCACCAGAAGCTGCAGGGGGCATAGCTGCCAAGTTTACCCTTTTCTCACGAGGAAGCCTATTCAGCATAAGGGAAAATCCCTTAAAATAAGGGATAACTTGGCAGCTATGGCAGGGGGTGTCACAACAATGTCGCAGAACAGAGTCAGGGAGGCGAGGGGTGCCAAATCTTAGCATCAAACAGGATGCTGCTGAAATTTGAGAGCCCGAAGTCCACTACTGCTCCTTCTTTCAGACCTTTCCACCAATCAGGACCAGCCCACCCATTAGGTGAGATGAGGTGATTGCCTCAGACGGCAGGGTCCACAGAACCCAATGCAGATCATTATTATTCCTCGCCCCCTTGTTCTTGATGCAGATCTTCACTCACCCTTCTTCCCTAGTGGGGAGAGGAGGGGTTGCCATTTTGAGGTTTGCCTCAGGTGCCAAAAAAGCCAAAATGTCTTGGGTGTTCCCACTCCCCTCTAAACCCATGTGTGCAATGCAAGCATATAGAACAGGCTTCCTCAACCTCGGCCCTCCAGATGTTTTTGGCCTACAACGCCCATGATCCCTAGCTAGCAGGACCAGTGGTCAGGGATGATGGGAATTGTAGTCTCAAACCATCTGGAGGGCCGAGTTTGAGGAAGCCTGATATAGAAGGTGTCTCACTCTTGGTTTCTCCCTAGAGCTAGAGGGAGAAACGGGAGCCTTTGTGTGGGTGGGAGCGTCCTCGGCAACGCACCCCGGGAGCACAGCAACCCCCTCTAGGGAAGCTCTGGTGAGCGCACCGTTGTCTTCGCCGCGGCGGCCAAAACGTCCCGCGGCTGCAGTTCGGCTTGTTAAAGTAGAGGGCGGGCTCCGCCCCCACCGCCAACGTGAGCCAATGGAAGCAGCGCCTGCGTGCGAGCGCCGCCTATTTCCCCTCCGCAAGGAGCCCGGGCTGCTCCGCTCACTCCCGGGGACGCCGAGGCAGAAACCGGCCGGCGCTATGGCCACCGTGAAGGAGAAGGCGGCGGCTTTGAATCTCTGCGCGGTGTACAGTCCGGCTAACAAGCCTCCAGGTAGGCGGCGGGTTCGGGGCTTCTTTATTATGTTCTGCGGGGGGACAGGCGGAGAAGGGAGACTGCGGGGCAAAGCGCCTCCAATTAAGGCAGGTGGGTGCCGTGGGCTCCCCGCCTCTTCTCGCTCTTAAGGGTCGGCTCCTATAGAGTCCTATGCAAAGCCGCCTGTCTCGCGCCCTCGCACCCCCAATTTCGCCCCGCTGAGAAGTAAGGGGCGTGGGGCGGGCGGAAAGCGCGTTCTCTGACTGGCCGCAGGTGGAGGCAGCACCCGGGTCTGATCGACTGATCGACCTTTGGCTCGACCCGCCGAGGTTGCTCTGATGCAACCCCGTATCTTCTCCCTTCGACGGCTATCTCCTCTCTTCTGGCAGATGCCTGGCCTTATCCCAGTTGGAAGGTAAGCAGAGCTGGTGGAGGGGTTCAGTTGCTCGGGCAGAATCCTATTTTATTATATTATAAATTTGTATACTGCCCTTGTATACTGATATCATGGTGGGTCGCAGCAGAAAAACGCATAATAAAAACAAGAACAAAACAAACCAATAACTCCTCCACCCTCTCACACAAACACATTTAAGAGGTTAAAAATGTTAATTAGTGTGCCTAAGGGCTAGGATGGCGGGGACTTCCCTGCTCCCAGCTCTGGTAGGTTTGCTGTTTCCGGACTCTCTCTCTCTCTCTCTCTCTCTCTCTCTCTCTCTCTCTCTCTCGTTAGAGCTGGTGCCCTGTTTCTTCAGGTTGCCTGGAGTCCCTGGGTAATATGCAAGAAGCCTTTCCCCGACAGAGGAAGCTCTTCCAACTTGCTTTACTTACTCACATTTCTACATTAATTTCATAAAGTGCTTTCATTCCCTCGCTTCCTGCAAAAGGTCTGTTCTGTCTCTCCTAACTGAGCTGCTTGTCAAAAGTTGGAGGCACTATTCATCAGCATGTTGGGTTCCTTCTTAATACAGTATATAGCTGTGGATAAATTGCTGTTTGTGTTAAGTGTGATCAGCTTCACGCTGGCTGTGTGATCCCTATGGAAGTTCATATATGTAAATGTGCAGGAGCTGGTCTCTTGTGGACTCCCTTCCAGGAGAGGAAATTCTTTCCTCCCAGTTTGGGTAGTCTTCTGGGAGGCAGCCTTGACTCCAATGTTGTTAGCAAACAAAGCTTTCCCTGGGGTCTGTTTGGCAACAAGAATTAGAAAAGCTGTAGCGCTGTTGGCTACAGTACAGTAGATTTTTTGTTTTAAAAGAACTTTTAAAAAAAAATGTCGGCAGAACTACTCAGGCATTTGAGTTTACTGGTCTGATACGGACAGTACCAGTAGATTTAGGTGTTCTGGGGCAGCCTTTGCATCCTCCAGTACTTGACTATAAACATTATGGTTATAGGCATAAAAATTTGATGGGTGAATGTACCAGGTATGTGTGTCTCAGGCATTTGTTTTAATAACAAAAAAGACCGTTCTGTGCTGATGGCTTTGTCGTAATTATAAAGTACAAATAGTAACCACAACACATGCTTTCAAAATACTTTTTTTTCTTTTTCTTTTTGCAACTTTAATCCTGAGTGGATACAAGAGCTTTTACAATCTTGTGAAGAATCATGGCCACCTGTAAAATACATTCTTTCTCTCTCCCTTCCCCCACCTTAGGAATTTGAAATGGCAGCCTTGCATAGAAGCATCTTGGGCAGGTGTGGGCAAGACTCTCCCACAAAAAGTATCACTAATGAGAAAATGAAGATTCCTAATATTGTCAGTAATTGACTGACAGCTGCTTTATAGGGTCTCTGTCTCTGGCAGAGAGAAATCTTCCCCAGCCCTGCTGACTGATAGCATTTTTATAGTTATGGGGACAAAACTGTTATATTCCCTTGAGTCAAACCTTAGAGCAGGGATGGAGAGCCTATGTCCTTCCCCAGATGTTGGAGTCCCAGAGTCCATCCATCCCTGACCATTGACCATACTGGCTGAAGTTGGTGGGAGATGGACTCCCACTCCACCTGGCAGGCAAAAGGTTTCCCATCCCTGTGCTAGAGACCTTGTTAGCTAATGTTGCCAGGAAAGCAGGTAAAAGGGCTCCACAAATATTTCCACGGGAAATGATGCACACTTTTGGAAGTGACTCCTAAAAATATTGGGTAGGTCTATAATCTGCTTCTAGAACACTCACTGAAACACCTCTTGCATTGCGTTTTTAGGTTTCAGCTTGGCACAGAGACCATTTGGAGCCACATATGTCTGGAGCAGCATTATCAACGCACTTCAGACCCAAGTTGAAGTGAAAAAGCGGCGTCAGAACCTGAAATCTTTTAACGACTGTTTTATTGGCTCCGATGCAGTAGACATAGTCTATGCCCACCTTCTGCAGAACAAATACTTTGGCGATGTAGATATTTCCCGGACTAAAGTTGTGAGAGTGTGTCAGGCACTGATGGATTACAAAGTGTTTGAAGCAGTTTCTACCAGAGTCTTTGGAAAAGACAAACGGTCTGTGTTCGAAGATAGCAGCTGCAGCCTCTACAGGTTTCCAAATGCGTGTAACCAAATGGACAGTCCATTTGGAAAAGAGTACGGCCGGACTGTGCATCAAAGGTTAGTACCAAATGAAGTGCTGAAGATATTTGCCATGTTTTCTTGTTGTTCTATCTTGTATAAGTTGTTCCACAGTCAACAACTGAGGAAGATCTACTTTTGCTGAACTCATGGTGGACTTTGCTTTGATCTATCTCTGCAGCTTTGTGTACCAACTCAATACATGTCACTGTCACTATCTGGCTAGGTGCCTCTGTGGATGTGGAAAGGGACAGTCGACTCCCCCTACTTGTCAGAAAGACAAGGTGATTGGTGCTGCTGTTGGCCATCTGACTAAGGATGTGTGAGCACAGCTCTGAATTCAGGATGCAAACTTCCTGCCCTGGGAATTATGCATGCAGCACCAATTTTTAGGAGTTCTCACCCAACCAAGGGGTGCTGGAATTGAAGCTATGGTAGTTTCCATCCTTGCATCACCCTTGCTGGATGTCTGTGTCTGTCTATCTCAAATGTATTATTTTGCCTTTCAGCGTAAAGCTTCCACATTGGCTGATATCACTTCAAAGTTGTCCATTAAAACAAAGATAAATAAAAGGACAATAAAGTCAGTAAAAGCAAAAAGCTGAACAGAAACAAAAAAGCAAAATTAGTTGTCTAGTGTAAAATAGCTTTTAGGACAATTTAAAAGCTTTAGGTACCAGATAATGAAACTAACACTAGGAACTAGTTACCAGCCAAGTGTTTCTGGGGAGTGTTCCACAGTGGGGATGCCACCACCAAGTGGGCCCTGTCTCTGATTGCCACCTGTTTACCTCCTGTTGCAGGGGGCATTCAGACAAGAGCCTCCAGTGAAGTTCTTGCCAGGCAGGCAGGTTCATGTGGTTATGAATGTGTGTTTTAAAATGTCCCCAGGGATAGAAGGTAGAGCTGCCCTTAGAAGTCAATGGAAAAATTGTAGATTTCAATGTAGCTGAAACTGAGTACCAGCATGTCTGCCCTCTCCTCCTCAAATTTTTATACTGCCCTAGGCTCACAGGAGAAAATCACAATATAAAAAACACAAAATACATAATCAAAATAAAAACAACAACCCAATTTACACTTCAACCCTATCATTCTCAAATGGATTTAAGTATGACCAATTTCCATTGGATCAAGTACAATTCTTGGATAGGATTTTGTTTGTATCATTCCAGCTGATGAGAGAGTGATGTATCTAAAGGCACATGCTGAAGACTCACTCACGTGTACTAATTATGACTGCAGGGAGAGTTGTTCTTTTGGTCTATTATTATATGGGTGAAGTGGACATTTGAAATGTGTTAGTGTCTTTTGAGAATGGAACCAAGGGTGGACACCAAAGTAGAATGTAAGGATGTGAGATTATGTGTGTAATGTAAGATGACTAACATGCTCCTAACTCTTAGGAGAAAAATGTATGATGCATTTAAACCACATCCAAAGCCTTCCCCCAAAGAATCCTGGGGACTGCGGTTCATTAAGAATGCTGGGAAATGTATCTTTTTTGTGAGGGAAATGACAGTTCCCAGTATTATTTGGGGGAAGGCATACGGTTTAAATGTGCCCTCCATTAAAATGCTATACCTGTTGCCACAAGTGAACTGAGAGGTCTCATTTGGGTGCAGTGTGCACAACCCTTGTGAAAGATGCTGAATCTAACTTGGTTATGCTTTATAGTGCAATCTATATATAACCAGATAGAAACAAGTCCATTTGAATTCAGTGGTGCTTGTTCCCACTAATCTGGAAGTAGGGTTGCCTTAGACATCACACCTAAGAGGGAAGTAAATCCTATTGAACTTAGTAGGACTTGCTTCTGAGTACACATAGCTTGGCCCCTTAGAAGCAGTGTTAGAAACTGAGATAGAAAAGCTAGGAGCCAAATGGCTACTGGAACCTGGATTACAGGTGCAAAAACAGGATGGCTAGTCGCCATTCCCTTCCCGCCCCCAATGCAGTAGCACTTTATATTTAATTTTTTGAAATGCATGAATTAATACATAATTCACATCAGTGACACATTGTAAATATCACATTTTTAATGGCAGTTCTTAATTGGACACCGCAAACATAAATGGGGCTCAGCCTCAGCAATAGTGGTCAACCATATACTGTAAGTATTTATAAATACGGGGGGGGGGCTGTGTCTCTTAGCTCAATATGTTACATCACAGCTTCAAGTACTGAAGTCACAGTTAAATTATATCAAACATCTTAGAAGAACAGGCCTAACAGCACAATCCTAACCATTTCTACACAGAAATAGATCCTACTGAAATAGATCTAGGCAAGTGGGATTGGGGTTGTAACAGATAATTGACCTGATACTCTTGTGACAGGTCAATTAACATAAGGGACACTGATGTGCATTCAATTATCTTGAGCATGTATCTCTTCGGTTCATTTTTATGTTTGAAGCGGAATGTTTGTATTTTGCCCTTCAGTTGAATAGTCATGAATTCAAAGCACACTTTTAGAGACTATCACTACCAGGACTTTTCTGGCTGAAGAGCAGATAACTTGAATCATCCATTTTTCTTTCCTCAGACAGGAGAAAAGAGCATTACTTAACATAACACCAGTGAAATCAGGAAGCTTGGAGGATCTCTTGGAAAACTTGAGTCTAACGCCTGTTAGTTCCTCTCAAGTAAATACCTCTCTAAACCTTTCTCACCAAGGTAAGTGATGCGCAAACATCACAATTGCTTGCACCCAAGGGAAGGAATGGATGCCTTGTTTTAAACTGGTGGGAACTGTATTTCCACTACCAAATACAGTGCTTAGAATAAAAGGAATACATTGTGTAGTGTATTTTCTTGACTTGCAGCAGATGCCTATTGTCTCCCCATCCTGATAAATCATGCATCACCAACCTCTGACACTGACCTACAACTGTCACAGGGAATAGAAGTTTGTGAAGTTAAGCTGGAGGGCCTGGCGATGATCATTATAGACAAGCCTTCACCATCTCAGAACCCACGGTGTGTTTTGGACTACAATGTCCATAAATCCCAGCCAGCATGAGCCATTTGCTTATCCCGTGATGTGCTGCTGTCTGCCTTCTCTCTTCAAGCTCATTAGACTACAAATAGCAAAACTATCCCAAGCTATAGGGGGAAGGGCTGACTGTGGTGTATTTGAAAATGGTATTGCCTCACATTTTTGACTTGTGGTGTAGGGGATAAAAAACTTTTATTTATTATGTAGCCACCCCAGAATAGAAGTTCTCTGGATGGCTTACAAAGCAACAGATAAAATAGGTGCATTATAAAACAAAAAAAACTATTTAAATGATATTTTAAAAAAATGAAATGCAGTTTAAAACTCATATTTAAAGCTCAGCCACCAGTAGTGCAAATGTTCAAAGCTTTTCATTATCTTGAAAATTTAGCTGGTTTTAAGAAGGCTTGAATGTGTTGCTGCCACCTATTTCATCTTTGTTGATGGGAAAGCCCAAAATTGGGGTTGTTTTTTTGTAGTTGAAAATTTAGTCCTGATTAGAAAATGCAGCAAGCAGGAAAGTTCTTGCTTTTCAGTTTTGGAATCCTTGAATATGGCAGAGGCTCTTGAAGCTAAGGAATCCATTGTTCCAGCTCTAAAGTCTTCAACAAGGCCTCCTTTCTTTACGCATCCTTATTAGCATGATTTATGTGATTGGATTCCCTGTGCAGCAAAGATCATTCGCAAGTTCCACAGGAAAAAATGTAAAGCATGTTGGCTATGTCCAAATGCTTGCTGTTCCCTGCATAAATTGCTGTTGATCACCTTCCTTTTACCCTGATAAAGTACACTTGTAATGCATTAATAAGGAAGCAGGTTGCTTAAGTGTTCTTTCAGTGAAGTATTAAGTCTCTTAGGCTAAAAGACAAATAATGCAATGGCAGATTACTCCTTGACCCCTAAATAACTTTAGCTGACTTGATCTTGGCATTTGAATTGTGCTTCTAGTTATTAACGAAGTCTGGAGAGAGCAAACAATTACCCGCCTCCTGCAGCTTATAGATCTTCCACTTCTTGACTCTTTACTTGAGTACCAGAAGGCAGGATCTAAATTTCCACAAACAAAGCAAGAGTCTGAATGTAACATCACAAGCCTGGACCGAGAAATTCTGAAAGCATTCGGAGACTCTCAGTAAGTATGTATGTTGATGAACAGGAACACAAGAAGTTGAGTTGCAGACCAAGTTTACTTTTACCTGCAGGGCAAATAGCATCTTTAGAGGCATGTTTATTAAGGGGAGAAGGGTTTGGACCAAGAAAATAGTGTGCTGGAAGGGTTACTTTTCCTGCCTCTGTGCTGCAGTGCCCATTTTAACTGTGTTCACCTGCCATCCCACCTGCAAGGTGCTTTGATCTCTTTCTTAAATGCCACCACTGAAGATCTTTCCTGCATCTCGCAGGTCACACCTAGCTTTGGCCCTAAGCTATTATTATGATTTCAATGGGCCTTGGTTATGGACAGACCTTACCTGGAGTAGGGCCCATGACTTTGAAAATATAGAGACATGGGAATTTTCATTTTCTAGGACGGATGAATGGGTGTCGGCAGCAATAGACTGTCTGGAGTATCTGCCAGATCCGATGGTGGTTGATGTGAGCCGTAATTTGCCTGAGCAGCCTGACAAAGTACATTTTGGGAAGCTGCTGTTGTTTGATACCATTGGTAGATACTATAGCCAAAAGAAGGAACCACTGTTAAGTCATGCACCTGAAATCCACCTGGGCATTGCAGAGCTGTTAGGTAAGTGCAATTGGCTTCCAAATTTCTAGATGACTAGCTACATTCTTTACCAAGCAACTCCTTGTATACAGACATGTGGCGTGAAAACTCTTGTAAAATGCATACTGTACTGTATAGCTCAATGGTAACTGTGCTTTTATTGGCAAACTTAACAAGTTTGTGGTGATGGGGAATTGTCGGTATTTAAACAGAACATAGATATTAAACAGAACATAGTCATGAACTCCATTCTTCTTCTTTGTTCCAGTTAATGGGAAAACTGATCAAGCTTTGGAAGCAATTCAACTCTACTTGAAGTTATTGGATAGTACAAGAAGAGAGGAGTTCAGGAGACTACTCTACTTCATGGCTATTATCGCTCAGAATTCTGATCTTAAGCTCCAAGCAGAGGCAAGTGTGATCACTTAGGGCCCCTTCTCATGTAACCTTCAATGACATGACAGTCTTTGGAGCAAAGCTGTGCCACCAGGTTAATGTTGGAAATAGAGATTGCTATGGTGGGACTCCATGCCATAATTCCTTCCCATGATTACACTGTCATTTTGAGGAACCGAAGTGGGAAGGAGCCACAATATGGGTTCCTTCCATGTGACCTTGGATTTCCAGTGTTGTTAACCATTGGAGCAGAGTCACACTGCAGCAGTTTCCACACCACCAGACAGAACATTGTTTTAATTTACTTTAATATTGTATATTAAATATTTAAATCTGAGCTGGGACATTATGACAAAGAGTGGGTAAGAAATAGTGCCTAATAATAGTTAATAATTTAAAAATAATGGGTCGTTTCCAGTGTGACTATTCTGCTAGCGTAGTATTTGCCCTTTCCCGTCCCCTGTGCACCCTCAAAATCTGCTCCAGAGGGTTGGAGGGAGCCCTTGAGCAGATTCTGAAGGCGTGCAAGGAATGGAGAGGAAGGAAAAGTCCAGTTGCACAATGGGAACTCTGTGCACAGTATTTGATACAACCCCTAAATAACCAATAACAATAATATTGGGATGATTTTAAGCAGACTTATGCATAAGCTCTACTGAACTCTATTAAGCTTACTTCACAAATTAAGTAACTTGCATTCATATAACTTTCTATAGTCTTATGAAGCAAACTATAGGAAACTTGTGTTTGAAAACAGAGTAAGTAAGCAGGAAAGCACTCCTTTAATCATTTCCCCTTATTTTGTAGAGCGACAACCGGATGGTTGTGAAAAGAACTTTCTCCAAAGCCATAGTCAACAATAAAAGTTTATCTAAAGGAAAAACTGACCTTCTAATTTTGTTTTTGGTGGACTACCAGAAAGATGTATTAAAGGTAAGTGCCTAAAACCTTGTTTCCCTGCTGTTGCTTGTTACTGAATTATCTTCCTAAATTTTAATGACTAAAAAAAGCTGTTGCTGCTTTTCTCCAAGATCCCAGGGACGTTGCATAAAATTGTTAGTGACAAGCTTGTGGCTATACAGCAGGGGAAAGATTCCAACCTGAATACAGGTAACCATGTCTTTAATAACATTTAAGTCCATGGCTGGGGAATCAGTGGCTGGACTACAGCTCTCATCAGACCTGACCATTGGCCATGGTGGCTAGGACTGCTAGGAGCTGAAGTACAGTAACATCTGGAGGGCCACAGGTTTCCACATCCCTGTTTTGAGTCACTTCTAAGAAAACCCTGGAAAAGCCCACATCTTAATTGACTCTATCATTTATTTAAACGTAGCGATAACGAAACTTGATAAGGCATGAGTTGGGTTAGTGATGCCTTGGGGCCCATTCAGCAATGTGGTTCTATGAAAATGCAAGTTGATTAAGTAGACAGAGATGAAAGCAGTTGTGAGATGGTCAAGAGCATAAGTGGGAAATCCCTGGCCCCAATTTCTTTAGCCATGAGATTACTAGGTGGTCTTAAACAAGATATCCAGCCTGCGTCCTTTATCTGTAAAATGGGGGTAATACTGGACTACCTTCCAGAGTGCTATAGGGCAAGGGTGGGGAACAGGATCCAGCTTCGGGGAGGGGCAAATTCTGAGGCTTCCCACCCCCCACATAATAATAATAATAATAATAATAATAATAATAATAATAATAATAATAATAATAATAATAAATAATAATAATTTATTATTATTTATACCCCGCCCATCTGGCCGGGTTTCCCCAGCCACTCTGGGTGGCTTCCAACCAAATTCTAAAATACAGAAATCCATCAAACATTAGAAGCTTCCCTAAACAGGGCTGCCTTGTCACTTTGCTAGGTAGGTAGGGCTGCCCACCTGTCAGTGGCGTGTTGTCATGTTACATCTGATAACTTCAGTATGAGGGAAACATGAGAGAGTGTTCCTGTTGTGGCAGGGATCAGCTCAGCTCAGAAGGTGTGGGGCCATGTGGGCATGGGTGGAGGGAAATGACTTCACAAGCCAAGTTAGGATCCCTGGCAGGCCAGAGGCTCCCCATGCCTCTGCTGTATTGATTATGGATATGAGACTACTGTATATCAATGACAAGAGTTACCACTAAGTATAGTTTTATGAATGGTTTTTCATGCTTGCTCTTTAGGATATACTTTCTGCCAGCAACGTGACAAGAGTGAGTATCACCACAGTGCAAAGAAGACTACAAAAAAGGAACTTGTATCTTTGCTAAAATCTATTGATGAGGACTCCAGTCTCTCTGCCAAAGAGCGGAAGAGGTTGCTTGATCAATTCTATGCTAGTAATCCAGCCATCTTTTTGCAGTATTTTCATGACAGAGGTACCGATGGAGGTGTCGAACTTTAGCTCTAGAAGGTTACTGGAATACTAATAATTTTTGGAAGCACTTATTTTGTATCTTTTAAAAAATTTTGTATTGTACTTAAATAAAAGTGGTTTTGTAATATGGAGTTCCCATATAATATTATTTAAAAATAATTTAAATCTATTAAATCTATTTAAATCTTAATTGTTCAGATGTATTCTTGATTTTAAAAAAATGGGGTGGGGAGGGAAGTTTAGGCCAGTGTATGAGTTTTTAGCTTTGTTCAAACACTATTGGAAGCTCCTGAAAACTAGACTTTATTTGGTGAATATAATTTTTGCTCCTGATTGTCAGATCTCACTGCCAGTGGACTACAACAACCACATGGTTTCTCCGTGTAACACAAGGTTGTTGGATATATATATGCCCATAAATTATTACAAGATTATTTGTCCATGGCAAGTCTACGTTTGTATGTGACTTGTTCACGTGGTGAGTTTATAAATACTTTCAATCCATTTGTTGAAGGGAGCTGCATTTTTTTATTTTTCCAGTTCATCAATACTAGTCTTCTTTCTATAGTAAGGGTGCAGGGAGTCAATTTATATTGTCCCTTTGTTAGGTTCCATGTATTGTGTATATAATTCAAAAGGATATTTTTAGGGCAAGTTGGTCTTGAATTGACAGTGCATGGCAGAACCTTGCCAATTGTGTAAATACCTGTGATTGTGTCTAATCTTATGTTCATGTTTATTGAACTCTGAAGAACAAATAATCCTCCATAAAAGTGAGGTCCAGCAATCTTCCGTTGGTCCACTTGGGCATAAACTCCATTGAATTCAATCGGGTTCAGAGTAAATGTAAAAAATAACAGGGCTTGTTAGAAAAAGCCTGTTTTTGTAGGATATGTCTTGTGTAAAGGCCAGTTCATATGATCCTTGGGAACACCTCAGCTTAATTGTATTTGATAGTGGCATGCTGTGGGTTAAACCACAGCGCCTAGGGCTTGCTGATCAGAAGGTCGGCGGTTCGAATCCCTGCAACGGGGTGAGCTCCCGTTGCTCGGTCCCAGCTCCTGCCCACCTAGCAGTTCGAAAGCACATCAAAGTGCAAGTAGATAAATAGGGACCGCTCCAGCGGGAAGGTAAACGGCGTTTCCGTGCGCTGCTCTGGTTTGCCAGAAGCAGCTTTGTCATGCTGGCCACATGACCCGGAAGCTGTCTGCGAACAAACGCCGGCTCCCTCGGCCAATAACGCGAGATGAGCGCCGCAACCCCAGAGTCGGACACGACTAGACCTGATGGTCAGGGGCCCCTTTACCTTTTAGTGGCATGCTAAAATGTCGCTTGTACCCAGGGCAGTGAGTCCCAGTGATTGCTTTGTTAGTGGCACAACACAATCCAGAGGGATTAAGTGCCTGCTTGGAAAATGAGGACTGAATCATATACTCCAGGGTTGTGTAAATTACCCTTGTACTTGGATGTCAAGAAAGTTTGGGATATGCATGAAGTCACTGTTACTTCCTTCTCTGCTGATAGATCTAAAAGTGCAGCTGATGGTGATCTGGAATCAACAGGTTTTTGTTTTTTTTAAAACACACTCTTGGTCCATGGAACATCTACATAAATCTGTAGTAGAAACCTAATGGAGGTTTCTGTGAAACTTCTTGGATTTAGACGGCAGTTGTAAATCATCATTACTGCCATACCACCACTTCTGCCCTTACATGGACACAACAAGAATTGTATCAGTGCAAAGAATGCTTGTTGGTAGATGTTTTCCATTCTGTTGAACAATAGGGACCTGAAACTAATAAACTGACCAAGGGTGAGCAAAACTTTCCAACATAAAGGTTTGCTCCTCAGGAGACTACCATCAATGAACCCATTTTTATTTACTGTTGCAATTTCATACTGTTGCAATTGGCTCCATAATATGCAGCCCCCCAAAAAGAAAAGAAATTCAAAGCTCCGCTTTAATATTTCTCACTCCTTTAATTGTGTTATTCCCACCATAATGTGACACATTGGGTTTATCTGTGCCAGTAGATAGGCTTTAAAGTACAGGCCCTACCATACTGCTTGACATTCTAGGCTTAAATAGTTACTTGCTAATCACATGGGAACATAAATAGTGCAAAGAGGAACCAAAAATAAATGGGGGTAGACTGCTTTTTAATGCATTTCTGCTGATAATAAGAAATTAAATGCTGCTGCTTAAACCTTAAAAGGTTTTCCTATTTGGAAATGGTTCCAAATAAGGCATATGCTTTCGAGATGGCCAACTATGCTTTGGTTTTGTTTCTCAAACAGCAATCCCTTATAACATATTGCAATGGCAATCTGTAATGGAAGCCCCACTCGCAAGTGTGGGCAGGGGGAGTCGAAAGGTACAGTGGGTTTATGGTCCTTGAACTCAAATCAATTAGAGACAAAGCCATGCCAAGGCACAGGAGAGCCATGCAGTATAGCACACACCACTGTGATGCATTATTATGTGGTTGCCTTTCTCAGATTGCTAAAATAAGGGCTTGGGAAACAATTAGGCACAAAGATTAAAGGGATAAAAGGGCTGTCTGGTTTCAAGTCACTGCTGCAAGATAGGACCATCCCATAGTAACCTGATAAGACAATATGTCCAAGGGTTAGGTACTCATGTGACTAGTGACTGAGAAGGGCTGAAGTTAGGCCTAATCTGGATCCAGTTTCTATTGCTAGGTGCTGTCTTCTGCTTCACTGACTGCTTTGTTCCATGGCTGGCTTTCTCACCTGATGGTATCATTTTCAGCTTTGGCTTGCATTTTTGCCTTTTGCTCAATTGGCTGATTATAATGCTTTGCAAGTACTGTAGTACTGAAGCTACATTTCTCTCTTTTCCTTCCCCACAGTTCCCTGACTTGTTTCCTCCTGGGATTTAATTGATCTCTCTTTATATACATAGTAAAATTGTGGATGTGTCTCTTTTCAGGCTATGTTTTTAATGGTTTATTTGCTGTTCCTTAGGTTTTTTCCAGAGGTAAGCACAGAATAAACTGATTTTACAGGGACTATCACTTTCTGAAGATATCTTATTTGTTTTGTCTAAGCTCTCATTGTTTTCCCCTGGACTAATGTTCTGTTCTGGATGGCAACCAATTATGAGCTGTAGGGAATTGTCCAAGTAAAAGTGAGCTGTCAGTCACAGATCTGCAGGGATTATAAGGGAACAGAAATCAGGCACTTGAATCTGATGAAAGTTTATAATGTTAACCCTCCTACCTAGATGAAATACATATTGAGCAGGGCTTTTTTCAGCCAGAAATTGCCAGAATTCAGTTCTGGTATCTCTCAGGTGGGAGCCATTGCCATTATAAGAGAACAAGGGAGGTTCATGGTGAGTTCCAACACCTCTTTTTCTAGAAGAATAGAAATGATATTGAGGATTAAGGATTCCTATGCATTTCACATGTCTACGAAACACGCTCAGGATCCTTCCAACAAAATGACAGCAGCAGAACTATGCTCTTGGAAGTAAATGTTTTATAGAGGGAAGAATATAATTTCCCTCCTCACTCTCGCCCAGTTAGATTATTCCAAAAATAAACATAAGGTGATATGATTCATGTTGGTTGCCTCTGCAGAACAATGTAGATTTATTCTTACAATTTATTCACGTGTTCTGGTTTGCTTCCCACTCAGCATTCACTGATGTTTTCAATCAGAAGTTAGGTAGGTGGTGACTAGGGAATAAACTTTCTCTGTGGTGACACAATGTATATCTCTCCAAATCATTTCTTATTTGCCCAGCTATTTAATTGCTGGTATATAGCTTATTATTATTATTATTGGTAAGGTAAAGGTAAAGGGACCCCTGACCATTAAGTCCAGTCGTGGCCGACTCGGGTTGTGGCGCTCATCTCGCTCTATAGGCCGAGGGAGCCAGCGTTTGTCCGCAGTTTTTCCGGATCATGTGGCCAGCATGACTAAGCCGCTTCTGGCAAACCAGAGCAGCGCACGGAAATGCCATTTACCTTACCTTGACGTGCTTTCGAACTGCAAGGTTGGCAGGAGCAGGGACCGAGCAATGGGAGCTCACCCCGTTGCTGGGATTCGAACCGCCAACCTTCTGATCAGCAAGCCCTAGGCTCTGTGGTTTAGACCACAATGCCACCTGCGTCCCACATTATTATTGGTAGTTATAGGCTATCTTTCAGGAATGTCCCCTCTTCCATTTTTCTATTTTTACTGAGTGCATTGTATGTTGCTTTTGTTGACTTCTATTGTTTTTATATAGCATTTTGTTGTATCTGCTTTTGTTGTTGCATATTTGTATGGGTTAGTCTAGAATGATGTCATCTAAAGGGCTCCTTCATAGCTTTAATTATTGATTATAAGACTGTAGTTTGGTCAGGAGAGGGTTACTTCCTGAGGTAACTGATAGCACTGGCAGGGCGATCAACTACCCTCTTTTATTAAGGAGGCATCATTTAGACACCAGAGCTCAGCTCCCCATACAGCCTACACCTGGTGCTGAAAGTACCCAGAGAGGCCTGATTCTGCGCTCTGGGAGAATCCAGTACTAAGGCGTTGTGAAGCCACTGCCCCCCGAAACCTAATGAACAGTTTCAAAAACCTAAGAGACGAGCAGTTTTATGTGGCGCTCTGATGCTGAGAGTCCAAATGATGCTCAGCCAGCTTGTAAATAAAACCGTTTATCGTAAATACGCCAGAATCTCAGGTGACCTTCATTTTAAGGAAACCAAACACGGGGTAGGTGCGGGCACCCTTGAAATCTCTCACATTTCTGTGACTGGGGTGCACGCACCACTCTTTTTTTTTCGCCCCCCTGGAAGCTTGGGAGCAAACCTCACTTAACACAGCAGGACGGCATTCCCAAGTAAATATGCCCGGGGCTGCAAAGCACCTGACGAGCTGCCCGACTGATCCCGTTCTGACATTGACCAGCAACCTATTTTGCAGGACAGCTGTGCGAGAGAGCCAAACAAAGGCTGCCTCTTTAACAACGTGCATGCTTCAAAAACATGTTTGCAGGGAGGCGTTTCCAGCACGCCCCGTGCCAGTCAGTCCGCATCGCGTTAGGCCGTCAGTTCAATGTTTCGAGGTTTATCGGCGGTTTAAAATGAAAGCCATCATCATATTACTCAGCCCTGCCTCTATATGTGTGCGTGTGGTGGTGGTGGGGCTGGGGCTTTTGTCCGACACGGCGCTCCCCTCCCTGCTCCCTCCATGCACGCGTACAGTAGGAAAAGCCTGGATGCAGCCGCGGTAGTTCTGGAACAGAAAAAAGGCCCGGGGGTGGGGAGGGAAGAGCTTTTCGCCTCACGCCTTCCGCCAACAATCTCGTCTCTTGATTGACAGCTAGTTTGCGTATTGTAATCGCCGGCACGCGCGCGCCCCTCCCACCCTCCTCCCGCAGCTGCCCATTAGGGCTCCTCGCGCTTTGCTTTGAGCGCTGCCACTTTAGCAAGGGATAGCGCAGTCATGGAGGCGCCCTGTGAGGAGCCACCACCTTCCCCCTGCCCTCTGTAGGCTCCCGGCTGCCTGTGAGGAGGAGGAGGAGGAGGAGAGGGCGACGACGGGGATTGCGAGGAGTTCCCGCTAGTGGCGCTGGCGTTCAGGGGCCGCGCCCTTTCCCGCCCCCTGCCGCTGGGACTCGCTTTCCGGAGACCGGTCGCTTCGGGTGCAAAAAAGTTGCTGCGTTCTTCCTGCGTTCGAAGCCTTCCTCTCGGGTAAGCGGGGCTGCGGGATGGTGGTCTTCTTCCCGCTGCAGCCCGAGACCTAGGCGGGGTGGAAGCCCGGTTGCCGCCCCCTCCCCCGTTGCCATTTCTGTCTGCACCAGGGCTGGTGATGTCGGGTTTTGGTGCCCCAGAGAGCCGCAAACTCTGCCCCTGCCCCTGCGGGCGCTGCAGCAGAACCGGGGCTGCTTGTTGTTCGGCTGCATCGGGATCCCAGGCCGGGGTCGCGACGGGGATGCGGGCGAGAGCACAACCCTTGTCGTCCTGTTTGGGCCATTTTAATCCATATTAAATCGGAAGGATCGCATTGCTTATCAGCATGCATGGACGGAGACAGCGGGGAAATTCCACCGTGTCTGTCCTGCCTGAAGCATTCGTCAAGGGTTAACATCCATAAAGCATGAGCTTGTTTTGAAGGGCTGTCATAATCAGCGGATTTCCAGTCAGTTCCCTACGCGCGCCTGTCCAGAAATGAGCTCCACTAGCACAGTGAGACTTTACTGCTAGGTAGGCATGCATGCATTATCAAGGCCTGCGCCTGCATTTCCTTCTGGGCAGCTTCTCAGCAGCTGCGTAGCTAGCTGCTCGGGTGCGGGGTGCGGGGCGAGCTGCCCATGGGGGCGGGGCAAGAGCCTCCAACTTGGAGCATCTCCTCTGCCTCCCCCTCAGCTGTACGATGGCTGAGGGGGAGGCAGTAGGCAGACACAAATCCCACATTGCCGTTTCAGGCAGTGCGGAACCTGCAGGCGCCTAATTCGTGAGCCCTATTTTATTTTATTTTTTAAAAAAACCTCATTTTGTCACACACACCCCTCAGTGATGACACCCGGGGTGGCTGCACCCCCCCTTCCTCTACCACTGCCTCCCAGGGGCCACATGTAAGTGGTGGGCAGGGCCAGAGGACAAAGTGGCAAGAACAACAAATGTTCAGTTTTACCTTTGTATAGTCGCCTGCTTTCTACACACATTTATAAGCCTCTATTCTCACAGCCAGGCAGGGTGGAGAATTCAAGGATGCGTTCCAGCTAGGAAAGAAGGGTATGGAGCAGGGCCTGGGGAGGGGGTGTGGTGTGGTGAGCCGGATAGAGAGGCTTGGAGGGTGACATTTGCCCCCTGGGACTGAGGTTCGTCCCCCCGCAATATAGGTAGGATTGCAGCAACAGTCTTTCATTTGCTAAATGGATATTATTGTTCTAATCCTGTATCTGAAGATTTTCCTTGTTTTGGAATATAATGGATATATTTTATTTCATAACTCTGCAGCTCCCCAGAAAGAAATACACCAGTTCTCTGATATCCCTTATTTTTACTCTCTCGAGTTGTTCAAAGCTTTGTCTGTGCCCACTGAGCATTTTTTATGTGTCACATTGGGAAATATAAAGTTTAACTGAAATAGCTGGCAGTTCACTCATATCCCTGTTTTTCCAGTTCTTCACCTCGACATTACATGCTTTTCTGAGTAGTCACCTTTTTACACAGTAGTTTCATGCAGACTTTTAGGAAGCTGCATAGTCATGCTGTGGTGTAAATAAAATCCAAACAAGTGTGTGTGTGTGTGTGTGTGTGTGTGTGTGTGTGTGTATATATATATATATATATATATATATATATATATATATATATATAATGTATTTTATGTATATGCTTTAGGACAAGTCATGTTCCAGCACTATAATAACCTGTTTTGATGTGTGCTAAGGAAACCTTTTGATAATGGGAACTATAAAAACTTTAAAATTTTGCTGCTTTATTTCCAAGCACTTGTCTATATTCATATGGTGATGTGTGCATGGTGGTAGAAAAAATGAGTGGGGAAGAAGCCTCAGTTTTTCTTCTTATGCCTGTAAAGCCACCTGGTTTGAACTTCATTGATTTAAATCAGTGCTGTGCCATTTTTTTCTGTGTGGTGGGGGGGGCATTTTCTTGGGAAACAATATTCTCCACCCCTGCTGTAAACAATGCTGTTAAAACTTGGCTGCAGAGTTTGGAAGACATCAAAGTGGAATTCTGTCTTGTTGGCTTAGGGAGCTGGGTATGTTTAGCCTGGAGAAGAGAAGGTTAAGGGGTGATATGATAGCCATGTTCAAATTTATAAAAGGATGTCATATAGAGGAGGGAGAAAGGTTGTTTTCTGCTGCTCCAGAGAAGCGGACACAGAGCAATGGATTCAAACTACAAGAAAGAAGATTCCACCTAAACATTAGGAAGAACTTCCTGACAGTAAGAGCTGTTCGGCAGTAGAATTTGCTACCAAGGAGTGTGGTGGAGTCCCCTTCTTTGGAGGTCTTTAAGCAGAGGCTTGACAGGCATATGTCAAGAATGCTTTGATGGTGTTTCCTGCTCGGCAGGGGGTTGGACTGGATGGCCCTTGTGGTCTCTTCCAATTCTATGATTCAATGATTCTATCTGTATTGCTCTGCTTCTCTCATTTTCCTTTGCTGCCTTCTGTTCAGACACCCCTTAATTGGGAGGTGGCAGGGTGCAAACCTAGCTGGAAATTATAGCCTTTTGACATGGATGTCATTCCTCAATGCATGTCTGCTGATTGCATAGGCTCATTGTTATGGAATAAGTCATTATAACGATTAGCATATTTTTAGTGTGAGCATCACACTGCCCAAGGTTCTGAAGCTGTGAAGTCCTGTCTTAAATTAAACCCTGTGGCTTCTAGGGAAGGCTATGGTGGTTGCTTCTCAAAAGTTCTGGGAAATAAACTCAAGGATGTGCAAGCCCGCCACACATCAGACAGGTTTATTCATTAGTGTAAACACAAGCAGGTGCAAACACATACTTCTAGAGGCAGACTCAACCACTTGGCTGATTAAATACTTCTCACCTGTGCTGGCAAGCAGTTTGTGCTGTATGAATGGCTACTGCATTAAATGAAGGGAAACACACAAAAACAAAGTGACATTGAAAATGCTAAAATAGAAAAGAAAAGATTGAGTGAAAAAAATGAGGTGGGTCTAAGAATGATGGGGAAAGGGACTACCAAAGAAGTTCTTAAGAAAGTAAAGAGAGGGCAATCTGGGAAAGTGATGATAACAAGGGGGAGAATCATATGGGAAAATGATATCAGGATTAAAAGGAAGTAAGTGTTGAGATGAGGACCGAATGGGAAAGGAAAATGATGGAAGTGTTGGTAGAAGTAGCATACAGTATTTCACATGATAAAGGCAAGCATGTTAGGAAGAAACCTCGGCTAGAACTCATCTCCCTGACATTTAGTGAAGGGAATATTTTATATGTGTGCAAGGAAGAGGATTCAGTCATATAGTCTGTGGTGGTAGAACCCAAACAGGTTTTACCATCTCAGTTACCCAAATCTTTACTGTCATAGAACCCATATGTAAAAGTGGATTGGGTCAGAGGGATGGTAAATGTGACTCTCCCCATCCTTTTTTGTCCAATGAACTGCCATTATTGTTTTCCTCTCAGCGAGGCTCTGAACCAAAATAAATCGTGCTGGAGAAAAGCAGCAGATGTACAGCAGTTTCACTGGGAGGGGGAGTTAGTTTTCCCAACCCACATATCCCTCCTTCCATTCAGTTGCCACTCCGCCACTTCATATGGAGGTGGCAGGATCGATGTTGGATCTGCCTTTTTCATATCTAGTTTGTCTCTTGGTGTCTGAAAAATCAGCCTTCTTGATGGGAATGTTGCTGTTTTGGATTCTTTTTCACTTAGGTGAGCATGCTAAAAGGCTTCATGATGTCAGAGGCTGTAGAACTACTTGGCTGGAGTTGGTCACACAGGCATAATTCTACTGTTGAATATGCTCAGAAGAATGCAGTGCGTTGTAGGTTGCTTCCTTTTTAATTTGGCAATTTATGGACAGCCAAGCCATTCAAACTACATATGACACCAGGGAGCCTAGTGCAAACCGTAAATATGTGTAAATCATGGGTATAGTTAGGGGTGTTTAATTGTAATTATTATTAGAGTGGAAAACCGGTTATTTTAATCCCTCATTTCCTATACAGTCATTTGTTTCCAAAGCTGGGCTGAGAAACAAAATAGCAACATGGTACACTATAATCTGGCAAAGTATCTTGTTTTTTCTATGCATATTTGTTGAAGCTCTTTGCTTAATCCATAAGATATTAACTAACACTTACTGTACTTCGAAAAACTGAAGGTAGCACTTGTAGAAGTCTAGACACAATTCTGCCTTCACCGAAAATATGGATAAACTGTGTCTGCACTAATGTTTCTATTTATTGTAGAAGTTTTGTCTAGAATGTGAATAATACTTTAAATATACAAACAGGTGTCAGGCCTGTATTATTTCAGTCATACAGACTTTGGGTCTTCAGGGTTTGGGAAACTTTTGTGTTTGTGTCAAAACTCAAGAAGATGAATCCTGAGAAAATTCAAACTTTCCTTTGCATCAGAATGTCAAGGAGATAAGTAACTACACAACTTTTAGATGACATCTGAAGGCAGCCCTGTATAGGGAAGCATTTTAATGTTTGATGTGTTATTACCGTATGTTTTATTATGATAAAACATATTATTATTATGTTTTATTATGAAGCAAAATAAAAAATTCCTTCAGTAGCACCTTAAAGACCAACTAAGTTTATATTTTGGTATGAGCTTTCGTGTGCATGCACACTTCTTCAGATACACAGTGTATCACAGTGTTTCAGTGTGCATGCACACGAAAGCTCATACCAAAATATAAACTTAGTTGGTCTTTAAGGTGCTACTGAAGGAATTTTTTTATTTTGCTTCGACTCAGACCAACACGGCTACCTACCTGTTTTATTATGAGATATATTTCTGAATGTTAATTAACTCAGTGTCAGTTGTGTTGAAGAAAACAGAATGCCTAGTGGATTCCAAATGCTTTTCAACTGTGAGTTCAAAAGAGGCATTGTGTGAATACAAAATAACTAGGATTTTTTTCTACACACACAGCACGCAGTACAGTATAATGAAAATAGCAGTGTGACTACAGGAAAATGTCATATGGGAAGGATACTGCTGTGACAGTCTGCCTTTAAATTCCTGTGATCAGTCACAAGCCTATTTATATATAAATTGTATCTAAACAAGTAGGGCCTCCTTCCATTTAAGAAATTTGGGAGGCTTGGGATACCAGATTCCTGTGCTTATTTGCAAATCTGCCCTTTGTTACTGGCGTTTTGTATTTGCTGCTGTGGAACCTAACTCTGTTGTGGTGGCTTTCTTACAGACCTCTTGCTTCTGTTTGGCTTTGCAGAACTTGAAGCTGTAGTCTTGCCCCACTGCTTTGCTGGCTTTCTGCCCCTTTCTTACACCCTGAAGGCTTGGTCCATTAAGTGAGAAGTAAGTGTGTGACAATTAATTTATGTGACAATTCATTTATATAGCAAAGAGGCTACCATCATCTGCATGCCCTCAGGATCATGTGCCTATGGTCACATGAGGTTGGGGAGTGGGACTATGATCAGTCACCCTGCCTGCACTGTTTTGCAGGGGGTGGTGACACCCTTCCAGAAGTGCTTAGAATGGCCTCATGAACTGGAACCTTCAGCGCTTGGAGATCCATCTCATGGGGCAGCCTACATGCATTTGGAATGCTGATGTGACTCCACTAACATGAATGGCATTGTGGAGAGGCTGGGGTAATGGCATCTAAGGGGCAGGCATGTGCTCTCCAGCTTCACCCAAGTATAATATGATCCTGAATGCCTATATAGGATTATAGACTCAAAAGGTCAGATTTCCCACCCCACCCAGACTGCTCATTTGCTTGTTGTTGTTTAGTCGTTTAGTCGTGTCCGACTCTTCGTGACCCCATGGACCATAGCACGCCAGGCACTCCTGTCTTGCACTGCCTCCCGCAGTTTGGTCAAACTCATGTTGGTGGCTTCGAGAACACCGTCCAACCATCTTGTCCTCTGTCGTCCCCTTCTCCTAGTGCCCTCAATCTTTCCCAACATCAGGGTCTTTTCCAAGGATTCTTCTCTTCTCATGAGGTGGCCAAAGTATTGGAGCCTCAGCTTCACGATCTGTCCTTCCAGGGAGCACTCAGGGCTGATTTCCTTAAGAATGGATAGGTTTGATCTTCTTGCAGTCCATGGGACTCTCAATAGTCTCCTCCAGCACCATAATTCAAAAGCATCAATTCTTCGGCGATCAGCCTTCTTTATGGTCCAGCTCTCACTTCCATACATCACTACTGGGAAAACCATAGCTTTAACTATACGGACCTTTGTCAGCAAGGTTATGTCTCTGCTTTAAAAGCATCTTAAAAAGCAGAGCCATAACCTTGCTCATTTGCTACCTCTGAGCAATTTCTCTTCTTAATTTTTTTTTATAGTAAGAGTTGTGTGAGGCATTTCTTCTTTGTTCTTCCTTTGTCCATTTTGCTGATTTAGAGGCTTCCCTTCTACACTAGCTAACCAGGCAATCAGTCAGCTTTGCATATCCCAGATGGTCTTTACTGGGATGGATTTTGTTTTGTAGTCTTAAGTGAGAGAGGCAGTATCTCATTCATATCAGCATTTCCTGGGAAGATGAAAGACAGGTCTTCATAGCCATCAGCATCACTTGTCTCATTGCTCAGCAACTTGATGCTGAATGCGTGAACTGCTTCCGTAATATGTGTTCTGTTTGAGATGATGTTAGTTTGGTAGGTGTGTGTGATCTGTGATGGCAATTGCACATCTTCACAACATTGGATGGCAAAGGTCTCTTGTTTCATCACTTATTGCCTTAGGTGAATTAATGTTCTAGCAGTAATCATAGGGGCTGTTTGTTTGTTTGTTGTTGTTTTTTCAAAACCCATTGCTAAAGTCTGAAAACAGAACATTTTCTGAAAAGAAAAGTTAAAACCAGAAATATTCTCGAAACATTTATGGGAAAGTTTTCCAGTGCCCTAAATTGATGGGGAACTCCCTTAGCATGTATAACTTATATTCAGTAAGCAAAACTGTATGAACACATCATAGTTTTCCCCCAGTATACTCATAAGTATTTGAAGTCAAATATTTTACTGGAGATAAGGTGAATCAATTAAGTACACTTAATGTAGCTTAAATATAGTTTAAATGTTACATGCAAATTATTTCAAAGCATTACTTGAATAGTATTTTTGTTTGTTCAGTAGGATACACTTCCTTACAGGGTTACAGTTCACAAAATTAAAAAAGGTGTAAAAACCCAGGAAGGTATTGAAAACTGTTAACATACTTTAACCAGACCCATATAATTTTGTCATGCATGCATGCATTTTATATGCATATGCATTTATGCTTTGTCAAAATAGACAGCTGAGAAAATTTAATTATAACTTTAAAACTGCCTTATTTGCCTCATATTATATCCATTAATTATGCTACTAATTAAGGTTATAATACAGTGTACTTTGGGAAAGGGAATTTTTCCAACCTGTATCATAGCTCTTAGTATGTATGGCATGATGTCAGAGCTACTACCTTTTTGTATTTGAAATTACAGTTGCTATTATTACGATGATTATTTATTAGACTTCTTAGTTGATAGTTACCCAAAGGTCTCCAGGTAACTTGCAACATTGTCAATATCAAAACAGTGTTATTTTATTCAAGTGTTTTAAAATAAATAGGTCTAACTTCTGTACATATAATTTTTTTCATAATTTCAGAGAATTCCCCCCCCCCAAAAAAATTCTTATGTAGCATCCTAGTTGGACTAACTGAATTAGATGCAGGATTTAGCAGAGAATTTGGCCTCAGTGGGAGTGCGTGTATTGGTTTAATATCTTTCTTCTTAATCCTAAAAGCTGAAAATGTCCCAGGACCCAGGCAGGCCAGATACAAGTGAAGGAACATCAGGTAAATCAGAAGATAATCAGCAGGACAACTTGGATAACTCAGAACAGTCTTCCAGCAGAGGCAATACACCTCAAGGTAAGCAAAATTACTACTTCAAACCTGGTTTCCCTCTTCAGAATCAAAATACCCTCCAGGAGTTCTCTCTCTGTGTTCTGTACATCAAGGTAACTTTCTCACTATAAATGGAGCATTTTCTGAACAAAGCAGTATGTATGCCCCCCCCCCCGATGTATTTCTTAAACAAGTAGTAATGCTGAGCCAGGCTTTCTACCTCACTTTGTGATATTGCACCACATACTCCAATGCATGGGGAGGAAATGAGACATTGGATTGACACCCAATGTTACAATTGTGGATTGTATCCAAAGTAGTGCTACGTGAATGTTCTGTGAACACAAGGACTTCTGCTTGAGCAATTGAATGTTTTATCCCATCCTACTCCCACATGCCCCCTAAATCTGTTCTAATGGTTTCCCCAAATCTCTTGAGCAGTTTTGTGGAGGGCACGTGTTGGAACGGACCCTGAGGATCATCTATTCCAACTCGCTGCAATGTAGGAATCTCATTGCACAATTGCGAATCCTAGCATTGATGGGGAACATTAATAGAATACTGCCCTATGCCTATTGTAGTCCAATCTCAGTTTTGATCTCCTGAAGCTGGAAATCTTGCAGCTTTTCCTTTCTGTTTCTTCCTTAAATAACAGAGTTTTTGGTTGCTTCCAATGTCGTGAATTCAACATACCTCACTTATTAATGAAGGGGTATATCTTTTGTTTCCTTTTAACATCCCTCCTTTCCAGTTTTCTTCTTCAATGTTATTGTAGCACAAATTCTGCCCATCTGACAGCTTTCACTTTTTCCTTTTTGTGACTATACCTTTCTTTCTCAGAAGGCTCAGAAGGATATTCCTTCTTTTCATATTCCTTCTTTTCATCTTTGAATTTTACAGGCACGGATTTGCACAGAATGACCTGTAAACAGCCCACTTCTTTGTGCAGCTTCAAACATGATGGTAGCATACAAACTCCACAGGATGGTCACAGACTGAACATGGCAGCCTTCCCCATCCTTGTGCCCTGCAGATCTTGTTGGGTGTCAACTCCCATCGGCCCCAGCCAGTCAGGGATGATGGGAATTGCAGGCCAACTATATCTGGAAGTCACCACATTGGGAAAGGTTGAGATGCACCATTAGATAGCTTATCTTTATTGAGGACATTCCTGAAACATAGTGGACATTTACTTCTACTATTTCCAGTGGTATCTGTGACTGTCCATCCTTATCAGTTCTTAGGAACTGTAAACTTTAAAATCGTACAGGACATGCTCAGTGAGATGGGAACAGTCATCTTTGTTAATTTACCATTTTTAAATTAATGGGACTGTTTGCTGAAGTATGTTTCATTACCTTCCAGCTAGCCCTCCTCAGTTTGTGTCAGTGGAGGAGCTGATGGAAACGGCAAAAGGAGTTACCAACATGGTGTTGGCCCATGAAATTGTCGTCAATGGAGGCTTCCAAATTAAGCCAGCTGAACTGCCAGAAAACAGGTAAGATGTCTATTGTCACAGGCATAAAAAGTTTTAACCAAACATATCATTTTTTTCTGTACAAAAAAGCAGCACCGCAAGTAGTGGATCCAGTGGGGGGGGGGAATAAGTTAAAAACATCTCACTGTTTTTACATTGGAGTGAGAAATACAGAAAATCTTGTGACTGGTCAGGCATTTGTTAAGAGAACATAAGCTTATTAACAGTGGATACATCATATTCTGTTTGCCATGAACTAAATGCAAGGGATCTTCCTCATCCTGTGAACCACATCCTCTCCCCAGAGGCCCTCAGCAACAGGCTCCTATAGCCATGAAGATTAGCTTTGTACATCTAGCTCAAGTGTTATATCCTATATGTAGTCAGGGAACGTTATGTTCACGTTTGTACATAAAGTATATTAAGAGCATTCCTCCCATAGGAGGAGATAGAATGCTTATATCAGAATACGCACACAGTCAGCTGTGATTCAAATTTCCACATTCACCACAGAATTCATTTAGGAAGCTGTTTTGCATATTATCTATGGAGGGAGTTCTCAAAACCTTCCAGCCCTTCTGGCAGCTACACCCCCTACCTTTTTCATCCCATTTTGGCGACGGAGTCTCCCTTACATGTTCCTTTTGAGCTAGAAATTCCTCTTGGGCGCAATGTATTTTCCAATGTATTCTCTTCAGCTGTAATGTCAGAGATTTAAAGTAACCATGTAACTGCTAGTGATGGTTCCCCACCCCCCTTTCGAAGCATCACAAGCTCATTGTACTTGGCTTTGTGTTAGAATTACCATTTCAGTTTTCTTCTCCTGTTGTCTTGCTTGTCAGCCTTGAAAGAAGAGTAAGGGATATTGTCCACAAAGCTTTTTGGGATTGCCTGGAAACACAGCTAAAGGAAGACCCACCAACATATGATAATGCAATTAAACTTGTGGGAGAGATCAAAGAGGTAAGAGGGGGCTAATGTATTTCCATAAGCAAACTTCTTGTCCATACATGATTCTACATTGTTTAAAGGTAGTTGCAACTGTATCAAGCCCAGTACAGGTCTTCAGAGACCTACACTATTTCCTGCTCCCAGTACATTTCTTCCTTCTCTTTGCTTCCTGTTTTCTAACTAGTAACCAGCCCATAAAAAGGTTCTGTCCTGCTTTCCCGTGACTGCTAAGTTCCTTCAGCAGGTACTTTGTGTCAAAAGTTTCTGAAAGTCCAAGTGTTTATATTATCTTCCAGATGGACTTCATCTACGTTGTTTGCTTATATCTGCAAAGCGTTCTAAAAACAGGATGAGGCATGTTCAGAAGCATCTTTGACTTGGACAAAAAGAGATCCTCATGTCCTGTTCGAGCCTCACAAAGGCGTTTGATTGGGTACTGCTGGAGCCAATGTACAAGACTAGATAAATTATTGGCCTGATCTATCAAGGCAGTTCCTATTTTCTTAGACCAGTGGCCTGTTTCGCCTAGTGTCCTGTTTTCAGCATTGACCCTGTTTCATAAGGGCATGGACTGGTGGCAGGCAACACCTGAATCCTTTGGATAGCTTTGCAGTACTTCCATAATGACTTATAGCCTTATGCCCTGCCCCACTGTGCTCTGGAATCAGTATGGCAAACAGTTTCTGTTGCCTCGTAATCCAATTTACAACCTGTCGCTAGTGAAAAATTATGTCGGCCACAGTCTGCCACTTGATTGACTGAGGCATTTCGTTCCTCTCCCCTGGCCCCTAAAACATCTGTGCTGGAACTACTCATTGTGTCGCCACGTATCTTCAAAACCTGCACACTGCTTCTCCTCTGCAAAGTGAGGTCAGTAGAGGGAGATTTGCAGGGGAGAAGCAGAGCTGAATCCTACCCTCTCTTGCAGTTTCCCCCTTGCAATCTGCAACCCCATCTCTGTTTCAGATCCATGTTTGTGATGGAAATAATCATTCTAAAATTTCAGCAAAGTGACAGTTGAAGAACAGGTTAAGCACCCTTTCTCACAAACCCTGTTTCCCTGCAGATTTCCCTCCTTGACACCACTCTTGCAGGCAAGAACGAGCCGTCTCAGGAACAGTTTCTTCTCTAGAGCAATTTTGGCCTTAAATGGAAAGCCTGGACTTTGAAGTCATCTTATTTTACTTGTTATTTTGTATTATATTTACTGTTTTTAATTAGGTTTTTGTAATTTTGGATTATGCGGAATGCTTTATCTGAGTGGATGTAGCAACCGAGTAATTTCGTTGTTCCCGCAAGGGGACAATGACAATAAAGATATCTTATCTTATCTTATCTTTGCAGAATGGAAGCATCAGGCGTGAGTTTAAGCATATGAAATGGAGCAGAATGCGTCACCCTTCAATACACTGTGGGTTATGCATGCATACACACTGAAGCACCAGTATTAATGCCCTGCTCCAGAAACCAAGGGTTGCATCCAGCAAAGTCATCCTGGTTGTGCAAGGACTTCCACTTGCATAATGGAACTACCCCTCCCTCTCCCCACATTCTATCCCCCAAATATGCTCCAGAGGGTTGGAAAAAGCCCTGCAACAGACTGGTTTGGGGGGGGGGGTGGAGAAGAGGAAGGGGATGTTGTTGAGCAAGCAGAAATCCTTGTACAGATGGGATTACTTCATTGGATACAACCCCAAAACAGTTCTTCTGTACACAGTGAATGAAAACTATTAAAACTGTTAATGATTTGACCTTGTTTTACTTTTCCTGGTAACACAATATTGCTGCAACTGTTATTCACCTTGAAATAGTGTTGATTGATACAGCAACATAATACTGCTATGAGCTAACAAAGGAACATTGCTTTCTTTCAGACGCTTTTGTCTTTTTTGCTGCCTGGCCATACTAGATTAAGAAATCAGATTACCGAAGCTCTAGACCTGGAGCTGATAAAACAGCAGGCAGAGAATGGTGCCCTTGACATTTCTAAGTTGGCTGAGTTCATTATTGGAATGATGGGAACGCTCTGTGCTCCAGCTAGAGATGAAGAAATTAAGAAGCTGAAAGACATTCATGAAATTCTTCCCCTGTTCAGGTACTCACATTAAATCAGTGTCTGCCTATGGAAAAATACTTTGAATGTTTTTGATAACCATTGGCAGGATACAAAATTTTGCATGTAGCGATGAAATAATACATGTGTGCATTCATGTTTGTTTAATGGAGTGGAAATGCAAGTGCAAGAATAGTGAATAATCTGGAAATTATTTTTCTTTATCAAGACTACTTTTATAGAGGCATTGCAACTGGGATTTCCCTCCCCAGCTAGTTTAGAAAATAAATAAAATCATGTATACTCCTAAATACAAACAAAATGTGGCATTTATGTCTACCCCTCCCTACAGCTTTAGCTGATATGTCAGACTGAGGTGCGAATTTTGCTTGTATGTTCCTGAATGATAAAGGGGAAGTGGAAGGAGGAGAAATATTTTTTCACATAGGATACCAGATGCATGGGAAAGTATTCTAGTAGGGACTTCTGTCTCACATTATAATTTCTGTATGGGAGGGGCCCTTTGTTTTTGTAAAGATGAGCATTCATCTAAGCCCCAACTGCATTCTGAAGCTGTCTCGGGCTTATCATCCAAGCAAGAATCGGGCAGCAGTGATCTGAAAAACTGCTAAAGGTAATTTTTAGCATATATTACATATGCCAGCAGAATTGTTCTCTAGAAAGCACTGTATTTCTTCCTGTTCTTTAAAAGGGGATTGTTCCTAGTTCTCCCCACATAGTTCTTTAGTTAGATGACTTAAATATGCCTCCTTAGATGGCTTAAATATGCCTCCTTAGCTCTTCATTTATCTCCTTTTATATTTGATAAATATTGCAAATTTTAGGGCATGTGGTTTGATTTATTGCAGACATTTAGACATGCTGTATTTCTCATTGATACCGTTTTTAAAAATACTGTGCATTGCTTAGGTTTTTTTTTAAAAAAATAAGCGATTTATAAAGGTAAAGGTAAAGGGACCCCTGGGGTGCGTGCTCATCTCGCATTATTGGCCGAGGGAGCCGGCGTATAGCTTCTAGGTCATGTGGCCAGCATGACAAAGCCGCTTCTGGCAAACCAGAGCAGCACATGGAAACGCCGTTTACCTTCCCGCTGTAGCGGTTCCTATTTATCTACTTGCATTTTGATGTGCTTTCGAACTGCTAGGTTGGCAGGAGCTGGGACCAAGCAACGGGAGCTCACCCCGTCACAGGGATTCGAACCGCCGACCTTCTGATCAGCAAGCCCTAGGCTCAGTGGTTTAACCCACAGCGCCACCTGGGTCCCAAGCAATTTATAAATGTCCTTAAATAACTACACATGCCTGCTTGAAATGTCTTCTTGATTTTGCAGAGAGATTTTTTCTGTGTTGGACTTGATGAAAATGGACATGGCTAATTTTGCCGTCACCAGCATAAGGCCACATTTAATGCAGCAGTCAGTTGAATATGAAAGGAAGAAGTTTCAGGAACTTTATGAGAAACAACCAAGTACGGTTTTTGTTATTTTGCACTGCTAAATGATCTGCTTTTTGTTTATTAAAAGACAATTTTATTAAGCTGATTCATCATAACTGTTCAGTCCTTAATTTGGTAATTATGCCAAAATAACTCCCCATGAATGGCAGAAAGCTTACTGAACTCAGTGGGGCTGATGTCTGATGAGCTGTATATGGGAGGTCCTTCTGCATAAACTTTGGGTTGTTTCTCAGTGTCATGAATGGGAGCATGCAATGCAGTTTAAAGATTGCAGTTTTAGCATAAGTGTATTAGGGGAAAATGAGCGGTGGTAATAAAAATAAGCATTCAGAGTGCAAATGTCTGGATATCTATTTCAGTTTTTAAAGTCAAGTTATTAACCAACTAAAAAAATTCAGTCAACTGAAAATCCAGAAACAATAGGCCCTTGGATAGAATTATTCAACATGCCTTAACTCTTAAGGCCATCTTCCCTAAGGACCGACACCCTTCCCTGTATGTCTTTCACTTTGGAGGTGACGCTGATCCGAAGTAGGGAGATGGCTTTCTCAACTGTGGTGCTCCAAGTATGAAATATTTTAGAATTCATGATGAGAGACCTCTCTATTCACCTAGGCATTTTAAGTACTGTTTCACATCTTACACCTGCTCATCTTATTTGTCAGCTGTTTTCATGTATTTTGTTTTAAACTGTTTTGATTGTTTTTATTTTGTTCATATATCGCACAAACCATTCTGCGCAATCGGTTTTGACCAAGGGCGGTATAAAAATATTTCAAATGGATAGGCAGGAAAATGGGTTGATGAGAAAATGGTCTGGTAAGTCAGTTTTTCCCTCAAAACAGATTCCTTAGATTTCGTCACTGAGTGGCTGCAAGAAGCTGCGGATGACCTGAGATCCAGAATGGTGCCTGCTATTGATCATGGCGCCACGTCTACCAGTACTGCCCCTGTGCTCTGTTCTGTTGCTGTACAGAATCATGCATACCTTAAGCTCCTCAAATGGGATCATCTGCAAAAGCCTTTTCCAGAGGTAACTATTTGCTTTTCTGTAATTACTATAACAGTTTTTGGATTGGTAGGGTGCGTTCAAACATACACTTGAACTAGGTTGGGTAAGTCCCTTTGAATGGGAAGGACAGGGCTTGTTTTTTTGGGTCTTTAGATTATTGCCTTTGAACCTAATCTTTATGCTGCATACAGTGTGTTTGGCTGATGGTGTCAAGATGTGCCTGTGTGTGGCAGGCAGCTGCCATAATGCTGCCTCATCCTCAGTGGCTAGGGGGAGGTATAGTTTAAATGGAGAAGCTGACTACCATCTGGGCTAGAGGTCTTGGAGTTTGGTCTTTGTTGGCTATTCTTGGGCCCTCTGCTCATCCAGAAGTTCCTGATAGCTTATACACTGAGTCCTCTCGTCAAGTGGAGCTGTTAGTCAGTCTGGAACAGGTCTATGCTCATCTGCAATCTTATCATGGATGAAAGGGCTGACCTGACATGTTTTGCTGAGGCTTGGGTGGATCGGCTGTTCTTGCAAGGATATTTAGTACAGCACCTGGCTAGACCAGGGGATCGAGGTGAGGGTGCTGCCATTATTTTTAGAACCACTGTCTCCTTCACCAGACTAGGAAATGGGCTTTGAGAGCTTGCAACCTAGTGTTAGGCTGGATTGGGGATGCTACACTATATAACTATTACATCATCTTGCCTTCCTCCCTGCATTCTGAATTTACTATCCTCTGTTGTGTTAAAACATTTTCCCCCCAGACTGTGCTAATGGACCAGAGCCGCTTCCAGGAAATGCAGCTGGAACTGGAGCAGCTTATTTTAACTGGAGCGATTCTTCTGGTAACATTCAATGCTGCAGGCACAGCGCTTTCAGGCTTGCCAGCATTTACGGCCAATCTTAAAATGGTTATCCGGGTACTGCTGACAGGTCTACACCTCCCGTGAGTACTGTGTGCCTTTGGGGCCCTTTATAGGGTGATGCAGGATGATATAGATGTCAGTTTCAACTAGATCTCGGGCCTGTTTTGCACATTCTTCCCTACTTCTCCAAGTAGTAAAAGGCTTTTGAAATTATGAGGAATTCCCATTATGAGGAATAGTGGGTTACAGGTAGGTAGCCGTGTTGGTCTGGATCGAAGTAAAATAAAAAAATTCCTTCAGTAGCACCTTAAAGACCAACTAAGTTTTTATTTTGGTATGAGCTTTCGTGTGCATGCACACTTCTTCAGATACCTGAAGAGGAATAGTGGGGTAATTCTAATCTTCGGATAATTCTGATCTTCACATTTGGCGTAACCTTTGATTATACTACTTCATTATACAGGTTTGTGGGAATCTGATACTCTCACATGGAATGGGAAAGGGTTATAGGTAGTTTTTTGTGTGGGGAACATCTAAACATATGTTGTGCACTCACAGAGCATTCTGAAGAGTTATGAGTCTGGAATTTTCTTAACATAGCTCCCAGTTGTGTCTAGGAAATTGCTGACACACACCCCCCACACACAATATAGACACACCCACTTGTTTCTTTGAGAACTCAAATCCCCTCTTTAAAAAGGAAGTGGTTGGTGTGTGATGATTCCTCCAGTAATGTTCCCTCAGTCTGTAAGGTTTTTACTCGTATAGCTCATGTTTTGTTTGATTGGCATACATTAGCTAACCTGTCAATTCAATTCCATGTTGTTTATGAGCTGTTAAAACATACAAGAATTTTGATCATCTTTTTCTAGCTCCTTCAACTTGAGTGAAGCATTGGCTGTCGTAAGTGAAAAGACTTGTGCTGAAGTTAATAGTTGCCTTTCCCAACATGGATTCACACCTTTCACACTTGAGAAGGAGACTGAGCTTAAAGGACAGATCCAGGCTGTGGCCAAGCCTAATAACACTGTGTGCAAACTGATAGGTATGCTTTGTAGATCAGATGACTGCTCTTTTCCCTGCAATAGTTGTGCAAAATCAATTGTTCTGCATGTCTAAGTCAAACATACATTTGAGGACATGGGTATATCTTATTTTTGTAAAATGAAGGGGATAGTAATGCTTCAAATGGGTGAATGGACTCGTTTTGAGATGAGAGATTGTATTAGCTGCAGGTGCACATCATAAGACTAAGCCAAAAATCCTGGTTTCAAGAGCCAGGATATGCATGAGCAGTATGCACTTGCAGGCAGACCCTTTCTTGCTGCTTCATTCCTCCCTTTCTTGAGCTGCAAAAGCAAGCCAGGACTAAACCATAGCTTCTCGTTATATGCATATCCTGAAACTATGACTAATGGCTTCAAAACAAGCCAAGGTATTAAACCAACATTAAACCTTGGTCTTGTTTGGAAGCTAAAAACCAGTTTAGAAGTTTTCATGTAATGGGAAACTGTAAAGGGAAGTGGCAAGGGCCTGCAGCCACTGTTTAACATAACCATTAAAAAGCTACTTTGTCAAGGTGTGGAGGTCAAAAACCAGGAAGGAAAGGCCGCTTTTGGAAAATGAAACATTTTCTTGAAGAATTACTGAAAAGTGATGTCAGGTTTGAGTTTTCTATCTATGAGTGATGATGTTCCTCTTGGAACTGGGAAGCAGAGATACATAGGAATGTTTGAAATGAAGGAGAAATGATGCTAAAAGAACTCCAGATTTTGGTCTGTCTGTGATTGCGATAAGACGGTTGTATAAAAACAGAAAAATTAAGCACCATTATGGGCCTAATTGATGCATATTATCGAAATAGGAATTTGGGATCTTTCAGGAAGTCTTACTAATAATTTACTTCCCTTCTCAAGATTCAAGAATCCAGTCGTTTCTGGAGAGCTACCTTGCTTCTGGAGATCAGAAATCTCTTCCTGCCACTCCTGGTGGATTAGGCCCTATTCAGAAAGAGCTGGAGGAAATGGCTATCAAGTACGTTCGCCTTGTTGCCTACAACAAGATGGTCTTCAGTCCTTACTATGATGCAGTTCTCAGCAAAATACTGAATGAAGAAGACTCATCTTAGCTATCTGTGAGGAAAACTGGGAAGGTGTCAGACTCATTGGTATGCTGCCCTAAAGAAGATAAGGGTAGGAGAAGGCTGTCACACTCATGCTAATGATGAGGGCTGGGAAACAGAGGCCTCTTTCAGACCCCAGTTGTTTCTTGGGGATCCCCACAGTCTGTCTTGGTATCGCCTATTCCCCACCAGGCCCCCTCAAACACAGACCAGCTCTGTTTAGGAACTTAAGTAAAATTCAACACAGCACAGTTTTATTTAGGCACTTGTGTGTAGGAGGCAGAGCGAGGAGTACCAAGATTTAAATGTTCACTTCCCCCTGCTTTCACCCAAGTTCAATAACTGCTCATAGCCAATGCCAGTCCACCATTGGACACTGCTCCCATCCCATCCTGGTCCTTCTGGCTGCTGAGTGTGCTTCTATACATGGGTCACTGTTGTTTGGATCGGGGGGGGGGGGGTCAACTGTATGTGTTGCTTAGCATGTGTGCTTGCAGACAGATTGCTGGCACGGATCATGCTGAATTCCTCCTGCCCTCCCCCCACTTTACCTCATAGAGTAGCCTTTGGCTGATCCAGCAGACAACCCACGAGCAGGAAGTTTCCCTCTGCCCGTCATATCACCCTTGCTGGGCTTGGATGCAATACTTTTATTTGAATGTTAGAAATTGTGATTTTAAATTTATAGTGGGAAGTGGACTACCTTTAATAATAATAATAATAATTTATTATTTATACCCCGCCCATCTGGCCGGGTTCCCCCAGCCACTCTGGGCGGCTTCCAACAAAACAGAAATTCTAAAATACAGAAATCCATCAAACATTAAAATACAGAAATCCATCAAACATTAAAAGCTTCCCTAAACAGGGCTGCCTTGAGATGCCTTCTAAAGGTCTGGTAATTGTTGTTCTCTTTGACCTCTAGTGGGAGGGCATTCCACAGGGTGGGTGCCACTACCGAGAAGGCCCTCTGCCTGGTTCCCTGTAACTTGGCTTCTCGTAGTGACCTCAGTGTCCGGGCAGAACGATGGGGGTGGAGACGCTCCTTCAGGTATACCGGACCGAGGCCGTTTAAGGTCCCATGAAGTTTATAGAAAACTTTCTGCTAGGTTTTAAAGTGTTTTCAGGAGTTCATAAACATGTGACTTATTGGATACTTGAGGACATTAACTGTTTCTTAGGTAGGCTCACTTGTTAAGTGTTTTCTAAGATCAGAGACATGGATGTGTATGTTGAGTCACAAATATGGGAGGCAAAAATAATTCTGTGAATTGACTTTAGAAATTGCTTTTGGTTGAAAAGCCACACTGCACAGTATGCTTCCTGAATGTTTAGTAGCTGTTTTAATCTTAAAGGGGGAACAAAGATAAAAAGCCTCTACATTAGTGCTTAAGTAATCTCTCTGAATAATAGAATTGCTCTAAAGCAGACCAGCTCCCACCCATCATTATTTGATGAAACTTTCTCTGTTTATTTTTTTAAAAAAAGAGGTTCTCTTTAACTATTCAGCCCATTGTGTTTAAAATGTGATGCTTGTGATGTCTGGATATATGGCAAAAGTATAGGGCTAAATGGTTTTCCTCTGTGAAAAACTGGTTAGCACCTACCTGAAACGTAGATCTATGAAGTTTGAGTGAGTCTGTGAGGTTGGGTTTTAGGACCCACCAGTGCAGCAAAGGCAAGACAAATGTCTTGGGAAGGGGACGGAGCTCCCAGCATTCTTCAGTCTATAGACTCACCAAGTGGAAAGCAGGCACTGAAATTCAAATGGTTATGAAAAAGAACAGTAGCAAGGACAAACATACAATTGTCCCTCCCTAAAAGTAGAACTGCAACAGGAGTAAATTTGCCTTGAAGGCAAGGCTTGATAATTACACAACCAACCTAATCCCAACAAGGGATACTTCCAATCAACTCTCAATTTTTTTTTAAAAAAAATCCTTCCAGTAGCACCTTAGAGACCAACTACAGTAAGTTTGTCATTGGTATGAGCTTTCGTGTGAATGCACACTTCTTCAGATACACTGAAATGGAATTCACCAGACCCTTATATATAGTGAGAGGGTGGGGAGGGGTATTACTCAGAAGGGTGGTGGGAATGGGTGATTGGTTGATAGGTGTGGTAAACCTGTTGACGACTGTTAACAACTGCAATTGGTCTTACAGGAAAAAGCAAGGGGTGAGATTGCTAAAAATAGCTTTATCATGTATAATAAGATAAGAATCCAATGTCTCTATTCAGACCAGGTCTCTCCATGGTTTTAAGTTTGGTAATAAGTTGCAGCTCAGCAACTTCTCTTTCCAGTGTATTTCTGAAATTCTTTTGTAATAAGACAGCTACTTTGAGTTCTGGTATAGAATGTCCTGGGAGATTGAAGTGTTCTCCTACTTGTTTCCCAGGACATTCTATAAATGATCTCAGCCCAGCAGGCTGTCATCCAATGTGATGATGGCTCAAGTTCGATCTTCCAAGGGGAGTGCCTTTACGTAAGTTGTGGCTATTTGTCCGCCAGCATGTGGCCAGGCAGAGATGATGTGGAATCATGATGTGATAGTGTCTTCCTCCTGTGACCAGTCACTGGTGAGTGCTCCTAAGGCAGTAGCACCCACAGTGATGGCTTGGCATAGAGCTTTCCCCAAGGTGGTTTTTGTGATGCTGATATGCACACCCAAAGGCATGGGACAGCCAGGGCCAGCGCGTCCATTTAGGCGAACTAGGCAGTTGCTGCCTCAGCCCCGCTGCTTTGGGGCGAATCACGAGGGAGGGCTCTGTTTCCCTCCCTCGCGGCTTCCTTTGAAGCCCTCCTTCAAGGCTTTGAAGCAGCTGGTTTGAAGTCAGCCGGGGAGAAGGGAGACGCGGCTGCCCCTGCGAGAGGTGGCAACAGGATCAGCGCCCCGAAAGCGCTCCTTTCGGGGCATTCATCCCGCTGCCTCTCGCAAGAGCAGGCTTCCTTCCCCCCCTCTCTTTCTTTTTCTCTCTTCTTTCTTTCTTTCTTTCTCTTTCTTTCCTTCCTTCCTTTCTTTCTTTCTTTCTCTCCCCTCCCTCCCTCTTTCTCGCTATTTCCCTCTCACCCCTCCTCCCTCCCTCCCTCCCTTTCTCTCTCTCTCTCTGTCGCTGTTTCCCTCTCACTCACTCCCTTCTCTGTCTCTTCCCTCCCCCCCTCTCTTTCATCCCTTCCTTCCTCGTATTCCTTCCTTCCTTCCCTCCCTCTCTCTTTCCTCCCTCCCTCTATTTCCCTCTCACCCCCTCCCCCTACCTCCCCCCTCTCTATTTCTTTCTCACCTCCTCCTCCCTCCCTCCCTCCTGTCTCTTCCCTCCCTCCCTCCCTCCTCTCTCTTTCATCTCTTCCTTCCTTGTCTTCCTTCCTTCTCTCTTCCCCCTACCTCCCTACACTATTATTCTGTGGTAGCAGGACTGTCACTGCTTTGGAACATGTAGCAGAGATCATGGTTACAATGAACAGGTTGGATGTGAAATACATCTGTGTTTGAAATATGATTGGCCGGAGGGGGGGGCGCCAGAAGGTGATCTCGCCTAGGGCACAAAAAACCCTAGCACTGGCCCTGGGTACAGCTGTGTAATGACCACTTTTTTGCTGTTAGGGGGCTTTTGATGGCTGCTTTAATTCAGATGACTCTGTCCAGTGCTGAGGGGATAAACCCTCTTACTGTGGCCAGAAGTGTCCCCAGATGAACCAGTTGTTTCTTGGAGCTCAGGTGCACAGGGTGAAATCTAGACATGTCTCAGTGGCATCTCCAAATTGTGCTTGACCATCTTTCAGATATAAAGTGTGGCAGAGTAGATTAGCAACAGGAAGGTACTTTCAGCAGTTCTGTAATGTCAAGTTGTAGAACATAAAACTTGTTAGCCAAACAAGCATATTTTTTGTACTTCAGCAAAGAGTTCCACTCATCCTTGGTCACAGATGTAAATGGAGCAGGAACTGGAACATATCTAGTCACTTTAGGTCAGGTAACTTGGTCACACCTGTGAGAGGTGCAGACAGCTCTTCAACTAGATTTATCATTATCATTGTTTATTTGTATGCCGCCTATCCATAGTTAAAACCATTCTCAAAGCAGTTTACAACATGAAAATAATTACATAACTGCAAACATAACAAAAGTAGCCATGACTGATAAATGAAAAGTACACAGCATAATCGAAAGGTACAAAAAAAAAATCAGTATCAAAAACAGCAAAATTATTATCTCAAAAATTTAATCTTGACCCCCCAACAAACAATCCTGAACAATGCCCTACCCACCCCAAGAATTTGTAAGTATCCTGAAAAGCAGGTCTTCCAGGACTCACAGTCAAGATGGTCCCCAAGCAAGGAGGGAAGACATTGCCTTCCCACCTCCTGGTCCCAGGCCCTTAATCCATTGTTTACCCCAGGCTGCCTGGCTCAAGTTCCTCAGAATATTCACAACAGTTTCCCTCACTTCTTGTAGTGGCAGTGCCATGCAGCCCAGCTGCATCAAATGGGCCTTGACGGGTCAGCATTTTGGCCTTGCAGATCCAGAATTGGGTGAACCTCTCTGCCTCCGGGATGTGGGAAAGTGAGGCCAGGAGCTATTATAAAGGAACCCCCTCTTCTTCTGTCAGCTTTTGACACTCTGCCAAGGTGCTGCCAATCTTCTGGGCACCCCGAGCTGCTCTGTGTCCTCCATGGAACGCCAGAAGGAGCAGTCCAGGGCCTGCTTCCCCTTTGGCAGCTGCTTTTTATGCCCCAAACATTTGAAAGCAATCAAATACTTGGTCAAGCAGCCAGCCAACCAGCCACACTCTGTCTTTCTTAGAACAAGAAAAAGAGAATGAAAACAACAAGCCTGAAGAAAGTCAGAATAGAAGTATATAGGAGCAGAAAGCAAAGACATGTACAGCTTGCAGTAAAGGCAGGACCATAGCTGCCAAGTCTCCCGTATTCCCCGGGAAACCCGTTTTTCCAGCCGTTCCCAGCTGGAAAAACGGATTTTTTGTTTTTTCCTGGTTTACTTACCGGCCAGGGGAGGCACCTTCTGCGCATGTCTGGAGTCTCTGGACATGAGCAGAAGCGATTTCTGGCGCGGCGGCCATTTTGGAACTGGGCGGAGCATGCTCAGAAGCTACTCTCGATGCTGCTCTGCCCAGTTCCAAAATAGCCGCAGCGCGACTTCCAGCACGGCGGCCATTTTGGAACTGGGCAGAGCAGCATCGAAAGTCGCTTCTGAGCATGCTCCGCCCAGTTCCAAAATGGCGGCAGCGCTACTTCCGGTCTGCCGATCCCTTATTTTTCCGGCAGGAACTTGGCAGGTATGGGCAGGACAGATTAAGGAATGCTTAGGTCTCCTCCTCCTTCCCAAGGTGTTTGTCACGCTGGTGAGGCCTAAACATGGCAAGGCTCACTCCAACTAGGAGATAGATGAGTAGATAAGATACCCTGGGCTACCACAAAATATTGAATCAGTGTTTTTAACATGGAACAACATTGACCACAACCCAACAAAAAACAGTCATCTCTCCCACTAATACAGACTTTACTGTGCTTACCTTTGGCTGGGTTGGACCTCTCAGGTCTAGAATTGCCAAAGTAAAATAATTATTCCTCGGTTATATTAGTCAAATTGTTGCTTTAGGCTTTGCTCCCTACACATCTGACCACTTAAAGAAAAAAGTGCTGCTTGATAATTTGCAACAATAAGTTGGGGATAGTAAACATGGAAATTCAGTATTCTTCTATTATTGTCTGACTTGTATTTAATTGAAGCTGTTAATGTGGTATTGTTACTGTTTTTCTTATGTATTTTATGTTGCTGCTGTCTACTCCATTTATGCACCACTAATGTGAGATTGTAACTCATTTGTGATAAATTATTGTGTGTACTTTACATGTTGCAGTTACAGATAAACAGCGATTGCCCGCCATTCTTCTTTCTGGTTTGTATGCAGTTTTTGCTCCTTTCATTACTTGTTGCAGGCAAGTATTTATCTTTTTAATTCCCCTTTAATATCTATGTATGTGTTCAAGTCCTTGAAGAAAGAGCTATAGCTTAAAAGTGCAATTCTTCAAGAACTGCTGGTATGCAGAGCAGCGGATGGGTTGGTGGGACTGCAGCGCTCACCTTCAGTTGCAGTGCCGCTGCATACAGGTACAAAGAGATTTGAGTGGCAAGTGAGATAAGAGAGACCTCTGCCTTGTCCCTCTGTCCTGATATGCAGCAGTGACACAACCAGAAGGTGAGTGATGTGGATTCCCCCATGCCATCTGTTACTGTGTATGCGTTACTGCCATTGAGTTATTTTAGCTAGTAGATTACTTGAGAAGCAGTGGCACTTGCCACATAAGGATGTGGTTACAGTGGTACCTCGGGTTACAAACTCCGCTAACCCGGAAGTACTGGTAGTACCTTGGGTTGAGAACTTTGCCCCAGGATGAGAACGGAAAGTGTGCCGGCGGCATGGCGTCAGCAGGAGGCCCCATTAGCAGAAGCACGCCTCAGTTTAAGAACGGTTTCAGGTTAAGGACGGACCTCCAGAACAAATTAAGTTCGTAACCTGAGGTACCACTGTATTTGTAACCTCAAGAATACACCAGTGTGTTGGCTATTACTGGCCCCTGGATGTCTAAGGACCTGTAGAAGGATGGGTAGCGTTCTGTTTGAATGTGGCTGGATAGTGCAGTAATCCCCAGTATGTGTATCCCCATAATTTCATCCCATTTCTGCATTAATTACACTTTTAGAAATCCCAGCATAAAATTACATTTAAATATATTTTAATACTTTTTTTTTAGAAGGTAAGAAGCTGGTGGATAACTAAGCTTCGGAACGTACCTTAGTCTAGTTCATTCAGATCAGTTCAGGTCCAGCTGGAATTTGTAAAGATCAGCTGCTTGCAGCATTCCGAATGCAGTGGTTTGTCTCAGGGTGTTAATTGCCACTCGGTAGAATTAAACCGGTTCTTGCTGACATTGTTGTCTGGATTACAACCATTCTCCCTATTACAGTTTTTAAAACTGTAAAAGGCTTTGGGTACCTTGCTAGAAAGGCAGTATATTCCCAGTTTGAGAGAACATTTAGGGGTCCACTGTAGCTAAATCTCAACAACTGTGAGTGCTTGGTTTCAACAATATTGCTTTTTAGGAGCAATGGAACTGGTGCCATGTTTAGAAAAAAAATCGCCAAGGCTTCAAAAACAAGGAAATTGGTCCACAGTCAAACGAAATAATAATTTACCCAATTGTTTCTCTTTGTTTACTGAAGATTTTATTGTAGACTGCACTGAGAATTTTATTTAAGACCAGTATAACAAATAGCCTTTTAGAAGGAGGCAAACCCATATACTGCGTTTAATTCATGGAAGCCACCCTAGGAAGGCATAAAATAAAATTTTCCATGATTACAGTGCTGTCATGAAGGCTCAGCTCTTAGCTGAATCAGATGTAAAGAGGGCTCTTGCTGCAGATCAGTCACTACTAATATTTATAACCTGAAATAATGACATTCCTGGACATTTGCTTTTAGTTTGTCATGTATGTTCAGATATCAATTTTCTGAATAATAAATTGCACTGTAATAAGTTAATAAAGCTGTTAGAAGGCCAGCTGTGAGGGGCTAAGCCAGTTTCCAAAAAGGAGCCCCAGCAAAGCAACTGTACCCAGCTTGTCAGAGGCTGTCTGGTGGTACGTCATGGACAAGTTCTGCCAGTGGTGTGGGGAATTTTGGGTTCCCTTGTTCCTCTGCCTTCTCCACAGGAGGAATCCTGGAGCTGGGTGTACTTGACTCCCCACCACCCCTGCCTACAATGGGAGGGGAAGGAAAGACAAACTGCAAACAAAAAGGTAGGAAGGAGCTGTCACCCCTCTCTAGCTCCGTGTGCTAGAAATAAAGTGGTATGAGGCATGACATGATGGAGAGATCCTTTATTGGAAAGGAATGTTCTTCCATTTTAAACTACAAAAAACAGTTTCCATTCATTCTGCCATAAATAAAAACAAAGAATAAGGCAGGACAGACACTAAATGAGCAAACTGAGAACAACTTTGTTTTCCAGAGGTGTGGACTAAAAATATTTCACAATTTTTATGCTATCCAGTTTTTAAAATAAAACTGTCAGGACCCCTGCAAGATTTCAAGTGGTAAGATGGGGATACACATGTGAAGAGCAACCAAATGCAATTCAGACATTCTGCACAAATTGTGTTCAAAACCTGGAGCTCAAATTTGCTTGTTGTAAAATTCACCTGCCCTTTTCTTTTCTGATGAAGAATCAGCTGGTAAAAAAGAGGCACCACAGTAATAAAACAACCTCAGTTGCAAGATGCTTGTTAGAAACTTCAATCCCTTTTAAACATTTGATTTTGTAGAAGGAAAACAATTGTTACAAGTCCTTTAGTCCTCATCATTGTGACTGCAACATGTCTCATCGGATTCGCTTTTGCTGTCGCGCTCTGTAAATGTCGTGAATTGGAGGAACCACTGATCCTTTTTCTTCATCATCATCTGAATCTTCATTTGGTCTTTTTACAGATTTATTAAGAAGGGCATTATTTTCCAAAGGTCCATTCCCTTCCATTGTTAAGTCTGGCAGTCCCCCAGTAATGATTCGCACAGCTTCATCCACAGCTTTGGAACAGGGAAGAAAAATATTGATGTTATAAATAATTATTGTAGGCTGAAAAATTATGACAGTGCCCACCATTATAAAGGTAAAGGTAAAGGGGCCCCTGACCATCAGGTCCAGTCGTGTCAGACTCTGGGGTTGCGGTGCTCATCTCGCTCTATAGGCCGAGGGAGGCAGCGTTTGTCTGTAGACAGCTTCCAGGTCATGTGGCCAGCATGACAAAGCTGCTTCTAGCAAACCTGAGCAGTGCATGGAAACACCGTTTACCTTCCCACCAGAGCGGTCCCTATTTATCTACTTGCACTTTGATGTGCTTTCAAACTGCTAGGTGGGCAGGAGCTGGGACCAAGCAACGGGAGCTCACCCCGTTGCAGGGATTTGAACCGCTGACCTTCTGATCAGCAAGCCCTAGACTCTGTGGTTTAACCCACAGCACCACCTGGGTCCCTTATGATATCCATTATATGCTTCATTAATTTTGTTTGTGCGTTAAATTGTCCATACTACCCTTCCATTTAATAACTCGCAGGGCAATTTAAAAATGTTTAGCAGGAAACAGATGAGAATGGCTTTTGGAAAATACTTCATTTTGAAATTCTTGTTTCAAATAAGATCACAGAACAACAAGCCATTGGTGTCCTTTCAAAAAGTATACTGAAATTATGCAATTGTCATGTTTTTCAAGTACAGCTCTTTACAAGGCCAAGTACCAATGTAATCAATACTAGAACTAGAGGAACATCCTCTAGCAAACCAATTAGGAAATGATATTCCACTGGGGGATTGAATATTGAGGGTTTACATTAGATTTTGCATTGATGAAGAGCTATACTTGAAACACACACATTTGAATATACCTTTGAAAATAGTTGTGGTATATAATTATCTATGATAGCCCTTGCTTGCTGATTTATTCAAAGTATGCCCAGCTCTTTGACATTACACACTAAAGGCAGTGCTTTTTTTTCTTTAAAAAATGTTTAGGGTTACTCTCATTTTCCTACTCCTATTGAAATCCTACTCTCATTTTCCTACTCCTATTGAAGTTTGGCCTCAATGAGGCCAAACTTACATTCACAAAATGTTTAGGGGTATTTTTACCGCCCCAAAAAGGACTTGTCTATAGGGATAGCTGACTTGCATCAAGAAGTTTAGTGTGTGTCCATTTTGTGTTGACAAATGCGGGGCCCCCTCAACTTCAAATTGTAGTATTCACCCTGCAACAGGTGCTAACCATGCAGAAAGTCATTTGCTACTGAAAATGCGAAGTGGTTGAAAATCAATAAAAAACACAGATAACAAAACTGAGTGTTGAATTCATTCCACAAATATCTTCAGTTCTGTTGATTTTAACAACAAAATATTAAATGATTCCTGTGTCATTATGTGTGCAAAATCCTACTTTATCTTTTATGGGGCGGTTGTTACAACCATATAGCCAGCAAGTCACACATGTATTAAAAAATAGCATGGATTTGTAATTTCAGCTTCTATCTTACAGCCACTTCCTTTTGCTTTTAATTCTATGGACTTCAATACAGAGTTCTCCATTGACAGTAGTTACAGAAGCCGCTAAATATTTACTCACTGTCCTAAAATAAATAAATAAAAATACTATTTTGGCTAATTTGAGTACACACATACAGCAATGTCATTAACCTTAAATTGTGTGATTGTCAATACCTCAAATAGCCACCCCCAAGTCTTCAGGGTTTAAGTAAAGTAGTCTACTGATGCAACCATGCATTTAAAAGGACAAAAGCAACTTACTGTCTGGGAGTTTGCATCTCCTGATAATCTCCATGAGTTCATCCACTTGCACAAAGGGGCCCTGCAAGAGAGAAAAAATGGACCATTTAACAGGAAATGCTATGGTAAAAACCAGTGAGACTAAAGAAAATGAAAAGTTTACTGCATTGAAGCAAAACACAACCGGATTGCAAGGCCATTAAAACATTTCAGGATCTCATGACCAACCTGAAAACACACAGGAGGTGGGAGAAGCTTCATTAGAACTACAGCAGCAGGCGGGACTGGAAAGACACCACCAGGGACTGGATGCAAACCTGGAGCTAGTAAATATTAAAACAAAACACATTTAAGTCTTCATGGCTCTTCTAGCTAAGGAGAATCATCTGCATGCTGATGGGAGTTCCTTTGGTTGATTTAAGTGACCTTACAAGCACTATGCAAGAACAAACAAAAACTCAAACTTTCGTTTATTGTACTTCGATTCCAATTTAGCAGAGAATTGGAAGGGTATGAAACATTCTAGTTGTGTGCCCAAATGAGAATGAACTGAATGAATTGAAGCTTTTTAAAGAAACAGCCAATCAGAATAAGGTAGAATTCTCTTTCACATTTACATGATTCAATATTAGCTTACGTGCTAAATGTCTTGGCTGAAATGGAATCATCTGCTGGGTATCTGGTTTTGGATACTCTGGTTTTCTGTCCGCTTCATCTTTTAGCACAGGCACTATTGAAGGAGCCACAACAGGATCTGGAATTATGGTTGACAGCTTTGCCCGAGACACATCCTGGAAGTTCATAGCATGAGAAGAAGCATAAATAAATAGCATGAGAGCAGCTCTGCTGGATCAATCCAAAGGCTGATCTATAGTCCAGCATATTGTTTATCGTATGACCAACTGAGTGCCTATGGGAAGCTCACAAGCAGGAGGGGATCCCATAATGCTCAACATAGACTGGTCCAGAGTAGCATCTCTGTTTGCATAAAGCAACAATGGACACCAGACCAAACCCTGCCCAATTTTATGGAAGAGAAGTTTTTTGTCTGCTCATAATTTTAAAATTTATCAACAAACTTTCTAATAAAAGTTTGCCTAGAATTACTTACAATAAACAATGCAAAATATTAAAAATACAGGCAATGCATTATTTAATTTCAATTTACAGTATCAAAAACTTGAAACATAATAGATACAGCAAGAAACTAGCTCCATATTGATTTAGGGACTTGGCTAGGAAACAGTAAGATCAATGCACCAGCACTACATATGTACAGATGTGGGCAGGCAACTGATAATCAGCTAAGAGTATTTTAAGCTGGGGTCACATAGGAAGGATGTGGTAAATGAAACTTTCTAGAACTGGAATGGAGTAAAACTTTGAATGGATTTAATACTGGCTTTTTAACATCTACTGTTGAGCTGGACTTCACCTTACAGGTACCACATGAAGGTGGTTTAAATTGTTCCACACAAGCACTGCTATGAAGAGTTAAATCATATGCTTGCAACAGCTCACTATGCAGCTGGTGCGATTTTCCAAAATGCCAACCTTTCTCTTCTTGACACGAGAAGGAAAATCACACCTGCCATGTGGAGAGTGGAACAGACTGCTTCAGGAGTTGGTGGGACTTTCTTGGCTGGAGATTATTTAAGCAGAGGCTGAATGGCCATCTGTCAGGGATGCGGTTGTTGCATCCTACATTGTATATCCATCATCGAGCAGGGGCAGCATAATCTCCCAACTCCCTCCTGTGATTCCATGATGGAAGCTACTGCCCACAAATAGCTTATCATAGGGTAACAGCCAGCAATTTGTAATAATATGAACTGTTCTCTACATGATGACAAGAACAGCAAAAAAGAAATGGAAATGAATAGTAATTCCAAACAAAGAGAAGGTGTTTCTGCTTGTGCTTGAATGGACATCTAAAGGCTTAGGAGAGTCAGGGTTTTTTAACATTTTTAAAGCAGCACTGAAGGCATGCAAGTAGCAATGCTATGGAACTGCATTCCCTCTCCAACTAAACAGTCTGGAATGTCATCATCTCCTTACCTTATAACCAAGAGCTTTGAGTTCACTGGCAGAGCAAGGGTACAGATCCATAAACTTATATCTGTCTACTAGTAGAGCTGTTTCTTTGCCCTCATATTCCTCCTTGAAGGCTGTAAATCTCCGTTTCTCCACTTTAAGTATGCTAGCCAGGTCACCAATATTACTTTCAAAAGCTAAAAATCGGGCCCATATCTCTCTGTGAAAGAACAGACAGAAAGAGTACAAATGTTCAAAAGAAAACATGCTCAGCACACATGGCCTACAATCACTTGCAACAGTTATCAGCAACCAGCAGGCCCAATCCACTGCAAGCCAGCTGCTTGCCCACTGACTAAGGAACCCCCTCGTCTGCTCTTTCCGGTGGCTTGATACCCAGGATATCCAATTCTATGTTGGCAAGAAAACCATTGTAGCAGATGGAGAAGGGAATTGTGGGCAGTTGCCAGTCAACTATCATGTCTTTATTCTGCAACCAGAAGCCATAGCAGATACATCTGCTTTGTACCCAGAGGGCATCCTAGAAGGCAGCAATGGCCAGTCTGTGTGCATCCAGGGCAGCAAACCAGCGGCTCATAAGCTGCATGCTGATAGTAGGTAGGGCCTGGACTCCCTCTCTCCTGCTCCCCAATCTTATCCCCACTCATGGACACAGAAACACACACAGATATTTCCCCTCTTCCCTGCTCTCTCTCTCTCTCCCCCCCCCACTATGCAAAGAGCTCACTGGTTCACTCCTGGGTAGTTTACAGTGCCAAACAGCTGGGAAGTGGTAAAGGGGCCTGCAGACCATCTGTATGCATTGTACATGCAGCCCTGGCAAGGAGTGCCAGGCAAAGGAACTGGTTCCCTGCTGCTGGTGCTGCTCGCTAGGTGCTTCAGGTTGAAAGCAAGAGGCAACCAGTTGGTGTGCATGTCCCCTCTGCACAAAGGGCGCAGGAGAGAGTGTCCTTAGAGGCAGAATGTAGAAAGAAAAAAGCTGCATGCAAAAACCGCATGACACTGCACTGTAACTGGAAGCCATGGTTGCTGGGGGAAACTACTACCTGATACTGACAAACGAAAATGGTAACAGTGGATAAATGTCTAGTTACCACTTACATAATTCCCAAATTCTACTTTTCCTGGAATAGGCTTCAGGCAGCACAGAGTTGGCTATGAGGCTGTGGAGGGCATTTGCAAAGAGAGACGATCTCCGTGGGTAAACATGGAACGAAAGCAGGAGGGAGGTATAGATCTGAGCCCCTGTGTGTATGCATGCAAGCAAAAATGCCCCAAGTGCTCTGAGTCTATATTCTATATTGGCCAAATATACTTTCCAACAACACTCCATATAGCTGTTATCTTCACAATGGAGATGAGAGTACGTTCTGGCATCCAAGGAATGAACTCCATAGAAAATTCTTACAATCTCTGGCTTCTCTCTCTCAGCAGCTGGCTCCTTATTTAGGACGAAAATGGCAGTACAGGCTGCAACAACCACCCCCTCATTAATCTGGGATATTATCTATGTTGTACAAGGGGTTTCACGTACAGCAAAGCAGATGACTTGGAATGGAGCTTTGGCGAAGCTTACCCAGATTTCTCAGGTGGGAGGCTCCCTGAGGTTAATACGCGTTCAAACAGGACTCTTGTATTATTATCCTCTATTTTAAAAAAAGTATTAAAAAAGAAAGATGAAAACAAGCTTTAAATATATATATATTAAAAAACTGGAAATTACAGGGGGTGAGGGGACAATAGCTTGACATAATTTCAATTCCTGTGAAAGATGAAAAACCCAATTTGCAACCCCAATTTCATTATTGCTAAAGTAATCTCTGGGAGAAGAGACACACAGAGAAAAGGCTTTAAAAAACGCTACGGAAGTCTCACTTCTACTCTGCAGAAGACACACCCACAAATTACAACTGCAGCTGACAGGTAGGTATAAAAAGACAATAAAAATGAATTAAAACCAGAACCATAAAATAAGAATTAAATACTCTGTTTAAAAATTGATGGCAGCAGCAGCACACTTAAGTACTAAACAAGAAGCAGCTGCTTAGGACAATACTGGCCATTGGTTTTTGTGCCCCTTGTGTTCTTGCAGGCTGCTGATTTTTCAATCTGAAGTCCTCACTCAAATTAGCAGTCTATGGATTGGATCTGAGTTTCCTACCTGCAAACAGCAAGACTCCATCCATACAAAAAATGTTCCTCAAAAGGTGGTAGTGATTTTCACCAATTGCCCCTTTCACTTTTACCAACTGCCCCATACTTCCTGTGTTCCTCTGGAGGTTGCTACAAACCTCCAGAACAGATTTTCAGAGGGCTGCAGAGGGAAGAAGGAAATCCCTGCCCATCTTCCCAAAAAGCAAGTGAAACTCCTCACAGCACAAGTCCGAAGCTAACCCAGTTGGAGAACAGTCATGAGATTTGACTGTTCTCAGATGTTTGCTTTTACAGTACAGTAATTTCATCCCCCAACCCTCCAGAGGAGAATTTTGATATTGTGGAGGACTTCAGAAAAGAGCAGAACAAGGGGAGTAGAAATCCACTTGTGCAATGTTGAGTGTTTTCCACTATCATCCTGATTTTACTGATGGAGAGAAGAACTGGGGAAATAGCAGCCTGCCTACAATTACTACTGAATGGGGAGAAATTTGAATTGAAGGTTCTCAGCTCACATTCTTGGCCACAATTCTATACAAATTATCTACATATAAGCTATACATTACGATGCATCAACATCCATCTACACCAGGCACCCCCAAACTTCGGCCCTCCAGATGTATTGGACTACAATTCCCAGCATCCCTGACCACTGGTCCTGTTAGCTAGGGATCATGGGAGTTGTAGGCCAAAACATCTGGAGGGCTGCAGTTTGGGGAAGCCTGCTCTACACACTCTTGAAGTCAATTTTCCCCAACACATTATTGGCTAAAGACCTGAGCAAACAAGCAGTATGCAAAACAATGAGCAGCGAAGTCCCATCTGCTCACTGATGATACAATATGGAGGGATGCTACCAATATCAGTGATAACTGAGCTCTGAATCTTCACAGGTCCATGTCAAACAAACTGCTCAATTTCAGGTAAAGGAGGTTTTTGTCTTGAAAAAAGTTGTAATCCAAGAGTCCAGTGTAATGAATTATCCCAGCTCCCAGAACTTACCATTGAGATGAGAAAGGTAATCAATATATGCCAAGACGTATTCTGGAATGTCTCCATATTTCTTTAGCCCCAACTCAAAAATCTTAAAGGCCACTGATTTGTCCTGCAGATTTCAAAACGTTATTAGTTGAAGACAGAAGAATCCAGAGGCTGAAGCAAAAGTTTCATTCACTGTGTGCAATAATACCTTGCTGCAATAATACTCCATCAAAGCAGCCGTAACATAGACATGATGACGGGTCCGGGCATCTTCTCGTGCCTTCTTAAATATCATCCTGCCTGATTTTATGCCCTCTGCTCGCCTTGCAAACTTCATATACTGAATGTACACCTGAAACATATAGGTCGAAAAGGTAGGATCACCTTTAAGCTGTGACTCTATTTTTAGAAGTCAACAGCATATTAAAGACATGGCTTCTGAACAATACGTGTGACTCGTGATTTGTTTCAAATGAGACAAAACATGAGCCCCATCCTAAGCCAAACCATAGTTAGTTCTAAGTAGGGCCACAGCAGCAGAACCAGCAGAGGTGCAAAGAGGCCACACTCCCCCCCCCCTCTAAGCAACAGAATGCTTGCTTATTCCTAAGTTTGGCTTGCTGTTACTTGTGAGCAAGGCCATTCTTAATGTCAACAACAGTTCTGCTCATAATTATTTTTAAGTAAGTGGAAGGGTAGAAACAGATTACAACATGAAATCTTTCAAATTTTGCTGCGTCACAAAATTTGGGAGGCATTCTTTGTACTTTGGAAGAAAAAAGGCAATTGATAACAAAAATTGAAAATGTGACTTGACATTATCTATACATTTTCAACTTTAGGAACTGACCAAAGAGAAATACACAACTTTTTATCCTATAGTCATCCCAACAAGGTGAAACAATGAAGACTAAACATACCAAAGTGGGATCAATATCTTCAATAGCTAAGAGCCGGTTATATATGCTGTGCACCTTCTCATATTTCATCCGACTCTGAGAAAATACAAAAAAACAACAACCCATGTTTAGTTTAACTAATTTATGTTCAAAAATTTTACTGGACCTCTTTATTTGAATTTGCCAAGACGGAGTTCTCCAATCAAGATTATGCACAAGAAATAAAAATCTGGTTAAACTGGAGATGGAAAGAATAATGTCACCTAAGGACTCACCTCTTCATAATCTGCATATGCAAAATAAAGAAGCATGTTCTTTTTTAGTAAAGTGCTGATTGCTCGTTCATAAATATTTGCAGCTTCATCACTAAACAGTTTAGCATTGTTCATGTCCTGGAATCAAGAGAAAATATGAGAAAATCAACTAACCGTAGGACTAGTATGAAAAATAAAAACAGTTTTCAGTCCTGTGCTCATTAACAGCTCTACAGGAATATTGTAAACGCAAGTGGGTTACCCTGTAGCAAGAACTCAGCAGCTACAATAATGGATATTATTAGAAACGTGATTTCACTTCACATGCTAATAGCAAAAATTGAATATAGTTTAGCAACATGGTAAATTCAGAATACTTAATTACTTTTATGGACTTGGTATTTTTATTTTCTATTTTAAAGATCTCCCACAATTTAAAAATGGGATCATATATTTTTGCATATGATCACATACAACTTTGATAGAATTAACCACTTCATTGTCAAATAACAAGGTCCCACAAAACAAACAAATGAAAACATAGGCTGGATCCAGATTAAATTAGCTGAATTTAGTTGTCACTGAAATCGTGGCTTGACTTAATCATGATTAACTTCACACTGATCTCAATGGACCCAAGTTCAACTTATTTTGTTTAGTACCAACTATAGATATGTTTAATTGCTGTACATAAAATGCAGTATTTCTTACTGTCTTCTCTTACCCCTTTCTCAGCTAGAAGTTTGCTGGATTGTTCGAGATATTGTGCAGCTTCATACCAAATATCTGGATGATGTCCCAGCACCAACAGGCATTGTTCATATGCAAACATCACTAAGGGAAGACATTGAAACAAGATAGATTCCTAGCGGGTGGCACCTTACAAATTGAATCACTGATGCATTTCTACCAGTGATTCACAAATGTAACTTAAAGGTCTCTTAAAGAGCCACACACATGATCTCAAGAGCAGCCCTCTTCAATTCTATGCCCTATCAACATCTTTATAGAGATTTCCAGACATATAATTCCTGGCCCCTCTCCAGCTAATAAAATACTGACTTTGAAACTGTTGGTGGTCAAAAAACGCTGAGCTCTGTCCTCACAGGAAAGTCTCATTATACATGTCCTTGAATGGCAAAAGGACCAACATGATGTTCTCTTTATAAGATTTCAAATGTTTTTGCACCCTGAGCCATGAGAGCTTAAGTCTACTGTTTCAAGAGGCACCAACAGGTTCCTTTTGCAAATTATCTACCTATGGAGAAAAGCAAAGTGCAACGAAGCCCACTGCAATCAATGGGATTTAAGTACACAGTCCAGGCAGCTAGGTTTGTATACTATAGTTTATAAGAGTCCTGGACCCCAAAATAAAATCAGCACAACTTAATTACTATGGTTATCTTTGCACTATTTCTAAGCAGCACAACAAAAATGTATAGTCACCTCTCTTTGTTATAAGGGTTTGGTCTTCAGTACGTAGAGGGTTGCTCTTTTCCCACTGAATATATTTCTTCCACATGTCTACCTGCTGAGCTTCTTGGGGTGTATTTTGGGGTGGGACCGAAGGAGCATTGCGGTCCAGACCTTTCATCACAGTTTCATATTCCTGGAGAGAGAGGAAGAAACAGAGAAGAGGTTTCATTAAGGTGGGCGTCGGAACAAAACTTTATATTAAAGTTACTACTTTTATCAACTCCACTTAGTAATCTGCTGCAGCTCAAAGCATGCAACAAATATTCATGCTGTATTAAATCAAGACAAAAGGGGAACAAAACAACCGGGAGCCTGTACCTTAGCCACACGTCTAGCGTTCATATAATCTCTACTGCGATCTTCAATCATTTTCTTAGCTAAGTGGATGTTTATTCCCTGGAAGACAGAAAACAAGAAGTGAACATTGAACATCGAAGGGGGAACTAGCTGCCTGCTGCTGCCTGCTTCCCAGTGGGATTCCTGAGCTTTCTTGCCTCCTGAAGCCTTGACTTGGCAGCTCCCAGCAACACTCAAAACTTCTCTCCTGGCTGGGCATTTAGCTGGGCTGGTGGAATAAAAGTTGGGCTCCCTTTGGGAAGAGCCACTTCAGTGGGAGAGCAAAGGCAAAGGCAAGGGCTGCCCCCTTAATGCTGCCTGGTGTGGGGTCAGCCTTACTTTAAGTGTTTGGGCTTTTTTATTTATAGCACCAATCCTGGCCCAACCACACTAGCTGCTAATTGGTTTCCGGGCCCAATTCAAAGTGCTTGTTTTGACCTATAAAGCCTTAAATCAGGCTTCCTCAAACTCGGCTCTCCATATGTTTTTGGCCTACAACTCCCATTATCCCTAGCTAGCAGGACCAGTGGTCAAGGATGATGGAAATAGTAGTCTCAAAACATCTGGAGGGCCGAGTTTGAGGAAGCCTGTCTTAAATGGCTCAAGACCAGAATACCACCTGAGGCCCTTCTTTGTGTGCTTCCTCCACAAGAGGTCTGGAGGATTGAACTTGAGAACAGGCTTTTTCTGCAATGGCTCCCCATTTTGGGGATGCTGTCCCCACAAAAGCTTGCCTGGCACCTTCATTACATATCTTTAGGCACATGCTGGAAACATTCTTCTTCTCCCAGGACTTTAGCTGATTAAGCAATCTATGACCTTTTTCAACAAAGTGTGTGGAGGGGTTATTGTTTTTGTTGCTATTATGTTATGTACAATTTTATTCTACAATTTTATTCTGCTAGACAAAATGGGGAAACACTTGTCATTTGGATTAGGGTCCTTCTCAAAGAGGGCCAAGTTGCTGTTTCAGTAGGGGACAGTCCTATGTTCTGCAGCCCAGTGGTATTAAACATATACAATCATAGAATTTTATAGTTGGAAGGGATGCAAAGGATCATCTAGTCCAACCCCCTGCAATGCAGGAATCCCAACTAAAGCAACCTTGATATGATTAGATACAGGTCTCCCAAGTCAGTGCACTTGAGCTCCTCATTCTCTTGTTCCTAGCACTGGAAGATGATCCTTCCCACTGTACAAAGAACACCATCAGATGAAGAATCTAAAGATGCCTGGAGGACCCAGTATCCTTAAAGCAATGGGAGTAGCCTCATCCACCTAGAATTGGCAAACAAAAAAGGTAGTCCCCGCAATTTTGAGAGGCAGGTTTGTGCTGCTTACAGAAAAAGACTTTATTGTCCTACTCCTTCTGTCCACCCTTCACAATGTTTTTCAGAGGTCTACACTTGCAATACTCAGAAAGGGACTTGCAGAGAGACTATTCAAGTAGTAACCTCACTGCTGCAGGTCGAGGAAAGTAGCTAAATCTTGTTTGAACATCAGGCATCTTTTTATTTACCTCTTCATATTTGTTATAATCTCGCCAGAGTTGCTCAATGTTGATCATTGGATTCACACAGCCCCGTTGATATACCCTGCGCACAGCAGTTATCCTCTGGTTTTCTGCATAGGATCCTACTGCTTCACTAAATGGTGAGGCAAGACAGTAACATACCAGCAATTACATACTGCAACCTGTACAAATATTAATGCTGCATTAATTAAGAGAGGAGGCAGGTTTTTGTACTTACACGCCTTTCAAAAAATTGATGTAATCCACCCAGATCTAATGTAAAAATATATAGAATCAGAGCAGTGAACATTTAGTTTGTAGCTATAATCAAACACCACAAATAAATATTTAATGAGTAAAGAAACATACCTGGTACGACATTATTTCCATGCCAATTTTATCCAGAGCAAAGTCATATGCCTGAGCCATTTTTTCTCTGGAGGAGAACACATACACTATTAGAGCCACACAATAAAATTACTATTAAAATTACAAAAAATACTGTTTTAAACTACAATCTTAATAAACAGTGCCCAACCTAGTGATAACAGAATAAATTATGCATGGAAGGAGCTGCATCTAAGATAAGAAAAAAGGTGGTAAGGGAGCATCTAGCTATTTTATAAGAATTCTAATCTCCAGGGGTGGGAGAAGACCCAGGTAACTACTGACTGGTCAGCTTGATGTTGATACCAGAAAAGGTCCTAGAACAGAAAAGGACTTAGAAAAGGATGCCAGATGAATCTCATTCCACTTGGTGGATCAGGGGAATACTGTGGACGTAGTGTATCTTGATTTCAGTAAGGCTTTTGACAGTCCCCCATGATATTCTTGTGGAGAAGCTGGTAAAATGCAGGCTGGATGAGGTGTTAGGGGGATTTGTAGCTGGTTGACTTATCCAAAGCTCACTAATGGTTCCTCCTTTTAATATTTTTAAAGAAATGCAATACACGCCTGTTTATATGAGGGGATACTATCCTGTAAATGTTGCTCTTATTGTTCTTTCTCTGGGTTTATGCAGTTGGCACAGGATCTTAACTGGTTTTGTTTTAAGTTGTATAACCCTTATTGTTAAGATTCTTACATGGGATGTGATTGGAAAAAATACTTAAAAGAGTAAATAAAAATGGCACCAGGCATGGTTTGTTGTGGCACTTTGTTGCTCTGACTATAGAATTCTCTCCCTGAAAGTACAGATGGTAAGAACTTTGTTAGGTTTCCAGTGCCAAGTGAAAGCATACTGGTACTTCCTGGCTTTGGGAGGAAATTAGCAGAGATTACCCAAAGTCTCAGGTTTATCCTGCATTGGCTATGTTTAACTGTCAATTGGCCTCTTAGTGATTGTATTTTATTGCTGTTTTAGGTTTATGATGTAATTTTATATTGAGAACCTGCCCTGTAATTGCTGTGTGTGATGAAGAGCAGTCTAGAAATTTCATAACTAAATCAAATAAACAAAACTTGTCAATAGGAGGGGGAAACAGCTTTGACAATTACGCCTTCTTTGGATTAGTAGTTCGGTGGAAAAAAGCAACAGATCCTTCTGATATCTTGTGTACGGCTGCTTCAGAAGTGCCACTTTGTCAGCAAATGAAGTTTAATAATCAACTGGAAGGAATCGAGGCATATATACAATGACAAAGAACACCATGTAGGAGTCAGTGCTGACCCAAATTTATGGCACTAGGCCACCTAGGACAACATTCTATGTTGGGTGTCCCCACGTGACCCCCCACTGGAGCCAACACTTTTTAAAATGTCTTGCTGAACCTTTCAGGCATCAGTTCTTGCCTTTACCAACTCCTGTCTTGGTGAAGGTTGCTTCACATTGCTACATGGGCAGGTCTACACTGGCAGAAGTTGTCTAATTATTTCTTTAAATGAGAAGCTAACTTGGGAGACTGTGATCCTGCTTCAGCATCCTTAACTGAAAAAGGAATTAGATTGCAATAAAAGAAGAAGCTAACATAAACAGCATTTACTTACTTATAACTAGGTAGCTTCCCTTTGGTTTCTCGCACATACGAAAGGTAGCACTTCCATAAGTCAATGTGCAAAACTTTCATAAGGCACCTCTGAAACAGCTATTCACATTGAAGAAAAACAACAACAGGAATCCATGAATAGACATCAGGAGGCACTTTGGAGCTTGAACAAACAAACTAAGGTTCAGTCTGCATTCCTTTTAAGACAGACAGGCATAGTCTCAGGAATAACAGCCAAGTCTTAATGTAAAGGTAAGGATGCTGTCAGAACTGTGAAATGCATCCATCCAGTAAGAGAACCTTGCAATTCATGCATCCTCTGTTTGGCATAGTAGTGTACCTCTGTTTTGACATTGCCACTTTACACATATTGAAGCACAGATACATGCCCTGGAAACCTGTAAATTACTGTGTGTAGGAGTAGTAAATAAACTTTGGATCACAGCTGAAAAGGACTAAGTGGGACTGGGAAATATGAGCATAACAGCAGATGAGCATACAAGGAGGAATGACTTTACTAAGTGGTTCATCTGTTTATCTGAGTGGTTTTAAACCTGTTCTGGGGAGAGTTGCACTCCCCCTAAAGCAGGGATTGAGGCAGGTAAAAGTGCTGCTGCAAAGGAATGACCAGGAGCCTTAAAAGTGTGCTCCCAATTGTTCTTTGGTAAGTGGTGCTTTAAAAATTTCGTAATAAATGCAAGCTCGACTGGGATTGGCTTCACTCATGAGCTCCAGAACAGAGCTTCTGAGTGCAGACAAAGCCTGTGGTAGAAACCTTTGCAACCCCATTTTGAACTCAAACCAGGATTGGAAAGGAAGAATAATCCTTTTCAGCTTCATCTTAAGTGAAAGTCAGGCTGCAAAGGAAGAAAGGAAGAATCAGGAGCACACTTCTGAGTCAGCTTTGATTCTTCCTTTGAAATCTGAATCATCCAATGTCATATATAACATCAGGTGATTGACAGGTAGGCATTCCTCCTACCTGTAAAAAGTGGCCCATGGAGGGCAGGCCAGAGCCAGCTTCCCAGGCTTGTAGTTTGGGCTGCTCCTAGATCTATCATGTCACTGAATGCAGAGGTGGCCTCAGTGGCACAGAGTGTCAAAATTTATCAGCTGAAGGTGACATATCAACTGCAATCCTATCTAGACAGACAGCTGTGCTGCAGTTATTCATGCTTTGGTAACCTCCCATTTGGATTACTGCAATATGTGAGGCTGCCTTGAAAAATTCTGCTGGTCCAAAATAGGGCAGCAAGATCACAAACTGGGACTGGTTATTCTGATCATACTATGCTAGTATTTGCCATCTACACTAGCTTCCAGTCCATTTCCAGGCTCGATTTTTAACACTGCTGTAAAACTTTGAGGTTCTAAGTGGCTTGGGGGCTGGTTACCTGAGGGATTCCCTCCACCCATTCTTACCTGCCTGGATCCTATAATCTTCTTCAGAGACCTTTCCCAGGATGCCCCTTGCCAAGTAAGTGAAGCAGCCTCATGTGATATAGTGAATGAAATGGTCTTTTCAAAGGTGGCATCCCCACTGTGGAATGTCCCTTCCCTTCATGAGGGCAAAAATACAGACTCAATTCATACTTAATGGTAGTTCCCTTATGAGTGCTACAAGAATGTGAGCTCGCAGACTGGCATCACTCACACAGAGGCAGTGTCTGGCATCTCCATGTGTAGTTGCTACAATTTGCATGAGTGTAGTACAGGCACCCCCAACCTTCGGCCCTCCAGATGTTTGGGACTACAATTCCCATCATCCCTGACCACTGGTCCTGTTAGCTAGGGATCATGGGAGCTGTAGGCCAAAATATCTGGAGGGCCACAGGTTGGGGATGCCTGGTGTAGTATCTTGAAAAAGACTTGTCAGATTGGATTAACTGTGGTGGCCACAGACAGCACCCATATGGAGGGAAGAGAACCCGATGTGGTTCTCACAAATGACACCTGCATGTAAATGCTTTTGAAGTCACGAGGCTAGGGATGGCCCAACCTCTTTTTGAGGTACTCACATGGGAGCCGCCACTAGGCCATGGCCCCAAAACCTTCTTGTGGAAAATGGGTCTTCAAGCAGATGTTAGAAATGGGATGGCATGTGTGTCTCTTCCTTTTTCCAAGTTTCTTGCCTTTTGCCACAAAGTGGCAGACACTGGAGATAGTTTATACTTAATTTCCAAGGCAAATGCTAGGACAAATTAGCTGTTTGCAAGTTTAAGACTGACTTCTCCACATCATCTAACAAGGGAGAATAGATGATCCATGTATTTATTCTTCCTTCCAAATCTATTTAAAATATAGGCCATAATTATACACTCACCTTTTCTACTTTGTCATAGTTTTTTGCTTTTATCTGTAAAACAAACAAAACTCAAATGGTTAGGTCAATATTGCACTAAAGAAGTAAAAACATTCTACATTATTATTTAAGTCAGGATGGGGAACCTCCAGCCCAGGCACCCCCAAACTTCGGCCCTCCAGATGTTTTGGACTACAATCCTCATCATCCCTGACCACTGGTCCTGTTAGCTAGGGATCATGGGAGTTGTAGGCCAAAACATCTGGAGGGCCGCAGTTTGGGGATGCCTGCTCCAGCCCATGGTCCCTTAAGACTCCTTTGGGCTCCTCCCCACACAGGCACTCCTCAAGTGTTTTTGCCTGGAATGTGTCCTTCAATTACAACTAATAGTTTAGGCACGTGTATGCATTCCTGACTTCTGTGTGGCTGATACGTAGCCTACTGCGCAAAGTTAAGAATTTCATTTGTTGGCCCACACACTTTGGCCTCTCCCCACTGCCCCTCTGAGCACTGGCATGCCGCCTCCAGAGATTGCCTATGAGAGAATGTAGTCCTTGGGTTGAAGGTCTGCATCCTGATCTAGCTTCAGTAGGTTTGGTGTTCTAGGACTTCCATTTCATCATTAACTGAAAAATATTCTTCAACTTGAAGAACTTTTTAAAGGATAATACAGCTTTCCCTGAAATAACTGGAACTCTTCTTACGAACAAGACATAAAAACTAAAAACCGTATATGTGCATTTCGTTTGGTATGGAGTTGGTTTTGATAACATTTATGTATGTCTAGCTATGTGTTTGATGCAATACTTCTTGTGCAAGCAGCCATCAAAGCTTGTCAAAGGCGAATGCTTTACCTAAAGCTTACAAGGCACCCATTTATGGCAGTAAGAACACAAGAGCCTGCTGCATCAAGCCAGTGGCCCATCAAGTCCAGTGCCCTGTTCTCACGGTGGCCAACCAGATGCCAGTAGGAAGCCGGAAGGTAGGACCCGAGTTCAACAGCACTCTGTCCTCCTGCAGTAGTTTTCAAACTTTGTTTCAAAAGAACGCAGCGATTGCTCTGAAGGGTTTCCTCTATGAAGGAGGTTTTCCGTTACAGATTTTCCCCAGCTGCAGGGCATAATTTCAGTGGTCATAGAACAACTGTGATTATGTCCCAAAAGGCCTAGCTGGTGTCAAGTTTCCAACAAATGGGATTTTCTTAGCAGACAAATGTACATGGAATGGATTCCCTGAAGAATCAAAATTTGAGAGCCACTATTTGGGTGCTTTCTTTTTTCTCCAGGTGACACTGTGGTCATATTAGTGATAAGCTTCCAAACAAGGTACATAATATATAGTGAGGGTCGCATGCACCCTGCAGTTGCGGGCTTCCATTCCACAGTACAGGTGAACAATAACAGGCTTCTTTCTTAACATACTGCTATGCACTGTCCAATTTAGCCACAATTCCAATACTGTCTCTCCTTATTTGGTTCCAAGCGCTAGTTCCTTTTGTAAAGGAATTAAATAATAATAATTTAAAATCAGGACTCAGAAGCAGACCATGGGGACTGAAACCCAGTCTAAGAGCAGCTTGGATATTACTTAGGTAAGAATAGGGTGCCCAAGTCTCTGGCATTTGTGCAATGTCACATCTGAAACAAAGGTTCTGCAATGAAGCCTGCACTCTGAAGCAAAGGCTACATTGTAGATGGAACATAGCTGTAAATCAGGGGTAGCCAACCATTTTATACCTACCGCCCACTAATGCATCTTTCTTGATGGTAAAATTTCCTTACCGCCCACCCGTGCTCGATGGAAGGATTCAGATTGTGCTGTAGAACCCTCTACCGCCCACCTAAAATCCTGAAACGCCCACTAGTGGGTGGTAGGGACCAGGTTGACAACCCCTGCTGTAAATGAATATGAAGCACTAGGAACTTATGCAGCCTGTTCCTGATCAGCAATGAAATGTTCAAAGTCACTGTAAGTGCTCGTATTTTTTCCACCCATGTCTCTACATTCCAACTCAGTTTGCAAAGATCACCATGAGTTGGTAAGCTTATATTGCTTTACATATCTGATTTCTAGAGTACATCTACAGGATCAGCAGGTGCACTGTTTCAGTTCTTCTGATCATCATAGTCCAGACATGTGGGGTGCTTCTGTCTCTACTACCACTGAAGGGCAAAGGTGGCACAAAACCAAGAGGGGCTGCAAAATCTCTATTAGCCTTTCCATACAGTAAGACTTTTTCGTCCCTTAGCACTAAACCATTATTGCATCTAAACACTTCCCTGGCAACCACAGGTGACCAGGAACTGCATGCAGGTGAGTTCATTGGTTGAAACACAAGAGTGCTCCATTCGTCCACTGAGCTCAGTATAGTAGCCAAGTGGGCTGCTAGAGGAGGGAAGCCCCTTCATCCATGTCCAGCATTGAAATATAGCTCTCTGCAGCTTTTCTTCCAGCCCCCCGTAGGCTAGTAATTTGGGGTAGGGAGCAGGCTACCATCTTCTAGAGGGTATTTACAAGGTAGCACTAAACTCTTGCTGCTCCTGATCCAGCACATGAAAGAAGATCCCACTTATAATGGAAGGGAAGGATTTAGCTTCACTGTGGGGTGCTGTATAGCATAACCCTGTTCACTAAATTGTTTACAAGGGTAGATGTCTACTCCAGCATCAGAAGGGAAGAGTGCTTATCCTTGAGAGACAAGGAGAAGAGAAATAGCAAAAGGTTCATTAAATGGAAGGGTTGGTGTTGCTGTTGGAAGGAAGGAGGAACTTTGATGATGTCTCCAGTTTGCATGGGAGATTAGAGCATAAGAATCTACCCTATACAGAATCAGACCACACATCGACTGGCATTAATTTCCCATGTTTGTAGCAAGATGCTGAAGATGCTGGGGATTGATCCTGTGACACTTTGCATGTTCTATGTTCTAGACCCATGGTTCCCAACAAGGGGCACACGCCCCACGTGAATAGGAGTTCACTTTTTGAATAATAAGAATTATATGTTGGGGGGTGGGTGGATCAGAATTTTAGAGATGCTTAGGTGGATGATGGCCAAAAACAGGCTGGGAACCACTGTTCTAGACGCCAGATGAATGACTCCCTGCTATAGTGATATTGCCACAGAATACTCATCCTCTGCCATTATTTTTTTTTAAAAAAACTAAGAATTAAACTTAAAAACAGTTTATAAAATGGTGCATGTAGCAGCAATAGATATTTCTATCACTCACTAGGCACCATTTTGTACCAATGACACCAGTTAAAATATCTTCCACACTGTATTCTCAATTTCATTGCTACCGTAGCTGGGGGAAGAATAGGCTTTCCCCAGTAACAAGTATTTGTCCACCACACAAACACTAGCTGCACATTTCTTCCTACAAATAAGGAGCTGTAAAGGCCCCAAACTTGCATTTCTTTCCTTTTGAAATTTTCCATGCTGAATGTTTTCAACAGAGAAAGTAGGAAAGCCTTAGATTTCAATTGTCCATTTTCAATTAAATCCTTGCTCGTTCTTGAGCAAGAGAGGCTGAATTAAGATGCTTCAGTAGTACTCAAGAATGTGTGAAAAAAGAAAATAACTCAAGGAAGCATAAATTCTAACTCTTGCATCCAATTTACAGGGGCACAAAAAGATATCATTCAATATTTTCTCTCTCTCTCTCTCTCTCTCTCTGGAACAAGGTGGAAGACAACAGGCCATTGACATGAATGCTAATTGTGCAAGAGCGTCGCAATACACTGTTTTAAGCCACACAGTGTCTCATATTACAGAAGTCCCTTTGTGTCTAACAGGCTTTGTAAGCCTCAGTGTGATTATACAATATACCCTTATACACCCCAAATTTTCATTTTACAACCATAGCTGAGACCAGTACAAATGTATTTCTTACGAACATATATTACACTAATATTTAGTTGAAGCATAAATGAGGGTATGCTATTTTTACCATTGAATTCCTTTGGTCTTTATAAAGATGTCAGCTTTTATACCATTATATATGAAAACTTTTCTATTTCTACTTTCTCATATCTTGTTTCAAACAGTGGAATAAGAAATTGTGTCATTCCATTGTTTAAAAATGCTTGTGGCACAATGACCTGGTTTGGATGATTGAGATATCTGCCTGTACGTACAATCCTTTTACAGTGAGCCATGATTAAATCAAGAAGTCTTAAGCCACTGCTTCACATTTCATCCAAAACAAGAAACTATGGTTACCAGCTTTGGAATAAACCAGGATCATAAACCAATTTTTAACTTGGCTTGCTCCAAAGCTGGTAACCATAGTTTCCTGTTTGGGATGAAATGGGAAACAGTGGCCGAACACTTCCTGATTTAATCATGGCTCACTGTTAAAAGGCTGTGTGTATGGGAGAAAATATTTCTGCATATACAGCCAACGTACAACAGCCAAATGTAGCCATTTTTTGTTTTGGTGTTCATTTTTTAATATATCACTAGAGTTAGTGATAGGCTTCGGGCAGCTTATGAAAAAAGAATGAAGCAAATTCAAAGGATACACCTACAATGTCATAATAACTGAAACATCTTATCTGTCTTCTAATTATCAGATTCTGGGAACAAGAAACAGGAGCAGCACAGTTCCATCTTGCAATGGCTAACAGTTGCCTTGTGGATTTTTGGCCCCACCCCAAACAGTAAAACCTGTATTACAAGCTGCTTTTGAAATTCTTTTCAGCTCCTAAAAGAGTCTTCCAGGGGGCATGGGAAGCTACTGTTTGAGAAATATGAGACTAAAGTTCACTGACTGGTTAAGATACCTTCTTTTAAGCCCTGAAGACAGAGGTGTTGTTTTTGCTAACAACCCCCCCCCTCATGTTATTAAAGCTATTTTGTAAAACTTAAAGGCAGCAGGAGTTTGATTACAAACTAACCAATATCTTGGCATCGAGTCTATAGATCATTGTTAACAAAGATGCAGGTTCCTTTTGTTCAACATTACATTGGTTCCATCTCTTTGTTACTACAGAAATGTATTTGAGGCTAGATTTGCCAGACATGGCTTCTAATATTTAGCTAAATAGGTCAGGACTCAAATGGCTATACCATTTTCTGCTTACACATTGGGGCATACACACACACACACACACACACCCCTCCTTCCCGCACTAAGTCACCTCCCACCTCCCAGAGCAGAATTCAATGTGGCGAAAAGAAGCACAAAAAGTAAGAAACAAGAACATATTATTTATATTTAGGAAGGTATTGTGATAGAAAGTCTGCCATCTCAGGAAACAAAGAATTACTAAAGAGATCATGGCAAATTTGAGTGGGATGACAGTGGTTAGAGAAGGTGGAGAGAATCCTCTATCAGAGATTTGGATACTTTTTTTCTTTTTCTTTTAACATGTGAGGAAAGTTATACAGTATTTGAATACCTGAAAAGAAAATGAATTAGCAACTGTGTATGTGAAGAAACTAAAAAGCTGCTTTATGTAAAAACAAAAAGCTATAATTAAAGGTGAATTTGTGGATCTAGATGTAACCAGCTTTGCTCCCTGCTCATAGTCTGAGTTACCTTCTTAATTATTCTTATTGCTTACTAATATTAATCCAGGCTAGGAAACAAAGAACTACAGAAAAGCGCTCCACGCAGCCAGAGAAAAAATTGAAAGCGGTGTTAATCCACAGAAAGAAAATTCAAATGCATTTCAGGTATGATTTGTATCCAGGGATAATATTAATTCTAAGTGCAGGTATTTCCATGTGACTTGCTTGAAACGTGTTCAAAATATGCAAGGTTTTCCAGTTCAAGTCTATAGGTGTATACTCAGAAATATTTTGATACACAGAAAATTTGAGGGTAATATAGCATTTCTTCCAACAACAGCCCCTGAGACGTATTAAAGATGACTTCTTTAGGACTACATGCAATCTTTTCTTTTTGAAAAATGCAATGCAATCCAATAATTTAAATTGGGAATACAGTGAATGCGTATATCATAAAAGTACATTTGCCACATTGGGACGCGGGTGGTGCTGTGGGTTAAGCCACAGAGTCTAGGGCTTGCTGATCAGGCGGTTCAAATTCCCGTGACGAGGTGAGCTCCCGTTGCTCGGTCCCTGCTCCTGCCAACCTAGCAGTTCGAAAGCATGTCAAAGTGCAAGTAAATAGGTACTGCTCCAGCGGGAAGGTAAATGGCGTTTCCATGCACTGCTCTGGATCGCCAGAAGCGGCTTAGTCATGCTGACCACATGACCCGGAAGCTGTACGCCGGCTCCCTTGGCCAGTAAAGCAAGGTGAGCGCTGCAACCAGAGTCGACCGTGAATGGACTTAATGGTCAGGGGTCCCTTTACCTTTACCACATAGCTGGGATTGCTTAGGCCTCCCATTGAGTGGCGGCTACATAAATGGGTGAATTGAGCCTCTATATTTTTCTTTACAAATACAGTGGTACTTCGGGTTACAGACGCTTCAGGTTACAAAAACTTCAGGTTACAAACTCTGCTAACCCAGAAATAGTACCTCAGGTTAAGAACTTTGCTTCAGGATGAGAACAGAAATTGTGCTCCGGCACCGCCGCGGCAGTAGCAGGAGGCCCCATTAGCTAAAGTGGTGCTTCAGGTTAAGAACAGTTTCAGGTTAAGAATGGACCTCCGGAACGAATTAAGTTTTTAACCAGAGGTACCACTATATTAACTTGTTACTGAAAGTCAGGACTTGGATATGCCCAGTACAATTTGGCTTCTTCCTTTGAACAGCAGACCTGCATTCAAAGAAGCTTTTGAAAATCTAGTCATATGTACAGTTTTAAATCAGTTTGCCATGAAGAACAGGCCTATTGGACAAGCAAAAAAAGTTGCAGTGTAAAAATGATAAGGTGGTAAAATCAGCAATCATAAATTTTAAGACAACTGCAACAGTTTGTCAGAGGTTAACCACTGGCCATGCTTTGCTGTCTTCTTATGTCAAAAACTTAGGCTCTTCCTCTGCTTCATCTGTAAAAAAAAACTTTGAAACTGAAGTTTTGGAAACTGCTTTGAGGTGTTTTAACCATCAAGTGGCATATGAATTTTATGGAATAATAAAAGGTATGAAGTTAATCCTTGATGAAAATCCTGCTTGCAGCTTATGAAGGATGGTAGGACATTTTGATTCACAGGTTAGGAGATTAAGAACACAAATATACTAATGTATTACTAATGTATCAGCTGTTCCATGCAGAAAATCAAAGCCATGTAGCCTGGCTTTCCCAGCATTCAGGATACCTGGAGGCTCACAGTTGGGCAAGTTCTGCACAGAGCATCATTGTAAGGAAATACACAGCACTGTTGCTAGCCTGTAAAGAGGGCTACTGTTTTATCACCTGAAGAGCTGAGCTTGTACTTGTCTGTTTAAGAGTTTCTTTCTAGCCCTGTCAGAATATAATGATGTGAAGGCGCATGATGCAGAAACCTCACTGAAGCAAAGTCTGAATAAGCAGTTTTGCTTTCTAGTGAACATGTAAGAACAGGGCAGTATCCAAAATGGAGGTTTTGTGTTCCACTGAACAGATGAGGAAGATGAGATGAGATTGTTCTATCTCACAAACTTCCAATTCTAATTTCCCCACTCTACTAGCACCTACGAAATCCCAAAAGTCTTATTGGTCTTCCACAACTTCGCCATGGTACTGCTTTGCAATTTGAAACCCACTAGATCATTGGATGCAGTACTTCCAAAGCAATGTACTTCCAACGTCGTTTAGCTAACAAAGGGAATAGACTACATAGATTTTCTGTCCTTGTTAGACTGTCAATCCCTCAGCGCTCGTGAACCCAAAAGGATCCCATAAAGCTTTGAAGACATACTCATCTACTTAGGAAAGCTATTCAGTCAATAGCCTGCTTGGCTAGCAATATGGGAAGTTGGCTGACATGGTTGTTGCTGTGTTCTTCCCCATTTTCTGATTAGAATTTTGCAGAGCTTGAGCCAGAAAATGGGAGAGTACCAGAGTCTCAATTCACACCAAAGAGTACAGAACTCTGCCTAGTAAAACACTAGCTGTGATAACAGCAACTCCTTCCCAATTGCTGTTGCATCTCCAAAGCCAGCTGAATTGTTTTTAGTGATGAATGGTTTAATTGACCCAGGGTGTCTTCATTCTTAGCAGTTTTCAGCTTTCTGTAATATTGATTTTCACTTGGGATTTGCAGCACTCTGGTTATGATTCGTCATCTTGAAATATTTTTCAGTCTCTTCACCCATTCACAGTGTAAAAAAATATGTACAGTACTGTACTTTTGGCTGTATGACAATAACCATCTGAAATTTGACTGATGAATGCCACTTCCGTTTGATACTTCATTTGGCCTGGTTAGAGTGCTGGCTACAAGCCATGATTTGGCAGAGTGGTTCTTTCATTCCTGTCAATAAGCACTAAGAAACTGGAAACTGTCACCCCACTGCAATGGTCACTGTAGGATCCCATTTTGCCCCTTATCTTCTTCAATGTGTATATGACGATTCTGTCCTGCTTTCAAGTGTGAGAACGATAATCGAGAGCACATTTCACCAGTGCTCCAGTGTCTGAACTACTCTTTATGGGCACAATCACAATTCAAGTTGATTACTGTCAAGTCTTAAATAATCTAGGACAGCATTAGACTGACTGTACTCCCAGATAATTTTGGGTGTCTTTCAGTAGCTGGGAATAGGTTGGTATGAGAATCTGCATAAATTTCACAGCAAAATGTGTCCCTTTCAGGGAACAATAGAATTATTATCAAAGGAACAATGATTAGTAGACAGAGATAGGATAGTATGAGGATAAAGTTATGACAAGTTTAGAAGTATTTTATGGAGAGTTAACGAAAACCAATAATTTACTCTACTGCAAGTTTTAAAAAGAAAAACCACCAAAAAATCATGCAACTAATGCACTTGTTTATGAACTTGGCAAACAACTGTTATTTTGTGTTCTCTACATTATGGTAGAATAATGGTTATAAGTTACGGTTTGGCTGTTTTGGAGAAGTCTTCTCAGAAGCATTTTCATTGTCAATACTGTATTTTTTGTGATCTTTTAAGTTTTCCTTGTTTCTTCCTTTTTTCTTTTACTGAACCATGGAGATTAATTTTATGATGGAAACTTCGTCCATTTTAAAAAATCAAGTCTACAGAATTGCGATAAAGTATAGTCAGATGGCTTGTCTTTCTATCTACCTGAGAACAGCATCAACTTCAATCTCTCTCTTTGGATGGAACACTTATCCTAAAGGTGTCCCAACTCAAGAGCTTGACATCATGTCAATTTGGACATTTTTGAAGTTGCTGACTCTTGTTTTCTGGCATTGTCTATTTTTGCTGGAGCTGTTTTTTTGGAGCAGTTAACTTTCTAGGTCTTCTCTTCCTTTTCAGTGTTCAACACCACATTGTGTGGGCATAATTTTAAGAATTCTGTCACTACAAATAGAATCCAACGTCATCTTATGAACTAGTCAATCGAAAAGGATGGTGGAGATTAGTGTATAAATCTGTATAAATTTCACAGCAGAATGTGTCCCTTTCAGGAAACAAGTAAATGATTATCTAATGTATCTTGGGAAGACCATTTAAGGACAATAGTCACCTCAAACAATGAAAGATAGGCTTGACAAGAGAGGGGGGAGGGAGGGAATGCTTATCATTCCCTTATCATTCCCTCATTCTACTCTGTTTTCAGTCAATTTAGCACTCACTGTAAACAATATTATAATTTAGAGGGTCTGAGCTTCTTATAGAAACTCATTTTCAAAAGCATCCAAAAATTGTCTGCCATTTAAAGAGTTACAGGCTGGTGATAACCCAGTCAGGAATACTGGCCAAATAGTCTACCATTTAAGGAGTTATAGGCTGATGATAACCCAGTCAGGAATACTGGCCAAGTGAAGGGTACGTTTTACACACCTTGAGTAAAACTTCTACTACTTTGACTCTTGTGGAAATGTAAAAATTAACCAAGATTTGTTTATAAACTCTAAATGCAACAAAAAGCAAAACGGTGGAATTGTGTTGTTGTATTGTATTCCAAACTACAGTATGTGAGTTCAGCACAACAAGTAAAATGGTTTACCAACATAAAAGCTGTTTATGCATAGGCTCTGCATGTGTAATGATGTATGCCAATTATATGCAGGTTTACAGACTGGTGGGGAAATTGTTACATGTGTTCAGTCCTCTTGTGGTAATTCAGCAGAAGATTAGAGGGCTGCATGCCAACCCAAGCCCAATTCAGAGGCACATATACGTACGTACCCTCAGCAGCCAGTGAAGACAGGCATGCCACTTACATATTCATGCACTCCACAGGAGATAGGCAAGAGCCTGCACACAGGTGCACACAGAGCAGGGGAAGGGTGGACTCAGCAGCAGACAAAAACGCACATAATCACTTAGCAGTGCTCTTGCTCTCAAGCAGGGTCTACCCCTGCCCCAGCACTTTCCTGCCTCTTCTTGCTGTTGGAGAAAGGCCCCTTCTTTGGTGTGACACCACTGCTAGGTCTTCTTCCTGTTTTCTAGCCTTCTAAGACCTAACAGTGGCAACAACCTTTTAAGAACAGTGCCATCCCAGGGGGCAGAAGGGACCCTTTAGTAAAAAGGTAGAGGTGCCACCTTCCTTTCCCTTTACTATCAGGTCAATATAGACTTCTCTGCAATGCAGGGGGGGGCAGCACCACCCATTTACATTTTTAAAGTGCAGCCAGGTTATTGATGACATTTCTGGGCTACCCAAAATTACTTGGGATGTGTGGATGAGCCATGTGTTAGCCATGGCATGGAAGATCAGAAATGTCTTCTAAATGAGAAGCTTGGAACCCATCTGTCAGCATTGGTCAAAGGTTCCACTAATTCAACACAGAGAGACAATAATTTGAGCAAACATTTAAAAGTCACAGTGAACATTTGTTCTTTTATATTAGTTTTGTTTCTCTTATGAAATGGGCAAAAGGGTGAGGTTACTACCTACCTGTAGTGGTTAACAATGCACCTCACATAGGCAAAACACATTCTTAGAGGATATGTTAAGAATATGGTAGAACCCATGGTAGAAATCAACATATCAGGCACCAGGCAGGTAGTGTGATGATTAGATATATCCTACTATTTGTGAAGTGCTATAGCTACAAGAAGTTCAAGGTGAACAGAAATTCAGTAGAAATTTGTCTTTGGAGCACAGGAGCAAAAGACACAAATATGCTCTATACCTTTCACAAAGACATCAAAGAAGATTCAAAACGCTTTTGAGAGAAGGACCAAAAGCAGATGGAGAAGTGAGACGTTGGAGTCAGGGAGAGAACAAGTTCGACAGAAACATATAAAACATAAGTTGATTGTGCTCTCGGTGTGTGTATTGCTACTGGTATAGAATACCTCTCCCAGGTGAAGACATACCCTAGAATTCAGAGGTACACGAAGGGGGTATTCAATCAGGAAGATCTTAGGAATACAATTGGATATGAAACCAAAGGAAACAGAAGTTTCAACAAGCTTGGAAATTAAGCAGCTTTATGCACAGCAATGAAGCTTAGTAAACAGCTTCACATATACAGCCTATTTTATTACTGGGTCAGAAGAAGTAATGATCAATTTACACTTTAGGGGCCCATATCACATTTTCCCTCCCCAATCCTTTCCCCTTTTGGATGCCTTTCTATATACTGAAAATGATCCTTTCTCCATTTGAAAGCACCAGTAGAACTATGTTTCTACCTTTCCCAAAAAATGTCATAGGACATAGGGACTAAACCCCACCCAACTTTCATTAAGGATTCTGGACCTTTATCAGAAATTCACTGCTTCCACTCCCCAGTCTTCTACTAAACCTTTATACCTGAAGGAGCATCATTCAGCTCAGACACTGAGGTCCAGTTCTGAGGGCCTTCTAGCAGCTCCCTCACTGCGAGAAATTACAGGGAACCAGGAAGAGGGCCTTCTTGGTAATTGCGTCCCCTCTGTAGAGCATCCTCCCATCAGATGTCAAACTGATAAACAATTATACAACTTTCTGAAGACATCTGAAGGCAGCAGGAATTGTTAATGTTTGATGTCTCACTGTTTTTATACTATGTTGAAGCCACCCAGTCTGGAGCACTCCAGTCAGATGGGTGGAGTGTAAGTAATAAATCATCATCATCATCAAGCTACTATGAGTGTGTGGCTTTTACAGAACTATGAAATGTATTATTTTTGGAAACTGCTCTGAGCTTTTACTACAACCAAATAAATACAATGGATATACATGCTTGCTGCTCACCACTTTGTATTGGCCTTGAAGAAAGAAGTGGTTTTCCTCCTGTACCTTGTCCCTGCATTCCCTTTCCCTTGTGTCTTCTTAGTTTGTAAGTCCTATAGCAAGACACACACACCCCTCTCTATTTGAGGAATAATTACTTAATACCATGAAAACAAAATGGGTTAAAAGCTATTTTGTATTTGTACTTTAAAAAGTTATGCTGTTGAAATTTCATTGACTTGTAAAACCCTTTTTCTTTTTAAAGATCACATTTCTGCTTTTGCACAAATAAATATTTGCCTCTATCGCCTTGGCTACTCAGGAAAACAAGAGTTTCGCCAGACTAACAAATCATGCAACTAATTCTCTGTAGCTAATGTGCTTTGTGCATATGCTTTCTGAAAACAGCAGCCTGCATGCTCCATGGTGAATGACTTTTAAGTACCAAGGGGCCTTCCCAAAGCAATTTGTAATTGCCACTTGGGGGAGTGGGGGTACTGTTAAAAAAAATCCACCAGTGTGTGCAAACCCTTGCACTCACCTGTAAGCAGTTCTTTGGGTCCTGCTCCTTCCCTGAAATATTACACATATGCACAAGTGGTTATGTCCCACTATTTTTCAATTGGACATACAAAATGCATGGACAAACTGCAAAATTGCAGTTCCCATTTCCTGAAAGTGTTTTAAATGTAATGTCCTCTTATCAACACAGCTGGGATTCAACTAACTAGTCCCATCAGCAAAATCCTGTGCAAGGACTTCCACCAGCACAACAGGCTTTTTTCTCTTTCTCCTCTTCCTGTGTCTTGAAATTTGCAGGGGAGGAGGGGAACAATTGGGCGAATCTCCAGAACAGCATACGGGGGAAAGGGGGAGGGTGGGTGTTCCATCTGGCAAGATGAAAACCTTGGCCTGACAGGATAGCCATAGCACTATGCTGAATTTCTCTCCCCATTTCAAAGTACAGCTGTACTCCTGAACTAAACCAACTTCACATTTGGGCATTATGCAAAACAAGTTAAAACACCTGATTTATGAAAATACTGCTATTATTTTGATGGCTAGATCCCCTTTCCAAGCTAGCCTTCCCTTTTCCCATATCTGACCTTCCCAAATACAGTATATTCCTGCGTATAAGACTACTTTTTAACCCAGGAAAATATTCTCAAAAGTCGGGGGTCGTCTTATACGCCGGGTTGTATCTCTTATACGTCGAGTATACCCCAAACTCTATATTCTCACTGGAAAAGTTGGGAGTCGTCTTATACACCTAGTCGTCTTATACGCCGGAATATACGGTAATTTTCCTTCTGTTCTGGGTACATGCTCCACACAAATTCCAAGTTTATTGTTCTTATATTTAACTTTATCCACCCTTCAGGCTACACCTGTTGTGGATTCTTCCTCATGCACATTACTTTTCTGCTGTAAAGGTAAAGGTACCCCTGACCTCTCACTCTATAGGCCAAGGAGCCGGCGTTTGTCCGCAGACAGCTTCCCGGGTCATGCGGCCAGCATGACTAAGCTCCTTCTGGCAAACCAGAGCAGTGCACGGAAATGCTGTTTTACCTTCCCACTGGAGCGGTACCTATTTATCTACTTGCACTTTGACGTGCTTTCGAACTGCTAGGTAGTCAGGAGCTGGGACCGAGCAACGGGAGCTCACCCTGTTGCGGGGATTCGAACCGCCTACCTTCCGATCGGCAAGCCCTTGGCTCTGTGGTTTATACCACAGCACCACCTGCATCCCTGTAGTTTTTCTGCTGTAGTTTTCATCAAATATCAGAGTTCTCCCCTGCCATTACAATTCCTGTGCCTTATGCTATACCACTGTCCCAAGTCTGTAAAATCTCCTCTTTATAACTCTGTTGCCCTCTCTTCTAGCCACACTTCTCACTGCAACCTGCTTCAAGTTCAAAACATTCTTAAGAGAGGAAAAAACTTTCCTCCCCCATGTGAATTCAGTGTAAAAGACGAATTTGCTGCTTATGCCATTTTATTTATTACTTTATTAATAATAATTATTCTTATTTTTTATTTTGCTTTATCATTAATTTGTTTTTACAGTCTTGTAAACCACCCTGGTAAAATTTACTGAAGTGAAGAAGTTTATAGAATAACAAATACATATATCACACTTTCTCTCCATTAAGCAGATTTTCTATTGTTTTAAAAGCCTGCTAATCGAGTTTTACCAGCTGCGATAATAGGGCTGAAGAAATGTTTGGGCCGAGCGTGTACTAAAGGAGGAAAAGACGACTGCAGAGAAACTGAATGAATTATTTGCATCTACTCTCACTACAGAACATGTTAGGCAGATAGCTGTTTGTCCAAAGAACTGAGGAACATGATGGCAAGAAATGAAGTTCTATGCCCTATTTAAAAAACAAAAAATTATCAACCCAAGAATTCTTAAAAGAATCCAAAATGTGGAATTACTGATCATCTAACAAAAATAAATTGCTGCCAAGATTGAGCAGTTTCTAGTCCTCAAATACGGCAACCAATTATTAGCAATACTAACAATAAACATCTTTTAAAAAGAAAAAGCAAGGACAAGGAACAATTATAGGCCACTTAGCTTAATGTTGGTCACTCTGGGGCAAACTGATGGAAAACATTAAAATGACCAAATGTACAGAACAGGGGTGGGGGGAAACTCCAAGCTCATGGGCCAATCTTGGTCCACCCTTGAATGCTCTTCAAAAAGTGTGCGGACAATGTGGAGTCAAGAATCCCAGATGGTCCCATATTTGATAGATTTACTGCAGATTAACCAGAGATTTTAAAGGCAACACACAAACCATTCTCAGGGAATTTTTTTAATACCATCATTGAATGGATGGGGAGATTGATAAACATTATGGATTAAATAAAGACAACTGACATGATACCCAAAATATTTTTTTATATGTTAGAGAAAATGTTGTAAATTCAAATATACAAGCAGAAATTGATGGGAAGGCGACTAGAACAAGAAAGAAACCCAACTGGCTCAGAGCTTTAAAAAACTGGAAGAGTTGAAATTCCAAAGGAAATCAAGAGAAAGATTTAGCAGGCGCTTTTGTCTACAAGAAGTGAGACAAGAGATGGATAAGCATTTTAGAAAATGTATTAATATGAAATGCAAATGTTTGTGTTGGGAGATGTGGTCAAAACCAAGATTATGTTCATGTGGAATGCAGAAAAGTATACAGGGAGAATTTTTGTAGCAAAGAGTGAAAACAGAATACACTATGGACACAATAGTTCTTACTGTAACATTGAGGAAGCAGGGAGAGAAACTAAATAATTGATTAGAAACAGACGGACATTACAGTAGAAGGGTTGCTTTCTCTCCCAATTCTCTTTCAGCTCCAATTCTGGCAAACTACACTGACTTCCAATTAATTTCCAGGCTAAATTCAAGGTGCTGGCTTTGATCTATAAAGACTTTATGTGTCTCAGGACCCCAATACTCCAAGGACTGACTCTTTGCAACATAAACCAACCCATACCCTTGCATTCATCATTCAAGGTCCTTCTTCATATATCCACTCCAAGGAGGGTGCAGGAGGTGTAAAAACAAGAGCAGGCCTTTCCAGTGATGGTTCTCCACTTATGGGCCGCTTTCCCCAAGGAACTATGTCTGGTGCAATCTATATGTATCTTTAGGTCCTGGAGGAGGGGATTATTTCTTGTCAGGCCTTTGGTTTTGACTGTATGTGGCCTTATCTGTGTGAGATATGTTAGTCCTACTTTCTTATACAGTGGTACCCCTAGTTACGAACTTAATTCTTTCTGGAGGTCCGTTCTTAACCTGAAACTGTTTCTTAACTAGAGGCATGCTTTTGCTAATGAGGGCTCTTGCTGCTGTTGCGCCGCCGGCACACGATTTCCGTTCTCATCCTGGGGCAAAGTTCTCAACTCAAGGTAACTCATCCAGGTTAGTGGAGTTTGTAACCTGAGGTGTTTGTAACTCGAGGTACCACTGTAAATATAATATTCAGCTTTTACTGTTTGAGTTTTATACTTTTTCATGCATGTGTTATTTTTTGCAAGTCGCTTAGAACTACCTTCTTTTTTAAAAAAAAGCAAGTAGTAAGTTCAAATAATAATGAGAAGAGCTTTTCAAAGCTCAAATTAATTCCACTGGACTTTTGCAAAGATCTCCTGGAAAAGCAAAGTGTGCGTTCAAGTTGCCACTTTCACTGACTTTCGGGGGGTGGGGAACTGATCTAGGGAGAAGAGTGTGAAGTAACCTGAGGGGTGTCCACGGCATTTGCTCAAAAATAAAAATGTGCCCACAGGCTAAGCAAGGTTGTCGTCTCCAACACAGAACACTGTTTCTAAATCTGGACCAACTAATTTCTTATTATAATTAAGTTTAATTTTTATTGTATTTTATGTAAAAATGAATATATTTGAAGTCTCTTTCCAGCCATGCCACACAAGGAACTAGTTTTAGAAAGTGGTTAAAATGATTCAATTCTTTTGATTACATATACAGTAATATGAAGTTTAGAACACTAATAATCGCAATGGTGGTTGACAAAGAAAAAATAAGGATTTGAACAAAAAAACTACTTTGGTATTAAAGTCATTCCTGACAAGAGCTTTTTCTGAAAATATATGCACACTCTTTCTCATCAACCTTTATCTGCAGTAATTTATTTGGAACCTATTTTCAGATTTAGAAAATACTCTGGGCAAGGCGTTACATGGACTCTCTACATGTGCACAGATAAAAGTATGCATATATATAAAATGGTCTGACCAGCACCTCTGAAGTTCTATGACCGATGTTTATAGCAGCCAAGCCTACAAATAAAAACAAAATGATTTAATGGAGCCACTATATGGTTTAGTCATGAACTGAGAGAAAGGGGGGGGGAATTGGAGGGAAGATGAAATGAATCTCCTTGAACCCATACAGCTAATATTGAGTATTCTAGAAGAAAAGGAGGATTGATGGAATCTATGCTATGAGATTAAAGGAAGAATAGAAAAAAATGACACCTTTCCCCTTTTCTTCTGTCCAGGACTCCCTCCCTCCCTCCGAAAAAACCCTCCTTGCTTATGTAGCCATCAAGTGCTAAGGTCAGGTCTAACAGCCCGAGGCAAAGTTCTTGGAGCAAAGTCTAAGCTAAAGAGGCAGAAGAAAAGATTATGAATGACAACACAATTATTTACAAATAATTTATGTAAACAAAACTCAGAAGCCACTATCTATACTTAGAAAAAATAACAATATCCTATTTTTGGAGACTTCTACTCTGCACCATAACAAGCAACTCATAGGGAGCAGTGCAGCTGTAAGCCCCTAAAATGAATTGTGTGGCATGGGAAGATGAGAAATTTCATTTGCTCCTCTCTGGATAGAATCACATGACCAGCAGCTGAAAACAGGGTAAAGACAAAAAAATTGGGGGGGGGGGCCTTTGGTCTCAGAACAATTCTACTATTTTGGTAAGGAGTGTTCAAGGGACAATCTGAAGGCACTGGATAAAACAAGGCAAGCTGCAGCCCAAATGAAAGGCCACTTAAGAACAAAGTGTACAGGCCCATGGGAGGGGGGGGTCGAAAGAAGGTGGAAAATTTGTCTATGAAAGTGTTTCTTTTATATATGTTTCTTTTTGTAATTTGTAAAATCAATAAAAATTATATTTAAAAAAAAAGAACAAAGTGTACAAAAAAGAAAGTTTAGTCTCCCTTCCCCACGTACAACTGGAGAGCTTTTGAATTTTCATTTTTCACATTGCTTTTAAAGCTCTGCAAGTTTAAATGAAAAACCAATAGGCCACTTCTCATTTAAGTGTTTAGGTATCATACATGTAAGAAGTAGCAGTGCAAAAGGTGAAATTAAAAATTAGTTATTTAAGCCCTATCCTTTAACTAGGTATTATGCCAGATATGCTTAGCTCAGAAGAGTTGGTCTCCAATACTGAATATTATTAGCTATTAGCTCTTAGCTCTCTACCTTTAGTGGCAAAGTTTATTGCAAAGATATATTATATTGGAGTCCAATGACAGGGTATTTGTTTTCAGAAATATTGGGTTGGGTGGGTGTCTTCTCACATAAATTTCCCTAAGGGAATAATTACAGACACGTGTGGTTGTTTTCTATGGCTTGGTTCACTGTTGGGGCTAACAGCATCCCTTTGGTGTTGTGGACTATTTCCACCTGTCGCATACAAAGTGAACTGTGTGGGTCTATTAAATAGCTGGCATATGGAGCAAATATGTATTAATAAAGGAAAGATTTTTGGATTAGGGGAGGGTTTTGATTGGAAGACAGATTCATTTCAAGCCAATGAAGAACTACTGTGAAAAGAGTGGATACAGAAAATAATTGTTCTTTTAAAAATGCCTCTTTATTCTGTATTTTTGTGAAAGGAGAGTTCAGTCGTATTCACAACAGTATGTATACTTTGTACAGCTAAATAAGGCATACATAATCAAATATACATATGGAGGAAAGGAAAAAAATTATTTATGCTCTAACTGGTATTTCATGACAAGACATGCATTTTGTGAATGTAAAAGGGCACTGGAACAGTAAAACAACAACAAACAATAAAAATCAAGGATTTAAAAGGTTTATCATTAAAAGTATGTTAAAACTTCCATTCCTTACCCATGTGTACCTCCAACATGTGCTCTGGAAAGTTGTGAGCCTCCAGAGCAGATTTGAGGGTGGGGAGGAAAGGAGGGGAAAGCGCACTTGCACAAGCAGAACGCAGCTCATGCAATGCTGGGATTCAACCCAGTTGCCCAGATCCATACACTTTCCAATACTTTTAGAAAATCCTAGAGAAGGCTAGGAAATTATCCATATTATAATGTTAGAACACCCTGGAAAGGGAAAGGATAAAAGGGCTGGCTGGCTGGCTGAACCTTTTGCTGCCCAATATTAGAACACATTACCAATTGCCTCATAGCATAACCATTATGTTCCCAAAAATGAATTGCAGGGCAATAATTACCTTGCTGGATCAGACCAAGGGCTCATTGGTTTTATTTTGAATACTGGCCAGCTAGATGTTTCTGGGAAACACACAGGATATGATAATAATGGGCCAACAGTCCATCCCAGAATCTCCTACACTATGGCAAAATGACTTATTGCTACAAATCTATCTCACACACATATTCTAAGCTGAAAGATTTGCAGTTAACTTGTATTACCTAATAAAGGTAATTTGTTATGCTGGGTATAACCATTTGCAAAAATGTTAAATAACAGCACATGACACACAATTGTCCAATCCCATATACTGTAAATTATTTCCCTCAAGCTGGGGGTACAATTTTAAGAGTCTGTCCTGGCCCTTAGCATAGGAGGAATAGCAACAGTGAAACTGTGGCAATCTTTTAAAATTACAACTACAGTGGTACCTCAGGTTAAGTACTTAATTGGTTCTGGAAGTCCGTACTTAACCTGAAGCGTACTTAACCTGAAGCGAACAACTTGTTGTTGTTGTTTAGTCGTGTCCAACTCTTCGTGACCCCATGGACCATAGCACACCAGGCACTCCTGTCTTCCACTGCCTCCCGCAGTTTGGTCGAACATGAGTTTGACCAAACTGCGGGAGGCAGTGGAAGACAGGAGTGCCTGGCATGCTATGGTCCATGGGGTCATGAAGAGTCGGAGACGACTAAACAACAAGTTTCCAAACTGCTTTTCAAGAGTTACATCACACTACTGTAACCAAGTCTAGAGGTTAGCAACTCGTGAAAAGGACTGCCAGACCTCTAGTTTATGCAAGGGCTGAAACTGCAATCAATCAAAGCTGATAAAACATGGTCTAGGCCACAGATAGCATGGGCACCCAAAAGCAGCACTGGATGCAGCAGCATGGTTAAACTGAGTCCACGACTTAAGGGGGAGTATAACTCCATGAACCACTTGAGAACTTAAGGCATAACCTAAAGCTTAGAACGTGAAAATGAAATGGAATTATGCTCCCCAGTAAAAGTATTTCTGGACTGTGTCCATTCCATAGCTGTGTGCAAGTCCCAAATTTAGCATTTTGATCAATTTTTCTATAACTCCATTCCCACCACCACCACTTCTAAAGATTCTAACCCCTGCATATTGAAAATATGTGAACATGCTTAGTGACATTTCAGAAGCTGGACCAGGGCAAAGTATGATTTCCAATGAGCAATGTGTTGTACTCCACAGATCCTTTGCCTCCCCATGACTAGCTTGAAGAATTATGCAAAATGTGAATGTGTGTAACTTCAGTTTTTTTATGTAGTAAAACTTGTTACCTAAACAGAATTTGATTATTACGTGCAGGGTATAAAGTACACAATCCTGAGTATAGCAAATAGAACCTTTTGCATTTCTGCAGCCAAAGAACTTGACCCCCTCCCAAATATTATCTAGTTATTTAACACATGACACAGAATGCAGTCTCCTGAACTAGGATTGTGTACTTAATACCATAAATTCTGAAAATAAGCCTTACGTGTGCTTTGCAGACTATATGGAGACACACACAAGAATGCTTACATTATATTTTACATTACATTTAGCAGCTAGGTACTTCAATAACAGCCTTAGGCTTCTGAAATAGCTCAGGAAGAAAGTGAATATAGCAGCCTCCTTTAGCAAATCATATGACCCCTCTACAAGTATTTTTGTTCCAAGTTTAAATACCCAGAGAAGGGGGCCGGGGAGAAGCTTCTAATTTTATTTTATTGTATCGTGAGTTTTTAGTTTGCTTTTTCTTTGACATCTAAAAACTTTGTTATTCAACAGCCAACAAAATAAAAGAAACAAAATGATAAGCCATGATCAGCAAAAAGGAAACCATGCCATTCTTGTACTTGGTGAAATAATTCTACCACGGGTGATACCCAGAATAATTATATGTGACTTCTTATTGCATCAGCCTGCTTGCTTCCCTTTGCACCTCCCTGCAACTGCACATTACTCCCAAAAACATCTGCTCTAGAGGGTCTCCCAAACTTCCAGAGCAGATTTTGGAAGCACACTAAGGACTGCAGGGACGAGAGATGAGGAGCGCCTTCCTGGCCCAAGCTGGGGTTGGATGTCACTCAATATGATTCTGTACCCTGCGGGATTTGTCATCTTTCCGCAGGGCCTGCAAGACAGAGCTGTTCCGCCTGGCCTTTGGGTTAGACTCAGCCTCCCTCATGGCTTGGATTTATGGACTACTTGAAATGAGGATGCATTTTAAATTTTAATACTGTATTTTAATCTGTATTTTAATTGTTTTTATGTTTCATTGTAATTCTGTTGGTGTGAGCTGCCCTGAGCCCGGTTTTTGACTGGGGAGGGCGGGGTATAAATAAAAATTTATTATTATTATTATTATTATTAGGTCCAATGTTTAGGTCCAATGTTCTCGAATGACTTTAGGAATAAGTCTCTTGCATTATCTACAAAAATCTAATATTTAGGGGGGAAATACAAATGTATGTGAGCACACACAAGAGGAAGAATGATGATACTAGAAATATATACTAGAAATATATACTATACAGTCATACCTCGGTTTAAGTACGCTTCGGTTTGAGTACTTTCAGCTTAAGTACTCCGTGGACCCGTCTGGAAAGGATTAATCCACTTTCCATTACTTTCAATGGGAAAGTTTGCTTCAGGTTAAGTACGCATCAGGTTAAGTACAGACTTCCAGAACCAATTACACTCATACTTCGGGTTAAGTACGCTTCAGGTTGCGTACTCCGTGGACCGTCTGGAATGGATTAATCCACTTTTCATTACTTTCAATGGGAGAGTTCGCTTCATATTAAGTACAGACTTCCGGAACCAATTGTGTACAAACCGAGGTACCACTGTACTAGAAAGCTCATATGTCAAATCCTATCTTCTTTTTTTGCCTTGTATACCAGGTTATTGGAATTGCTTATTATATAATCTCATGACATACGTGGGAAATCCCAGCTTTGTAGTGTGTTTCAAAGGCAAGAAAGTAACATCCTCTGTGTTTAAGTTGCTGGTAATTCCATTGATTGTTACACTCATACTACAATAAATGATGGGCCAAAAATCACAGACACAATTGCATCTGATTTTTGATGCAAAGCTACAACAAGCACATAGAAATTAATATTTATTAACAGGTAAGGAGCAGTACACAAGTACATTTTTTAAAAAGGTACGAGATTCATGAGCTGTTTCAAAGTCTAGAATAAACAATTGCTTTACAGAAAACCACATGCAACTTCGGAAAAAATTACTGTAGTATGGTAGTACATAACTGTAGCAATAGCATCAGATTAATTTCAAAGGAAATTTTAGCAATATGAAGGTATTTCACATTAAAGAACTCCAAGCACATTCTCAAACAATTATATTTTCACCCATATATTTCTAAGTATGTCTTTCTCAGAATGTTTGTATCAAAATAGATTTAAAAATACTATTAAGATGTATAATTCTAAAATCATACATTTTCTGTAGCCTCTATACCTTTTGAAAAAATCCTTCTTAGTCTATGCTAAAGTGCAACAAAGCCAACATATTGGTTAGTTACACTCTCAACTATAATGGAAATTCAAATAAAATTTTACAGTAAGTTTTTGGAGCCTAAAAAGAGCTTTGTTTATGAATCTTTGACAAATTGGAGGGGGGATTACACACTGCAGCTACTTAATGCTTGTTTAGCATTAGTTTAATGAAAAGCAGCTCAACGATCCCACTTCAATGTGAAAAAAACCCCTCAGAATTTGTTCCCTCATGAGCCTTCGTAGTCTAAAGTCTGCTTCATAACACTGAGTAGCTTTCCTGATATGTTTTCAAGGAAAAGTGTGGAAACCTTATCCTGGTTGGTTGTGTTCTTTTGTGGGGGGCTGGGCGGTGGTGGAGAGATCACTGAATTTTAACAATAATTAGCAGTCTGTTTTCTCAATTCTTTCAGTATGTGAAAAAATGACCTTCAACAGGCGACTGTCAACATTTTGGACTTGTATATGGAATTGTCTGCATGAAGTACATGGCCCAGTGGGTCACATTGAAGCCCGTGTTTCCACTTTCCTTCCCCATTCCCTTCTTTAAATGCATAATAATGTATTTAAGTTGTTTTTAATGAATATTCTGTTAATCTTTTGTGAAATGTAATGTTATTTTAAAAATTAATAAAGTACAGTGGTACCTCGGGTTGCCAACCTGATCCATTCCGGGGTGCCATTTGCACCCCGAAAAGTCCGCAACCCGAGCAGCGCTTTTGCGCATGCGCGAATAACGCTTCTGTGCATGCACGAAGCATGCAGAACGATTCTGTGCATGCACATGCGGCAAAACCCAGAAGTAAACACTTCCAGGTTCGACGCATTCGTAACCTGGAAAAACGCAGCCTGCAGCAGACGCAACATGAGGTATGACTGTACACATAAAAAACTATAAATAGTAGCCTGACTTGAACATTTTTAGACATTTTTTTACATTGGTTTAGGGTTTGGGTCTTAGCCCCTTTTTTGTTTTTGTTCTAAGTTCCTTATTATTTGATAATTTGTAACTCATTCTGGGTCCTGTATACAGCTTCAGCAATAGGAATAAAATGCCTAAGTAAAACTTCCATCTTAGTTATGTACAACTGTACTATACTGGAACACTCAAGCATACTATTATGAAGCTAGATTTTTTTAAATACAAACTGCAGTAGTGTGGGACATTAAGAATGAAAATATAATTTCCCTATTTTATTTTATTTTATTTACAGTGTTTGATAACATTAAGTTCTAAGTATCAAAATTGTTAAACTTTTAACACATGACTGAATTCTGCTTATTTGGGAGGAAGTCTCTCAGGCCCAGTTAACAGAAGCCATGGTTCCCCACTATGTTAACAGATCAAGGAACTCCCTGCTCTCTTTCTTTCATGGCTACAAGGACACCTGAAACTTCCACTTTTAACTACAGTTCTCCACAAGATCAAAATCTAGCACAATGTGGTTTGCTTAGACCAGGGGTGGGGAACTTGTGGCCCTCCAGGTGTTGAAGCATCCAACTCTCATCAGCCACAGCCAACATGGCCAACCTTCAGGGATGATGCAAATTTAGCATAACATCTGTAGGCCCACAGGGTTGCTATCCTTTGTTTAGACTAAGAAGCAGCCAAATGTCAGGGCAAATCTCTTATGGCTTTAGAAGGCTTACTACAGTTCATTCACATAGCAAGAAACATTTATCTAGTAGGTGTGTTTTGAATTGTAGCCTTTGCCACTTATCTGCTCAGTCTGGAAAATTAAATCAAAGGGATATATTTTGTCAATTTATGTTGTTGTTGTCGTCCCTTGTTTAGTACATTCCCAGAATAGTACTTCATAACATTTCCATACTATTATTGGACCTAAAACATAAAATTAAGCCTCACAACAACCCTGTGAGGTAGGTAACAGTATAGCTATTGGATGGGAAGCTGTTTAATTAAACTTACCAAAAATGACCCAGGATATCAGAAGAGGTAAGAAAAGAAAGCTCAGATCTAGTCATCAGTATGTGCCATGAGGATTCACCAAGATTCTGTGTTTCTTTAGCTGCGGCATAGTACTATTTGTAGAATTTGGCAGCAATCATTAATTTTTATCGTGTTCACTTAGCTGTTCATGTTAGATATTCTAAAGTTAAATTGTATCACCATCCTTGTGCCATAACCTTTTCCATAGCTAAGCCTCTGTACAACTTTGTACATTATAAAAACATGTTACTGTATAATTGTATTCATTTGCATGGCGCTGTCATAAGAGCTGCTGCTCAAATTTTCAGATTCACTAGCATTCAAAACTTATTATGTCTTCTAGCCCAGCACCATCCACATGCTCACTACTACTGAGAAAGACCAAATGAATAATCTGGTCTCTTGTTCTACTTACTCAAATCTATTCCCTGATACAGTATCCTGAACACTGATCAGCTAACCAATACAGTATTATGCCTCGCTCTGTGAAGATGCAGAATCCAGGTGAGTGAATGTATAGAAACTACAAAGAAGGATGATCAAACATGGGATGAAGATAAATAAGGCTGCAATAAAAATGTATCTGTACCTTGCACTATGATGTGCAAGATGATGTGGCAAGAGAATAAAATATGGCAACAAAAAGACCGCAAGGAAGGGTATTTTCTGGATGAAGAGGTAGAAGTAAAGACTCTTGCGTTTGAATGAGTATAGGAGCAATACAAACACCTTACTACATTTTAGACGCAAAGGATTGCCAGGCAACATAACTGCATTGCTGGGACATAATCCTGCCAAAACAGGGTAAGCTGGAAGAAGAGGAATATTCCATGGCCTAGCTCTGTCCTGGAGTCTCTCTATACCTAGCCGACACTGCTTTGTTTGTCCCATAGCAGTAGCCTTTAAAGTTATAATCTCTATCTACCTTCAAGCTGGCACAAACTATCCCTGGTTATGCAGGAACACATTTTAACTACCTTGGTGTCAAACAACCAATTTTTAATTGGATGGAGATTGGCACAGCCCAATATTCATGTTTCTTCCCAATCAAATACATCATCACTCCTCAACTCACACACAAAACTTTTCACAGATGCAAAACCTGTTAATACACATAGGAAGAACTCTATCAAGCAGTAGTGACAGAAAAGGGAATGCCATGTACCTATTTCCTGACAAGACAAATGCAGAATGATAAACAAAAATTTTGCTTGTGTGCAGAGTTTTGGGGTTGACTTACAATAAAATAATTATTTCTTTCATAATGTTAGAAAATCAGAATATTACAAGCAATTTTCCCAACAGTAAATGATACTAAGAGTAGAAATATAAAGCTTTAGGGGAGGAGGCCAGTGCCTGTTTCCTACCTACATCCTAATACTACTTATAACCATTTTGAGTGACACAGGTAGGACTAAATTGACCCAGAGTGTATTTTTCATTTCGGAATTGACACATTGCATAATTTTTAACATAATCCTTCTATTGTCACTGGCATAGCATAAAACAATGTGTCCAAATTTCAGTCCTTTACATGGTGACATCCAACAAGAACCATTCGCCCGTGGAATCAACTTCCACTTATGCAATGGGACTACTACTGTAACCTGCTGGAGGAGATTTGGAGGTCAAACAGGGGGTGGGGGAGCACTCCTGAGGTGGAGAAGAGGAAGGATATATCCTACTGTATGAAGTCAATTTGCATAATGTTGGGTATCACCATTTTTAATGTGACTGGCGAAGTAATTGGGCCAAAAGGTATCTCAAGAAAACTGCTGATTTTTGCCTGGAAAGTACTGAAATAAAAATATCCTATGGATTTTTCAAATTAAAACTGATTAAGGACATTTTTAAAGGATTAATTAAAAGCAATAAGGGTTACTGTCACACAATGTGTTTAAGACTATACACAGGAAGATAGTAACAGTATAGGAGTTAGATGCAATAAATCAGCAGAATAAGACACACAATATTTCTTATATTCTTAAAATTTAAAGATATTTACAATCTGCATATGAACTAAAGATGACAAATTCTATTACTTCTTTTAAAATGCTAATTCATTAACATGTAACCCATGAAAACTCTGAGAATTCCTAAGGCAGTAAAAGGCCCAGGGCAAGATAATATTTATGGATAAGAAGTTTGTCAGACTTAACTGTCATTTTGCTCTGTAATTATATGCTTTTGAGTGAGTGGACAGGATAATGCTTTAGTGTTTGGACAATGCTTCTGTAGTCATAGACATGGTAGTCAAAAGTTTTTTTCCACAACCTTAATTCATATGGAGGCCGGCACTAATGGCTCAAGAAAACTGGTGACATACAAAATATTTGTAAAGTCAAAATCCACTATGCAAACCAACAGCTTATAAATCCTATTTTCCAAGCACAAACATAGTGAGTACTTTCTAGTGAGTTCCCATTTGATGAAAAGACAGAATATACATTGTATTATTATTATTATTGGGTGTACCTTTGGTGCGACATATATCCATGGGTTGAGCATCCAAAGGGGCTCAAGAATGAAAAAAATGTCCTGTCTTTCTTTCCATTGCCAGTCCCCCAAGTCTCATGGGAAGTGATATGGGATAGAATTTTTTTGTTTTGTAGGTTCATTAGTAAAAATGAATGGATACCAATTACAAATATAATATTAAGGAAGCATTGGAGTTTCAAAGGTTTTAGCTTTATTTACTAAATAGAAGTAAAACAAGTAATAATTAATAATAATTTATTATTTATACCCCACCCATCTGGCTGATTTTCCCCAGCCACTCTGGGCAGCTCCCAATTGAGTGTTAAAAACAATACAGCATTAATATTAAATACAACATTAAAGTATGCTCTCTAGGGAAACTAAAAAATTTCAGATACAAATTACCCATCTCATTGCTCATGGATGTTGCTCTTAAAAGGCATTCAGCCCATTGAAGGGAGATCTGGGGAGTGGGGTGCGTGTGTGCATGCGTATGAAGGCAGTGATGGCACACTGGGAGGAATTCAACGCTATGCTTTTTAAAACATTCTGTCAGCAAAAGCATTTTTGCTTCCCCAAGTAAACAATCTCTTCTCTCCTCCCTTGTGCTATTCAGAGGTGGGGCATCTTCCACCACCACTCCCAAGCCAATTTGAAGGGGGTTGTGGGGAAGGAGAGGGTGAAACTCTTGAGTTGCTAGCAGAAGTCCTTGTGCAGATTTCCACTAATAGGCCCTGGTAGTTCAATCAGGCCTTTGGATCCTGGATATTGTTCAAATACTAAACTAAAGATGAATGTTCCAGCTTATTCTACCATAAACCATTATTTACAACTAGGGTTGCCAATGCTGGGCAGTATCCAACTAAATAGTTCTGCCAGTGCAAGGACTTTTAGCTGCACAATAAAACTTCACTACCTTGCCCTCTCCTTGCCTACTCCTTATAATGTTCCAGGGTGGGTGGGTGGGAGGGGTTGTCCCCCAACACGTCAAACCAAATTTACAAAATGAGCAGAGAGTGTGCAGGGAGATAAGAGGGCAGGAATGTTCTAAGGTTCCAGAAGAAATTATAATAGTATTACTGAAGATTAAGACTTTGACAATGCACAGGATCCCTATCTACTTTTGCCCTTCACGGTTAAGTCTAACAGTTTACAATGTGTGAGTACTGGCCACTTAGAAAGGACAATATTGCCTACTGGATTCACATAGGCAAGTGTGCTATTATAATGAAATTTTAAATCTATGGTTCAAGGGTTCACAAACCAACAGCTCTTCAAGCCTTCTGAAGACAAGTAGAAGAACTGGGAAAGTCCACAGCCTAAAGCTATGACCAAGCACATCACATAAAAACAAGAAAAATGGGGTGGCATTCAACTTTTTTGCTCTGTTAACTGAATAAACAAGAGTAGCATTCATGGGACAGATCCTTCCATGAATGCTCCTTTCATCTGTGGAACAAACATGTCAGATACTACCTATGGACAAATCAGCACAGATAAAGAGAGAAACTAATCATCAGTATGATCAATATCCGCACTGCCTCTGGTATGGATCAGCACATGCTGCTGGCAGGGTGTAGAGAATACATCTCTATAAAAGGCTGCCTTACATCTGAGAACCTGCATTAGCACAGAGGGTGCTTAAGATACACTTAACATTTAATTGCATATAGCCTGTGCAGTCTTACAATAGTTATATACTTCAGACTCTGTTACTAATATTATATGCCACATACAACACCTAACAACTTATTTTACTTATCATTTTAGATAAAGATTTAAGTTTACTCTAATTTAACGTAAATACTAAGTCATTATAATGTTAAAAACCTATGACATGCATCTCCACATGCCAGAGAAAGGCATATTTATATGGAGAAAGTATTACTATGATAATTAGGTCATAATTTCAGGTCATCCTATGCACTTTTAACAGAGCAGGATAAAAAGCTTATTCATTTTGGTTATGAAATATTTTGTTAGACAGGTACTTGAAAATGTGACTTGCATAATTCATTTATGTTTTAACGCATTCAGTGATTTTCAAATAAAAATATGCATTTCCAACCCCCCTCTAGCAAACATTTCAAAAACTGAAACAGCCTAGGAATAATAATAAAAATGTTAGAGCCCAACAAATCACAAAGCCATTTGTTAATTTTTATGGGGGAAAAGGAGCTCTAAATAAATTGACACAGGAGGCAATAAATTGACACGACAAGTAAATAAAAGGCTAAAGCACTCCAATACCATTGAAACGGTTTTAATGTTGTTGCAAGTCCATAATGCAACAATCATCAGATCATAAAGAGACCCAAATATTTAGAAATCATTTTAATTACCCCCTTTCACCTGTTGTACAGAATTAAGAAATGCTCAATCCCTCCTTTACCTGAGTTTGTGTATGTGCCTAACAAGTTATGTTTCAGTGCCAACTTAAATTCATATTATATGTTTAAGAAAGAAAATGAAAATATTAACCTCAGCTTCAATGTACAGTTTCCAGAATCTGCCAGAACTTGGGAACTGGGCAACAAGGCGTTCATAGGTCTTCCGTGCTTTGTCTATAGGTTGATTCTAAAAATTGAAAACCAATAAATATTTACAAAATTTATAATGTAAAAATGTATTGACATTTACTTCAGAACCATTCACTGTGAGTGGACCCATTGATAAGGAAATGTAATCCTATGTCACTAAACCTGTGCCTCTCGAATGAGAATGCTCCAAGCGTCAAGGTCATATGGATTCTCTTCTAGTTTCTTTTCAGCTTTCTTTACTTTTTCTGGGACATATTCAGCAGCCTAGAAAACACAGAGTAGTTGGTTAAAAGGGTATATAAATATCTTAATAAAATCAATGCCATCTGCTAGCTATATCAACAATGTTTACATATCCATAGCTATCATTAGATTAATATATGCCAGCCTACACGTTTTTCCACAGTGGTACTTTGATAAGTATGCACAAGAATCACACATCAAGTCCACAGAAAAGCTCTCCATTACAATGTAAAACATGGCTCAAAATGTTAGTTTAAAATAACAGAGTAATCTTAAGGTTATTGTAATAAGCATCACCAGTCTTCTGTATTAGTACCAAGAATAATACATGCATGTTTGATTCAGTCTTGGAATACAAAACATTTGAATAGCTCCCTCCCTTCACCCAAACAACAACAAAAATAGTATCACTAGTTAAAAATCATTTTAACAAGTTTCTATTCTTTGAGAGAAACTTTTTTCACTGTTGGTCTACAATGCAAACTGAGGAGGAAAGGGGGAAGACGACAAATAAAAATACAATTTAAATGAAATATCTGCAATTTTACACTTTTATTATTTTCTGCTTTACATAAAGCTGTTGCCTATCTTGCTGTTTGGCAGTACTCTCTAATGGTACAATAATTCCTTCTATAGCCTCAAAATAATTTAGGATAACAATAGATTTTCACCCTGACACTAGATTCCAAAGATTTAAGATTTACTTTATTCTTATAAATAAAGTAACAACTTATCATCAAAAAATTAAAATAATTCTGATTTCAAAGAGCTTGCGTAAGGTGACTAGACTGGACTTCCCTAATCCCATGAATCTAGGATCTTCTGAATAAGCTATGCCAGAAAGGTAAGTTTGAAGACACGGGACATATTAGTTGTAGTAACAACTCCCCGTTCTTTTAAAGAATGTAGCCCATTATTGTGTAACAAAAAAAATGCAACACTTCAGATACTACACACAAGCAACCCATATTAAACCAATAAGAAAGCTTCCTTTTTCGTATGCCTAGATTTTTTTTGAAATTAGTGTTTTATTTTATAATCTAAAATATGAAGCAAGTTGAAGAGTTTGTCTACACTAGCTGTTTTACAGTGCGTAAGTGCCGGGTTCAGTCATTTGGGAAGACTCCGAACCTTTGCATATTTATAGTTGTCTAGCTATATATGGAATTTTGAAAAACTAATATAGTGACAGAGTTAAAGACTGAGTTGAATCTAACTACTTGATACATCAAGTAGCACTAAGATTTGGCAACACTCAAGAATGCTAAGCAAGTGTGATTGCAGTATAACCTTAAGGCTGAGCTACACAACAAGAAGGAAAAAGTAACATTCTAGTTGAACCTATTTATCTTACATTGTGTATTAGAGGACTGCAGCCTTGCAGGCCAGTATATATGAGGTAGTTGACAGTTTCCCATTATTATTATTATTATTATTATTATTATTATTATTATTTACCTAAAATACGAAGAGCTGCTCAAAAGCAATAAAATCAAGACAAGGCTGTGTCTCCAGGATTACAGTACATGGCAGTACCTTTTCTCAAAAGATAAGAGCAAAAGAATCACGGGCTGCCATTGGCTTAACCTAGCAAGCTCTTCTTGCCTTCTCCCAACTCCTACTTTTTCACATTCCATTCAATTCAAAGTAAAAGGGTTCAAATGAGCAAAACTGCTAAGAAGAATAATTTAAGTATGAGCATGGTTGGTTTGGAGAACTGTGTCCTGACTTAGTCCCCTGGCTTTTAGCTTTTATTCAGCAGAACATTATACCAGGATGTCCAAACAGGTAGAGCATTCGAACAGCTAGAGATCCGAACAGGGAGAGCAATCCATAAACGGGACTTTATGGACTTTACTAAAAAAAATTTTTTAAAAAAACACCACACTTAATTTGAAATAATCAGTTCATTAAATTTATTGATTTGGGCCCTGTGTTGTTTACTCATGCAATTCATGAGTGGTTTTGTTGTTGTTGTTGTTGTTTAGTCGTTTAGTCGTGTCCGACTCTTCGTTGTACCCTATATCTATGTATATCTATTCTTTTGCATGGTTTCTCTCATTCTATATAAAGGTATCTTTGCAAAATAGTAACTACTACAACAACCAGTCTGACTTGACTTCAGCAGAGGTAATGAAGGTAAATGCAACTTTGGCATAAAACAGAATACCAATGTCACAATGAACTGAGCTGATGAGACTCAGCTACAAAAGATCAATATGGACTCATTCACATAAGCTCAAACAGTCCTATGGCTAAGATTTCTAACAGTATTCATTTATCAATTAGATTTATTATATCCCTATTATTATATCCCTAACACATGCAGTGACAACCATTAAGTTAAAAAAATAACAATAAATTTAAATTTACAGCATGTAATACTTGATCTGTTCCTGCCACAATACACCACTAACCTCACCTTCACTAACAAAGCCCTGGATGAAAAAGTATTAATTAGCACCTAAAACAAAGCAGAGTTGGCGTCAATTGCAATTTAGTGGCAGGGCATTCATTCTAAAGGCCCTCTCCCACAGGACTCTACATGGAATAGCAAGGGCATCTCCAGTAGATCTTGTAGCCCAGGTAGGATAAAATGTTGCAGCTGCCTTGGGAACCTTCAAGTTGAAGGACATGTTAAAGGGAAAGGTTTGTTACCCAATGCTGTCTGTGGCTGAGCAGAACAGCAATGGAAAGTGAAGTCCTGTTGTCTGAGCAGAGGTCCATTGGCACAACACTAGCTGCCATCCAGAATAAGTAACACAACCTTGAATAGGGGTTGGTGGCATATAGGCAGCCAGTGCAGACTGGCATTCTACTTGGCTGAACTAGTCAAAACTCTGGCAGCAATGGTCTGAACCAGTTGCAGCTTTCAAACCATTTTCAGGCCAACCTAGAGTGCATTACAGTAATCTGATTAATTGTCTGGGTATCCCAATTGCGCAGAACCACAAAATCAGGTACTTTCACACTGAAATTCCTCTACAAACAGACACCATACAGCTATTACAGTAAGTGGTAGTAATGTAAAGGGTGGGAGTACAAGCAGGGCTTCTCCTATATCCACATGCCTATGGGCTACAAATGAAAATATATGATCTAACATGCAAACCTTATTACAGCACTCTCTTGACTAGAGAACGTGCATTTCATTTTCAGATTTGTATAAAGAAAGAAAAAAGATGGCAGGCATGACAAACTTCATGGGGACAGGCTTGTGATATGTGGAGCTGAACAGTGCAGGGTGGGTAAAAAAAATTCTAATTAAAATTTATTTGTAACATGTTGCTTAAAAAATAACCTGCCTAACAAGAAATTTTATTTAACACTTACTCTGAAAACTTAATCATGACCAACTAACAAAAACAAAATTAAAGGTCCTAAAAATGAATAAAAGATAAAGCACTGGGAGGGGTCCACTGAGGATAGATTATAATAATAGATTAATAGTGTTGTATTATATTAAAAGTACTGTATATTTATAACTGTGGATTTCTTCATGGACCCAGTATAGCAAGTAGTTATGTATACTAGAATTCAAGAGTTGTCATAATGAATCCCAACTTAATCATCTACTACATGCTCTTGTACCTCTGTTACGCCTCCCACCATTCCAGTTTGCATTCCCCCCCAGTTATGAATATTTATTCTTTATCAAAAATGAACATTTACTTTCTATCACTTTTCCCTAGGAACTACCATCCTTAACTGGCACCTAGAAAGCTGAGAACAAATCAATGCATTTTAATGGTTACAGCACCCAGTAAACATGTATGATTGCACAGGAAATATATGAATACCAAAAATGAGAAACAATTTACATCTATGATTTAAATTGGTCGTCTTTACAATTTAAATCAATCAACCCTACAATAATTTAAGTGTGAATAGCATGAAGCCAAAGAATCTCACTGAAAGAGGTGCAGTAAACTACTTATTATGACAGAACAAATCTATCTGCCCTTCCAAGCCTAAGAAAGTGATCAACAGATATGAGTTCTCAATCTCAGCTGCACATTGCTGCCTCCCATTGCAATAAATGTGTGGCTGGAGGACTGCCTTTGTATTCATTCTACAGGACAGCAAAACTACTTGGACATTCACTACTAGTCTTTCTTCTCAGTCAAGAAAGACAGCTGCCTATCTACTGTCATGGATAATGAACACTGTAGTAAAATAGAACAAGGTTAAGCAATCAGTGATGCACACACTGATATTTTCCAAACGGAGGAATATGTGAGAAGTGGGTGTGTTTGAAATATGAAGCTTCAATGAACCAACTGATTCAATATATAGTAGTGAAGGGACAGTTATATAATTAACAAAAAGATGCAGTCATAAAACTTCTTGTGTAATTTCTGAGCTTCAGATATTTTATGCAATTCTCTATTTCCTTATAAATGGAGCAGCTGAAATGAGTTGTCTGGAACAACACAATAAGGATGTTCTTAGATTAATCTACCTTAACTAAGCACATTATGAAACCTTCCTTGACTGGTTAACTGTTGCTGTTGGGTTGAGAGAACGGATAGTATTCAAACACAGGCTCAGGAATTGAGTTTTAAACAGGTCATAGATGTATTACAGCTGATGAAAATGCAAAATGTTAAACCCAGCCAGGTGACAAAAATTATGTTGAGTTACCATTCTTAAAATTTATGTGGGAATGAATGAGGTAAAAAAATGACTGTGCTTTGCTGTAAGATCAATTATTATCATTTATTTGATGACAGTGAAAACCAGTGAATGAGGCATTTACCGCCTTCCCTCCTCTGTTGTTGTACTGTTGAACTGGTCATAAGCAGAGGAGGAGGAGAGCAGAGCACTGATAAAGTGTGATGTATACTAATACTCCTTCCACTTGCCTGTGGGACCATATTAAAAAGTTTGAAAACCACTCGGTTACAGAGTGGCAATCTCCTCATTTATTGTCTGTCAAGGAACCTCTGCACATTGCAGAGGATTCAGGCTATAGTCAAAGATGTAAACTCAATTAACATTGAGGTCTGTGGGCTATTGCCACTGCCTTACATGAACTGTACTCTAGAATGCACCCCAAACTCCCATGCATTCCCATGAGTGATCCACTCTGGCTGAATTGAGTCTGAAGGCAAGAGCCATGCCCCTTGATGTGAGCCCATAGATGGTGGGGCAGGACACCTGTCAAAATTCTAGCCTAGATAGAGAACTTTCATTCCAATGGTCCGTTCAACCCAAAGTGATATGTGAATAGACATATAGTGCTAAGAAAACCAATGCAGTAACACCAGTGCATGTTTGCCTTATTGCACTGAATAGCATGTGGCAAACATGCTATTCAACATACACCAACAGTTTTTGGCCAGTGAATATTGCTTTGGATTAGACAAAATTGTGCTGTTTATGTTTATATTAAGCAGATTCCACACATGCAAGTTCTGAGGCAGATAGCCAACCTGATAAGTTCTCCTTTTTATTATAAATTCTGCAGAAACTAAAATCATTTGCACATTTATTAGCAAGGAAGTTCCACTGGACTCAGTAGGACATGCATCTTCATATAATCATTCTTAACTTTGTTCTTCCTAAACTGAAATACAACCAAGATGTTTGGAATCCTTTTCCATGTAAAGGTATTGCTAGCAACTACCGTTTCACTTCAGTTTCCCAAGCCTGTGATACTATGACCACGGATTTTAAAGTTGTCTTTTTACAGCAGAGCTTTCCAAACTGTTATGAAAAATTACGTGTGTCGGCTGCAGTGTGCAGGTGTGTTATGCGAACACTCTTATAAGGGATTAGCTTAACCTCTGGTTTGCTAGTAAAATTGAATTACAGTACTGTGTCACAAAATGATGCATGTCTAAAAAGTGTGTCACCAATGTGAAGTTTGGAAAGCTCTGCTCTACAGAAAAGAACTTCAACAAGTTTTGAAATTGTCTTCCAACACTTTTGTTGGCAACTTCTGTCTCTTAAAGCAAAAGCAACAATGTGCTTCAATATTTGGTGTATGCACACATTTATTTATTCCTTGAATGGTTTTGAGAATGTTCAAGTTATACTCAACTTCACTCCTGCCCCCACTTAATCATGAGGCCTACCCCTCCCATGCTACTGCAATGAATAGAAAAATACTGTGGCTGGAATAAATAACTGCAGAACAGGAAGGAAGACATCCCAATATAGCTCCTTCTGTTATCCAGACTGCAGCGATGGATATATAGGAGTCTAAACCAGCGTTTCTCAACCGCTGTTCCGCGGCACACTACTGTGCCGCGAGACACTGGTTGGTGTGCCGCGACGTGGAGGCAGCCCAAGGCCACGTGCGAGCACCAGCCTCAAGGACTCACGCGGTACTCCAACTGCGCACAGCGTGGGGCACTGCGGCTGCGCAAACCTGGCTTGTTATTACAGTATTTGCCTCTCCCTCCCTCCCTAATTCATAAGAAGGCGGAGCTGTTCTTGGCAATCTGAGGGACCGTGGCATATTACCCAATCGCACGTCGCCTTCTGAGAAATTAGTCCCATCCCCGTCAAACTGGTCACCTAGGCGACCAATGACGTTTCCAGTCTTGAGGCCAGAGTGGTACGTGACTCGGCTGTACCGAAGGCTTCGAGATCTGCCATTATCCGGTTTAAGATTGATTGACATCTTCAGGAGCGAAGACCAAGCGCACGCGCTTTGAAATATTTATTATTATTTTCGGCTCCGTTTTTACCGTGGTGCGAATTCGGTGGCCATGATTGGCTGGCTATAATGACGGAATATGTAGCCAATAGCCTTGCAGTAAGGAACAATATGGGTGGGACAAATGCGTGACTTGACCAGATGAGCTGTGGTTTTGTCCAATTGGAAAAAAGCTAGGGCGGAGAAAGCAGAGGAGTGCAAGTTAAAACAGCATAGGTAGCTGGTTTCACCAATAAGGAGTTGGGTGGTTTTCACGCTGCCCAATTATTATCAAAAACTTATGAGGCGGAGCTTTGCTTGATATGCAGCCACTGTGACTAATGCATCTTGAGATGGTTGAAGAGTCACCCAATGGGAAATGAGGAGGGGGGATGGAAAAGGGGGCAGGTCGCCAGGTAACTTCGCCAATCAGTGTTAACATTATTGCAGTGCTAGCCAATGCACGGCCACTGAGGGCGGGTCCTGATGTGTTTGGGTTCGTGCTCCTCCAGGGAGTGAGACGGCGGCGGGGATGAAAGTTTATTTTTTGGTGGCGGTTGACTCCCCCCTCCCCCCGCCATTTGTTTTGATCTCGGTATCTGGCGGCTGGATTTCCCCGGCGGGTAAAACGGGCGGGAAAAGCGGCTCCCGCAGCAGCGCCGGTGGAAATGAGGTGGGCTCTCCGTGTGCACCGCTGCGGGCGAAGAGGTGACGGCTGCGGCTCCCTGTAGGGAGTGGCGAGGCAGGCTTCCTTTCCGGCAGGTCAGTGCTGTGGCACGTCGCGGCAAAATTTAGACAAACTAAACTAAATATAGGGCGGCACAGAGTTGGTGTGCCGCGTGATTTTTTTCATAGAACAAGTGTGCCGTGGCCCAAAAAAGGTTGAGAAACACTGGTCTAAACCATGTCTCCAGGTTCAGCTTGTACTACTGAGGCAGAAGGTTGGATAAAACGAGGTTCGGAGGGCTCAAAAGATAACCCCCCCTTTAACAACCCTTAATCCAGACTACTGCACCCAAAGATACTTGGATTTGTTTTTCTGACTCAATCCCATTATTTGTTGCAGCAGCCAGTGAAAACCAGGGAGTATGTCCTGTGGGAAATGCAATGGACTTTCAAGAAACAGAAGGAAGGTTCTTCTTATGTTTGTATTATATAAGGGCAGGTATGCCTCTCCAGAAACTCTGTCACCTTCGCAGAAGCAAAGCAAACTATAGTCTCACTACCATCTACCATCCTGGTTTCATGCAGTCTGCCAAAATAATTTACTGCATATTCCTGCGTATAAGACTACTTTTTTAAGCCCCAAAAATCTTCTCAAAATTGGGGGGGGGTCGTCTTATACGCTGGGACCCCCGTGAACCGAGCTGCCCGCTCGCCTAACTCTATATTTTAAATAGACAATTGGGGGGGTCATCTTATACGCCGGAATATACAGTACTTCCTCGTATAGGAGACTACCGTAGACTGGTTAGTGAAATTTAGCCTGCCATGTCCAATATTACCTTGATGTACCCAAACCCAACCAAAGAGCACTACTAATAAGAAGGAACATAAGCAAAAATTTACAGGCATAATAGATGGTGGAGAAAGATTTAGTTATCCCCCAGCTGACAAGAAAAGGGAGCAGTCAGGAAGGACTATCCATAGGCACATACAAAACTTTTATATCTGATCACCTGAGATTTAAACTCTACTCAGCACCCAGAAATAAATCCAACAGGAAGCAATCCTTGACATTCACTTGGTTCCACAGAAACTAGTGGCATATGTTACTTAAAATGCATTGGAGGAATTATTAACTGCAATCCTAACTTTAAAAGCAGAGTTACCATATGTTTGTTTTGTGATCTGCAAATTCAATGTGATCACCAAATAAATAAAAATAAGCTAAAGGGCTTGTGGAACCTTCTTCACTTGAAAAGCTGTGTTCTATTTGTTTTATATCATATATTATGTTTCTAACCTCAACAGTAATTTGCCACACAGTTGGGAGGCAGCTTCTGTTTTAAGAAACACAAACTGGCCTCACAACTTCAGTGCATGTGTTGTTTGGATTTTGGCTAATGCCTTCAGTATAGGTCCACCTTGGATACAATTCTAACCTTAAAGGCACACACACCCCCCACACACAATACTGTAGTAGCATTTTTCACAAAGCTCACCATAATATAGTATTTCTGTAATATTAAACTCTTCTATTAAAAATAAATTTTAAAGCAGTTTCATTCAGCGTTTGAGCACATCCACACCCACTTTACTTTGAATACACAAAACCGGGTACATAGGACTCAAGGGTTTTTTTGCTAAAACCTGTACAAACTTTTAAACCCATCTTCATGAAAACCCAGTGTGTTAAATAACACTTTCCTGCGTTCTGGTAATATAAAGTTACAAGGATTCGCCTATTATCTCACACGTGGAAATTTGAATGGAAAGACGCCCCCTCAGCGCCCGAGCAATTAAGTCCATGAGGGAAAATACGTTAAGGCCTCAACGCTATACATATTCTCGTAAGGGCCGCTGAACATAGCGGAGCTTGCTCCCGACTAAGTGCACACTGGATCAGCTTTAAAATAAGTCCTTAATACTAGGATAAATATTAATCTTAAATACCCTTACCGGGCACAGGGACAAGCATTTTCGGTCATGGTTCCAACCAGCTACTGAGTTGAATGGGGAGAAATAACTGGGGCGAGTTAGAAGATGGGAAAATATTAAATTATGAAACTCAACAGGATCTATGAACTGGGGGACCATGGCTGAAAACTGAGAAGAGGCCGCAGCACAAAGGCGCGCACGTTACACAGGCCCGACCCCGCACCATCCTGAAAATCGCCATTTTCACCTCTTCCAGGCTTCGGTCGTCCTACCAGGCCCACAACCCTATTCCCCCCGCCCGCCCCCCAACAACTCCCCCGCCAACTGAGACTGGCTCAGCTCGGGAGGGCCCTAGTCGCTCACCTGGTCGCCGGCGGGAGCTTCTCCAGACATGGCAGGCTGAAACAGGCCCCCGAGGGGGGTGGGAAGAAGCGGCCTCGGCTATTTAATGTGTGCACTTGACCCACGCTTCTTTCCTCCTTCCCTTCCCCAAATCCCCGCACACCTAGAAAGCTACCCAGCCGGCCAGGCAGCCCACTAAATTACCCCCTGAGTGCCGCTCCTGCCTCGTTCCGAGGAACAAAATGGCGGCCCAACCGCCCCACAACTCTTGTCTTCCTCAGTAAAGGGTGGAGGCGGGGCCAATCGGGAAAGCGCGATGGCGCAAGGGCTGCTGGGAAAAGGAAGGAAGGAAGGAATTCGCGGCACACTACGATAAAGGGGGCGGGGGTCAGCGGCGCGCGAAGGGTTAAGCCAACAAACAGACCAGAACTTTAGCGAAGAGCGAGCGAGCGAGGAGGATGCTGGGAACGAAGGCGGAAAAAAAAGAGGCAGTAAGAAACACGCCCACAAGTAGAAAGGATGGTTGATCATGGGGGAAGGAAGCCGCTTGCGCTCTTTGACGCCTCGGCATACCGTAAGCGGAGGGGAGCCGGATGTTGTTGAACTACAACTCCCATCAGCCCCGGGAAGCGTGGCCAACCTTTCCGTTGATGGAAGGCGTAGTTCATCAGCATCTGGCCAAAGGTTTCCCACACCTGCCATGTACTACTTACGACAGGTGGTAGGCTTGCGTGGTCTGCGCTTTTCTTCCTTTTCTAACTAAGGCATGGACTTAGTTAAAAGCACGCTGAGCCCCGACGTTTGCTTTGACTTACCAGAATAGAACAGAACTCAGTCCGTTCTCACAAACTCAACCAATTGGGAGCCCTGCTCCCTTGCCAAGCATCTCTCTTCTTCCGACCCCCGCTCGCTCGCATAATGGGTAGACCTGGACGCCGGAAATTCCAATGCTTTTTACAATGAGTAGACTAGGAATCCCCCACACGCCACGTGAGCAGACACAACTAGTTTCAGGGTATTGAAACTCCATCCCAGAATAGATTTGTGCGTGATGGTGACAGGTGTGTGTGTGTGCACGTGTGCCTGCACGTAGAAATTTTGTGTTTCCAATTTCTTCAATGGAGCTCGTTGCAGGAAGGACACATTGCAGGAAGGCAAAAGCATTCAAGAGGGATGCTGAGCAGGCCCTATGAGGGTCATGATCTGGTGAGAGAACTTGGGGAGAATCTTAAAGGCCAGATACAGAGGACTGGAAATCTGCATTCAGTATTTCTTTTGTTGTAAGACTTATAAGGCTTGAGTAATACTTAGAATTACCTGAAAAGTAACTGCTGCCACTGTATGCTTTTCTGAATACAGTATGTATTATCTTTCACCCTTCTGCTGCTTCTATGCAGTTCTCAATCCGCGCACGGATAGGTATGTGATACATTTAAACTATCTGAAATATGATTAGTTACAGGTACGGTAGGTAGCCGTGTTGGTCTGACGTAGTCGAAACAAAAAAAAAATCCTTCCAGTAGCACCTTAGAGACCAACTAAGTTGGCACCAACACTGAGCTTTTGGTGTGAGACAAAAGCTTGGTTGTAATTTATCTGCCTAAATATTCATGTTGTTTTAAGTTAATATGTACCGGTATGTCATTGTTTTATTTATATTTTATCATTACTCGCTCTAGAAGTGCCTAAACGGCCTCGGTCCAGTATACCTGAAGGAGCGTCTCCTCCCCCATTGTTCTGCCCGGACACTGAGGTCCAGCACCGAGGGTCTTCTGGCGGTTCCCTCGCTACGAGAAGCCAAGTTACAGGGGGAACCCGGCCAGATGGGTGGGGTATAAATTATAAATTATTATTATATTATTATTATTATTTTAAAAAAAACAATGAAGAGCAGAATAGCAATACAGGACATAACAAAATGGAAAACACCAAGCTTTCATCTCAAGCATATTGCTATATGACCAGTGGTTGGGCTGAATGTTCTTTGAGTGCTGTAATAGGGAGGGGCTTCATTAGCAATTGAGTGCCAATATCTGCTTTTACAAACATAATTTTTTTATTATGTACATGACAGGAAGGATGCCCTTATGCAAACATTTCTAATGCCGTTTTGCTTAATACACACACATCTTTGGAAAGCAATTATCCTTATCAAAAAGCATTTTTGTTCGCTATTTTTACACACATTTTACTTCATTAGATGTATTTTTGTTTGGTGAACTGCATTGTAAAATTCAGAGATGTGAAAATTTTTATAAGATGACTTCGTTTCAGTTTTTGTGTTGTTTCAGAAAGCGTGAATTAGGTAGGTTTGCCTTTGAATGCAAACTTAATCAAATTTATCCAACATCCCTACTTCCAGCCCAGTGATTCTTGATACTTAAGATGCTTGCAAATGGGTTTTATTATCACTGCAGGCTGCCTGAAGCATACCTTGGACTTTAGTGGTTCTGACAAAGTTGTCCACCACCTTCCTTCTTTCAGTTAGGAGGATTGGGCAGCTTTTGCCCTCCTAGAATGCACAGACAATTAAGGAATGACTATTTTTTATAAAAGACACAAAAGTTTGTTGGACTTGATTCTGAATAGACAATTGTCTGAACAGTTCTGTTTTCTTCTGTTACCTAAAAATCAGTAAAAAATAAATTCTTTTGGGAAAAGATATTAAGTCAGTGGCTTCAGTGAATGGGCCAACAATTGTCCAGAGTCTGCTCTGCAAAGGGGAATATCTCTTATCTTCCCTGCCCAGCTAAGGAATAATAATAATAATTTATTTATATGCTGCCAATCTGACTGGGTTACTCCATTCCGGGTGGCTTCCAACAAATTGAAACACAATACAACATCAAACATTAGAAACTTCCCTGAAACTTAAGATGTCTTCTTAAAAGTCAGATAGTTGTTTATTTCTGTATTCTAATATTTCTGTTGGAAGCTGCTCAGAGTGGTTGGGGAAACCCAGCCAGATGGGCGGGGTATAAATAATAAATTATTATTATTATTATTATTATTATTATTATTTCCTTGGCATCTGATGGGAGGGCGTTCCACAGGGCAGGCACGATGACTAAGAAGAATAAAACCCATTCACAGCCTTTTCCTGAGAAAAGGACATTTGCTGGGATTTGGAGGGATTGGAATGTGCTAGTGGACCAGATCTGGGCTTAGTGAATTTTGCGGGGCATTGTACCTCATCTATGCTCAAGTAGTAAATGACTGCAAATGTTACAAAATGGCAGTGAAGCCTCCAGTGATGTCCTTCCAGATGAAACCAGACCCGGGGAGTAACTGCACCCCTGAAATATATCCCCATTTGGAGAAATGGGACAAGCATACCAACATAATGGACTCCTATGTAAGGAAATGAGGAACAAGGGACTGTTGGGGTCATAGGTGCTCATGCTATGCTGCTAATCTAAGGCCACATATGATATGGGAAAACTGTAAGTACGGAGTCAAAACTGGAGCAAACTTCAATATAAAGTGACAAGTTTGGGGGACTTTTAAGAGACTCAACACAAGTGAATTCTTGGCTCTCCACAGGTATTTTATTTTAATCATCCTGCAGGCTTTGTACTAGATCTGCTCCACTAGATGGCAGACTGACACAAATCCAGCAAGCTTTCCAAACAACTTTTCCCGTTGTTTGTAGGCATCTCTCAGTAGTTCCTAATATCATAAGATGCACTCCAATCGAGCTGGAGTCTGAATTGCAAGTTGTTGTGGTTGTTGGGTTTTGGGTTTTTTTACACAAATGTTTGCAGAGCTCAAGAGGCCACTTTATGCCTGCCAGCTTTAAGCCTCCGATGATCCCACGTACGGCATATACCCTGGATATTGGGTATATCTTGAAAAGGATATTGCCAAGCTGGAAAAGGGCAATGGAAATGATCAAGGACCTGGGTTTGGAGGTTTTATTTTGCTTTTTAGGGCAGCTAAGTGTGAGGAACAGGATGGAGGCTCAAACAATTTTGCAGGGGGTGGAGAAGCTGGAATTGAGAACAGAAGCAACAGCACAATACTAACCCCCGTCCCCTTTGAGTCAACTGAATACAATGAGGATTATTCCCAGGAAAGTGTGGCTAGGATTGCAGCCTAATTTATGGAATTCTTTGCCTCAAGAGATGGTAATCACTCCTTAACTAAAGGTAAAGGTACCCCTGACCATTAGGTTCAGTCGCGGACGACTATGGGGTTGCGCGCTCGTCTTGCTCTATAGGCCGAGGAGCCGGCGTTTGTCCACAGACAGCTTCCAGGTCATGTGGCCAGCATGACAAAGCCGCTTCTGGCAAACCAGAGCAGTGCACGGAAACGCCGTTTACCTTCCCGCCAGAGCGGTACCTATTTATCTACTAGCATTTTGATGTGCTTTTGAACTGCTAGGTTGGCAGGAGCTGGAACCAAACAATGGGAGCTTGCCTCATCACAGGGATTCGAACCACCGACCTTCTGATCGGCAAGCCCTTGGCTCTGTGGTTTAGACCACAGCGCCACCCGCGTCCCTCCTTACATATATGGATTCACTCCTTACCTAGATGGATTCAAAAGAGGATTAGACAGATTCACAGGGGATAAAACTGTTATTGCCTGTTAGTTAAAAACAAGTTGGGGCCCTCATCAAAAAGTTGTGTATGTGTGTTGGATGTATGTTTTGCATCCTGCTAGCACATCTATGTAGTTGAATCCAGCCTTAAATAACTAAGACTACAATCCTAACTTCACCTATCTGGGACTCTTTATAGGATTGTATAAATGGATTCAGGATCATCATGGCTGGATAGCCCTGGCAGCTAAAAACAATTGCACTGGCTGCCAATTAGCTACTGGGCTAAGTTCAAGGTGCTGATACTAGTATAAATCCCATTATAGCTTGGTACCTTTGGAACTCCCTCATGGTCTATATCTGTCTATTGCCAGCTTGTGTTTTCAGCACCTATTGAAGACCTTCATTTTTCAGCAAGCCATTTAATTAAAAATGATTATCCCAGTTTGCATCTGTATTTGACTTGACATGGTTTTTATGTATGTTTTATTGTTTAAGTTTTATTATTAATCACATAAACAAAATAAATAAGCGGCAGTCCCAGCAGAATTCTCTCACTGCTTTTTCCCAGCTGTCAGTCAGAGTTGCTATTGTAACATCTTTCAAAGGAACTAGTGAATAATTGCTTTTTTTATTTATTTAATGTCAGTTTCCTTCACCAAGTAACACTCTCCAGAGGCAACTGATTCCACAATCTTTTGGGTCTTGGATGCAGACAAAGTTAAGTCTGAGCATTTGTCAGTGCTACTAAAATCAAAGCATCTATATATAATGCAGTCCACGAGATGGATGAAATGTCTTTTGCTGAAGGTCACTGGCTAATTTTTAAATGTGCCTGTTCACATTTAGGGTAAAAGCAAGTGGCTATTTGCATTTAAATCTTGCTAGCTGAATTTCTTTCATTCTCTTCTTATATTTAGCCGTTTTCAGAAAGGCTGCATACCATAGGCGTGCAAAGAGGGGTGTGTCTTGCCAAAAGGGGTGTCTCTAAATTTTTCTAAAAGGCTTGCATGGTATGCTTGTGGAAATATAAAAGGCTGGCTCTAAATCTTCAGCTTTAGTTGTCAAGAAATGCTGCGTTTTTAAATAGTCTTTAAAGCATTGTGAGTGTCTAAAATATGTGATCAGACAACCCTGTGCTCTGAAATCAGGGGTGGAGAACTCTCCCACACAGCCCACCAGATCTAAATTCCCTTGGGGGGAAAATGGTCTGGGGGCACATGTCAAAAGAGGGCAGGGCCCAAAACACAAATGTACGCTATTCTCCCTCACACACACTCGCATCGTGTAGACGCCCACACACCCTCTTGTGACGTCGGCTTACGCACATTGAGAAGGGGCTCTTCTGTTCTTCACACAGTGAGAGGGCTTCTTTATCAGCACACAGAAAATAAACAGAGCAAGCTGGCCACGCTAGAAGAGGTCTCTTTCTGCATAGGCAGCTCACAACATAATGAGACAGTTGGAGGATGGGCATGACCTGGGGGAAAGGGGTGAGGGCTTAGGAAGAGAACTGAGAGACAGACTAAAAAGCCTTGTGGTCAGATTAGGTCCCAAGTCTGGAAGTTCCCCATGCCTGTCCTAAATACTTGAAGCTGCTGCTTGGGAGAACTCCCAGAAGCTCAGCAGGAGGAGAGGGGAGATGGTTCTGTCTGGGAAGCAGGAGTGCTTTAGTGTGATGTTGAATTCCATCCATTAATTGAAAATGTTCAGGTAAAATAAATCTGTTCTAATTATGTAACCAATATTTTCAGCTCTTTGCCTCTCACTTCAGCCAAGGCATTTCTGACCTGAGTCCACGGCAAATTATAAATCTTGATGAGAGAGTGTAAGCTAGAACAAATCATCTGTTTCTCCTGACCCCTGGGATATAATGTGGGCATGACTGGCCTCTCCAAAATTACGAAACTGGATGTCCCAGTCACTGAGTCTGGTTCCTTTTAAAAAATAATAAACTCATGAATGTATTCATGTATACAGCTGCTTATGACACTGAAACAAGATATGACGCTCTATAATCTCCACTGGAGTTGCTATTTACAGTGGGATGTCTAAGGTGCCTTTTGCCCTACATGTCTTTCCAGATGATTCATTGCTTGGTTTTTCAAATATACGTTTAATTTTTATTGCTCTCAATATCCTCTTGCTCATTTTATAGGCAGCAGTGCTCTAGAAAGGAAACTAATGAAATACTCTCTTATAGACCCACTTGTTGGCGAGGCAAAAAATACCAGGCTTTTAGATGTGAGGAACATGATTCTGTGCTGTACATGGAAGATTTCTCAAAATTGCAGTTTGTGTGAGTTTTTGTCACAATAACCACAAAACAACTGAATGCAATATTGAATGCCCAGCCCACACAATCATTTTGAAGTCACTCTGCCACTTGATCTCCCTACCACTACACAAACACACACACAATTTTCATGTGGTTGCGCTGGCATAGCCTAACTGCCAAAGCAACATGAGAATGAAGAACCATTTCATTCAAATAACCTCCCATGTGATATGGCAGTTCTGAAGTTTCCTTTTTCTTCATGGTGGCCACAGACATAAGTTATTATGCATCAGTCCCTAGAGTGGCCACATGCCCTATTTCACAGAGGATTTACTGTCCTTTGTTTGAAGGGTTGTCTGGTCCAAGCCTAGTTTAAATATAAAAATTCTGAGAACAGAGGCTATGAAGTTGCTCGTCAATGGCTTTCCACATTCCTTCCTTCCTTTTTCCCTTTTCTTTTATCAGTTTTTATCTTTCAGTATAGTGTCAATCAATCAATCAATTAAAAACTGATGATTAGAACCTGGACAACACACTGAGCAGATACACAAGCCACCTAAGTCACATGGGTTTTCATTATTTGTATTTATTTTTAAATGATGCTAATGGGCATAGGTTTGAGGCAGTTTTTAGTTTTTCGGAGCCAAACTGCACAATCCAAGCAGCCAAAAGCTGTCTCTTAAATTGTGATTTCCAGTGGAGGGGTTGTTGGAAGGAGGGCTTCTTAACCCTTTCCCCACTCAAAATTATCTGCTCTTGCTGTTGTTTGCTCTGGTGGAGAGAAAATGAAATGGGGTACCTGTTAGTTTTCTATTCCTCTCACTGTGCAGGTCACATGCCTGTGTTATGCATTCCAGCAAAGACTGTTGGAATCACGGGAGCGGATGTTTGCTGTATTCTGTTTCTGTTTGTTTCCTTCTTCTCCGGACTTCTCTCAGCAAGAGGAGACATGTTTTTCTTTTGTTCTGCCTTAATAAAGTAGCTTTTAGTACACAACCTCAGCCTGGCTCTGTCCGCGTTTTACCTCTGCTGGACTCTGAATATGTGCTCAGTGTCTCCAAGACATGAGTCGTAATAAATCGTCGGGAAGGGCTGTCGGAACTCCCTAGAGCTGCACGCCGAACGCTGATGGGAGAGACTGGCTGGATTTGTTCCTGCATTATGCGTGTGGATCGTTCCTGCCCCCGGCTGACCCGACAGTACCTGTGTCCTGGGTACCTGCAAAGTGAAACACATATTGGGAGCGCAGATGAGAGCTGAGTTCATGACTCCACTGTCTCACAATTCATTTATATGAAGTATATTCACTCCAGTCTTTGGCCAAAAGAAGACTGCCAGAATGGCATACAAATATTATGAATAAGATAATTCCTGCCCTCAGACTTACAATCAAAAGGACCTCACACAGGTCTACGGCCATACTACCCTGAACACGCCCGATCTTGACAAAAGGACCTCACACAAAAGGAAAAGGGATTAGGAGGAGGAAGAAAAGCAATCTCAGGCACTAGTTACAGAGTTACACATAACACAGATGGTTTTCCAACCTTCCATGTTGCACATTGTGTGTTGAATTTATTTGTCTTCGTTTCCCATAGTGCAAAGAGAGAGTTGCTTGATCAGATGTAACAGAACATATCGCTGCGCCTATTAACACTGTCCGGTGTTTCCAGCACTGTCCTGTTGTTTCCGTTTAATTACTTTTATAGCATAGCAATTAGTATATCCGAAGGTCAGAGTTCCTAGATCTGATTACCGTAATGGAAGTGACTGCTGGTTAGATGCACCAAGGAGAACACTTGGTTGCTATATATAGCACCACCTACGTACATGGTGCTTGATAAATCCCTACCCAAGGGACGTGTTTTACCATCTAAAAATAAAGAAGAAAAACAACAGAGGAAGGGAAACAGAAGCAGGAGTCAGTGGGGTGAATACGTAATTATATCTTAAACACGCACTTCAGCTTTTTTGTAGTGGGACTAAACGGTTGCTCCAATGGCTTCCTAGAAAAGGCAAATGTTGAGGCGGGATTTGAAGGTAGTATGGGATAAGTTCTCACAAAGACGTTCTGGTAGGGCAGTCCCAGGGATATGAAGGAGAAAGGGCAAAGGAGAAAGGGTAGAGTTGCATAAAAGAGCATGAGATCTTTGGAGTGGTGGAGCTGGACAAGCAAAGGTTATTAGCTGGGTTGTGTCCATTTATAAAGCTGAGAATTTAAATTATTATTAACACTAAAATTTGTCACTGCTGTTGTTAAAAATAAAAAAGATTAGACGAATTTAAAAGAAATAAGGGGAGTGCAAGCTCATGAAGGGATTTTGAAAATCAGGAAGAGAAGCCTGTGCAAGATACAAAAGAAGAAAGAAAACCAATGTAGGGATTTAAGAATGAGAAAACTGCACCACCAAGTTATGAGAAAGTGGTAAAGAATTTTGGCATAAGAGTAGTGGATGGGTATGTGTAAGATTAAGGTGGAAGACCAGAGAGAATAAATGAGGAAGGCAGGGAAGGACAGACTTGAGGCTTGCAGAATCAACATGGAGATCTATCAACTGAAGCCAGGTTCAAAAGACATATGCTTAAAGAACATGGTGCTGCTGAGCAAAGGACTGGTTTTGAGGACTAAATCAATGAAGACAGCCACCCTCACCTCGAGAACCTTCATGCCCAGTTTGATGATAATATGGAAAGAGGCAGCCAAACTTACGCCGAAAAAGGCAAAGTCACACCAAAGTATATTTGAATCAAATGATGCCCAGCATCCAAACGTTGATGACAACCGTCACCCCCACATTGGGAACCCCCATGCCATGTTTGGTAATAATATATAGAGAGGCAGCTGAACCTAGGCCAAAAAAGTCACACCCAAGTCATGATTTGGTCCACCATCTTGATTCAAGATGGCACCTGCCATCCAAATGGTGACAAAGTTTGCTGCTCCCACCTTGGAAACCCTTTTGCCAAGTTTGGTGATGATATCTTGAAAGGTTGTTATTATTATTAGTAGTAGTAGTAGTACCCCGCCCATCTGCCTGGGTGTCCCCAACCACTCTGGGCGACTTCCAACAAAGATTAAAAATACATTAAAATGTCACACATTAAAAACTTCCCAAACAGGGCTGCCTTCAGATGTCTTTTAAACGTGAGATAGTTGTTTATTTCTTTGACATCTGGTGGGAGGGCGTTCCACAGGGCGGGTGCCACTACCGAGAAGGCCCTCTGCCTGGTTCCCCTGTAGCTTTGCTTCTCGCAATGAGGGAACCACCAGAAGGCCCTTGGTGCTGGACCTCAGTGTCCGGGCAGAACGATGGGGGTGGAGACGCTCCTTCAGGTATACTGGGTAGCTGAACCTAGGCCAAAAAACGGGCAAAGTCACACCAAACTGACATTTTGGACTGCCATCTTGTGTGAAAATGGTGTCTGGCATCCAAACTTTGATGATGACCACCTGCTCCTGGTCAGGAACCCTCATGCCAAGTTTGGTGGAGATATCTCAAGATGTGGCCAAACCTATGGACAACCACATCTATGACTCTATTATTCTGTGCAATGGACAAACCACTTTCCAAAATCTACAGTAGATGATACCGGTAGTTATTTCCAAATGGGGATACTCAAAGTGGCTAATAAAAATAATAAATAAAACAAAAATATTAATAGTAGTAGTAGTAACAATAATGATTGCTGTTTTTCAAGGTTTCTCTCAACTTTCCTACTAACCTTGCATACACAGATTTTAATTCATTAGTATGTATAATTTTAAATACTGTATTCGGGTATAGAAAACCAAAACCTTCCCAGAAGAAAAACTTAGCCAAAAACTTCATTTGGCCAAGAAGAAAGTGCCCTGCTGATGACTCCAATACAGTTTTAATTGGACAAGAAATAGAAATTAACTGTGTCTGTTAACTCTCCTGAAGGTGGCATGATAAGTAATCTTGTCTTGTCTAAAAATAGAACCAAGTGTTGGTTAATCTGAAACACAGGATGAATACAAATTGTGATGAAATAGATTCTGAGAGAAGAAAAATGCAGGAAAGTCAGGAGAGAACAAAGGGAAATGCCCATCATAATCTTAAATAAATACCAATTTGAAAATGAAGAACATTTTGATTTATTTTTTTTAAACCAATAAGGCAGTCCAGAAAGGGGTGGCAACTAAAAAAATTAACCAAATCTTTCTTGCAAGTCTATGTGGGGGGAAATATATGGAGAAGGCAGGCAGGTAAAATAAAAAAATAAAAATGATTTTCTCTGTGTTTTTCTTCCCCTCTTAACATCTTCACTTAGGCTTCCTTATTCCTTAGAGCAGGTTTAGGTAGCTGCTTCCATATCAGCCTCTGCTTTAGGTTGGAAATGCCTGGCTCCCCACCCCACCCCGCACACTTATGACTTGTGGAGAAGCAGCTGTCAGGTTGCTTCCCACCTCTCCTGACTGTTTCAAAGCACTCTGAGGCTGGATCATTTTAACTGTGAAGCACCACAGGATCTAAAGTTAGCACTGCATCCCCATCTACTCTCTACCCCCTCCCTTTTGTTATTTCCCTTCACTGTTGGCCCAAAGCTTTTCCTGAACATGTGCACATCTCCAAAGTAGCAGGCTATCCCATCCTTCCATTGTTGGATACAAGGGACCAAGTACCTGGCATACAGTGTGTTCTGTGTGGGGTTGCATTCCCCCTGAATGATCAGGTATGTAGCCTTCAGTTACATCTAACCCTACAGATGCCTGAATGTCACACTTGAACCTGCATCAGTTGGTAGTAAACCACTGGTGGCTCTTCCTGGGTAAACATGAGTTTGCCACAAGTATTCATGCCCTGTTAACACCCAGTTAACAGCCTGTGCATTGGAATACCTGTGAAAACCTTCAGGAAAGCAGTCCTATACACACTTTTAGGGACGCAGGTGGCGCTGTGGTCTAAACCACTGAACCTCTTGGGCTTGCCGGATTGGGAGGTCAGCAGTTCGAATCCGCACAATGGGGTGAGCTCCTGTTGCTCTGTCCCAACTCCTGCCAATCTAGCCATTCGAAAGCACACCAGTGCAAGTAAATAAATAGGTACTGCTGTGGCTAGAAGGTAAATGGCGTTTACGTGCACTCTGGTTTCTGTCACGGTGTTCTGTTGTGCCAGAAGCAGTTTAGTTATGCTGGCCACATGACCTGGAAAGCTGTCTGTGGACAAACGCCGGCTCCCTTGGCCTGAAAGTGAGATGAGCACCACAACCCCATTGTCGCTTTGGACTGGACTTAACCGTCCAGGGGTCCTTTACCTTTACCTTTTATATACACTTTTATGGGAGTGAGTCTCACTGAACTCAATGAGTGGGCGGGGGGGGGGGACGACGAGTAGACACAGAATCATAGTTCAGGGATGGGGAAGCTGTGGTTCTCCAGATGGTGCTGAACTACAACTCATATCAGTTTCAGCCAGCATGTCCAATAGTCAGGAATGATGGGCACTGGAATACTATACTGATGCAGCGTGTTAACTATTGTATTTTAACTGTTGCAGGCCAATAATTAAGTACATGTGGCATACAAATATTTTCAGTGAAGAAAATTAAGAAGTGAATGTGGCCCTTGAGACACTGTTATCTGTATCCCCTATTAAAGGTAAAGGGACCCCTGACCATTAGGTCCAGTCGTGACCGACTCTGGGGTTGCACGCTCATCTCGCATCATTGGCCGAGGGAGCCGGCGTATAGCTTCCAGGTCATGTGGCCAGCATGACAAAGCCGCTTCTGGCAAACCAGAGCAGCACATGGAAACGCTGTTTACCTTCCCGCTGTAGCGGTTCCTATTTATCTACTTGCATTTTGATGTGCTTTTGAACTGCTAGGTTGGCAGGAGCTGGGACCAAGCAATGGGAGCTCACCCCATCACAGGGATTCGAACCGTCGACCTTCTGATCAGCAAGCCCTAGGCTCAGTGGTTTAACCACAGCGCCACCTGGGTCCCTCGGTATCACCTATTATTTTTAACTAATTTGGGAACGCACTGCTGCCCATTACAGTATTCAGTACTGTACAATGTTCACAATTTTTTTTTGTACATTAAGGTCGATTTATTTGCAAGAGGCAGCCATCAGAGAGTCTTCTCACATTCCCAGCTGTGAGGCTGATTTTAAACTGCGTGAGCCCCGTAGTTGAGTGGCAAAAAATGATTGGGTGGTAGACGTGTGCAGGGTGGCTTCAGATTATTGGGCAGTGACTTCATATCTGTCACCCACTTTATTTTTATATTTGTCCACGTGTTTATCTCCTACTGGATATACTGTATACAATTAGTCTTATCATGGACTCCTGTTGATTGTGGTTTGGATGAATTTCTCTAAGCAGGGAGATAGCAAAATAAATAAGCAACACAAATGATGGTGCTGGAAACACAGCTAGACAGTGAACACTTTGCTGGGCTGCCAGAGTGAGTAAAGAGATTTCATGTTTAAAGAAGGAAGGCCATCTGTGCATATCTGCCAACTCTTCCTGCTTCCCTAGAAGACCCCAGATCTTAAGGCTAATCTTCATCCCTTTGCACAATGACCGCCTGCTTGCATTATTTTGCTTCCCCTCCCCACCTGTCCGTGGAAAGCTTTGACTAGAATGTCCTACTGATTAAGAATGTCCCATTTTAGCTTCTTGTACCACATAACATGCACAGGTGATGGTGTTCCAGTAAAATACATCCTCCCAATGAAACATTACTTGTTTGTGGAATTGCTGTGGCACAATGGTCTGTGCAAGCAAATGTGTGGGTGTTTTGTTTTTAGCACAGACTATAAGAAGAGTATTACTGGAGCAGATCAAGGGTCCAGCATTCTGTTCCCACAGGGGTGAATTGGATGCCTAAGGGAAGCTCACCAATAGGACAAAAACGCACTAGCGCTCTCTGCACTTGTGATTCCTAGCAACTGGTATTTAGAGGTATACCAGTTCTGCAAGTTGGCAGGAAAAGTATTGCACATAATTGTTTGGTCGATCATCATATCGCACGTGCCAGTCAATCACTTCCCTCCTGCTTTCTTGAGGAGGACTGCAGCTCTCCCCCCCCCCGTTTTTTCCAGAAAACTCCATATCCACAAGGGGACAAATTAACTTTTACTGGTGTTTTTGTGGCACTTCAAATATATTATAAAAGGCAGACAGTCTGCCTGAAAAGGGGAAGTGGAGAGAGAGGAGGAAGTAAGCCTGCTGACTAAATCAGTGTTTAAATTATTGGTGGGTGCATCTGTTAATTACGTTGTAAAAGCAGGAGAGCAGGGGACTGAGCTCACACGGCAAGAGGAAAAAATTTCCCCCGTTTCTCAAAGCTTCTCCTCTTACCTGATTCCAGCAAGGGGGCTACTGGGAGCTTAGAAGCAACTGTGTCAAGCACCTGGACCAGAATCCTGTTACAAAGGGTTACCTGGGTAACTATCAACAGAGTTGCCTGAAGCCTTGACGGAGGCACTGCCACCCTTTCTTTGTCTGTGTTCCCACTCCCATTTACTCACTGGATGGCCTTTGGCCAGTCGCTATCTCTCAACCTAATTGACTGCACAGGGTTGTTATGAGCATAAAATGAGAAGGGAAAGAAAACACACAGAGCTCCTTGGAGGAAAGGAGGATCTGAATTTAACAGTAAAATAAAACACACTCACCCACACCCCTCTTATGCTAAATTAACTTGCCAGGCAGGGATAACTTCAACCAGTGACAGGTCCCCCGCTCCCTTACTCAGTTCCTTCCAACCTTATGTCCCTGCTTTAATAATAAAAAGGCTCCTGTGAAAACAGTGATGATTATTATAAACAAATCCATTTCCTGTTCAATGTAATCTGCTAGAGTCATTGCCTCCTGCCTACTTGTTTCCTAATGCCAAAATGGCCCACAGTCTTTGGGTTTCAGATTCTGGATTCAAATAACTCTCTGGCTCTGTTCAGAAGCCTCAGCGCAGAGACTTAGTTTATGTCAACAGGCTTGCAAAACTGCGTCACCGTTCTTGAATCCTTTCCAGGTTACACTTTGTACTCTAATAATTCATTCCTACGGCACCTAGGTCTGTATTTTCTGTGCAAGCCTCGGAGAATGCTTTGCAAAAGAAAAAGCCACAGGAGACAGGCATTAGCAAAGATTATGAAATACCAGTGGCTATGTACAATTTGAGACATCTGACAGGTACAGGAGACCAGCCCAGAAAAACACACAACTAATTCCAGATAGCCTCAGAATTGGGGCGGGGGGAGAAGGACCTGTCAATTTGAAGTAGGGTGAAATTTAAAGTTTCATCAAGCCTATTTTTTTCCTGTTTCATTGCAGAGATCATTGCTTATGCTGTCACTGGGGCACAGTTGGGGGGATGTTTCCAACTTAATGTAGACTTAGAAAATCTTTCAATTAAAAAAATGTTCACACACCTTTTGTATTCCTTTTTTGTTAAATGTAATAATATTTAGTTATAGCACTGTTTTGAGCCAGGTGATGAAGCGAGGGGGTAGCTGTAGATAGGTACTCGGAATATGTTCAGATTTACTTGTGTTTCTTTAAACTGGGGGCAAATTGTGAAGATCAGGGAAAGATAGTGGTCTTGACTGGCCTTGGAAAATATTATTATATTATATTATTAATATTCCACCTTCTTCCTTGATGCAGCTCAAGGCAGCTTAGGAAAAGCTAAAACATATAAAAAGCAATCATTTAAAAAAACAATTAAACATGCACAGGATTACAATGTAACACATTATGTTAGGCATGGGAGGAAAAAGTAAGTTTAAGAGAAGCACATATACTCCCTTCTCTGATGAAAACCAGCTCCTGTAGTTAACACAACAAGTAGAAGAGGGGCTCAAAAAGCAAAGGTGACTCTTAAACTGGCATGTGTGAATTGTCCACAAGTTAGCAAATAAGTAAACTTATGTACCCTCTGAAAGCATCAGGGTTGCTGCATTATGAAAGCAGTATTAGATGGCACCTGTCATGAATCGAACTGAACTGAACTGAAGCCTTGTTTCAGTACTCCAGTTGGGCTTGGCAGTTGCTCTAGGGATTAAATTATTTAAAGCCTTCAGCTGGCCAGTGTAGGCAAGCAATAGCTTATAAAATACTTAATCTATTTCTTCAAAACTCGTCATAGGTTTGCTTTACTTGGACTGTAAAACTTTATGCAACTGTCATCTGCTATTGCTGATTTTCTTTTGCAGATACGTTATATATGGAATATATTTTTATTTCTGAAACATTTGTCTTGCCTGCCTCACGTTAATTTAGAAAACAAGAGGAAATATAAGTTCGTTGAATCTAGTCCTTCAAAATTTATTTCTGTAAGGCCAGATCCTTCCAATGTCTTCCTGTGCAATTCTTCTATCATCATTTAATCACAAGTGCTTAAATGTGGTAAAATCTCTGAAATAAAAAAATATGACAAGCAATGTAAGTGTCTCGTACAGTGGCTAGCTAAACTGTGGTTATGGAAGACCCACATTTATAGTGATATCTTCATGACATTTCACCAACACTGCAAGATTTCCTGTGCAGAAGAATGAGACATGTTTGCTTAACATCTGACTTCCTGCAATATATATTTGTTTCTAGAGAGCAAATGGTAAGTAACAGATATGAAGTGGAGACAGAAGCAATCTGGAGAGCTCCTCACCACAGGATTAATTGGGTAAAGCCTCTTAGGTTTGATTAGCCATTACTTAGATCTCTCAATTCTTCCCCTACCCTACCCCCACCATTGCTTGTTCCTATAAATGACTTTTCCTGTCACAATCTATTAGGTTGGTTTACATTCACTACCATAGCATTTTTTTTTCAGAATCAAACAGAAATATAACAGATTAAGAGCCACTTTGCAGAGTATGCTTTCCCTACACATGAAACACTTTCATATGAAAGCATGAAACGCATGTGAGGTTGATTGCATCTGGCTGAAGGTGCACCTCATGGAAGGCTTCTATTGGCTGTGGCTTTTCAGAATGTGCATCAGAGAACATATTTAGGTGTATGCAATTAATGACAACGTACACACACTGTTTTCCTTTTAATGGGGCAGTAGTCCTAGATGTATATCAGGCACCCCCAAACTGTGGTCCTCCAGATGTTTTGGCCTACAACTCCCATGATCCCTAGCTAACAGGACCAGTGGTCGGGGAAGATGGGAATTTTAGTCCAAAACATCTGGAGGGCCGAAGTTTGGGGATGCCTGATGTATATCCTTTCACAGAATATAGCAGAGTATATTTTTCTGTACTATTTTTATACCTTTTAAGGTTTAATTAAGAAACACGAATTCAGATAAATTTAGACAAAGTTTTAAAATAACAGTCCAGGGCACTTCCAGACTGTTGCTTATTTTCCAGTCGGATTCAATCACATTCAATCCAGCCAGATTCAATCGCATTCTGGAAATTCAGGTTGGACAACCGTAGTTGAATTGTAGTCTTGTACAATAAAGCCACGCCCCCCAAATATTTTTTTAGCAAAAAGGAAAGTGATGGGGAAATGCACAAAAATGCATGAGATGCTTTGATGCAAGGTCCAGCCTCCAAACAAACCAATCAGAGTGAATGCTCTTTAAACAGCCAACGTGGTCTAATCTCCTTGCAATCAAATCAGATTGAATGCCCAATAAACAGGTCGTCTGGAAGCAGCCCCAGACAGCAGACCAAATAGGATCAATATAATTATTTAAAGTACTTCTTTCAAAAGCAAGCAAGCCCAAAATTGTAGATGGGAGGCATTTGGGTGACCTTCTCCCAGGAGGTCCTCCTGCAGCCCGTTGTTTGAAAGTCTTGCTCTACTAGTTGTAAGATCTTGCCTCACTAGAGGATGTCCACAGTATGGCAGTATACATACATAATGGCATCCTGCAAATACAGCCAGAGTGCTTCAAACAGGCCTTTTCTATCTAACAGACTTGAGGTGCATCATTTATATATGCAGCTAATTGGACTGCATCTTCTAAAATTGGCAAGCTACACAGTGCTGGAAGATACAGTCCTCTTCCCATTATGAGGTAAGATGTGCATTCCACCTTTTAAGACTAATAGTAAAGCCAGTTAAAGGAAACTTTGAACAATAAATTGTTTTATGACATGCCTGCTAAATACATGGGGCTTTGTACCTGCCACCACAATGAATTCTGCTGCTACTCTGTGTGTGTCCCCTTGTAGCCAGGCTTGGCTGGGTTAGATTGGAGAATGTTACCTTTCTCTTTGAAGAAGTGTGCATGCACACGAAAGCTCATACCAAAATAAAAACTTAGTTGGTCTTTAAGGTGCTACTGAAGGAATTTTTTTCTATTTTGCTTCGACTCAGACCAACACGGCTACCTACCTGTAACCTTTCTCTTTGCTTTTTTCCCTTCTCTTCTTCTCCCCAATCCTCCCCTCCTCTCCTTCATTTCTTGCCTAGTTAACACATTCCTCTGAGTAACTGAAAGTATCTTACCCATTTATTCCTTATATGATTAAAGGAAGAAGGCACCATATTGGCAATAAAGTATTGTGATCTCACCTGTTACCTGGAGCATTCACATATGCTAGCGGAGCTACTGAATATGAGAAAGCAATATTTGTTGTTGTTGTTTAGTCGTGTCCGACTCTTCGTGACCCCATGGACCATAGCACGCCAGCAATATTACGCATGTTAAACCATGGTTTAGGGTTACAAGGAGAAGACTGTGCATGATATACCTTCCTCTTCTGGTGCAGTGCCAAGAGACATTCTGAGTCTTCCACTTCTGTTTTTGCAGCTTAGATCTGAACCCATACAAACTGTAGTAAATTAACTGTAGTTACTAAAACAAGATAACTTCAAACAGTGGTGTATGAAGCTGGCTTGTTTTAGTAAACATTAGTTAGGTATTAGACACTGTTTAAGGTTCAAATGTAATGCTAAGCAATGGTTGATCAAAAATAGAAATGTAAATTTGTATCCCCACACAGCAGCATTTGAGGAGGAGAAAGGATGAGTTCACATGAGTTCAAGGCTTGAACAGGCTTGTCATAATGCTAAATCATACTTGTGTTATTTTCAAATGCAGCCATTATACATTTTAAGCGTTCACATGTAATAGCAGACTAGAAAACTGGACATTTAGGTACCATTATCTTTTCTTTAAATACATCACTTGCCACTTAGTTTGCTCTTTACATGGAAAACAAGCAGGGATTGTAACATGACTGAATGGTAATAATATTTTTTGCTTTGTAAAGTCTCCAGCAGAAAACAAATACCTATACAAGTGACTTAAATGTAGGTGAGCATAATTTAGTGAATATATTTTCAACATAAGCTAACATTTTGAAGTATGTTCATTAATAAAATCTTGTCTTTTGAAAATGGTAGATTTAAGATTACAACAACTTAGTTTTATTAAGTTTAAATGAGGGTCAGCCACTCAAAGAATTTTTACTGGTACAGTACATGTAGATACTTTAATTCCCTATAATAGAAGCTGTCTGTCAAGTCAGAATTAATGGAGGTGGTATGACATTCCAAAGCAATGAGTTTCACAGAAGTTTCAATATAAAGGAGCCCTTATGGTGTTTGTGAAGAACTTTGCACAATTCAAAATGATATTAAACTGAATACTTTTTTTGTTTATACCCTAGCTGTGCTATGTTGTAAAATAAGAGCACAAAACTATGTGTACCTACAAAGGAGTAAGCTCCACTGTAATCAGTGACCCAGTTTGCATGTAATGCTAAGCCAATTCCGTGTCTTATCATGAATAAGCAAATGTGCGGCATTCTGGAGCAAAGATTTTGGCTGCTGTACTGCTTGCGTTTGGCTTAGTGTTATGTCCAAATCTGGGCTAATGGTTTGTCTCACTCCAGACAAACAATGAGCTATAACTGAGGTTTATTCTTGGTTACTGGTCCTGGTTTGTCTCCTGGGGGAGACAAATCACAAGCCTGGCTTTGGACATCAGGTTAAGCTAAACCATGGCTTAGCCTTGGGTAGCATGGTGGCAGCAGGACCAGGGGAGGAAGCAGCTGTGATCTTTGCTCATATGTTCACTCTAAGCTGTGGTTTAGCTTAGCATTATATGTGAACTGGGCCAGTAGAACTAAACGCATAGAGGATCAGGTTGCAAGTGTATCACTTTAATTTAAAACTAATCTCAGAGCTGCTTAATGCATGAAGAATTAAGCTAAAATATATAAATCACCAAAATTGTAAAATAGTAAACTAAGGTTGCAATTTAGTTGAACTCAGTGGAACTTACTTCTGAGTAGACATGTATCAGATATGCTATAAGTTATGTACTCTTTAAAATAGTGTAAACATATATAGCCCAAAAACTGAGTTCTTTTTAAACAGCAACAGGAAAAGGAAAACAATAGGCTTGAGGGTGTGTGATCTTATTTGGTCATGCTAGCGAAAATCTATTATTTATGTGTGGGAATTCCAGACGGCAAGGAGCATAACATACCTGCAGTATCTTATGAATAAGGGCAAGAAGACTGGATTATTTTATGAATGTTTAAACCAGTTGGCTCGCTCATCAGAATTTATAAAATCTTTTAATTTCATTCTTTCAAAACAAAGACTATGAATATGGTGCAAGATCTCATCTATATGTGCCTGTATCTCCAAACCTCCTAGCTAGTGTCTTGTGCTATAGTTGTACCTTGGATCCTGAATGCCTTGCGAGTTGAACGTTTTGGAAGTTAAACAGACTTCCAGAATGGATTCTGTTCGACTTCCGAGGTACCACTGTACTTACTTCCCATACTGCTCTTGTGCTGCCCTTTCATTTACAGGTAGGTAAAGGTAAAGGGACCCCTGACCTTTAGGTCCAGTCACGGACAACTCTGGGGTTGCATGCTCATCTCGCTTTATTGGCCGAGGGAGCCTGCATACAGCTTCCAGGTCATGTGGCCAGCATGACAAAGCCGCTTCTGGCGAACCAGAGCAGTGCACAGAAACCCCGTTTACCTTCCCGCTGTAGTGGTACCTATTTATCTACTTGCACTTTGACGCGCTTTCGAACTGCTAGGTTGGCAGGAGTAGGGACCGAGCAACGGGAGCTCACCCCATTATGGTGATTTGAACCGCCGACCTTCTGATCGGCAAGCCCTAGGCTCTGTGGTTTAACCCACAGCGCCAACCACGTCCCATTACAGGTAGGAGGCTCACACAAATCATCATAGCAAGAGAGAGAATCCACTATGTGAGTCATATGTGTTCTGAATGGCCCCCAGTAGAAGATGCTGAGAAAAATGATGGAGCAAATGCCTGAGAAGCTGGAGCTGGTTTGCACATCAGTCCACTACGTCTCTCTCATGTTCCTTCACTACTAAGAGAAAATGGCTTGGAGTATGCCAGCTTCCCCCAACCTGGCATGCTTCAGCTGATTTGGATTACAACTCTCCAGGATGACAGTTTTCGTCTAAGAGTCTGGGGAAGGCTCTAGCATGATTAGAAGGAAAGTGAGTGATAACAGCGACTAGAGAGTGTGGTAAGAATTTACCTCTATACCACTGGTCCTAGCCCAGGTGAGGGAACAAACCTTTAAATAATCACACAACCAAAGGAATATCAAGGTTTGTACGTAATCGTGTAAATAAAATGTGACATGAAGTTGTAGAATTTGGAACAACAATCCTTATCCTATGGTAATCAGAAGTGTTTTTTGCAAACATCCAACATCTATGTATATAGCATTTTTTCCTGGTAAAGATTAAAATGTTTCATCTTAGCATTCTTTTTGTGTGTTTTTCCAGGGTTTTTTTTTTAGGGTACTTGGGAAACCCACTTTTTATTTCATTTCAAATATATTTGCTGCCATCAGATAATTGGTAGCTGTTGTAACAAACAGGGAGGTTCCCAGTTCCAAGGGCAACCCTGCAGAGTACGGTTCCTTTGGGGAACCCACACTAGTCCTTTCTTTCTGCTACCACAGCCTGCTTATGTGTCACCTAGGGCAAGGACAGGGTTCCCAGTGCCTTACTGTGGTATCCTCTAGTGCAGGGAAGCAGCCAGATGAATTCTAAGTGCCTGGCTTGCCAACTTGCCATCCCATCTCCCCACCACTCTCCCTGTAGTGGAGCCAGTAGCATAGCCATAAGCAGTCCTAAGGTAAAGGTAAAGGTAAAGGGACCCCTGACCATTAGGTCCAGTCGCGACCGACTCTGGGGTTGAGGCGCTCATTTCGCGTTAATGGCCAAGGGAGCCAGCGTACAGCTTTCAGGTCATGTGGCCAGCATGACTAAGCCGCTTCTGGTGAACCAGAGCAGCGCATGGAAACGCCGTTTACCTTCCCGCTGTAGCGGTACCTATTTATCAACTTGCCCTTTGATGTGCTTTCAAACTGCTAGGTTGGCAAGAGCAGGGACCGAGCAATGGGAGCTCACCACGTTGCGGGGATTCGAACCGCTGACCTTCTGATCGGCAAGCCCTAGGCTCTGTGGTTTAACCCACAGCGCCACCCGCGTCCGGAGTCCTAAGGTATACAGGAGATTAACCAGCCCTGAGTGTGTTCAGAAACCAGTGTAGCTCAGGAATCGAATTAGGCAATTTATTCAAATTGAGTATAGGGTAAAAACAGAGGGAGGGGGGAAAATAGCAAGTATGCAGCTCAAAATTGACATAAATCACCATATCAAAAGATTGGTCTAATTAATCCTATGCTTAATCCAGACTAACGTACAAATTTACTTTCAATGGTCTAGTGATGGCAGCTTCAGGGATCAGTTACAGGTTGTCCATGGCCAATTTAAAGGGGTTTCTTCCAGATAATCATAAGCATCAGCAGGAAGAGGTTTGACACCCTCCTGGGAGCTGGGGAAGATAACAGAAAACCCCTGGGAGCAGGGATGACACCTCCCAGGAGCAGAAGGAGTTAGTTATCACTGTTGAAGGCTGTTACCTGGATTTCTGTCTCTTTTAGATATATAGGCCCACTTCACAAGGCATGGTCAGTGTGTGCATCTGTTGTGGGGGGACAGGGGTAGGCAGTGCAACCCCATGACCCTATCATGTATTTATTCAACGTGAGAGACTTTAAGTGACACCCCAACCCTATAATACGGATAGAGTCCTTGAAGAGCATGGTTCTCAGGTGTCTTGCACAATGTTTATTAATAAAATATTAGAGGATTTCAATCCATTGATTGATTCCAAAACTAAGTTATGTTCCTACTTCATCTTTTGTTTTGAAAGATTGCATTGGCGGCAATTCTGAAAAACTTTATTGAAAAGCACAGGGGATAGATATGCTGCCCAGTTATGCTGTCTTTCTCTAGATGGTTAATTTTTGTTTCCCTTTTTAAAAAATGTGGCACAGTTGTGTTGTGAAAATAGTTTGGTCCGGAAGGGTTACATTCTTTCTGTAGTAGCTCATGTTGTTTCAGCATGTTATGGAAAATTCTGCTGTGTAGAGAAAGTTACAACCACTCTAACGTTTAAGCATACTGTTTGGTATGCCAGATCGTTATGAGCCAAAAGAAAACCGATTGGGCAAATCTGTGTGGGGAGAAATAGCAAGTATGCAGCTCAAAACGGACATAAATCACCATATCAGAATATTGGTCAAATTAATCCTACACTTAATCCAGACTAACATACAAACTAATTTCTTACTGCAGCTCCATAATTCTGAATTGGATTTAAACAAAACAACAACAACAACAACAACAAACATCAACCTCAACACCTAAACACATTTGCTGGATAATAACTCTCCGTCTCTCATTGTTAGAAAAACCAACCCTAAAAACAAGTGGCAACAGCCGCACTTTCATTTTAGATATCTTTGGGAGCAAGTACAGTCTTTGTTATGTCTGGCATCGTAATGTTCTTGTCCATGATTAGAACCCACTAGACAACACAGCAATAAATTGTATTTTTATTACGAAAGCTAGTAGCACTGGTATATAACATCATGCATGGTGTGAAGAAAGTGGATAGAGACGGTTTTCCCACTCTCCCATACTACTAGAACTTGGGGACATCCATTGAAACCGAATGGTGGAAGATTCAAGATGGACAAGAGAAAGTACTATTTCACGTTTCATACGACGCTATGAAATCCACTCCCTTAAGAGCTAGTGATGGTCACCAACTTGGGTGGCTGTAAAAGATAAGGCTATCAAGTGTATGTAACTAAGCCAGCTATGTTCTACAAACATTGTTAGAAGCAGTAAAGCCTCTGAAGTCTGAACAGCAGCTGCTGGGAATCACAGGTGGGGAAGAGTGCTGCTGTGCTTAAGTCCTGCTTTGGGCTTCCCATAGGCATCTGGTTGGCCACTGAGAGAACAGGCTGCTGGACAAGATGGGTCATTTGCCTGGTTCAGAAGGCTCTTGTTAGGTTCCTGCTGGTGGAAGAACGTATCCCAATATATATATATCCCAATTCTAGCCAAACTGCTCTGTTTTTCACATTCTTTTCTATTTGAACTCCTACTTACAAAATTTTACATTGCACAAGTTTGCAACAAAACTGCAAACATTTCTCCATGTGCAGTGGGGGAGGAAGGAGGGCTTGCAGGATGTGTGGTATTAACTTCCCTTTGTACACAATTTATTTTCCAGTCGTTGGACCAGCTCCTGACTTAGGACCTTACATGCCAATCTATTTTAGAATCCAATATCCTTGGCTCTCAAGGCAGTCGATCTTGATTGGGGGGTGGGGGGCAGAGGTCAAAACTGTTCTAGCTGCTAGGAGCCTAGCTAGCATAGCAACAACGGCTCCGCATTCAGAAGCTTATTAAAAAATAGCTCAGGAAAACATTACTATTTATATGTATTAAACAGAATCTTGATTAATATTAACCAAGAAATGAGGGGAAGGAAAACCTACATTCAGTTTAGAGCCAGATGATTTAGGACTCCCTTCCTTCCCACAAAGGCAAGATTAGTCCCCAAGATTAGCAAATTGCTTCCCCCACCCAGACAAGAGAGAACTTCAGCAGCTATTAAAGGTACAAGAGACATGAAGCCTTTACTTTTTTCTTTTTTCTTTTTAACCTAGCCACCATACGAGAAGTCTGCTTCTACTGTTCTGTGGCTACAGAAGGAAGAGGAGAGTGAGGACCAAACCAGATATCTGCATTTTACATTCACATTTTTTAAAAAATGCAAATAGTATCAGTTCTTTTTTAATTAGAATTTCAGAATGCAGGAAAAGGAAGAATTTAGCCCCATCATACCTTTCCCTGATCCTGAAGAATATCCCTCATTTAAAGCTTTAGGAGGATAAAACCCTGTGTTAGCTAAAGAAGGTGTGTAACCCTGTCTCTTCCTTCATTGTTTAATAAGTGATTGCATACAGGTTATAAAGTATTTTGTGGACCGTAACTGCAATCTGCTCCTATTGTTTTTGTGATATGATCCTTTCTGCTGAGCATCACATTACTTTGAGTGGGGATAGTGTGTTTTACTTTATCACAGACAGTCATGTTTCTCTTTGGAATAGGGTTAGGGTATTTGGGTTTGGAATTACTAAAAACATGGTCCTTTATGATGAAATTTGTTACCTTATAACATTAAAGGCATTTAACTCAAAATAAATAATGCATCTGCAGTATTTGCTAAGCAACTTTTTAATTTTCAAAATAGGTTAAAACTTTCTACTCCTGAAGAGTAGAAAGTAAATTGTACTAACCAGTTTAGTGGAAAATAGCCCTGTGCTAGAGCACATGTGGGTTAAACGACAGAGCCTAGGGCTTGCCAGTCAGAAGGTCGGCGGTTCGACGGTGAGCTCCCATTGCTTGGTCCCTGCTCCTGCTAACCTAGCAGTCCGAAAGCGCGTCAAAGTGCAAGTAGATAAATAGGTACCATTACAGTGGGAAGGTAAACAGTGTTTGCGTGTGCTGCTCTGGTTCGCCAGAAGCGGCTTTGTCATACTGGCCACATGACCTCGAAGCTGTACGCTGGCTCCCTCGGCCAATAACGCAAGATGAGCGCCGCAACCCCAGAGTCGGTCACGACTGGACCTAATGGTCAGGGGTCCCTTTACCTTTTAGAGCACATGTGGAAAGCCCCCAGGCTCAAATTTCCAAATGAATGTCAGATGACATAATAGGGTTAAAAAAGACCTCTGCCTGACATTCTGGAGAGTTTCTGCCAATCTTATTTCACAAGACTATGCTAGTGGGCCCAGTAGTGTGGGGGTGGGGGGCAGTGGAGCGGTTTCCCCCCAAAACTTTGATTTCCTAAAAAAAGTCCCCAGGTGCTGGTGGGGGTTGCTACACCACTGAGTGGACCAGCTTGATATGTTCAGTCACACCTAGGATTGGCTTCATTGCTGCAATTCTAAATGAGTTCACTGGAATATGTCTCCAAGTGAACTCAGTGAGACTTGCATATGAAAAGGCACATATAAGATTAGGCCAAATTCCTTATCCCCACCCCCACCCCTGCTTGTGCAAAGTTTAGAGGGTGGTATTCAACCAAGTTTTACTCAGAGTAGATCCAATGAAATTAATGAACATGACTAAATTAATCTCAATAGGTGTAGTCTGAGAAAAGCTTACCTGAATGCTATCCAAAGCTTGAATCACAACATTATTTTTTCCTTTGCCAAAAGGGTCTGACTTTGCAAAATGCCATGTATGTTGCAATTATGTATTTAAGCAAAAATGCATATGTATAATAGTGACATTTCTTCCTTGTGGTTGTGAATTGAGCAACTGGGAGTGAACAAAAAGAAATAATGGACTAACAGCACAATCTTATGCATGCCTCTTCAATATCAAAAATTCATTAATTCCATTTAGTCACCCAGTATTGTAAGGATTTCAGCCTAAGACCACACCAATGGTGGACTTTGGGGTCTGAAATTTCAGAGCAGAGTCCTGTGCAGCACCACTGAGGCTCCACACAGTGTGATCGAACCCATTGCACTCCCCTAAATCCATGGGAAAACATGTCACCCCCTGGATGGTTGTATTACAGCTCCCATTATCCTTGACCACTGGCAAAGCTGGCTGGGGCTGATGGGAATCCAACAGCATCTGAACACCACAGGTCTTCCATTTCTACTCTACTGAACATCATGGGACATATTTAAAGTAACAGGCTAAATGGCTGAATCTATCAAACAACAGGACTTACTTCCTAGTTAACATTAGCAGAATTGTGATATATGTATATGTTTCTAGCAGTGATCCCACTAAACACATCTAAGGATTATGCCATAGCATAGATGGTACACCAAGTGTACCTTTCAAATTTTCCTCATTCAACCCAATGCTGCCTGTTCTCTAAGGCTTGAAGTGTATAAACAGGTGGGCTTCACAAAGCTAGGGAAAGAGGAGAAAGGCAGGAGAGAACAAATGTGGGGTGCCTTTTACAATGAGCAGTTTGCTTACACGTGAGAAGAATCTCCCACCTGTTCCATAAGGATCCAGTTGCCATATCAAATTGCTAGATGGAAATGGTTAGATTCACAGCTTCGGTAGTATAAAAAAAAAGAAAAAAGAATGCAAAACAAGGAGAAGCAACCTGTTAGACCAGGTGCCTTGTGGTCTTGTTACAAAATGTTCTGGGAAGCGGGGGGGGGGGGACTTATATCTTCATTTCCACATATTAATTGCTGTTTCAACACTTCCCATCTTTACTGTGATCCTTTCTACATCAGTGATTAGCACTTCAGAAAGGGTTTAAAGTGGAAAATGATGGTTATCCATCCGCACTAATTTCCCCTTTGTAGTTAGCTATTAATTTATTTACTTTTATAATTATGCCTCCCATCACGCCAGAGCCACTTGCTTCAGTACACCGCTCTTTTAAGTCTTCCTTACCATGCCTTACTAAGACTCTTGTGACATTCTTAATTGAGTGACACATCCCTGCTGGATATGTTGGACGTGTGTATTTGGGTTGTGCTAATGAACTAAGTAGGTTATAATAGTTCTCTGATCAAACTAGGCCTTTTGCATAGTGATGCACAGTACTCTCTAATGGTCTTGGTGAGTAGCTCACTAAAATGAATGGGACCTCTTGCTAAGAACTATTCACTTTGCACCAGACTCTGAACGATTTAGCAGGCTTTTCTTATTTATTCCAATGTTTATGTTCACAAACAACCCTTACTGGATCTTTAATGCTTATTTGCCACTGATATTTATTAGTGCAATTCAATCCGCTGTAACAAGTCCAGAAAACAAGCTGTACATCCAACTGTTCCAGGTGGCCTCACTTTCCTAAACAGTATTTTAACAGTAGATCATTCCACTCTGGTGAAAGATCTTACTAGGATCATTCATTCCTGAATGTTAACACTGTTAGAGAATATTAGAACAAGGTCACACAATAGACACCAGAGTGGCATGGGAATTTTTGCACCCACTTTGCTGAAGGGAACGTAATAATGGCATTAATTGATGGGAAAGGCTTTGCCCTGTTATAATCCTTTTTTCCCTCCTGAGAAGCTCTAAGCACAGAACAGTTCATAGAAAAAAAAGAAGAAGAACTTGTAGAGTTGGAAAGGGATCCCAAGGGCCCAATTCCCTGTGGTGCAGGCATTGGAATCACAGCTTAAGGTACCTACCCAACCCGTGGGATAGCTCAGTGTCTCTTAATCTCAGTGTCATGGATTGAAGCCCCACATTGGACAAAAGATTCCTGCAATGCAGGGGGTTGGACTAGATGACCCTTGTGGTCCTTTCCAACTCTGCAATTCTGTGACTCAACCTCTATTTATAAACCTCCTATGAAGGAGAATTCCACCACCTTCCGAGGGAATCTGTTCCACCGACCAACAGCTCTTACCATTAAAAAGTTTTCCCTAATGTTTAGTCTGAATCTCTTTTCTTGTCATTTGAATTCCTTGGTTTGGGTCCCATGCTCTGGATCAACAGAAAACAAGCTTACTCCCTCTTCCATGTGACAGCCCTTTAGTTATTTGAAGATGGCTATCATATCACCTCTCAGTCTTCTCCTGATATGCCCCGCGGAGGACCTTAAGGTCCACAAATAACAACATTCTGGAGATTCTGAGCCATAAGGTGGTTAGATTGGTCTCAACTAGGGCCAGGGCCTTTTCAGTACTGGCCCCGACTTGGTGGAACGCTCTTTCACAGGAGACCAGGGCCCTGCGGATTTGTCATCTTTCCACAGGGCCTGCAAGACAGAGCTGTTCCGCCTGGCCTTTGGGTTGGATTCAGTCTGACCCCTGTGTTTTCCTCCCTCATGGTTTTGATTTATGGACTACTTAAAATGAGTATTTTAAATGCAGCATTTTTATTTTAAAATTGTATTTTAATCTGTATTTTAATTGTTTTCTTTTATTTTTTATTGTAATTTTATTGGTGTTAGCCGCCCTGAGCCCGGTTTTGACTGGGGAGGGCGGGGTATAAATAAATTATTATTATTATTATTATTATTATTATTATTATTATTCTCTACTCCAGGCTAAACATACCCAACTCCTTTGTGAGTGGGACACAGTGAAGGAGGTGACCTTGAGAGTATGAAGAGTATTGTCCTAGCACAACGAGGTGGGGGTGGGGATTGGCGTTGTATTTGTAAACCCTAAAAAAAACTTTATAGGAATTAAAATAATGATAACAAACTAAGCATGGGGAGGTGTGGAGATATATATATACCAACTCAGGGAAATATATGTTGGTTGTTTGCCTACCTGAAAATAAACTTGTAATACCAGTTTTTAAAAAGTTAATTCTGGGAGTATGAATTTTCTTGTAAGCCAAGCCCAGTAAATGTTGGTCTGAAGCTGCATGTTCTTTCCAGAATTCTTGTTTTGAAAACAAAGAAGCATAAATGGTTTGCAGTGGGTTGTTGTTTTCATTTCTAATGGATAAAAAAACACCTTAGGAGCTATTTTCTGACTTAGTGGATATTTACCGAGCTTCCTGCCAGCCTATAAATGTACGCACATGAACATGGTTACTCATTAGCTTTCTTTAGAAAATGAGGGGTAATAATCACTTGGCAAACTAGTTACAGTTTGCTATGTTTTAAATGAGCAGGAATAACAAAGGAATTGTTAAGGGATTTTCTTAGTCGTCTTGAGAGCTGTTTTTTTCAGAAAGGTCTAATACTATATGAATTTTAAAAGTATTACTTTGTTTACCACAAACTTAATGTAAATCTCCTATTGGGCAAGAACCTGGATGGATCAAGTCCTGTTAAGAGAAGGGGTGTTGGTGGTAGGAAGTGGTTTATGGGTATAAAAGCAGGGTGATGAAATATCCCCGTGTTTGGCCTCTGTGCTGCACAACAACAGGGAAGCTTTAGATACCACAGCTTGGACCTAAAGAAGGGCAACTTCCCTCCTTTCAGTAGCAGCTTCCTGGACCCTCAAAGATCTATGTCCTGGGACCACAGTGTGCGCACACAGAAGCATGCGACTTACTCACTGTCATACAATGCATGCACGCACACACAAACACTTTTCCAAGTCAGATGTGACAGGGTCTTTCTTTGTAAAGTGCACAGTGACTACTATTTAGATAATTCCCAATGGAATGATCAGAAAATTGTCCCCAGACCTGCCAGAATACCTTCTGAGAGTTCTTTGCTGCATATGTAAGATCACATCCCTCTTCTCTCATACAGATTTTTAGAAGTAAATGTGGATTAGAGTCTGTTCTGCACTCATAATAATGCATTGAAAGGCTGGGTGTGGGGGCAGAATCAACTGCTATATCACTTGTTAACTACCTGCAAGTCCACTTCACATATTAACAGTATTCTGGCACAAGACAAGTCCTGCATTCATGTGAACTGCTGTGTAGTGAACATGCATGTAGGATCATCATATATTACACTTTATATATATTATACTTTATATATATTACACTTTAGTCAGAGGAATTACAACATAGTAATGGGTTGTTGTTTTTCGAGATTTGAAACCCTATAAAGAAGTCCTATAAAGAACCCTATAAAGAAGTCCTGACTGAGAACAAAATATAGTAGGGAATTGTTATGTTTATGACCCAGTGTGCAATATGTGATCTGGATTTATGCATTTCGAACTAGATTGATTGGAATCTTTGGTTTCTATGGCTCTATAGTTGTGGGTATTTTGGCAGTTGGAGCAACTACGGCAGCTTATTAATGGTGCTCCCTAGTTAATAGTGTCTGTGGAAGCTCAATGTAGTACTGGAGCACTCACGAATTCATACATCGTCCCATCAAACGAACGTAAGAAAATCTAGTCTGCTGGATCATCTCATTCATCTTGTGCAGTTATCGTTTCCAAAAGTGTGGCTAGCCACAGATGCTGAAGTCTGTAAACAGGGCAGGAACATAACAGTTTCCCTAGTTCCTCCCCACTCCCCACTGTGTATTCAGAGGCATGTTGGTATAGGTGGTGGTTTATTTAGTGCTCATATGACTGAAAGCTGGGGTAAAACTAAGCTTTATTTCACCTGGGTCAAAGACCCAGTTTGGGACCCCCTCATGCACGTTTGCGTACACAGAGAGAGAGAGAGAAAGAGGGGGGGGGGCTGGGATCTTCTCTGGAGGCACCTCGGGTTAAAAAATTGGCTATTCTCTAATCCCCATTTAAAGGCAATCACCAAAAGGGATTCTCCAAATATCCATCTGCCATTTTTTTGTGATGGATCTGCTACTGCTGCGAGTCTCAGAGAAGTCTGGGATGTTTATTGGACTTGTGATACCTAGGCATAATGTTATTTAAATTATGACCAAAGCTGATAGTTTTCAGAAATGGGTGAATATCAGAGCCCTGGTCTTCTTCAAAAGGCAGCAGCTTGTGAACATGCTATGGTGAGAGGGGGAAAAGCCAATTTCTCAAAAGGCCTATTGTTTTTTTTTTAAAAGAATGAGAGTCATTCACTTCATAGCAGAAAGCACAACATGAACTATGCTTCAGAAGTAAGGATGTCAGATAAAACTGCAAAAGTAAGGGATCTTGCATGAAGATGAGCTAAAGTGGAGAGGTTCCAAATCAGGGATTTCTCTGAAAATCAGAGACCTCTGACAGCTTGTTTTGCTGAAAACAAGGTTTCAGGCGAGCTAATTCCTGGCACTATCTCTGCATGTTTTGCAATAGGTTAGTAATTTAGCTTCTCTGTCCTTCAGCCCTTCTTCTCTGAAGAGCATTCATGTGTAAAAAGCCTCTGTTGGGTAAAGGAAAAAAAATCTTACCTCTTAGTCAGATAATTTAACTGGGACGGTGAAAAGCTGACTGAGAGGAAAACATGGTAGGGCAAAGTAAGGCATGGCACAATTGGCACATAGTAAGCCTCTTAATATCACTGTTGAATTTGTCATCATTGCAACCTCTTCTTGTGAAAGGCTGTTCCTGGTGAGTTTTAGCAGAGCAATAAGCTGATGAAGGCAGGGCTGACCCAAGAAGAGCCTGCTGGATCCGGCCAATGGCCCATCTGGTCCAGCACCCTGTTCTCACAGTGGCCAACCAGATGTCTATGGGAAACCTGTAAGAAGGACCTCAGCACAAGAGCTCTCTCCCCTCCTGTGGTTTCCAGAAACTGGTATTCAAAAGCATTACTGCCTCCAGCTGTGGAGGCAGAACATAGCCATCATGGTTAGTAGCCATTGATAGCATTAAGAATTCGTCTTTAAAAGTTGTCCAAGTTGGTGGCCATATATGCCTCCTATAGCTTAACTATGTGGAGGTAGGGATGGGTGTCTGAAAAGCACAGCAATGCTTTTAAAAGTTTTGATCCAAACCGGGAGATGGCGGGAGACGTTAGGGCTCTGCTTCAGGCAGTCCCAGAGTGATTTGCCAGCAGGCACCACCCTTATTGTCCATTAGTGCCTGGTAAATACCTTGTTCATTTTGTTAAACTTTGTAGGGTGCATACACACCATACAGATAAAGCACACCCACCCAAGAATCTTGGGAACTGTGGTTTGTTAAGAACACTGGAAATTATAATTCAGTGAGGGATAAACTACAATTCTCAGAATTCTTTGGGGAAAAGTATGTTATAAATGTATTATTATTATTATTATATATTTTGTTTACTGCCCTTCATCTGATATGTACTATGTATGATATGTAAACAACACAGCCATAAATGCAACTTAAATCTTGCAGTTTGTTTTATACTTTTATGACATTGTGGCTTTTGGGCTATTATTTGTATTTACATTTTAATTGTGCTATTCCTCTAGTAAACTGCCCTTTGGGATGGTATAAAAAAACAAAAACATGTCTGTTTGGGCTTGCAGTAGGGAACACAGTGTAAGCAGTCAACATGGGCCCCAAAAGAAACATGGTGTTTAGCACAGAACCTAGAGTGGAAGATATTAGTAGCAATGGCTATGAGCAATGAAGACGCTGCCCTTGTTTATAGCACCCAGGTGCCTGAGACTAGCTCTAGTAAATACCTGGTAATTAACTTTTCTGTCTTATTCATCCATATAAGAACAGTGCATACATTTAAACGGAACAAAGAACACGCATCAGCCCACAGTTTTACTTTGCTTCTGCTCCAAAAGGAACAAGAGGTATGATGACTTTGTATATTTTAGTGTAGCTGTTGATCAGTTCCAGGCATATTTTGTTGTAGGCCCTTGTATGATATATTTATGTACCCCAATCTAGTTTGATTATGCACCAGTATCTAGTTATGCAGATGAAACGGGATTATGAGATTAAGAAATATAAATAAATACAAATACCTGTCTTCAGAATGTAGGTGCATGTTTATATGGGATATTAATAGACATGGCCAAGTTATATTTAAGTACTGCAACAATTGGTAGACAAATCCAAATCCTGTCTGAGCATGGAGGAGTGGTGTAGTCACCACTGCACCTATAGCACTATAGCTCACGCACACATGCACACACGCACACAATTACCAGTGCAACTGATGGGTTTGGACTGCACCCTGATTTTTTTTTTAAAAAAACACCAATAAATTCAAACATTTTCAAAGTTTAAGACTTGCCATATTTCTATCAGTGAATGAATAACAACCAGCCAACATTTTTGTATAACTGCTGCTTACGAGGAAAATATTGTTAATATATGATCATTTTAAATTTCTCAGTTTGGTGGGCTTCCCAGAGTCTGTGGGTCCTCATCTACTGCACAGCTTGTGCACCACTGACATGAATGGGAACCTAACTTTCTAGCTTTATTTCTGGTACCACTGAGTGGTCAATTCCTGCTTCTAAACTTCATCAAGGACTGCGAGCCTGTCAACAAGGATACTTTCTAGCTGCAGAACTAATGAACTTAATAGAACTTGAATAAATAAATAAATATTTCCAGTGCAAATGGAAGCATGAACTTTCAGCCCACAGTGTATAGAACTACTGTAAAATTGGGGCTATGCACACATCAGTGGCTTCGGATGCAGTGAGGTTGATTTTTCTCAGTACTTCAATTCACATTCTTACATTGCTGTACACAGTTGAGAGGGAGTAGGGATGTCTTCACCTGATTTGTGCTGATCTCCTGTCTGCTGAAGCTGCTATCTGCCCATGTGTCATCCGCTGTCTTAAATGTACCCACCCACAGATTGGAAGCTGGTTTGAGGGGTAGCGCATCAATCAGTAGCAGTTTCTCAAGAAACTACAGGATAACTATGGATTGCTGCTCAAGTGAAGTGTACTCAGCTTCAAACATGAGCGGTGGGAATGTGCTGGAGCCAAAGTAAGTGAAAATGGGCATAGCCAAGGGGGGGGAGCACCTGCCCTCCCCCCAGATCAAGTAAAACAATAGTACTTTTCTAATTGACCAATCAGGTCGGTTCTGCCTCCCCTAACAAAAGTCCTGGTCCCCCTAACAAAGTCTTGTTACCCCAACAAATCCTGGCTACGCCCATGTATATGGCCCACAAGAACTATTTGCAAATGCAAAGTGGGGCCAGTGTAAGATTCAAGTTTATTGCACACTTGGGAATGCACAAATGTGCATGGCGCTTGGCCAGAGTGTGCTTTTCAGGCTTTGTGGTGCAATTCTAATACCCTTACATCCATGGTTCCCAACAGAGGAGCAATTTGATTTGTAAGGGGGGCAATTGAGAATGAGTTATTAAGAGTTAATGGCTTCCTCCATGTCTACTTTTTGAATAATAAGAATTATATGGGGGGTGGGGCATCAGGATTTTAGAAATGCTTAGGTGAGGCATGGTAAAAAAAAAAAAGGTTGGGAACCACTGCCTTAGATGGAAGTAAGCCCTACTGAGCTTGGTAAGGTTTTTCTTTCTTCTGACTAAAGGTGCCCAGCGAGTTAGTCAGGCTACAGGTGTCTGGCAAGAAGACGACGCCCGGTGATCTGCATGTAACGGCGCTTCCTCCCCATTTTTGTTTCGTTGACCACCTCGGCGCTGTCGCTCGCCTACAGAGGTGCTTCTCTGCGAGAGGCCGCCGAGCAGCAGGGCCTGTGCCAAAGCAAGGCGAAGGACGCGCGCTCCTTTCCCAGAGAAAGAGGCGGGTTTAGAGGTCTGATTTCCAGCCAGGAGGCCGGCAGAAACCAGCCGGTGGCGCTGCAACTGCGGAAGAGGGCGGCCCGCCTATTCTCTCGTCAGGAGGGCCCCGCAGGCTGGAAACGGAACAGAGACATGTCGGAGCGGGGCTGAGGCTTCCTCACAGCCTCAGGAGCAAAGGGGGCGGCAGCAGCGGCGGGACAACGACGGAGCTGCCCCTAGGCCCCGCCACCGGAGCAGCAGCGGGGAGAGCCGCCGAAGTGGGCGGCGGCGGAGGAAGTGGAGGCTGCAGGAGTGGCGGCGGCGGCAGCGGAGGCAGCAGGCTGGATCCCTCCCCGGGAAGATGAGGCGGAGGCCCGGGGAGCTGAGCGGGCTGAGCTGGGGCGCGTTCCTCTCAGCCGCCAGGACAAGATGGCAGCGGCCGAGGAGGCGGCGGCAACAGCAGCAGCAGCCGCAGCAGCCAGAGGCTGAACCCGGCCTGGGAGGCGCCTCCTGGTAGTAGCGCTCTGGTCATGCCGAGGGCTGCTGCGGTGGTGGCGGCGGCGGGGACTGTAGCGCTGTTGGATCTGTGAAGGTGAGAGGCTGGGAGGAGGCGAGCGAGTGACCGAGCGACCCTTCTTCCCTGCTGAGCGGGCAGAGCGAAGCTGAAACGCCCCCCGTCCCCTCCCCTGCCCGCCACTATGTTTTGGGAGTTGTGAACAAAAACTGAGGGGGCTGAACAAGGTAACCAAATAAAAAAGCATTTTAATTCCCTCTCCCCCCCCTTTGGGTAAAAAGATCTCTCCACCTCCGAACTGGCAGTGGATCCCCGCCCCCCCTACATACCCCTGGCTTCGACATAAGGAGCTGGGGGCGCCCCGATCTTAGGCTGTAGGACGAATCCTGTAGGATCGGTCCGGGAAAGTGAGGTAGGTCAGGTTTTCTCGCCGTCAGCTGCCCCCTTTCCGGAACCAGGATTTGTTTGGGAGGGTTTCCCACCTCCCTCCCCTCCAAAAAGGGGGAAAGGAAGGCATGTTTTCTCGGAAGGAAATCCCTTTTGGGACTTCCGAAGAATTGTGCGCGGATTGCAAGCGTCAAGGAGACTAAATGTGCTTCCCGAATCTTATTTGCAGCTAGACGTTGAGTTAGGGCTATCTAGGAGCCTCTATAATTCCCTACCGGATTTGAGAGCTGGGATAGAAGAAATAGTACGAGAGTACCCGCGAGCATGTGCAGAGTTCTATTTATATTGTACACCCGCACCCGGTCCCCGTGATTCTGGGACTAGGAGGACCGGTTGCAAGGTAAGGGCATGATTTCTAAAACAGGGTTGAGTCCTGGCGTACTTCTTTTTACAAGTCAACTGCTGCCTGACATGGGGGCTTAACCTTCGCACGTCTTCTTGCTCCATCGGATGAAGCTGGTGACTCAGTAAAAAAAAAAAAGGCTTTTAAATGCTGAAGACGGAGCCACATTTTCTAAAACAAAAACAAAACCCACATTTCCCCTGTTGCCTTTTTTCCAGTGTAAATTGACGAAGTCGAATTAGGAAGACTGGGGCTTGCTGCCACCAACAGCTCTGAGAGCCAACAGATTAGTACTGTACTGTACACTGTATATAAATAGTTAAGCTCCATTTCGTAGTATCGCTCCCATTCTTGCTTTCTGTGGCGGTCTATTCCTTTGGCAACCAGAATTTTCTCTTTTGTGTGTCTCCCACCCGTTTGCACTTTTGCTAGATAAGCCTGTTCGGGCCTCTGTAAAACTAACCTTTAGGATCTCTGGATATGAAAGAAGAAATGTGACACGACTGCTCCGCTTGCAACTTGCTGGGGCAGCAGGAAGGCGTGGTCGCAAGCTACTCTAGTTACAAGGGATCATTGCTTTCCTTTGGGACTCGGGGGTAATTTGCAACTGTAGTTTTGGGAAAGTAATGTCTATTTCCATGTCAGAGAGGGGAAACGCCAACTTAAAATGGTACGTGAAGTGAACATTTGATACTGGCAGTAATTCAGAGCTAGGGGGGCTTAAAGTTGATGTAGAATTTAAAACTAATAATCACTTAGTCCTTGATTTCTTTTAAGTGAAATGCTGATATTTGTATTTTGTTTTCCCCCTTCATATCATGATATAGTATATTCACTGTAAAACAAAGTACTGTGAAATGATACTGTTTACTTTATCTAGCATTTTAGTTTGTCGTTTTTTGTTGCTTGGTGACAAGCTTAGATACTGATTTGAACAAGAACCATGTGGAGTCAAGGTTTATTGATTTTTAGATTTTAAATAACTTAAGTAAACATTAAAGTTTGATATCTGTTACAGGATTCCAGTGCTTTTAGTACCGCAGCTTTATACCCGAACACTTGTTTGGATAACTAATAACTTGTCACATTTTCAACAAGATTTAGGGGGCAATCCTAATCATGTCTACTCAGAAGTAAGTCCTGTTGAATTCAGTAGGACTTACTCCCAAGTAAGTGGGGTTGGGATTACACCCCAATGTGCTATGGCATTTACATTATTTCTCTCTTTCTAAAACCATATTCATCTAAATTTAATTTGGATAGACATTTTGTGCATGTTTTGTAGGCGCTAAAAATGTTGAGTTCTCTTGGCCAGAGATATTGGTGTCTTATTCTTGTGTGCCTTGTGAAACCAGATACTTGGATATGCATGTAGCTAATTTTGTAAATGCACTTATTTTAAGCCATGACTATGCACTAAGTGCTATATAAAGTGTACTGTTAATCATTGGCTCTTTGTTTTGTGGTGATCACGTCTGTTCCTTTTCTAAATTAACAAATCAAGAACAATGTTTTTTGGCATTCCCTGTGCACTTTTCTTGATACCGTAGTTGTTGGATTCTTGTATGGCATTAAATAGGCTATTGGAATCTTATTTTTGTGGAAATAAAATCTTGAAATCTGTGTATAGCCCTTCTTAGAAAACTAATTAAAAAGTCATGATGCTCTTTTCTTCCTCATAGTAGGGCAGTTATGATGCTGAATATAGTATTAACTGAAACTACTCAAGCCATAATAAAGCTCATTGTTTGTTTGAATTTTAGTTTCAAACACGTGACAAGGAGTAAAAATGTTCTGACAGCTTTTAGAAGTTTGGCTTGTTGGAGACCTTTTGTAAATGCAGTGTTAACATCAGACAATTTCTTCTGTAGTGCTAAAGTGCCTAATATTAATAAGTGTGTCATTGCGCACACAGATTAAGAAGCACGTAACTAGGTCAGGGCTCTAATATAGAGTTTGTGAATGAGCCAAGCTCTCTTAAAAGGTAATGATTCCATGGGAAAAATTATTACATTGGTCACACATAGCTGACCTACTCGAGCTTATTATTGTTATGGGTAACTATACATGAACTATATAGCCTATAAATAAGAACTCTAGCCTATATGGTTTGACTTAGAAAAACAGTACAATCCTGTACCTGTCTACTCAGAAGTCAGTTCAGTGATGCTTACTCCTACATAAGTAGGTATAGGCTTGCAACCTAATAATTATTTGTAATGTTTGGAAGCTTCTCAAACTGTGTAATCATATTTTTGTTGATGTAAGTATTAGTGGACAATCTTATCTTTTTATAGTTGAAAAAGTTTTTGTATGCGAACTAATGACTTACATAAGGATGGTAATAATAATAATTTTATTATTTATACCCCACCCATCTGGCTGGGTTTCCCCAGCCACTCTGGGCGGTTTACAACATATCAACAACGGTAAGTGGTTGAAAAGTCAGAGGGTGGTATCTGATTAAGTTGTACTTCAGAATGGGCACACTGAAATGTGTAGACTTAAGTATGATGTTGTCTAGGGTGGGGAGCCTCTTGCCTGGGGACTGAATGCAGTCCTCCACCCCTTGCAAGCATCCCTAGGCTATGTTCTTTTGTTGGGCCAGAACCCCAATTGGCCCTGCTTCTTGCCATCCTCAAGTGCTTTTGCCTGTCTGTCTGTCTGAAATGTGATAATGCCTCTTGCTTGTGTCAATGGGAAGGTGAGGGTGAATATATACAAATCTCTCATTTTGTGTAGCTAGAATGTGTAGCCCAATGTACAAAAGGAAGAGTTGCAGCTGCTGCTTTGCTTATTTTTGCCTCTGGTCTTTGCCATTACTGATATGCTTCCCCCAGAGACAGAAAAAGGTTCCCTACTGCTGACCAACCTCCTTTCAATAAGACTGACTTCTGAGCAAGCATAGTTGAAGTTGGGCTGCTAATTGGTTACTTTCCAGAATGCTTAGTTGGTAGGAAATTCTGAAACAAATTTTACATTTAACGTGGTTGAATTTGATGAAGTCCAAGTTATACATAGGCATTTGCTTGGATTTGAGGCAGGCTAAGAAATAAACTGGGACGCAGGTGGCGCTGTGGTCTAAACCACGGAGCCTAGGGCTTGCCGATCAGAAGGTTGGCAGTTCGAATCCCCGCGACGGGGTGAGCTCCCGTTGTTCAGTCTTGCTCCTGCCAACCTAGCAGTTCGAAAGCACATCAAAGTGCAAGTAGATAAATAGGTACTGCTCCGGCGGGAAGGTAAACGGCATTTCTGTGCACTGCTCTGGTTCGCCAGAAGCGGCTTAGTCATGCTGGCCACATGACCCGGAAGCTTTCTGCGGACAAACGGCGGCTCCCTCGGCCTATAGAGCGAGATGAGCGTGCAACCCCAGAGTCATCCGCGACTGGACCTAACGGTCAGGGGTACCTTTACCTTTACCTTTAAGAAATAAACTATTTCAGTTACTTGTTTTTGTCCTTTAAGCAGTAAGTAGGTAATGCTCCATCACTTTTTGTAATCCAGTGACATTCATTTACTATCCTCCCCCTCCCACAAACCATATGTCAAATACCTTAAGTAGGGGCCAGAAAAACATCCCTGGACCCAAACAAACATGTTGAGTGGCATCCTATTTGTCAACCCAGAGGCAAAGATGCGTAAAGAGATCAAGGTGATTTAAATTCCCAAGAAAAAAAAGGTTGGTTTAAATAACAGATGTAAAACAAGTGTTTAGTTTTTTAATTTGTATTTCCTGAACAAGCCTAAATAGTAATATAGCAACCAATAAATTGTAACTAAATAGCTCCCTTAAACTTACCTTGAAGACTAATCCAAAACCATGAAGTCCACATCCATTTTTTTGCTACAGAATCGATGTTTGCTTAGACTGGGGGGTTGTTGTGATTTAAGGGAGTCTTTTTTGCACTTTTTTTTGCACATGTAAGAACACTAAGCAAGTTCCTATACTTGAATGCTAAGTGCCCAGAACTTTGCTTATTTATTTTATTTTATTTATGGTATAAACCTGTCCACCACATTGAGCCCAGGACAGATTACAACTAAATGCAGACTTGAAACAAGCAGGCCAGCACTACATAAAATATATTTGAAAGATAGAGATTTCTTTGTTTTGTGTTTTCTTTAACATCAAAGCAGGCTGGGTAGGCTGCTTGGGGAGGAAGAGTAGATAGGAAATTTGCCTATTATAACTTTTTGAACTGCTATTTGTATTGCAGAAGTTATTAGCCTGCCAGCTTTTCCTCCTGCACATGAAGGTTCCTTCCACGAGAGCATGAAAAGGAAATAAATATATAAATATTGTTATTGTTTACACAGGTTCCTTTGCCAGTTGCCTGGAAGCAGATCTTATTTACCAGTGGCAGCTTTTTAGAAGCCTGTTATGCTTTCTTTCTGTCCCTTGTCTCATAATATCAGGTACTGCTACTTGTTTTGTCTCCAGTATTTCCCTTCCTTATAAATTAAGACACGATTATGTCACTCCCTAATGATCTTCTCACCGCCAAGTCGAGAAATGCTGTTGTTTTCCACGTTACAGTTCAGTGCAATGTTTCTGGTTAATGGTACTTAAAATAGCACTGACTAGTTGTGCCTCTGCATCATGCCCTTGTTTTCATGCCCAGTTTTCATAACAGTTTCGATTCGGGTATGATTTTGAATAATTTGTTTGGTTTGACCCTCTGTGTACCAGGAAGTTGTAACGTGTGTTAGAATAAATCTGTAAAGATTAAAAAAACACACACCAAAAGTATAGCCGCACAGATGCTTTTTTGGGGGGGGGGAATGGTGGCGGCAGTCTGAGTATGAGCCATATGTTGGCAATTGCTTGCACTTTGTAACTTTGCTTCTCAATTGCTGCTGCATTTAATCTATTTTGATAAGGGAACCTGTTACTGGAATGCTCCTGAAATACAAGATTGAGCTATGAGAATCCTAAAGTTGATCAGTGCAAGCAGCAGCTGTACAAGCATTCTACTTTTATTTTAAGTATGCAGTTATTTTAAAAGTGTAAAGTTCGATGGTTTTACCAAACTGAAAGATCCTTCTGAAACTTACCAGATAAGTTTTTGTTTTGGCACAAACCCCTGTTAGTAAAAAGGAGTCCCCTGAATACCTGCAGTTCTGTTTAGTTGGCATACCCCACAATTGTTATATGGAAATGATTTCGGAATAGAAAAGATCGTGTTTTTTGGGGGGTGGAGGGAGGGAAGTATCCTTCATGTCACTCTCCTCTCGTCACTTGGTCTAGTAGCAGCTGCTAGGCTTGACTATATTCATTGCAGCATTATGACATTGTAGTGAGTTGCTATAAAAATCAGGCAGAGGTCTTAACAGAGGCATAACATGTGACACTATCACCTGTGAGTACTGTGTGTAATTATGTAGTGTTTTACATCAAGCTTCTATTAATGTGGGATTATAGCTTGGCTCTGTGGTGCAACCTTAACTGATCCTCTTGATGAGTCCCTCCATCTTCTGGAGCGCTTCAAAATGCCTTCCAGCTAGTAACTGTTGGTTCTGATTATTCAATCTACTTAATGTGTGCCTTTGGGCAAGACAGGCTTGGAAAAATTAGGGAAATATGCTCTCAGTTGCTAAAACATTAGGGTGTGTCAGAAAAGTTGTGAAATCTTTCAAATAAAGTGGGTTTCTATAAGAAAGGTGATGAAAAAATGTTTGTAGTAAATAAAGCTTGGGGTGGTTCTGGAGGAGGGTGGCACAAATTTTCATATCAAGTGGGCCACAAGAGTACCTTTGACATGGAAGCCATGGGCTGCATAGTGCCTTGTTGCATGGGAAGGGAAACAGGAGGCCAAATTTGACATTTTTGCCCCAGCCCTCATGCTGCCTTCCTAAAGCTGAGTAAGCTGGGTTTTGGGAAGGAGGTGTGAGGCTCTGGCAGGGTCCTAGAGTACTCCCTTTTTCCTTCCCAAAGCTGGGAAAGCATTAACTAGGCTTTGGGAAGGAGACTTGGAGGAGTCTTGAACACTGTCAGAGCCCTCATGTCTCTTTCCCGAAGCCCAGCACTTCTCTTACCTGGCTTTGGGAAGGCAGTGCGAGGGCTGCGGAGAGGGAGGAGACATAAAAAGTTGTCAAGGGCCACATGTGGCCCCTGGGCCATGTGTTGGACCGCCCTGCTCTAGAGGAAAGGTTAAATGTCTGCATTGACTTGATGATCCTTAACCAGTGTTAGGAACTGAGATACGAAAGCTAGGAGCACCCTAAACCTAGGTTATGGGCACAACAACAGAATGTCGGAATGTCTAGGCGCACTTTTTTGTAACAAATACAAAGCTGAAAATGAATATTATTATGTTCATTTTTCACATGTTCTAGTCCTTCCCCTGCTCACCTCCTTAATATTCTTAAGAGAGTCTTTTCTCCAGTCTTCAGAGAGTAGCTGGAAGTGGGGAGGCAGAAAAAAAGCCCTTCTTTCCTTCCACTCTGCAGTTTTAATCTGAAATCTTAGGCACGGTACTGCGTCCAGAGCTCAGAAACTGCTTGTGCTAACAAAATTCCCTGTTGCAAAATGCACTTAGAACAATGGGAGTTTTGAACACTGTCGTAAATGTGTGCTTTAATATATTTACATACAGGGTTGGCATTACGTTGTATTTTGAAAGGATGCACTGTTGAGATACTCCATTTTATTTTGACTGTTTATTGGCAAAGCCAATGACATGCAATTCACATGTGTTGCTTGGAATTTATCTGCTTTAGCATGCCTTGAATTTCATTCCCTGCAGCAAAAGTGCAGGCAGGTATAACAGGCCTAGACTGGAGCAGCTCTCTGAAGAATCCTGTTGTTGTTTTTTCTTGCTCAACTGTAGAAAATTAATTTTGTTAATAGGCATCTCTCTTTTTTTTTCTTCTGTTCACAGTATATCTACAAAAATAAAGATTAGATGGCCAAGTTAGTTTGCTTTTCTGAACATATTTAAAAAACTCTAAAAGGATTCTCCTTTGTTTTTTAAAAATTAGTTACCAAGACTATTTAAGTAGTAATGGGAGAAAGGCTTTCCCCAATAAATACTCTGGAAAATTTTTGATTGGCAACTTACAATGTTAGAATACCAGCTGTCATCCTTAACCAGCTAACCAGCTTGTGTTAGGAATGAAGATGAAATGAGAGGTTTTAGCTACCTTTATATCTACCACTGAGTGTTATCGTAGTGTGTGTTATGCCTGCTGTCTTTCTCAAAGTTCCCATCTTAAGGGGCCAGGGTGTTCAGGAGCCAGAGTAAAAGTTACACAAGAGGCATGTGGAACAGTGTCTCCCTCAGAGGTTTTCAGAGTCTGTGACAGGGGTCAGCAAACTTTCAGAAGGGGGCCGATCCACTGTCCCTCAGACCTTGTGGGGGGCCAGACTACATTTTGGGGAAGGAAAAAAAAAAGAACGAATTCCTATGCCCCACAAATAACCCAGAGATACATTTTAAATAAAAGGACACATTCTACTCATGTAAAAACATGCTGATTCCCGGACCGTCTGCGGGCTGGATTTAGAAGGCGATTGAGCCGGATCTGGCCCCCGGGCCTTAGTTTGTCTACCCATGGTCTGAGAGCTGGGGAGTGACAAGTAGAAAATCAGAAAACATTGAACTGAAAAAAAAACAGCTGATATGGAAAGAGAGGCAGCATCTCTACTATTCCCCTGCTTCTCATCACAGCCTCCTGAGGCTGCTTTTCATTTTGTAAGAGCCTCTTTCGGGGCACAGACACACCATCTGCTTTCTCCTTGACAGGAATGGGGTGGGGAGAAAGAGGTGCCTAAAAACTTAAGTGTAGCACCACCTCTGTAACTCTGCCAATTTAGGTAGGATTTTTTTCTGAAAGTTGCCATGACTACATTTCCACTGCCATGAGTGACCCATAGCCATATGATGGCCCTGGCTGTGGTTCTCTATTTTTCTGTTTCTGCTGCTTTCCCCATCACTGCCCTTCCCACCCCCAATCCGTAGTTGCTATTTAGAGATGCCCAAAGTGCTTTAAAACACTGTAATTGTGCACTGTAATAGTTTTGAATGGTTGACAAAGGCCTTATTGATAAGCTATGGTTGAATGTGAATGAGAGGTATGCTAGTTAGCGCATGCTGCTCAAAAGTTTCCGAAGTGCATATCTCCACGCCTGCTGTGCCACAGACGAAACAAACCAGAGTCTGGCTTGTCATTCCTCAAACAAGTAGGAATTTGGGATTATACAGAATTCATGCTTGAATAATAAGAGCTTTTGTTACATTTCATTAACTTTTGTATTAGTCAAAATAAATGACTGAATTGTATGTCTATATCAATGATATTGTCAGCAAGCAAGATATCCTTTAGCATTGCACAAAGGAAGATGGGGATCTTCCGGTATACTTGTTCATTGCTTTAGAGACCTCCCCCTTTTCAGTTACATAGCAATGAAACTTCTTCTTGACCTGTTGTACTTCACTTTGCCATAACCTGTCCCACTCAGGTTGCTGAAGCAGAAAAACTGATCTGTTTCCATGAAAGAAAAAAGAAACCCCTGATCTCACAACTGATCTGGTCAGCATTATTACAATGCAGCTGCAACTTGAAAACATTCAGCAGTTGGTTAGGTGGTTATGGCAGAGGTGTGTGGTATGGGAAGAAAGACAGTTAATTCTGGGTCTGATCACATGATCACTTTTTTGCTTCGAGGGCTGAATTAAAGTGTGGCCAGCTTTCAGAAAGGCACATTCCAGTGGTGGGTGTGGCTGGGAAAAGTGGGTGTGCTCAAAGATAAAGCGATGAAAGAAACACACTTCCCTCCAGTTGGATTAATAAAAATAAAACACCAAAGAAAAGCATTGCGCTCCTGCAAAATAAAATGAGTCTGTTGAGCCTTTCACCTTACCCCCTGCTGTTGTCACTGAAAGCCTGTCTGTGAGGTGATCATGCCTCCCTCCACCACAGCTCACTTGCTGATCTTGTGATCCTCAGCACCCACAAGAAGCTGGTAATTGAGAGCAGCCTCCCTCCCAGATGCAAGCTGGTTGCTAGGAAACACTAGCAAACTGGCTCACAGAATCCCTCTGGAGTTAGAGAGGAGTGTGGAAAAGGCGCAAAATTCAAACAAGTAAAGTTAAAATCCGGAAGTATGTATCATAGCTAACCTAATTCCTATCCTTCCCTTCTAATATGCTGCATTTGCTTGTGAGCTCAGGTTAGAGAAGAGAGGAACCTGCATCAAAATTACAACTGGGCTGCTGCTGTTAGCTGAGCTCAGGTTACAGCAGCTACAATTAACGAAGAATCCAGAAGTGTTTTAAATGTAAGTGTCCTTAATCACAACTGAGCTTGGCAAACTAGCAGCACCATCTGTCTGAATCCTTTTCTGAAACCCTTGACAGTGGGAATCACAAAACTACCAAATTCAAAGGTGCTTACAAAAACCGGGCAGTTTTCAAAATGCATGCTGCTTGCTCTGATTGCGTAGCAGAGAACAAAGTAGAGGAGCCAAACCGAGCAGGATTTAACCACTGCTTATCTGTTGATGTGTGTGGGGGATTACATCCTGCTTCTTTGGCTCAGAACAGGCACACAGTAAAGGCAAAATTGAACCATGCTGCAGTAGTCTGCATGCTACTTGGTGCCCTAGTGCTCATGTGTGATTTACATGTACCTGCAATAGAGTGAAACATTCTCAAGGGCAAATACAGTATTTGTTTTTGAATGAGAATAGGTAGGAATTCCTTCCCCAAAACTGTGAGGAGTGGAAATATTTGAAAGATTTATGGAGGTGGGGTGCTTACCATGAGAAGAAAGTGGCAACAGTTGTGTGTCTTCAAACACAACTTGTAATATGTTGCTGCCACATGTCATTTTTGGGGTTGGTTTTTTTTTTTTGCATGTGGCTGCCACCATCTGTTTTACTCAAAATGCTGTGGAATTATGCCATGACTTGGAAACTCTGGTACAAAATGGTGGCTGCCAGCTGCTGGAAAGAGCTCCGCTGTCACTTGTGGTAGTATATATTTAGTTGTTTGCGAGATTTTTGGCACACTTGTCAGGGAGTAAATCCTTGGAAGCCAATTACAAGGTACTTTAAAATAAATAAAAATATTCTGTACACGAAGATAACAAAACAGCAGCAGATAAAACCTCAGTTAAAAGCAAAACCAATTTAAAATTAAGCATAGGCAGACTGGAATAAACAAGCATTTAACATACTCCTGGAAGTCAGCAAAAAGGAGACCATAGGCACTTACTAGGAGAGGGTGTACCACTAAAAATGGTCACAAGTATTTACAGTGGTACCTTGGGTTAAGAACTTAATTCGTTCTGGAGTTCCGTTCTTAAGCTGAAACTGTTCTTAACCTGAGGTACCACTTTAGCTAATGGGGCCTCCCACTGCCGCTGCGCCGCCATTGTGTGATTTCTGTTCTCATCCTGAAGCAAAGTTCTTAACCCGAGGTACTATTTCTAGGTTAGCGGAGTCTGTAACCTGAAGCGTCTGTAACCCGAGGTATCACTGTACTAATTATGGTGCTCTCACATGTTGACCAGAGAGTAGGGCTTCAGATGCTGAACTTGAGCATCACATTCTTACAGGTGTAGGTGGTCTTTCACATAACCCAGTCCCAAGCCACTTAGGGCTTTAGAAGTGAATACCAGCAGCTTAAATTGGTCCTGGAAACAAATAAGCAGTTAACATAACTGACACAGAATAAGTGTCACATGGCTAAGGAGTTCTAGTTGCTGTCTTCTGCTCCAATTGTAATTTCAGTACCATCTTCCCGGGCAACTCCATGTAAAGTGCATTGCAGTGAGTAAGCTTGGATGTAACTGGAGCATGTGCATCTGAGGCAAGGTCAGCTTTCTGCAGCTGGCGAACCAGCACAAGCTAATAAATAACACTCCTGGGTGCCAACACCACTTGCATCTCCATGGTAACCACCACTGAGCAGAGGTGAACGGCACACTTGGCTCTTTGCGGGGAGTTTAGCCCCATCCAGAATAAGCAGATTTCCCCACTCATAACACTTCCATCTTCTCTGGGCTAAGCTTCAGCTTGTTTGCTCTCACCCACAAATTGCTCCCAAACACCTGCTTAGGATTTCCAGAATGTCCTTGGGATTAGAAGATGAAAACAAGTTCAAAGCTGCTTACCATCTGCATATGGCATTTTAACCCAAACCTTTGGGTGATTTTACCCAGCAGTTTCACACAGATGTTAAAAAGCTTAGGGGACAAGAGGGAACCTTGAGGCACATCAAAATTTTGGGGTGGAACAGAGGTCTCACAGCACCACCTTTGAATAACATAAGAAGAGAGCTGCTGGATTAGGTTAGGCTAGGTAAGGTAAGGTAAGGTAAAGGACCCCTGGGCAGTTAAGTCCAGTCAAAGACGACTATAGGGTGCAGCACTCAGGCTGAGGGAGCCGGCGTTTGTCCACAGACAGCTTTCTGGGTCATTTGGCCAGCATGAGTAAACTGCTTCTGGTGCAATGGAACTCCACCTTGATGGAAGCCAGAGTGCACAGAAATGCCGTTTACCTTCCCACCACAGCGGTACCTATTTACCTACTTGCTCTGGTATGCTTTTGAACTGCTAAGTTGGCAGAAGATGGGATAGAGCAACAGAAGCTCACCCTGTCGCACGGATTCGAAATGTCGACCTTCTGATCAGCATGCCCAAGAGGCTCAGTGGTTATACCACAGCGCCACCTGCATCCCACTGGATTAGGTTAAGGGCTATATGGTCCAGCACCTTGTTGTCATAGTGGCTGACCAGATGCCTATGGGAAGCCCAGAAGCAGGACCTGTTCTCCCTCCCTCCAGTTAGGACAAGGGAACACAGTGTTGTAGTGGCTTGAGTCCCAACAGAGAGAGAATTCAATTGGTCCATGATATAAAGAATTGCTGAGGGGTTCAGGAGGGTATACTCTTTGTCTCATCTTGATTGGAATGGATCTGAATAATCAATATTCCCCAAGACTGCTGGAATTGATGAGTAGATGTCTAGTCTTGGACTTTTCTTTCAAATGGTACATTGGAAACTGGTTGATAATTTTCAAAGCCATAGAATCTAAATTTGGCTTTTTTAAAAAAGAGAAAAAGGGTCGCTGTTGACTCCCTTCCAGTGATAAGGCACTTCTCAAATCTTTCCCCACGTGTGTATGAAGTGACACATTTAGGGTGTGTTTTTGCCAGCTCTAAATATATGTGTGCTCCCTGCTTGGGAGAGTTTGCTTGTAGAGACCTAGGGATAAGGATTGAATTGTGAGTAATAGCAAGTACAATGCACATATGCCCAGATTAGGAACATTTTACAAGGCATCAACAAAAGACAAAATAAGGATAGTGATTTATTAGGGCCAAGTGCCAGAAATAGACACTATGCTTGGTAAATGGGGACAGTTAAAGATGGTTTTAAAGTAGCGGAAGGATTGTTAGAGAAAACTCACTTGGCTATGTTGCTTGTACAGCATCTGATTTCTATCCTGCCTGAATAATTCTAGCCTTGGGGGCAGAGTTCAGCATCAAGTCCTCTTCTTCTGGGTGGACTGAAGAGTTCTTGCCCTTGGATCAACTTGGAGGCTGCTGACCTGCATCTGTCAAGAGCCTCTTTGTCTAAAAACCAATGTCTGATTATGTTATTGTCAAAATCAGAGGTCTGCTCTCTTCACACATCATTTGGTATTATTTATTCATTTAAAAACCATTATATACAGCTTAATATTTCATGTATGTCTAAGACTTTCCAGTCCTTGATTAGTTTTAGTCCAGGGTATGGTATGTTGCTTCTGTTGTTGGGGAGTTCAGATTAGTACAGTAGAGGGTTAACAATGCCTTTCTGCCTTTTGTTTTTAATCTACAAGGCTGGCTTAGTTTGTTAGTGTTTTCTCAGGCTCCTTGTGCAACCTTCATATTGACTCACTGATGTACCAGTCTCTGCCTGCCTGCCTGTATTGTATATTGCAGAGTCTGTAGCCAAACTAGTTTGTGTGTAGAGCAGAATATTGGAGGTTCTGTTTAATCAACGTAGAGATTTTGTAAATATATACAAGTGGCAAGTATTTCACATGGGGGTTCCGTTCCGGGCCCCCACACACATTGGCAGAGTGTGCATAAACGCCCCCTGTTCTGTCCTTCCCTGCTCCTCTTCCACCTCATTCCACCCCTGTTCTTCCCTTTTGCGGGTCCAAAAGGACCTGCACATCTGAAGTTTGCGGGTCCAAAAGGACCTGCACATCTGAAGAAGTGTGCATGCACACGAAAGCTCATACCAAAATAAAAACTTAGTTGGTCTTTAAGGTGCTACTGAAGGAATTTTTTTATTTTACTGCACATCGGTGATCACACATCCATTGGACATGCCTAAAATGGTTGCCGCCTGTAATAGCATAAAACAGGGATGGTTCAGCTGTGACCCTTCATATGTTTTTGGACTTCTAGCATGGCCAACAGCCAGGGCTTGTGGGAGTTGCTGTGCAGCAACATCTCGACAGCCACAGGTTAGCCGCCCCTGGCATAAAGCTTTACCAAGAAAAACGCACACACCCTGCACTGATATCTAGACTCTAGCTGCATTTTCTTTCAAATGGGAGTCTCCCTTAATCACACGCAACATGGGAAACAAGAGTCCCTTTGCGGTGTATGGATGCCTGCGGAAGGAGCTGGAATCTCGGTGCCTGCTGTTTTGTCTTTCTTAATCCCTCCTACCTTAAGCATCTTTCTCCCAATTAAGCTCACCTGGTATTGGAGCTTGGCTGAGAAAAAAAAATAGTCCTGGGACTGATGGGAATTGAGTGGTTTGAACATGCAGGGGAGTCTTTAGAACCCTCTTCGCCATTGCTCCATTTTTCTTGTTGCATACCTGTTTATTGCTATGCAACAACAGCAAAACAAGTGGGTTGTTCATCCCATTTGATTAAAGTTATAATTAATGCCATATTTATGTTGGATTGTTTAATCAGTTCTACAGTATGTATATAATAATTATGTTTTTGCTAAATTCTTTTTGGAACAGATGACCCTGAGAAATAACAAGGCCCAGTAGACCATATGTGCTTGATTTTAAAACAATGTATTAGATCAGCACTCATTATACATGACCATGCAGAATTTTATTTTTGTTTTGACTAGTTTGAGGTGGGATACTTCCGTGAAAGAGCATACTATGTTCTGAGTGCAGGTCTTAAGTTTTAATCCTGCTGAACTCTGTTTATAAAGGATCTCCAAGTTTCAGAACTTGTAAATAACTCTCTTTGCTTGAATTACTGGATGAATACTGCAAGTTGGAAAACCCCCAAAACAATTCAGGACTAGATGGACTAATGATTGAATTGTCTATAAGGTAATACCCAACATTCTAAAATGTTTACAGCAAAATATTTTCTTACTAGGATCATGTCTGTCAGATGTTCTACTTCTATACCTACCATTCAAATTCAGATACACACACTTGTAGCTTTCTATTTAAATCAACTTGGGACATACATATATACTGATTTTTATACCATCTTATCTGTCATAGCTTTATCTCCAAAGCATCCTGGGAATTGTAGTTTGGTGAGAGTGTGGATAATCTCTCTCAAGATTTCTCTATCCATATTTGCACAGTTACAATTCCTGTGGTTCCTCAGAAAGAGTTACTGCAATAGTCCATGTTGTAGATACCATGTTTTGTGTGTCCTTCAGTAAATTACTTTCTTCTTATTACAGAGCAGAAATGTATTTTAAGACAGATGTGTTAGTTACAGAACAGTGGCTTTCTCAGTTAGATAAAGTGTAAACTTGGGATGCCTTCTCTTATTTCAAGGATTAGATAAGAAAGCAATGGGACTATGAAATGATGTCTGAAATGATAAAACTATATGTAAGGAAGGTAAAGTAGATGGGCACTTCTCAATGCTTGACAAATGGTTACTGGTTTTTGTAAAAGAAAGCATACTGTTTTGCCTAGAATTGATTTTGGGTGAAATCCAGCATTGCCTGTGGATGTGAAGAGATTTTCCCTTCCTCTCCTCCCCCCCCCCCGCGATCCCCAACCTTTCAGAGTAGATTTGTTGTGGGGTGGGTGGGAGGGAGGCTGGAGGGGGAGGAGAGAAAATAGATGCCTTGCTTGTGCAAGCCAAAGTCCATTGCACAAGTGGGGTTCCACAACTGGGTATCCCTCTCCCCCACCTCCATGTAATAAAATGTTAAATTAAAAAAGAGAGATCCAGACAGTCATAGGTTTTTTAGGGTAATGTTTGGATATTGATGTCAGTTGCCGGCTGATTTTCTTGGATGTTGATTAGAGGCAAATGGACATACAGGCCACACCCTGTTTTCAGGCCACTTCCGGGGTGGTAGAGATGACCGTGTGCATGCTTGCGTGTCAATTGGACATGTATAAAATAGTCGCTGCCTGTACTATATTCGACTTAAGATTCTGTTAAGGTATTTAATTTTCCCTATAGTGGTAGTGGTGGTGTGAGATTCTGTCAGGAACCAGAATCAGGAGTAAAACACCCAGAGAAGTTAACTCTTTATTAAAAGAAACCAAAACAATGCAAGCCTAGTGATCAAGCAACTCTTCCCCATAGGTCTTACCCCAGTGAGGCAGTTGTGAGGTCTTAAGGTCCGCTCCTTCCCACTGTTCTCTAAGGCACCTCTCCTGGTTCCTTCCTTAGGAGCCTAAGACTCTGTCATCTTGACTCTCCTTGCTCCGTCCTTTTCATTTATCTCTGCATTCTGGGAGACCATGGGGGAAGCGGAGACTCCCTGGATTCTTCAGCCTGCCTGATCTCTGCCTTGCCTGCCCTCTTCTGCCTCTGATTTTGGGCTGCTCTCTGCCCCAGCCTCTTCCTGCTCACTAAACCCTGTTGCCTTTTCAGCTTCTGACACATCCTCCTCCTCCCAGTCTGCTCCCTTTTCTGCCTCTGACCACTCATCATTGTCCTACCACCAATCCCCTGGCTCTAAGCCGCCTTCCCCTGGGGGTTCCCCATGTAGTGCCTCCCACCATTCTCGGCATCCTGGCAGTCCATAACGTCCTGTGGCAGAGTTACCACCAATTTCTTCCTAGAGTTGCTTTTGAGCTGGGAGTGTTTTATATAACAAGCTCAGTTGGCAGAGCATGAGACTCTCAATCTTAGAGTTGTGAGTTTTGGGGGAAAGATTCCTGCATTGCAGAGAGTTGGTCCCTTCCAACTCTTATGATTTTATGACTAAAGTGGTTACAGAATTAGTTTTCCAACAGAGGTGCAGTGTGTTGGGTTGGTTATACAGAGACTAGGGGATGATTTCAAGTGTCATCACTTTTCGAACTTGAGAAAAATTAGTTTTGGCTAATAATTTCTGGAAAGAAGATTTTTTCATTTCTGTTTTTAGTGGAGATCATATGATTTGTATATTAGCATTAGTGGTATATATTTACAGAAAACATAAATTCATGTCTATATGTATGCAGAAGAGCCAGGTGCAACTCCTTAGGAAATGGAGGGTTTTCTTTTGGTAGAATAAACTAGAAAGCCAAACTGCCTTTTATTCATGAAATTTAGAGTGTTGCAATTAACTTCTTAGTCTGGCAGTTTCAGTAGTTTCCCATCTAACACAAGTGAAAACATTTTTATTTTTCTTATGCCCTTTCCCCTGCGCCACAACATATAGTAGCAGTTCCTATTTGATTGAAATGGGATTGTCCCCCTCCTCGTTCTGTCTAGGAGCTGCGGAGCATCTGTAACCCCTGGATTATGGGACATAATAAACATAAATAACAAATCCAGTTTGAGATTACTTTGCATACAGTTTAAGAATGATTGTTTAAATATTTTTTGTCCTTGATGTGGAGATACAATATAGCTTGTCAGCAAATGGATAGTAGCCATTTAAAGAGAAGAAAGTCATAGGATAAATTGTACTGGTTCAGGTGATTGGGAATACAAAGCAGGCTAATGAAAGCTTTCACATTCAGGATAGAACGAACCATATTTTGTATGAACTTGTGGATTGTTCTTTACTAAAGTTATTTAAAATATGCAAGGATTAAACTGCTTCAGATCATGGTTTAATAATGTAACTTTAGGGGAAAAGGCATTTATGGGAGTGTGAGAGAGGTCTAGAAATTGATGCATGGTGTGGAAAAAAGTAGAAATAATTTTCTCTGCTACTCTCAGAAGATGAAAACTTGGGGTTTTACAATTAAGTTGATTTAGAAGTAGATTCACGGTCGGCAAAAAAGTACTTCACTCAACATACAATTAGCATGCGGAATTTGCTGTCATTGCCACTGATTACATGATACATTGCATGTACCGTATTTGTTCCATATTATTTTATACTGATGCAGCAAAGAAACAAGAGTTTGTACTCTGTATAATATTGGGACAGTCAGTTCAGTGCATGCATGAACATTATCAGCTATTTGTCCAAAGAGTCTTGCAAATGTATTCTTCAATATTTGTCAATATGAATTATAATGCAAGGCTTTTTCTGTGAATTGTGGTAGATGGGTTACTTGACTGTTGGGGACAGTGGGGCTTTGAACTCAGCTTTTGTCTTTTTCTTCAATTTGTATTTTATTATATTATTATTAGTTGGCATTTTATTTTAACCCTTGAATTACAGACAAGTGGCTCCCTTAGCTCTTTCTCAATCATTCCCCACTTTCATAGAGACACACTCACCAGCTAAGCCAAGGACACCTGTAGCCCTGCTGGAAATGGGGAGCAGTCTACTTGGCTACAGCCTTAGTAGGGTGGAGACTACTCTTCCTGGCTTTTCTGCACACAAGAAGTTCCACTAGTCGTGGATCTGTACATACTAGAGGGAAGAAACCTGCTTTTCACCAATCTGCTACAAGAGTCTTCTCTTGAGCCACTTAATGCATGACTTGTGGGCTTGCAGAAGCTGTGGGAAAGGCTTTGTTGGTTCCTGTGTCCTAGGGCTGATTTGCTCAGTTGCAGCCAGTTTTTCCACTCTGCTTTTTGCACATCTGCTGTGAGAAGGGATGTCAGCCGATGGGCAGCTGATCCATGATTTGGTGGGAATGGCTTGGTGGGCCAAGGTTTGGCCCCAGGGTGAAAGTTCTTTACCTCTGTCTTAGAGACTCAGGAGTAAAGAATGTTGCTTAATCATATACTTAATGTTGTACTGCAGTGCTATATGTATTTCCTTTTTATTTTGGTAACTAAATTTCAAAATATAATTTAAAAGAGCATTTAAAAAATAATGAACAATCAGTAATGGAAAGAGAGGAACAATTTTGTTACTGATAAAGAAATAGTAATGTTTTAATTTGTTGCTAAGTATTTAGTGGTTGTTGTATTAATCTGCCTTCATTGTGATGCTTGTATGTAATAAACTCTGCTTACAAACATAATTTGGGACCTGTTGTGTTTACAAAATATGGCAATTAATTTCCAAGCTGTGGTTTGTCTTGAGATTTATTTATTCTAAAATCTTTAAAGGTACAATGCTTTAAATTCATTTTATCTAATGATTACTCTAACTAAACACTGGTCAACCATGTATAAGAGTATGCTGGGAGCTCTCTGGTAGTACTTCAGCAGCCCAGAAAGATCTCTATCTCTTTGGTAGAATGTGATGGAAGTATAGTGTTTGTCAAATGTGTGTTATTAATAATAAAAAAATTGTCTGTGGGATGCTGAGGTAGAGGAGAGTGAAAGGTGATTGGTTAGGTTCCCCCCCCCTTGATGTAGTAAGGCTTGTTTTGAAATAGGTGGGGAACCTCTGCCTTCATATTATTTATAATGCAAACAATTTCACTTTTCTTTCTTGTTGAAATTGTCTGCATTTGCATTCTCAGTATTTCACCTTTAAGAAAGTACCATGCATCTTGGACGCCCTTCTCTTTGAATATTGCTGCCCAAGGGATCACATCCATTAAGCTTTTTGAAATCAGCCTTCTTAAAGTCTGGAGTGGATGTCTAGTTATACTCAATTTTCCCTTGCCTGTGTATAATGAAACCCAAGAGGCCACGACCACTTCCTCCCAAGTTTCCCAGTACTTCTCCTTCGTCAATCAACTCCTCCCTGTTGGTGAGGGCCAGGTTCAACATAGACGAGCCCCTTGTTGCTTCTTCCACCTTCTGGAAAATGAAATTATCAGTGAGGCAACTGAGGAATTTGTTGGGCCTTACAATCTTGGCAGAGTTTGAGTTCCAAAAGATATCAGTGTAGTTTCCCATGACTACTATATTTCTCCTTTTTGAATGTTTGGTAGTCCTACCTGTTTGTTATCTGGTTTCAGATGAGTGTTATAGTACTATTTAAGTACTTTTAATAATATACAAATTGACTGAGTACCTCTGTTACTTTCTTGCTTTTAAGTTTGACAGGGCTTGCAATTGAAGGTCATATCAAGGCTCATTCCATTCGGGGCAGAGCAGCTTTGGCAGATATCCTCAGATCTGTCAATGTCCAAGAGATTAGCAGGCCAGCCATGTGGTTGAGCAGGTTCACATTTACAAAGAATTATTACTTACCTAGTTACCATTCAGGCAAAACCTTTGCTTAGGTGCTGCAGAATTGCTTTTCTTGAGAAGGGTGTCTGGATTCAAATTTTCATCCCTTCCATGTGTAATATATTTTTTGTGTGCCTACAAGTTGTGGATACGTGCAGTACTTCTGGTGTTAGCTTCACTTGGAATTTTGAAAACATGATCGCTGCTGTCATGCATCTGAGTTGAGGAAGCAAGTTGAAAGAAGAAACTAACTTTAACCATTGAGAGGTTCCCAAATGGTAACGTGTTTTACAGTAATGAATTGCCTTATGCAGTAGATGCTTCTACTATATTGATAAAAGAGGACCTTCAAAAACAAAATTCTGTAAGCCAGGAGAATTCCAGTTTAAATCTCTTCTTGCCTGTGAATGTAGCTTCACTTCTCTGTGTTATGGAAAATAGTAATATTGGACTTTCATTTTTTTGCTCACAAGTGTGCTGCTATCTGTAATGAGTGACGAACCTTAAAACTGCAGGTATGGGTAGATTGTTCCAGCAACTTCATTGTACTACCCCCCTTTTCAAGTTTGGGAGAAAGACTGTGGAAACCCCATGTTTCTGAGGCACCTGGTGCACACTGGCCTTGAAGGCGGCCAAACTAGCAAATTCCTCACACCAGGTCCTGGACACCGCAGTCTGACAAAACATTATGGACCATTGTTTGTAAAGAATACTGAGATAATGTTGAGCACAGTTAAGAAAAAGGTATATAAATACTACATTCCTGAATGGTTGCTTGCTCCCAATGTCTTTGTAGTTAATCCATTGTGGTTATTTCAAACAAAATTTATTACCGGTACTAGTACAGGGAAGTGAGCAAAAATGAAATAAATCCAAGTATACAGAAGGACTTGCAATTTTGTGTGTGTGGCATGAGCAAACTCCAAACAAGCACAGAAAAGTTTTAACATTAATTTAAGTTTTATACTTAAATTATTAGGAAACAACTGCCAAAGTTTACTGACATTTTTTCCTTTCCCCCTCTTCTTTCAGGTATGGCCTCACAAGTCTTGGTCTATCCACCATATGTTTATCAAACTCAGTCAAGTGCCTTTTGTAGTGTGAAGAAACTAAAAGTGGAGCCAAGTAGTTGTGTGTACCATGAACGAATCTACCCACGGATCTATGTGAATGATAATTTTTTTGGAATTGCTCAGCCTCCCAGCAGTGTTGGTACTTTCTTGCAGGCTAGAAACCTATTTGACAGACCTCAAAGAGAGACCTTTTTGTTGCAGACTAGTGCTGTTGCTTTAAAAAATATTGCAGGTGCTACAGAGATATTAGCAGTGCAGGCACAGCAACCTCAAGTGGAAGCACCTTGGACTGAGATACAGGAAAGTGGGCTAAACGTCCTGGACCGCCCCCAGCGATGTGGACTGAAGCGTAAGAGTGAAGAGTTGGAGAATCAGAGTGGCGCAATGCAGATTGTTGATGAACTGCCCATAATGCCTGCAATGTTGCAAACAAACTTGGGAAACCCAGTGACGGTTGTGACAGCTACTGCAACTTCAAAACCAAGTGGTACCAATGGAGATGGAGATTATCAGTTAGTGCATCACGAGGTGTTATGTTCTGTGAAAAATACTTATGAGGTTCTTGATTTCCTTGGGCGAGGGACTTTTGGACAAGTGGTAAAGTGCTGGAAAAGAGGGACAAATGAAATCGTGGCAATCAAAATTCTAAAGAATCATCCATCTTATGCACGCCAAGGACAAATAGAAGTGAGCATATTAGCAAGACTGAGTACTGAGAATGCTGATGAGTTTAACTTCGTGAGAGCATATGAGTGCTTTCAGCATCGAAACCATACTTGCTTAGTTTTTGAGATGTTGGAACAGAATTTATATGACTTTCTGAAACAAAATAAATTTAGTCCTCTTCAGCTAAAAGTAATACGGCCTATTCTGCAACAGGTGGCCACTGCACTGAAAAAACTAAAAAGTCTTGGTTTAATACACGCTGACCTCAAACCAGAAAACATTATGTTGGTGGATCCTGCCCGGCAGCCGTACAGAGTTAAGGTAATAGACTTCGGATCTGCTAGCCATGTATCAAAGACTGTCTGCTCAACATATTTGCAGTCTCGGTACTACAGGTATGTAGCTTTTTGTATTTATTGTTTTTCTGCCCTCTGATTGGTATTTTTGAAGCTTTGACTTTGCTCCAGTGTCTGTAATTTACTAAATTGCATGCTAAGCATGTTGATTTGGATAAGTCTTGAATTGAATTATATTTTTCATTGCTCCCTAGAATATTTACCCCATTAAACAGAGTGTAAATAATTTTGTTTTGGTTCTGCACAGAAATCCTAATCAGCATAACTTCAGTTTTAGTGTCATGCATAAAACTGGACTATCTGACTTTTAAAGTGGATTATGAGGTGATAATCTAGAAGAGGCTATGCTATTTTTGAATTCTGCTTTGTATAGCACAATTCAGAAAATGTATTTTGTGTGCACAAGATGGCCTGGGAGAGAGAAAAAAGTTGATATAAACCTGATTTTATCCAGTGGCGTAGCGTGGGTTGTCAGCACCCGGGACAAGGCAAATAATTTGCGCCCCCTAACCCGTGGATTTTAGCACTTGAGTCTCTTCCACTAGATTACTTAAAGAAACCCTTACCCCCTAAGCACATGTATTATTTGTTATGAAAATATTGATGTAATTAAAGTAAAATGCATCTAAATACAAGTTTATTTTTGATCCTGGCTATGCCCCTGATATCACAGCTTCTATAGCCTACATATAGTAGGAGTATTTAAAATTGTCAAACTGATCTGTAGTTGTCAAACTGATCTGTAAAAGTCGGAGAATGTGTCCTCTTTTTTGCTCTTCAAAATATGGCAACCCTAGTGGGAGAGCAGACACTGAACATTTATACTAACTTTGTGTTTGCTAAGGGTGAGAATATAGGGATGTGGGTGGCGCTGTGGTCTAAACTAGTCATCCCCAAACTTGGGCCCTCCAGATGTTCTGGACTACAATCTTCCCCAGCCACTGGTTCTGTTAGCTAGGGATCATGGGAGTTGTAGGCCAAAACATCTGGAGGGCCGCAGTTTGGGGATGCCTGGTCTAAACCACAGAGCCTAGGGCTTGCCGATCAGAAGGTCAGTGGTTCAAATCCTCGCAACGGGGTGAGCTCCTGTTGTTCGGTCCCTGCTCCTTCCAACCTAGCAGTTCGAAAGCATGTCAAAGTGTAAGTAGATAAATAGGTACCGCTCCGGCAGAAAGGTAAACGGCATTTCCGTGCGCTGCTCTGGTTCGCCAGAAGCTGCTTAGTCATGCTGGCCACATGACCCGGAAACTGTCTGCGGACAAACGCCGGCTCCCTCAGCCAAAGAAGAGCGAGATGAGCGCCGCAACCCCCGAGTCGTCCATGACTGGACCTAATGGTCAGGGAGACTTTTACCTTTAAGGGTGAGAATATGAAACTAAAAGAAATAACTGATAAATTTGAAGAATGCAGTATGCCTAAAAAGAATGGTGTTTCTGAAAGAAATATGCATTGAAAAAGCAAACTATTGATCAGTATGTTACAGAACTAAGGAGGCTGTGTAAGAACTGTAGTTTTGGCGACTTGAAAGACTCTCTGATAAGTGGTGGAAATTGAATTATTTGTGGAATCAGAGGTAATGTTCTCAGACAGCAGCTGCTACATGAGGGAGACCTGTCAGGTATATGTGGGATAATGATCCAGTTCAAGAAAATGGAGAAAAATAATTCTGAAATAGCCAGATTCTCCCAACGCCACAGAAATACATCATGGTAATGTCAGAATGTCCAGCTATTGTAGTATTGCTAGTGGGTAGCTTCTCATCAAGGTTATGCACTAGATAAAAAGGAAGAATTCAGTGCTGAAATTCTTCCATTAGTCTGTCTTCAGCATGTTGAAATTGCTAGATATCCAAATTCATTGCGCCCTCCACAACATTTGTGCAAACAGTCCTCTTCTAAATCCGAGACTATATATTTCCGCAACCCCTCATTCATCTCAATAAGTGAACTACTATACTTAGTTGAACTACACTATGGGCTAAATTCAGTGACTATTTAAACTGGTACATAAACAGTAACAAGTAAATGATCAATTGCCTTGATTTTAATAATAATAATTTGTTTTCTTAATCATTCCAGGGTAAAGAATTATAGGTACTATCATGTCTCAGTGAAAGCATATCAAAGACATGATCCCCTTAGGAACTGAGTTGGTTTTTTGTTTTCTGTTTCTTGGTCACATGCTTCAGAAATCTCAATCCAAAGAAAGAAAGGAAAATGCATATGAAACTTACCGATCGAAAGGCTGCAGCAACAATATTTGCTGGAAACAAGTTTCTGGGTAGGCGGGAACCAAAAAAAAAGGGAAAAGAGAAGAAAAAGCCAGGCAGGGAATGGATCCGATTCCAGCCAGGTGAGGCAGGGGGGGGGGCGGCGACAGCGAAGGAAGGGCGGAGGGCCCGATCCCCTGCGCGGCCGACAAGGGTCTGGACTCTCTGGAGGTGCCTTGCAAGGGTCTGGACGGAGGCTGGAGCTCTGCAGGCGCCTGGCAAGCGTTAGCACGGTCGGGAAAAGCACGAGCGGAGAGGGAGACTCTCCGCCCGCGCGCTAGTTTAAAAGTGGCCCGGCCACGCCCCCCACCTCCAGCCACTCGATTGGCTGGCTGGCGATGACGTGGCCGGGTTCCCCCCAGGGGGCGTAGCCAATGTCCACGCCCCCCCAAGGGGAGGGGGCAGTCCTCTGCTCTTTTCCCTGCCAAAGACAGACGGAGGGGGAAAAAAGACGGCAGCTGCTTCTGAGAGGAGAGAGAAACAAAATGGTAGCTTCTAGGGGCGCGTACCGCGCCCTCCCCAGGTGTTGCGCCCGGGGCTTCTGCCCCCTTTGCCCCCCCACGCTACGCCTCTGATTTTATCTTATAGTCACCTTATAGCTAAATCTTTGGTTGAAGGGATATGAATTCAGCAAACATACATGTTACCTCTTGAAATTTGAGAGTACTTTTTATTTTGTGTAGTAACTATTATGCAAATATTGTGGGTGATATCCAGTGGTGCCTTGTATGCCTCCTTCCAGCAACTCCTGTAGCCAAACTGATGCTAAACGTTTTGCCCTACATTCCTTTGGACCACATCAGTGAGACTAAGAGAGGGATCTTGTCATCTGGGCAGCCCAGGATCGTTATGTACATTGGCCAGGCTTGCGCCCCAGGGAGGCCACTTTGGTGCTGCTAATGCAGCGGTTTGACTTAACCCACAGAGGCATACTCCATTGTCTCTCGAGACAGATGGATGCCAACAAGTGTCAAATGTTAGTCACAACTCAGTGTAGACCAGGCATGGGCAAACTTGGCCCTCCAGATGTTTTGGGACTACAACTCCCATCATCCCTGGCTAACAGGACCAGTGGTCAGGGATGATGGGATTTGTAGTCCCAAAACATCTAGAGGGCCGAGTTTGCCTATGCCTGGTGTAGGCAGATAGAAATCAATGGACTAACCTAGGATTTTTTAAAAATACTGCAGGTTGGCCTTAATTACTTTGGGTTGGATCCAGATTTGTTGGAAGCAAAACTTTGTTTAACTGGTCACTTCCGTGGGTGGAAGGAGGGAGAAGGTGAGTTTTGCCGATTCCTCGATCACTGTACCTTCCCCAAACATGCGGATTATGGGGGCAGTGCCCGCTGGAACTGTGTGGCAGGTAGTACTGGGGCCTGAAACAGAACAGGATCCTGAGCCACAAACTGCAGCTGCTCTTTTGTTCACAGAAGGACAAGTCTGGATCTAATCTTAAAGGTATTAATGAATTTAAATTCCTGTGGGATAAAGTCTACATGCTGGCTAAAGCTGGCAGAGTTGCTAAAAAATAGAAAGGTGTAGAAATATTTTTTACAGATATTAGTGATTGATTATTTGATAGCAACTGTTGAAATGGCTGACATAAGGAATGGTGGAAATGTGCCTGCTTCAGCTCCACTTCTGAAACAAAACAAGTCTGCTTTGGAGTATTAGGATACCTATGTGTTTTACTTCGAGGTCCTCCTGAGTGGGGGAAATTGAAAAGAGACAGGAAGAATATGAATTTTTCATTTTTCATTTCACTTTTAATTAATACACAAGGCAGTTTACAAACAGAAGAAACAACAAAATATACAACACACATTATAATATGAACCCTTGTTTTAAAAGAAATAATGCATGAAGTGTTGAAGACATAGCTCTGTTAGATTCCTCATCAGCAGACCTGATGTACCTGGAGTTCACTATGGAGAGATTTTTTCAGTCATAGCACAATCTTTATAGAATCACCCCCACTCGGTACTAAGGCAAATGGCAACACTGGCGTTTCAGTGATTGCTAAATCTCATTAACTTTTTTTCCATGGCTGTTAGTATCAATTGGTGGAATCCATTTGTTTTATTTCTGCTCTGGCCTGTTGACTGGTGTATTATTTTCGATTGTAATTTTAACGTATTTATTCTATACTGCTTTTTCACTTCAAATGAAAGGCAGTGGATAGATATTTTAAGTAAAAACAGCAACTATAACAATATGGAATAAAGCATTTCAATTGCTCAAAAGTGCCATATGAAGGATGAATAGATTTCTCTGAATGTAAAGTGGGGTACTTGAAAACTGAGGAAGTTCATGAACTTGGATATCTATATAATGCTGGCAGAAAATATTTTAGTTATCTCTCTTCAGTCTTGCTATCAGCTTTGTGAAGCCGGTACATATGAAATCTATAGCTAGCCGTGCTGCTATTGACGTACATCTGATGAAGTGGTCTGCAATCCCTGAAGGCTTATGCCATAATAATGCTGTTGGTCTTTTAGATTCTACAAGCGCAACAGTCTGACAAGGGTGCACCTCTGGAAATCTGGGTATTTTCTGTGCCATATGTGTTTTACCTGACAATACAGGTTATCTGCAGGAGCTCTGTTCTGTTTTGTTTTTAACTTGAAGCCATGCTAATTAAGTTTTCTGTTTTTTAAAGCTGTAAAAATTATTTCAAATTCCTGAGTACTAGAATGAGATGTTCAGGATCCAGTTTCAGATGTTTTTAACCACTGGTGTTATCGGGAGAGAGCAAAATATTTTGTTTTGTACAAATATTTATATACAAACTATTTATGTACTTGGTTGGTGACTAGGATTAGATTAAAGATGACACGACCAAGGTTAGTTTATAATTTAAAAAATAAATCTGTTTTATGGTCAAAACTGTACTTGGAGGACTGATAAATGAATATCATTTCTGCCCTTTGTATTAAAGTTGAGTCTTAAGGGGAGAAATTCAGTGTGGTTAGGCTAAGCGTTCTGATAATCTTTCATGATAAAGCTCAGCAGACATTGTTAAAGCAGATAAGCAGGTGTTTTTACATTTCTAGCTACATTTTTAGTTCTGAAACAAAATATATTTATACATGTGGTATACTATATGTAGTATTTGTGAGCAAAAGCTTCCGCCTTTCATATTTTTTCATCTTGTCATATGCTGATATGATTTAGCTATCTTTTTATAAATGAACAATTCCCACAACCCTTGATTTAGCTGTTATTCAAGGGATATTGTGAAATTATGTATATTCATGTTGTATAAGTGGAAACACATAGTTCTGACCATATTCTACTCATTGATGAAAGAAGCAGCGCATGAGAACCAGAACAAGATTCCTCTGTAAACAACTTGAGCTGGAATGTGGCCTCAGATGTTATTCTATCACTTTGAACTGTGCATCACTGAAATGTTGTGGGGGATATCTTAAAATAGGCAGGGGGTGGTGGCCAGAAACTGTTGACTACTATAGATGGTGAGGCTGTTTCGCTGGTGCAGTGAAATAAGCCAGAAGTACATGCTGCTAAGTGCGTTCATTTGCTCAAGGTCAGCATGCTCTAAGTCAGCTGCTATGCTTTTAAGCCTAGTTACTGTTAGGGAAGAGGCAGGGGTTACTACATGAATTAAAGGCAGCTTTTTAAGATAAGGGGCTGAATTTCAGCAGATAGATTCAGCACACAGGAAAATTTGGGGTGGTGTTTGTGTGTGGTTGGTTTGGTTTTTTCTTTTTTAGTTGAAGCCTGAATTATGCGGCTTGGCTCTACTGTTCAGCTGGCTGGTGTCGATGTAAACAAACTGTGAATTGTAATTACCAAGCATGCTGCTGCTTGGCAGTTACTTTACTGTTTAGCATTTGTGCTTTCTCAAGCGGACAATTTGAGCTGACACCTTTTTAATTTTCCACTTTAGAACTATAAACCTCCTAGGGCGTCCCCAAGCTTTTTCACTTGTGGTATATTGTGTTCTTGTATGTTTGTCCTGCCTCATATTAGAGTAGGTTTCGATACTTTCAGACCACTCAGGTGGGTATCTATCAAATATTATACCGTATGCTTTTAAAAAGTGGATTTGCTGATACATTCATGTCCTTTTTCTGCCTTGAGTCACTCTGTCTGGAGTTATCTCCTGCTGACCCAAGCAATCTTTCAAGTGGAATTCAGATATGGTTACATCAAGCAGCATTAGCATCTGGTATTCTTTTCTCTCTCTGTGTAGCTGTTAACTTTACTTCACTGGAGAGCTCAACTATTTCTTGCTGGTTATGCAAAAAAGAAAATCTGTTCTAGGGAGCCTGTTGGGCTCTACAGTGCCACAAGCTGACTAGATCGTGTGTGATATATGTGTGTGGGGTGTGGGTGTGTTAGTAAGGCATTCCCTGGAAAAGAACAGCCAATAAGACTTGGCGTTGGTTTCTTAGCATAAGGACAATATTTTCTCTTGAGTAATTTGCTATGCACAAGCCAAACCCTATGCTATGAACTTCAAATACTGTACTGTTCATTTCAGCTGCCTGTATGATTAGCAAGTGAGGCATGTTGTCTTGGTTTCCTCAAGTATTTTCTCTTCTTAAATCTAATACTGTGCTTGGCAGGAGTAATCTGTTCCGTAATTATTCAGTAGTCAATATTCAGGGATTGACCCTCTCCTTAGTCATGAGTAACTGGAAACTCAATAAGACATCTCAACTTCTAGAAATTTGTGTGGATAGGGAGAAGTCATTTTCTACCTTCCCTCTGGCCCATCATAGGTTACCCTGCCCTTTCAACCAACCGCTACCTCGATTATGATGACTTTTATTTACTTATTGCTAAAACTGATTACTAGTCCATTAGCTATCCATTTGCCATTTTATTGACAAGTCAAAATGTAATGCATCACTGGAGCTGAATTGAAAGGACTGAAATGTAAAACTGTTGAATTTTAAGACTGAAATGTGTAACATTGCTAAAACCAGTCTCCTCTTTTGACGGTTTGATGATAACTGTTCCTGCTTGAAAAACAAGATTTTGCAGGATCCACAAACTTAGACCTGCCAGCCCAACATATATTTTAATGTCAACAAACACAGAGACACTAGGCAAGAATGGTCTGGTAGATTGTAAATCTTTCAAAAAACAAAAGGCTGCTGAGTAAAATTAAGCCTGGAGTAAGGATGTGGGTTCTGTCACGTGTTGGGAACTCACCATCACTTTATTATTATTAAAATAAATACCATATAGATGATACTTAAACTTTGATGGTGCAGTCTTATACAGTTTCTTCAGAATTAAGCCCCTCAATCGTCAATAGGACTTAAACTCAGATAAGTTTGTATAGGATTGTAGCCTTAGTAAGATAATATTTAGCAAACTAGCATTAGCAGTTTTGAATGTGGTTGTAAAATTCAGTCATTTCAATTTTTTAAAAAAGATGTGTATTAATGATAAAACTAATCACTGAATGCAGTTGAAGGCAATACCGACTTAAACCCTGGCTTAGTGTCACAAAAATGAGCCTAGTCTCCCACCTGTACTTGTGCTCCCTTTTTTCCACCTCTTCCTCCAGCATGACATAGAGGAGGAGCTTAGAAACCTTTGCTTTTAGCTGGCCATTACTTCTCATGTTGTCCAAACCCGAAATTTTGAATTAACAAACCAACTCAAAACCATAGATTAGGAACCTCACTTCCGGTGGAGCCTTGGAAACGTGATGTGATCAAGGGAGTATTAACCTCAGTGGCACCTTCTACTCTCAAAAGCAGCCAGACTCCGCCCCCCAGTGAGCCCTATTGGCCGGCTGAGGGGCTTAATGCGGCGGCAAGGAGGGGCCGAACACGCCCCCCTGCAAGTGCGGGAAGCTGGCTCCACCCGCAACTCCTCCCCTCTGGAAGGAGGAGAGGTCTTAATACTGACCTTAATTAGTGTTAAGACACAATTCACTGCTGCAAGGTATGATGGTCACCACTTTATTTGGTATATTTTTAGGTATATTAGTATATCGTATATATATTTATATATTTAGGTATATTAGTATATATTTAGGTATATTTAGGTATATTGGTATATATTTTTAGGTATATTAGTATTAGGTATATTTTAGTGGAGGATAGACCTCCATGACCGCTCAGCAAAGACTCTCATAAACTATTTCAATGTAGAGCCCAATATTGTACCTTTCAGGCATACATGTTCCCATGAAGGAGGGCCTGTGCGTAACTTGAAACATGTTGGGTTTTTGGTTTTTAATTTAGTTGTCTGGAGATTTGCACTGACTGGTTTTTGTGCTACTTTTGTTTTGGGAGCTCGTAGTAGAGCATCCACGTTGCATGCAGAAGTCCAAGGTTCAATCCCTAGCATCTCCAGGTAGGGCTGGGAATGTACCCAATCTGGAATTCTGGAGAGTTGCTATCAGTCTGCGTAGATTCTGAGCCAAGTGGACCAATGGTCTGCATAAGGCAAATTCCATTGTTCCCATGTCTTCTTGGTCCATGTTGGAAATGGGACACTGGATAGGTGGGCTGGTTCATCAAGGCTGTTTTTAATGGCTAACAATACAAGTTAAGAATTGCTAATTTACAAGGGCCTTGGTGGGAGGAGCTGCTTTTAAAAGTTCCGTCTTAATACTCATTTTTGGGTGGCAAACCTTCACTTTGAGAGAAAACATGCTTAGGAAGATAGTAGTATTTAAGCATGATTGCATTCTGTCAAGTGTTTCAGCAAGTCATATTATATGTGTGTCAGTTTTTTGGGTCAAAAGCTGTCTGTCAAAAATGTTTGTTGGCAAAGAGAATATTGTCTGCCTTACCATGGTTTTGATATTGACACTGGGGCATGCATACAGCCCACCCTGTTGGTACACTCTTACCAAGGTCCCTGGTGTATTGGGTTGATTACATCTGGTCTTAATGCAACTTTCCTGCATTCAGGGACATGTAGTCTGCAGGGACCTCCTGCCTCTGTATGACCATGTCGGATTGCAGCAGCTAATTTGTTCTGATGTAAGATTGCAAGCACCAATTTGCCTACATTTGGTTTTTAAATTACTGAATAGGTTGGTCCAGGAGGCCAGAAACACAGCGGCCATGACATTATACAACGTGCCATGGGCTGGCCTCTGTGAAATTTTACCTCTTGTCGTATGGCTGAAAGACTTCCAACTTTTGGGAAGAGACAGTAATAGACTAAAATAATTTGCTTGCATCACTCTGTTATCTCAGATTTGTTGTTACTCTATGTTCTAATTCTCTTAAGCAGCCAACCAGTATTTGGCCAGGCAGTGTGTGATTTCTTTTAGAAGAAAGAAAGAAAGAAAGAAAGAAAGAAAGAAAGAAAGAAAGAAAGAAAGAAAGAAAGAAAGAAAGAAAGAAAGAAAGAAAGAGAAGTGTAGTGTAGATTTTCAAATAAATAAATCTGGACATACGTTTTTGCATATTGCATGCCTTTATCTTGTTCAGTACTGAGCCTGACATTGTTGTAATAATATTATGATGTTTCCTTCTGTAGGTAAGGAAGCAGAATACAGTGGTATCTCGGGTTACAGACGCTTCAGGTTACAGATGCTTCAGGTTACAGATTCTGCTTACACAGAAATAATACCTCGGGTTAAGAATTTTGCTTCAGAATGAGAACAGAAATCACATGGTGGCGGTGTGGTGGCAGCGGGAGGCCCCATTAGCTAAAGTGGTATCTCAGGTTAAGAACAGTTTAAGGTTAAGAATGGACCTCCAGAACGAATTAAGTTCTTAACCCGAGGTACCACTGTAGTTAGTAAAAATACAGGCTACTGGCAGGCAGGTGAATAATTATTTATTTTAGTAGGCTTGTATTTTTGACTGAAGTTTTCAAAGCAGCTCACACTATTATAAAAATTCAATGACAGATGCCAAAAAAATTGTAATAAAATTTAGGCAGCTCAATTGGAGAAGGAGCAAGCTCATGACATTTTCTCTGCCTGCCTGCCTCCCCCTCTTCCTCCTGGAATCTTTCCCACATGGCAGATGGCATTGTGGCAGGTGAGGGGACAGGCCAGTTGTTTGACTTTCATATGCTTGACTGTTGCAAGAAGACAGTCTAAGGTGATGTCATGGGTCCATAAGCTTTCCATTGTGTATCTGTATGTGTTTGATGGGTAGAGGATAGGATGGGATTCATTTTGGTTCCTTTGTTAGTGAGTTTAATGATATCCTCAAAGAGAAAATAATTAGACACATTCAAAACTAACAGTTGTAATTGGGAGCTAATGTGCTGTACTGAAAAGACAAATGATGTATTTGGATATGCTATACAGCTATAGAAAATCAATTTAGAGAATTAAACGGAGACTAGCTGGCAACAATTAAGACTCTCAAATTCATTTTAGACACAGAATTGCTATTGTAATTCCATTGTAGGTGAAGGGTAAGTATCGGCAGCAGAAGCATTGGGAAGCTGAAACAGATAGTAAAGAAAGTTCAAATCGCTTGGCCAAATTCATGCTTTTATTCTCTCTCTCTCTCTCTCTCTCTCTCTCTGCTAAATTTGAAACAATGTGTTGCCAGGTAATTTGTATTTATAGCCTTACATTACTTATGTATCTTAATTACAGTTTTGTAGCTTACAGAATACTTGCAGAATTTGAGGTTTTGGGAGAAAGCATAGCATCACTGTAGGGGTGAGAAATATGCGTCAGTGCAGAGAATGGGAAGAGATACGTGGAAGAAACAGAATAGCTAGAAAGGACAAATAATCCCTGTCTTTAGAGAACTCTGGAGATTTATTTATTTGTTGTTTTGGCTTTGCAGACACTATATGTCAACATCCAACACGGCAGCCATGAGAGTTAGGAGCTCTTGGCATGTAGTACATAATCCACTTAATTTAGAGCTTTTCATTTGAGCATAGGGGACTGCTTCACAGTAAATAGCTTGTATATTTCAGTTTTATGTCTTCAGTAACTGCTTGACAGTCTAGGAATACACATTTGTTTCAGAAGCGGGGTGTTGTCTTGTGCTTGTTTGGGAGCAAAAGCTCTTATTTAGCAGGCAAAAGAGGCTACTGGCCAAGTAATCAAGCCAGATGCCTGTGGGAAGACCTGTGTGGCAGAAGAACCCGCCCCAGAATTTTCTGTTTTGCTGTCATATTTGGTGCAAGGTGGGGTGGGTTTGCTCTTTCATCACTGCCAAAATTGCCAGGGCCTGAGCGGGCTTCACACATTGGATGAGGGTGGAGGATGTACTTGTGGAAGCCTTCCTGTTCTGAGGCTGTAAACCATTTTACAACTGTCAGCTTTCAAGATGTAAGGTTGAACTTTATTTGAATATAGTTGTTTGCATCAACATTAGACATTCCATGTATGCTCAGAAGCCTCCATTACAGAGAATCGGGAACTTAGGAAGAGTGTTCAACTTTAGCCAGCGCTTGGGTTCCCTTCCTGCCCAGCTTGGTTAGTGGGGGAACTAGGGTATGTTTTATTTTATTATCTGTTTATTGCCTCTATAGCTCAACTTCCCTCTAAGGGGCTCAAGGTGGCATACACTGTTCTCCTACCCATTCTACCTTCACAGCAACCCTGCAATGTAGGTTAGACTGAGAGACAGTGATTGGCGAAAGATCACCAAGTGACCTTTATGACTTTGTGAAGATTTTAATACTGGCCTGGTAGGTCACAGTCTAGCACAGGCATTGGCAACCTCCGGCCCATGGAGGCCATTCATCTGGCCCACAGGCTACCTGTGAACCGAGCCACCCGCTCGGCAAGTCCCCCATGCGCTGCGGTAAACCGGCGCAACGTGGCACGGGGATTCGCCGAGCAGCGCCGGAAATTGCGTCTACACAGCCGCAGACATGCACAGAAGCCATTTCCGGTGTTCTGGACATGGGCAGCATGGCACTGGAAATCGCTTCTGCGCCTGTGCAGCCCATGTCCGGCCCACGGACGATAGTCTGTGGGAATCCTCCGGCCCACGGGCAGAAAATGTTGCCGACGCCTGGTCTAGCACTCTTAACCACTACACCATTAGCAGACAAGATGATGGATGAAGGTGGGGAAACTACCCATGGCTGGATACTCTCAAAATAAGTGTTAGTCCCAAATGCAGCACAACTCATTTCAAATTGAGCATAGGGGCTGATTTCACAGCACTCCTCGCTATATTAAACCAGTGGGGCGTAAAGTGCCATTGATTTTGTTGAGTCTCAAGCTTAATGTTTGTGCTTAATGTTTGCTGGTTTGTGCCTTTGAACCCTGTTGCTCTGTATTATGCCTTTTAAAACTGTTGATGAACAGTTGGATTTCATTTAATTAGCCAGACAGTCATGTGTCTCTTGAATATTCGTTGGACCAGGTTTTAAACTGCATTTGCAGAGCAATTTCATGATAAGCTTTTCTAATAGACATGCATACTGAATAGCGAAAACAGCTTGATAGGGTTGTTCTCGAAATGATGACTTGACAGTATCTCATAGCAGTGGAATCTAGCTATCAATTGTGTGCTAATCCAGCTAAGTGGAGAGTCTTTCCTAGGAAACTACAGTAGTCATGTGAGCAAAATCATTGGTTGTAAAAATTGCGACCAGAAATGCAAACATCATTTTAATGTATCTATATGCAAATATTATATGCATTTTGGGTAATGAACAAACCGTATTCTGGATTGGTTTATTTATTTACCAAAATTGATATACTTCTTGATTGTAAAAAACAAAAAAACAATCTCCCCAAGTTTGTGTATGCAACAATGCCATATTTGCCATTTTCCTGAATTCACTTATTGAAAGCTGCTGTAGCTGCTGGGTAGCGCAGGTTGAGTCCTGTGCAGTTCCAGAGTATTTCCAGAAAAGGTGTGTGCATGTGCTTCCAACAAGCCCGTTCCCTAGCTTAAATTCAGGCTATATTGAAGGCATAATGGGATAAAAAGCTGTTGCTAGTATTTATTGCTTCCGTTTTTTGAGTGTCAGTGAATATTTGAAATGAAAAATAAGAGCTGTATGCCTGTCTCAGTATCCCACAGACTCCAAATCTTTTTTCTTTCTTTTAAATATATTTTTATTGTTTTTCCAATATCGTTCTAATAACAGCCTCACTATAACAATACCAATTCTATCCAATTAATACCATTATTAATGCCAATTATTTAAATGTCAAATTATATAATTTAATTAAACTGGACCCATCACATGTTAGCGTTGATGTGTTCATTCTTCTACATTTTTTCTGCATTCCAAAATTGTAATAATTTCCATTCCATTCAGATATAATAATCCCTTATATAACAGCTACAATTGTGATTTCAATTCGTGTTGGTATAATAGGTAATTTATAAAGTTTCAAGTGAGGAACTTTAGCTGTAATCCTTATTCTTTTCTACATCCTTTTTCACTGGAAGATACTATCCTTAATCTCAGACATAAGAGGCTGATTGTGATTAGTCTAGTGTACGCTACTCTGCACATGAGCGGAGATGATTACTTCACATTTTCAGAACTAAGCCATACATTGTGAATAGGTTCTGATGTGCTCCAGCTCAAATGAAACAAATCATTTTTTGTCTATTGGTTGGAAAAGTTTTTTCTTCTAACTTAGTGTTTTGGATAATAAAAGTCAAAATGATATTTGGGGGGAGGAAAACTGCATGCTCTCCCTTCTTGTTCCTGGCTTCCTCGAATTACCCACCCACCCTCCCTTAAGTTTTTCCTTCGTTTCTTTATCTTGCTATGGACTTCGGTTGGTCGTCTTGGCTGTCCAGGGGGCCTGGTAGGAATTTTTTCCCCCACTTGGCAGATTGGCACTAGCCACTTGGTTTTTTGCCTACCTCGTAGCCAATCGTCACAACTTTGTAATGTTTGGTGGTTAGGCACTGGAAAACACATTGTGTGTTGGAGGGGAGGTTGTGGCCATCACCTACCCTTCCCCATGAAGGGTATTCCGTTAAAAGAATCCGGCGGTCGTGGTCCTGTCCGATGCCCTGGTGGTGGCTAGGGTCGTGGCTCGACCCCCAGTGACTCTAGAGCAGAGGTAGGCAACCTAAGGCCCATGGGCCGGATGCGGCCCAATTGCCTTCTCAATCCGGCTCGCGGACAGTCGTGGAATTGGTGTGTTTTTACATGAGTAGAATGTGTGCTTTCATTTAAAATGCATCTCTGGGTTATTTATAGGGCACTTATTTTTCAAAATAAGTCCGGCCCACCACATGGTCTGAGGGACAGTGGACCGACCCATGACTGAAAAAGGTTGCTGACCCCTGCTAGGGGAAAGTTTCCAGTTGATTTGCATCAACAAACTCTCCCTACTGATTGTTAACCCTTGTGTGACTCCTGGCAGAGTGGGCAGGAGTCAAGTATAGTCTGTCCAATCCAATGCCTAAGCCAATACCACTCACATTCTGTAACCAATAAAGTTGTGGTCTTCTTAGCCTATTAACCTAAATACTTGTGCATGTGTATGATTTTATCTCCAAGCAGAGGTGGGGCCTCGACTCACAACTTGCTAAATAAGAGACATGGAATCAATCTTGTCTGAATGAGAATCATACTAGAGGCCTTTTACCTGTAAGGTCTTCCCCACTCTATAGCTGTGCAGAGAAAACCTTTTTGTTGATTTACTGAGGAGACAGTGGCACTCTGCACATGTGTAACAGCAACACTAATTAACTAAATTAGTGTTGTACAAGTCATATTGTGACGAAAGCAGCAAGGTTAATAATTGCAGCTATACCAAATGTCAAGAATTCTAAAAAATCTTGCTTAAGCCTTTAACAAAAGTTTGGTTCCTGCAGGCCTCTGGGTAATCCAAGATGTTACTTTGTGGTGAAATCACGGATTGAGTGCACCTGTGTTATCTGGTATGAACTGGGGTCCAAAGCCACTATGGCAGCCCAGGTAATCGAAGTAAATGCCTTCCTGGTGAAAGAGCACATTTCTGTCTCAGTTCTGGAAATTTACTGACAGCTCAGGCTCTGACTGGCTAAGAAGATCGGCCCTCAACTACTAGATCTTTTTCTAGTAAAGTATTTTGCCACTTGGCCACCATTTTTTTCTTGCCTGAGCACATGTCTGTGCTGTTTTATTCCTGTGGTATGGTGTCATTGCCTTGCCACTAGACTAGGATAGTTAGATTTAATTTTCATTCTAACTTGCACTCTCCCCCTTCCTATTTTCCAACAGTATTCTTTTATTTGTACTTTTTCTGAGTTCTGTTTTTTGCATGATAAATTTGATGTGCTTTATTCTGGAAAACCTGAGTCCTTAATTCCAGTGTTTTGGACTTTTTAAACTGCTACTGCATAGCATATAAAGGAGGATGCTGTGAGCCACCGGAACCTAGGCACCCACATGAAAGTTGGTAGGATGACTGGTGTGAATGTTAGCTCACTCTGAGCAGTCTCTGCCTCTGAGCAGTCTCTGCATTAAGTTAGATTCTTCCATAGTGGTTAATATATCAGCAGTGATTGACCAAAGAGTCTCATTTGTCTCTGGAAATGGGATATGTTTATGTAAGTAGCAGCTGCAGTGATGGGGAAGGGCCCTACAGCTCATTTGCCCATCCACCTGTGGTTCTGCCCTTTAAATATATACCATTCAATGTAGCTGTTAATTTGTGACACCTGTGAGCAAAACAAATGACTGAAACGAGAGATGTGTTTTGATTTACATTATGATTAACAAATTATCATGTTTTTATGCCATACATTCCTTTAATGATAGCATTTCATTATGTTAAAAGCATGGGGCCAGAGTATATTCTAGTACATACGGTACTAGTGGACGTTTGCATTCTGCATTAAATCTGGATCTGCTGTGAAAATGAATTATTAGCTTGTTGGCAAAGTACAGAGGATGCCTTAACGTAACTTATTCACTGGCAGTAGAAGCAAACATGGACCTGCAGATGTTGGCTTACCTTAATAGCCAGCCAACCGTTTGTGTTGCCAGAACCTAAGGCAAAGGGTAGGGTTGTGTCCCTGAGCTTGTTCTGCACTTTGGCAGTTCATACGCCTCTGAAGCACAGCATGAAGTTGGAAACAACTCTTTTCTCCAAGCTCATCTGCTTTTAAATGGCTTATCTGAGGCACTAACAGTACCTCAAAGGTACAGTGAAACACAGAAGGGCCACAAACCTCCTCCCAAACAGGGAGCTGGAGATGGTGGTGAGTGATCATTCCTCCAGTTGTGCTATATATTTTAAGCTGCTGTAAGAGCTTTGGCAATGCAGTGTGCCAAACCTAAGATCCAGCTCTCCTCCTTATTGAGTAGCATAGCTGCCAAGTTTTCCCTTTTCTCGCGAGGAAGCCTATTCAGCATAAGGGAAAACCCCTTTAAAAAAGGGATAACTTGGCAGCTATGTTGAGTAGGTGATGTTGGAATGATTTCTTTACTTGCAATGCAAGCATGTTGGTTTTGCCTCAGAAGCACAGAGCTGGGAAAGGAACAGGGTATCATCCTCATGGTTGTATTGAGCTTCAAAGGGCTGAGAGGTTCCAAGTGCCATGCAGGGCAACATTCAGAGGACAAGTTCCAGCCCTCCTGTTGAGCTTGTAGCAAGGGAGGAGGAGGAAAAATCACCATTCCATTGTTTTGTGCTCCAAAAGCTCTTTGAGTATCTCTCTGATCAAAAATAGAATAGCGATTTACCTATCCCGAGTATACTTGCACCCCAAACACAAAAACAAACCAGTATTTTGGTGGATGGATGGGAATGCACACTGCTGTTTCATTTATCCCTTTTTTGAAAAAATAAATAAAATAGTGCTCTCAATGAGCATCTTTTAACTTTTGTTTCGTTTTGCATATGGAAAAATTAAACTCTAATTAAACTTGTGCCAAAGGTTTGTTTAGGCTCCACCTAGCACAATTCAGTTTTTAGGCTTAGTTTTGTTCAGTCATAATGACTAAACTTTGTTACACCAGTTGTCTCTTAAAGAGACATACAGTTTACAGAATTAAAATGTCATGTAATTGGTACAATTAAAATATTGCACATGAGAGGTACTATAGATATTTATAACTTAATATAGATCTGATGAGTAGATTAAGCCAACATGCATTGTGAACATTCAGGGCCTAATTATTGTAACAGTATTGTGAATGTCAAACATATATAAATCATGTTATGCATATTCCAAAGCAAATTGTTGTTGTATTAGCTCTGTAATGTGGCATAGTTGTCTTTACAAATATTAGTATCTTAGTTGCAAGTAGGCATTGTGTTCTGCTCTCTTGATTTACTAAAAGCAAAATGTGGGGAAGGATCTGCCCAGAATTCGTTATTAATTTGAAATCTGAGTTACTGTCTTTTAAGTTTCTCCTGAGTTACTGAGTATAAAAACCTGTAACAGCTTCTGCAATCATGACATGAGATACTTCTAATGTGGTCCTCAGAACTAGAACAACCCCCTTTCTAAAGTAGTGCCTTGTTGAAGTGTCTGCTAAAAATAGTCATTCCATCACTTCAGAAATATTTGAGCTATTTAAATTCAACATGTAAAAATACCACAATAAAGAGATTTTGCTGCTACCATTTTTGGCTTTTGATGGGAATCTTCTTCAGCATGATTGTCATGCCATTTTAGGAAATGAAACAGGTTTTAAATATATAGAGTCTGTAGTGCATTATACTTTTCTGGAAGGCATGTGACTTTGAAGTTCTCTGAATTAACAGCTGTCTTTGGTAGTCTTCCTGACTTTAAGCTGCTTGAAGGATCATTTTTATTTTTATGGCACCCAACTGAAATGTCAGCCAGACCACATTGAAAATGCAGTTTTTACTTATTCCATTATTAGCAATATGTTCTTGGCTACCTATTAACGAGAATTTACTTGTTTCTTTGGACTTTTTTTCTTTCTCTTTGTATTATCCAACAAAGGGTTGACATTCAGAATTTGTAGATTCATGGAAACAATGCTGCACTTTTTGTAGCTTTCATTAATTTCACTTTTCTGATCACATCAGGCAGTTTTCTTTCCTATACTAATTTTTCAGTTGGATTTATATTCTGCAATTTTAAAGTCTTGAATTGATTTAGAGTACCAAAAAATACAATCAGATGGGCAATGGATGAATATTCTGTGTTACAAAATATCTACATGTTTAGATCCAAATATTTCATGGCACATGTGTAATCTCCCCTGCTCCAACCCATGTGGGTGTTATGGAGTCAGTTATTAGGGAGGAAACTCCCTGGGCTCAACCATTATTACCATATTGTCCCGCATATAAGCCACACTTTTTTCCAAATTCCGACCATGAAAAGTTAAATTTGTGACCTTACAGAAATTGGCTTTTACCTTATCGCTGCTGAAACAGACATACGGTAAAACGGAATGGGTGTGAGTGCCTGCGAAATTTTAAGGGAGCGGCTTATATTTAGGTATTGTCTTTTCTTCTTCCTCCTCCTTGAATTTTAAATGTGCGGCTTATTTACGGGTGTGGCTTGTATTCGGGTCAATACGGTATATGAGGAAAAATTAAATCCAGTCTTTCTGGGCTTTGTATGTAGCCATTATGGATGTTCAGAATGAATTGGTTCCGTTGTAACACACTGACCTGGTGTGCACACAATGAATCATTAGGAAAGGGATTGAAAATAATATTTGTTAATACCATAATGTCATCATATACATCTGTGATATGGAACTCCGCTTGAATACTTGCTGCGTCTCAAAAATGGTTTTCAGAGAGCTCAGAAAGTTTCAGAAAAGGGCAGTGAAAACAATGAAGGGACTGGAGCATCTCACCAAGAGGTTTGGTTACAACATTTGGGGATTTTTAGTTTAGAAAAGAGGCCGGTAAAGGAGGGGCATAGCAGAGATATATAAAATTATGCATAGTATGAAGAAAGTGGATAGGTCTCTATCATAATACTAAAACCTGGGGGCATCCAATGAAGATGGCTGTTAGGAGATGCAGAAAAGAAAATAGGAAGTGCTTCTTCACACAGCACATATTTAAACTCTGAAATTCATTAACACAAGATGTAAAAGGGAACTAGACAAATCCATGGCGAATCAGACTTATCAATAGCTACTAGCCATGATGGCTGTGTAGAGCTGATCTGCCTCTGAATACTAGTTGTTGGGCATAGCATGTATGGAGAAGGCTATAGCACCCAAGCCCTGCTTGCAGGTTTCTCATAGGCATCTTGTTGCCCACCAGGATACAGACAACTTCCCATTTACGTGGTGGTTACGTTTGGAACCCCCCCTGCGAAATAGCATAGAATGGGGAGCCACCCGTATCGGCTCAGCTGGGCAAACCACACTGTCTCTCCAGCTTGCCAAATGCCTAAATAGAGAGTTGTCTGTCTTGGATTAGATGAGCTTTGTCTGATCCAGCACAGCTGTTCTTATGTAAGCCATGGTTTATTTAGCAAGTGTGGTTTCTTTCTGTCCTTGTTCAACAGCCTAACCATGGGACACATACGCAGTTTATAGTCAATATTCTGCCCAATAAAGAAAAAGCGCTACACTTCACAATCAACAAAACATCTGGATTCGTGCAAATGCTAGGAACAAAGGCTAAATAATAAATTTTATTGATGTATAAATAATAAATTCAATAATTTTTGGGAAAGGGTGAACTGTATATTTAAATAAAGAAATATTTATGGCCTAACCTTGTGCCCATGATGCGTTGTTGAATATGCTTTAGTATCCTTTTACTTTGGTTTTCAGTTAATTTTTTTACTAAACTTTAATGCTAGCACATTGAAGAGCATGTCTCCATGGGTACTACTATGCACCAAGTCAAGCACAATGCAAGTGCTCACACACTTTCAGGTGAAAAATAAAGCATTGTGTGAATTTACTACAGAATAAGTTTCGACTTTTTTGTGTGTGCAGTAAAAATAGCCTAGACACTGAAAGCCGCAGCTGGTAAAATATGATGAAGCAGAATAACATATAATTTGTAGATTCCATGGCACATAACTAGTATGGTCTGCATGGGAAGATGGGGGATTTAATAAGAACAGTTTACCTTACAGAAAAACAAAGTTATTTGACTTTTAAAATTATTTAAATAATGATTTCCAAATTCCAATTTTTATTCAGGTTATTGTTTTTATGTAGAATATCCATTAACCATCCCTGTTTTATTTGCAGAGCACCAGAAATCATATTGGGTTTGCCGTTTTGTGAAGCCATAGACATGTGGTCACTGGGCTGTGTGATTGCTGAGCTATTCCTTGGATGGCCACTGTACCCGGGAGCCCTCGAATATGACCAGGTAGTAGAAACTTGATGATCTGAGATACTTTTATCTGTTTAAGTCTGCAGTTTAGTCAGCTGGGGTTTAGAGTTCATTTATTTTGTCATATGACTTTAAACATACAAAATAATTGTGCACCAATATTTAAAAACACCAAAAAAATGGTTTAAAATAACTCCCTTTGAGTCAAGCTCTTAAAGCACTGCACTATTGGACAATGGCATTAAGCAGGATAATTCTGGTGCGGGCTTTAAAAATGATAACTGTATACAGTATGATTGCATCTCGTGTGCCATTTCAACCTTGTGTGGTTGAAAGCTGGCTGGTTGAAATCCCGCAAATTAATTGCATGTAAGGCAGAGACCTTACAAACTTATTTTGTACTTGGGTTTTCCCAGTATGGAAAGAGGTTTTAAGTTCTCAGAATTTCTTACTGATTTCTGGGATGTTCTTTCAAGAACTCAAATGGCCCTATGAGATCTTGCAAGAGCATCCCAGAGCCTAGTAAGCAGGCAGAGAGTGTAAAAGCTTGCTTGGAAGGTAAGGATGGCCATGTGGGAGTGGTCCCAAAGGGGCAACTCAGGTATAAACTTTTTTGCATATATGCACCATCCCTGGAAGTAACCACCACAAGACGTACAGTAATGTGTTTGTAAAAGCCACACTTCTTTTAACTTTTCAGATTCGTTACATTTCACAGACACAAGGCTCACCTCCAGAGCAGTTGTTGAACGTTGGAACGAAGACCACAAGATTTTTCTGTAAAGAAACAGATGCACCATATTCTAGTTGGAGATTAAAGGTACTAAGAATTCTTGAGAGTGCAGACAAGAGTTCCTGCCATCCATGTTTTGGGCTATATATGTGCCTTCAAGAAGGAATACAGCTGAAGCAGAACAGGGGGTATATTTTGTGAACACGTGGTTGGTTTGTATTGGTTGGAAGAAGCAATTTTGTGGGAGGGGCCTAGGAAGCACATTCCTCTGTGTTGGCACACTGCCTTCCCCCCAGTTGTGCTTCAGGGAAAGGTAGAACTCGGTTGGATCTCTTCACAACTGCAGCTTTAGGACCCTTATTTCATCAGCCTTCCTCACTTGTCCTCTGATGTTACCACATAGCAAAAACTGATGGCTGTGTGGTCATGTCACTGTTACTCTGAAGAAGGGTTATCTTGCAAACAAAGTGGTATTAAGGGTTGCAGATTGTCATGAAAATGTAAGGTTGCCAAGGGGAAAGGGGATTGATAAATGTTTTGGCTTCTTCATACTGACTGGAGAACATTTGGATCATCTCTAAGAACTAAGCTAAATGGCATATCTGATTAAAATGAGTTGCTCTGCACACCTCTCTTAGACATAGCACATTTCCATTTTTGGAAAAGGCCAGATTTTTACAGCAATAACAGAAAACACAGTGCTGCCTACTTTAGGTTGCTATTGCTTTGTGCCGCAGAATGATTCTCTCCCTCCCCCCCCCCCCCCCCGGTATATTAATAATTAAACCATCCATTTCTTAAATTTCTGAAGACACTGGAAGAACATGAACGAGAGACAGGGATGAAATCCAAAGAGGCCCGAAAGTACATTTTCAACAGTTTGGATGAAATAGTGCATGTGAGTACATTCGGATGCATTTAATGTATACAGTACAGTTTGTGTGTTTTTTAATGTATTAGCTACCATTTGTGACTAGCTACCTCTAATTTCACTTGTGGGAATTGTTCCCCTGTATCTACTTTTCAAAGTAGAAGGGCACATAGAATGAGGTTTTACTTGCAATGTAATTAAAAATTACACTTTATATGCTGCCACTGATAATTGTTTGTATAGTGTTGTTTTGCTGCTATTTGTTTTATTGTGGAATCTAATTATGATTTTGCTGTCATTTATATTTTTATATGAAGCTGCCTTGAGTTTAATAATATCTTGAAAGACAGGATATAAATATTTGAATGAAAAGTGTGCATGCACACGAAAGCTCATACCAAAATAAAAGCTTAGTTGGTCTGTAAGGTGCTACTGAAGGAATTTTTTTATTTTACTTCGACCCAGACCAACACGGCTACCTACCTGTAACCAGAATGAAAATGTTGTTATTGATGAATTATAAACGCCTCATTGTTTTCACTCTGACATTTACTTGTTCAACACCAGGTGAACATGGTGATGGAGTTAGAAGGAAGTGACCTGTTGGCAGAGAAAGCAGACAGAAGAGAGTTTGTCAGCCTTTTGAAGAAAATGCTGTTGATAGATGCAGACTCGAGAATCACTCCAGTTGACACACTGAACCATCCTTTTATTACCATGAAGCACCTCCTTGATTTTCCTCATAGCAACCAGTATGTTGTATAACACACTTGTAAAAATAATCCTGGGCAAGCCTTTTTGAAATGGTTCCATGCTACCCGTGCTGCTATGTTTGCTGTAATTCCTGTGCCTTTTGATTCTGGGCCACACTCTCCTGGTTAGTGCAGATTACAACAGAACCAGGGTTTCAATAGCTATGGCTTTTCCCTGTACACAAGCATTAGTCTTTCTCGGTTGCTATGTTGCCTGTTGCTGGTGTGCTGCTTTATATTAGAACTAGAAAATAAAGGATAACTGAATTCAGGAATTATTTTTTTGAATTGCCACAGTCAGCCACACACATTCATAGTCACAAACAAAAAGACAAAACACTTGCTGGCAAGCGTATTATTATTATTATTATTATTATTATTATTATTATTATTATTATCATCATCTTTTTGGAACAGAAAAGAAAATACAAGGAAAATTCACCAAAAAACCATACATAAAGTACACAGAAAGTTGAATGATACTGTAGTGACTGCCTGATCTCAGATGAATCCAACACACGAAAGATGCATAACAGTTGCTAGGGGAAAAGGAGGGACATCCTATGGAAATGGCGAGGACTAAAAAATAAGAGAGAAGCAGGAAAAGTGTACTAATGGAGATAAGAAAACAGACAACTCACTTATCAATCACAGCTCTGACTTCTCCCATTGGCTTAAAACACTTCACAGGCAGGAGCAACCATCCAGACAGAAATTGCTTAGAAGAGTACCTGTATATTTTACTGCATGACATTATTTCTAGGAGGACTGCAGAATTACTTTAAAACAAAGGAGAAAGAAAGCTCAGAATCTGGGGACCCTGCTGGGGGACTACAGGGAATGTCTTTGTGAGCACTGGGTTGGCACCCTCTGGCTTAGAGTGTCTTCTGACCCAGGGATCTTGCTTCAGCTTTCTTAACCACAGTCTACGGCCAGTGTTTGTTCTTGGCTATAGATCATGGTTAGGGAGGAGAGAGCTTAACTCTGTTCCTGGATTCAGGCAGCTAAACTTTGACTAAGCTGCCACGCTGCACTGATTTAAAAGGGGTAAAGGGGGGCAAAGGGGGCATCAGCTTCTCTTTGGGAGCCAGCACATTTGCATGGTCCTGGTAAGCTGTAGTGTGGCTAAACCATAACCAGGCCAATGAGAGGGAAATACTTGTGTGGGTCCCCATCCCCCCAACCCCAACCGAGACTGAGGTTTCAACCTGTTTAGTCTCTAAGGAAAATAGTCTGGGCCAGTCCCATGATTGTTATAGTGAGTTTTTGTGGTGGCTGTAATATACTTTCCTCACAATTCATTCATTCTTCTCTTTGCCATCAGAGTGAAATCCTGTTTTCATATCATGGACATTTGCAAGTACCGATCAAATTCATATGATACAAATAATCGCAATAAAACAGTGCACCTGAGACCAATTGCTTCAGGTAATGCACCAAATCTCTCAGCTAATTTTGCCAAGATTGGTGCAGTACGAAGTCAGGTAAGTACCTTTGATTTCACTTTGGGTCTCCTATTCACTTCCACCCTCATCCCAGAGTTTAGATCACTGCAAGATAATGAAAGGGGGGGGCTTATCTCAAGTCATTGAAAGGGGGCAGGCCATTCTAAGAGGGGGAATAAAGCTGTATCTGGTTTTAAGGGAATGGTTTTTATGGTTTGGCCAATGTTGTTGCACATGACATACTTCTGAATCAAAAGGTGAGGTAGAAATCATGTATCCAAAACAGAAGATAAATTAACATATTCACTGTCCATCTCATGCATAAAGTGGAACCTTGGGTTATGGCGGGGATCCATTCCGGAGGCCCCGCCACAACCCGAAAGCGACGCAACCCAAAGCGTCACATCTGCACACGCGCGATTTAGCTCTTCTGTGAGTACGCGAACCCAGAAGTAACCCGTATCGGTACTTCCGGGTTTGCGCCGGTCTTAAGCCGAGGGTGATGTATGCCGGAGGCATCGTAACCCGAGGCTCCACTGTATTAGGCAGTAGACTAGCTACAGAAGCTCATTGCACAATAAAAATTGTTAAGTTTTAAAAAGTGCCAATAAGCTCTTCATAGTTTTTGCACACAGTGGCTTTGGATATGGTGGAATGCAAATGCTACTATGTCAGAATCATACCAATCTCCTAATGCGTAAAGACGTGGAAGCTAAGTTGGTAACTGAGGCATCCATGTTTCTTGTTTTTGCTGCTATTTGTTATGCTTGATGCTCTTCAGAGTCTGGAATTGTGTTATGGGAGAATAAATAATTGGGAATCCAGGAGTGCCTTGAGGCTTTGTTATGGCACTCTTAGCATTTATCTTGCTCTCTTGTCCACATGGGCCAGGAGAGGAGGCTTCTGTTGTGGCTTTAAATGCCAGCCTGGTAGAGAACCGTGGAGAACAAGCTCTTCAAGATGAGTTACCTTCCTTTTCTAGTACCGGTAGTTCTCTTGGAAGACATTTTCACAAAATAAAGCCAAAGGTTTTCTGTTCAAGAAATCCTTTGTTGCAGTGCCCCCATGTGGTGAAATATTCAGTGTGCTGGCATGTACTATAAAAATGATCTTCATATACAGTATTAGGATTTGCTTTTGCTGCATGCAAAAGCATGAACATCATAATCCTCATGCAACATTATAGCTTGAGATTTTTTTTTTTAAAAAAAATGCATGTGAAAATTGTGGCAGTAATTTTGTTAACTGATAATATACCTATGATTTTCAGGCATTAGCAGGATCTGCTCATTCAGTTATGCACCATGGAATACCACTGCAGGCAGGAACGGCTCAATTTGGTTGCAATGATGCTTTTCAACAAACACTGATTATATGCCCTCCTACTCTCCAAGGTATGAGGCAATTAAAATGACACGTGATATAAAATTAGATATTCACTTGGTAGTTCAAAGAATCGTCAATTCAGGCTATTGATAAAACCTACTACAATTAACCAAGATTTTACTTCAGGTTTTCCGTTTTCCTTGGATGATCTGATAACATTGAGTACTCTAGTGGTCAAGTATTTTCAAGAAGATGAAATTTAAAGGTGATAGTGGAGTCATATTATTGCATTTTGAGGCAAATTTCCTCACTTTTGTACCTAATTCCCACTGCACTTCCTTCCAGTGAACCAAAATAATCACATGGACCTCATGCATGACTTGTCATATTATTGTTGAGAATACCTGTTGGAATTCCTAGCCTACACTTATTCAGCGTTAATCTTACTTTACATGGTAAAAATCTAGAAGCACTGTGGGCCTCTCAGTGTTCCCTCTTTGTAGCCTTGGTGGTTACTGTCTGGGTCATGTTTCCTAATATGGATCCTTCTGTAGTCTGTCTGCCCTTTTTGCTTAAGATTCACTTTTACTTTTACTTCCTTGATATAATTTATGTTAAGCATCTTTATTTTTAAAAATCGCATTTAGGAATGTAGGGCTAAAACAGTGCAGACTTTGTGGAATTTCTTTAAACGCCAAGTATACGCTACGACTCCTCTGTCTAAAAGGACTTGATGCGAAAGGGTTGCAACATATGTTCTCTGCTTAATCCCAGAACTAAAAAGGATACATCTGATGATTGAAGGGCTTATTTCACATAGGCGACACAGACTATTTAATAATTTTTCTGGCTAGGATACCTTTCTTGTGCTGAATGCTACACTGCATCTTAAATGAAGTGTTTCAGGTTTGGTTAATTTGTGGCATGCTGGCACTCGCGTTATTGGTGCCCATTTCTGATAGAAACAGCATGGAAGCAAGTAGCCCCTGTGTTCCTCTACAGCCTTATCCTCTGATTCTGTGGTTGGCCTGCAGCAGATTTGAGCCTGGCTGCTTCAGTCCCATCTTGGCCATGGTGTAGAACAGGCATCCCCAAACTTCGGCCTTCCAGATGTTTTGGACTACAATTCCCATCATCCCTGACCACTGGTCCTGTTAACTAGGGATCATGGGAGTTGTAGGCCAAAACATCTGGAGGGCCGCAGTTTGGGGGTGCCTGGTGTAGAAGGAGAAATGAGGAGAGTGAGGAGTTTTGGGGGATGCTTCTCATTGCTAGATTATGATTTAGCAATCAGGTCAGAAGCGATTGCAGGTTTGGCGCCGGGTGATAACTGGACTGAGCAATATTTCCCTGAGCAAAGTTTGCATCAGGCTCAGAAATGAATTCTATATGCTAACCTTTTATTAATTTGGATTCAATCTTAACTCCCCTTTTCATATTTGTGAATTAGGAATTCATGCTAATCATGGGAAGCCCAATGGTTACTCTGTAAGAGTTGATAATGCAGTGCCGTTGGTCACACAGGCCCCAACCCTACAGCCACTCCAGATAAGAGGAGTCCTTTCTCAGGTATGTTGTTTGATGCTGTATGTTGTTTCACATTTTCAGAGGTTTCACATTTTCAGAGTCATAAATATTAGTTAGTTTGACAGATTTTGAAGTAGTATCACATCAGTTGAGAGGGACTGTAGATTAGTGACAGGCCCAAATGCTTTGCATGTAATCTATCTTGGCATTAGCATGTAAAAGGACCTTTGGGCAGATGGACTGATAAGATCTGTTATCAGAGTCGTCAGAGAGCTGCTGCGGGCTAAATGGACCAGCGGCCTAACTTGAAAAAAGGATACTAAACCTATTGAATGTAGTTATTCATAACAGCTTATATGTTTACAACAGACCTGGTCTAACCGAACACAACAGATACTGCTTCCAACATGGCAGCAAGTGACCCCTGTGGCTCCTCCTACAACACTAGCTTCTGATTCTGTGGCTGGCCCGCAGAGACTTGGAGACTGGGGGTACGTCAAAACAGTATTTTGATTTTGTGCTTGAAAAATGAAGTACGCAACTCTGCTATATTTTAATAATCTTGTATTTTTCTCTGTTTTCCCTAGGAAGATGATTCCGCATGGCAACCATTACAACTCGGTGATGACACAGTCTCTGTTAACCAATCAAATAACTTTATCTGCTCCTCAACCAATCAGTGTGGGCATTGCACATGTAGTCTGGCCTCAGCCCACACCAACCAAGAGAAATAAAGTATGCCAGAACAGGTTGGTTTTATATGGTGTCTGTGGATCATTTAGATGTAAAAAATAATAATCATTCTTTCAAAATCCCTTTTAAAGGGGGCTGTATATTTATGAATGCTGCATGCTCACCAAGGTGTTACACTTCAAACTAGTTTGTTTAGAACATTTATTTCTTTAAACATTAAATACTGTGTTACAGTTCAAATTGATCAGAAGCCTACCAGTTAAAACCAAGGGATGGTAACAAAATGGGAAATAATGTAAAGTAGCATTTGCTGCCCTTTGATCTTCTCTCTTCTTGTGACAAAAGTGGCTTTGACTATATTTATCTGCAGAAATAGACTTTGGTTTGGTTATTTAAGAATTGCAGGTAGACGCAGTTAGCAGTTCCTAGACTCATGTGCATGAGGAATTGTAGAATTTGGACTATTGAAAATAGAGACATTGTATAATAGTCATAATATGACTTAGAATAGTATTAAGAATAGTCTTTCTTTTGCTGGCAGCAAGAAACACTTTAAGTGCTCTGTGGAGAAAATGTGCCCCATCACTACAGAAGTTATTTACAAAGGTATGGGACATTTCAGTAATGGAGAAACGTAAGACCGGGAAGGACAGTTACACTGGTGAACTATGTTAAGTAACCCCTGATTCATATCCCCTGAAGTCAGTGAACACAATTCCTGATGATTTCAGTGGATTTTGAATCTGATTCAAAAATGTTTATGGTGTCCAAGCCAGCATTTCTTCATTTCTTCTTTCCTTTTTAAGAGAATGGTATCTTCAGCGTATTGTACTACATTTCATTGGTAAATCCAACTTTGAACCTTGCATTGCAGCATCTGAACAACCCTGCTTGTGATATGCAATAGTTACCTGAAACGTTTTCCATGATTGCTCTGGAAAACAACATTTACAGTGTTACCTGTATGTTCATTGTTTTATGTTTCATGCGTTGATTTATTTTCATTGCTGTTTCAAAGTCTTATGTTCTAGTTTGAGTCAATTTGGGGAGGGTGAAGTAAAGTTGCTACATTTGTTTGATAAAGAACATCTTTATGACATGTCTAAATAAATGTCTTCTTTGCAGGAGTAACGTGTTACAAAATACCAATATCCAAAATTCAGCATTTGTGTCTCCAAAGATAAGCAATGGAAAGGCTGATGAGAAGCTAAGCTGTGTAGAAACACAGGACAATTGTAACTCGGTTGGTCAGGAAAGCAACTGTTGCAAACCGCCCGTCAGGCAGGACCCTGATTCATCTGTTTCAAACAAACAGCGACAGGCTATCATTATTGCAGATTCCCCAAGTCCACCAGTCAGTGTGATCACCATCAGCAGTGACACAGATGAAGATGATGTGGCACAAAGGCATTCATTTGCAGAGTAAGTAGTAGCGTTGGGCTTATTTTAACTTCAATTTCCCTCAGGGTTGTGCTGGAGAGTCGGTGTTTTGGTGATAGTAAGAGGAACTTCCTAAATATACAGCACCAGTACATTCACTTGAATCAGCTTAAATCACTTGGAACATGGCTGCCACTTCTAGCGGCAGGTTGTTACACCTCTTTGAGTTTCACAGCTTTCAGTCTGTAGTATAGCTTAGCACACAGTTGGCACTAAATCAACACAGCTAGAAGTTGCAATCGATGTTTAGTGAGAAGTGTGCAGGATGAATGTTTTATTTATGTATGTTTGCATTTCAGATGTAAAGGGAACCTAGATTGTGAAGCTTGCCAGAGTACGCTAAATATTGACCGTGTGTGTTCATTAAGCAGTCCTGACAGCACTTTGAGCTCTAGTTCTTCTGAACAGTCCAGTCCATCCCCTTGCAAAAGACCCAACAGGTAAGAAATGTACATAACTGGGTTTGATGTCCCTGTGTGGCAATAGGACCCCAGAATCCCATTTCTAAAACCTATTTCTGGAAGCATTCTTAAGCATAGGTTACATAGTATAATGTTTTGACTGAATAGAGGTTTCTCTCTGTATATGTGACAATGCTTCTGTGCACTGGATTTTTTGGAACAAGGGTTAGGGTAATAAAGCTTCCTGAAGGACGAGCCTTAGCAGGCTGGATATGGCCTGTCACTGTTAGCCTTCTTGTAAAGTTTTGATAATTATGTTAACATAACTGTTTGGATATTTATTTATTATAAATCATTTCCCATCAAATATCTGTTAGGTGATTTTACAGTAAAAAATATCAAAAATAAAACCATTCCATATGTAAAAACAATTACAAATCCAATACAAATATAGATGGTGATAGAGATCTATATTTTTTAAAGGCTTGTTTAAAAAGGAAGGTCTTCCATAGACAGTGGGGAAAAGCAATAGAGATGGTACCTTCCTGATATGTAATGATTGGTTATGCCGATTGTATCATTTCTGAAGATAGATAATAATGAATCTTAAAGATATGGTCAACAGCACCTTTCTATTACTGTACACCCAACTGGTTCTATGGTTCTCTCGGAATCTAATGGTGATAGCTCAATTGCGTCACTAATTCTCGGGTATAAATTTAAATCCATTGTTGAGTTAAATAATTAAGTATTGCAGAGCGAACTCAAATGAGCAGCTCTGTACAGTTGTGAAAGTCATGGATTTGTGATTATTTTAAAGATCCTTTATAAAATTACCTTGCTGCCCTGACAACGATTGCCATGACAACTACACAGCCCTAATTAAAAAGATGAAAGGAATTGCTAGGGCTGAGCCAGATGTCCTCCAGTGAATATTTTTGACATGCAAAAGGGGCTTCACCACCTCCAATTGTTAGATTAAAGAGTCCCCCCCCCAAGCTAACATTTTTTAACTTGGTTTGTAGTTCTAATCGGCTACAGAATTGGTGCCACTTTTTATTTGAAAGATAACCCTTTCCTACCTAGCAACAGTAACATAGATATGCAGCTATTCAGATTTTGCTACATGACATCACTTAGGGTAAATGAAGTCAATTTTGCTTTAGAGTGATGTCACAGTCACTAGAATGGATAATAAATGGGAATGAAGCTGCAGCTTCATTGGGGTCTGCAACAGGGTTGCTGCCATCTGAATGCTGGTAGGTAGAGTGTACATGGACACTACCTGTGTTTTGGTTGGGGGCATCTACTTCCCTTCCCCTAGGTGTGCTCTGCTGGCAGAATTAAAGTCTTTTCTGGTGTGAGTGCCACCAGAAATCGGCTAGCAGTCAAATTGGTGGATCAGGGCTGACATTTATTTTACTGTTAGTTTATTTCATTTTAAAACATTTATAGTCTGAATTTAGGGGTAAAACTCTCAAGGTTGCTTCAATAATTATGGAGTAAAATATCAACAGTACTTTCCAAACAAGACTAAATCTAGCAGTATGAAACATCCAGCCCCCCAAAAGAAATCTTAACTGTAACCAAAACCATCAGCAACAAGAGAAAACAATAAACAAAACTAAATACACATTCTGCCTGCCTTTTACCATAGTAATAAAAACTTAATAGTTGCTTAAAACCAGTGACTAGTGAAAAGTGGTCTTGGGGAGAGTGAATTGGGATAAGAGTGCAGTATCTCCATTCATAAGTATTGGTTGATTTCTTGGGGAAAGGTGCATTTTATGTACAGATCTGAAGCTCTGTTTTTTTTGAAGATGTCCACACTTCCCCTAGTAGTTTGTTTATAGAATGAAACTTGGATTGATTTTGGAAAGCTGGAAGTTTAGAGTCAAGAACCTCAACTCTCCTGTTTAAATCTAATTTTTCCTGTTTTTGTTTTGTTTTGTTTTTGGATGTTGTGCTGCAAAAGGAATGAATGTGATGTACCCTTCATAATGGTGCTTTACGTTATTTCTGTAGTATGTCAGATGATGAACAAGAAAGTGACACTGTGGATGGTTCTCCCAGTTCAGAGTCTTCAGGCCACGACAGTCCATTCCTAGAAAATAGTTTTGCAGAAGACACTAATGATAACCCAGAAACAAGAACCTCAGCTAACTTGGAAGCCAAACCAGCTGTTTGTACTGTGGTGCCACCAATGAGGATAGAGAACAGGTTAAATGCAGATGAGCAAATTACAAATGCAGGTAATTGGTGCTTATTTGTTTTCTATGCTGGCCACATTTTGTTCAATGTTGCATGCAGAGATTCCATGAATGGAGGGCCACCTGGGTAACATCATTTCTGTCTCTTCTCCCATATCCTCAAAAACCCTCTTTAGGAGAGACTGATTTGAATAGTATGGACTGTGGGGTGGGGTCTTCAGGCAGAGGAGTGAGTCACTGAAATCTATGCATAGACAAACTTGCAAGTATTTGTGTCCAATTTTCATTGACTGCCATCTCTGCCTGGTTCTGCACCTCCTGCTCCTGCCATGCAAGATTTCGCCCTGTGGCTTTCAACAATTTCTTCCTCTGCCTGAATCCCCCCAGGCTGCAGGCTAGGAGGGATGTTTTGAGGTGCTTCCCCCCAAAAAAAACCAATAATAATGGGTGGGGTGTGTGTGTGTGTGTGTGTGTGTGTGTGTGTGTGTGTGTGTGTGTGTGTGGTTTAGTCTCTCTTCCCTTGAATGTTCTAATGTTGTACAATTAAGATGAATAAAGGGAAAACATTAGAAGCAACCCTGTTGTATCCTATGTTGATATTTTCATATTTTGCTAGTTACCACCTGTCAACCATTGGTTAAACGCCGATCTGCCCGTATCAAAACAAACCATGCTTCTGGCTTGGGCAATCGTCAACGAAAATTGATATCAGCATTCCATCAGCAGCACTCAAACCTCAGTCAGGTATGTATGTAAATAAAGTAATGTAGAGGTGTTTTTATTGGTTCAGACATTTGGATTTTATGTTGAAATCTACTGCACACACATGACTCAAACCCATCCCCACTACTTCATCTATCTTTCATACTGACCTTTGCAAACTATAATTTTAATCAAATTAACCAAAGAGAAACTTTCAGACTGGTTGAGATATCAGGTAGAGACAATTAACATGCAGTATATTGGGCTTCCTTGAAGACTAAATAGCGACTGCAGTTCATACATAATTTGATATCCCATTTCCTGATGATGGAGTATATACCACTACAAACATATGACATCAATCTTCCAGGGTCTGCATTTGACACTCTATTTCTTTTCTAGCATAACACAAGATTCTGGTTTGGACCTAAAGTTCTAAATGGCTTTGAACCTACCTATCTAAGGGGCTGCCACTCTTCTGTAGATGCTTTCCTGAGGATACCTTTTACACACCAGATAACACTGAGGACTCGTACAGTGGTATTTTCTGTGAATGTTGCGAGTGGTTAAGCATACAGCAAAAAATTGTATCTACACCTACATTTTGGGCGATATTCTGTTAATGAGTCCTGTCAGTGCAAGCATTTCATAATGGGATTTCCCCCCTTTTCCACCTGTGTAGGCCCATGTCCTCACCGAGTCTGTTCCAGAGAGATAGAAACAGATTTGGAGGGTGTGAGGGGAGGGCTATAACTTCCCATTTCCCAAGCAGAAATGTTTACGCTGACAGAACGTTTGCCTTAGTGCTTTCTTGGATTCCATCAAAAAGTTGTGTAGGAGCTGCTTCTTCATAGTTATGTTTTTTTTCTTAAACAAGAAAGAGGCATTAGACAAAGCCATTGAGAAAAGTTAATTTAATTCAAATACTGGCTCTGGCAATACTTTGAAAGTCCGCAGTGTATGTGACATGACCACAATGGCATGGATAAGTGGGAGTTGTGTGATTTGCCCTACTTGCATAGTTGTGGTATTTACATTGGGACATACAAACATGCATACACTTACACCATAGTTGTGTAGGAGAACACACACACACACACACACACACAGTATGGTTCATTTGAATGTGAAAGTGGGCCAATGTCTAAGTGTTACCCAGTAAGTTTAGTTTTGTTTAAGCATATTTGCTGGTGCTTTGGATCAGTGTGGATCTGGTTTATTCATGCGTTCATTTGTGTTTTATGCTACAAAATTTGTGACTTACGTGTGCTTGTTTTAGACTCATAGATAAGTTTTCTAAAAGTCTTATGACTATATTGAGAACCATAACTTAGAAATTGGTTATTCATATATTCATGAGTTTGTAGATTCCATTGAAAAAATGTGGTGGAAATTCTCTCATTGTATTTCCATATATAGGTGTGCACAATATCATTTGTGATGTTACATATAGATTAGTTTTAAGGGGCAGGGTTCAAGAGAGAAACTTCAAAACTAATATAGTCAAATTTACCTGAAGGTATTCTGAACTGCCTCTCCAGTTGCATATCCAGTGTCGGAGAATGTGATCAATAATGATATAAAAAGCTTTGAGCTTCTTAATTCATAATGATATACATCATAGTCTATAAATTGTTCTTATAATAGGGGACATTAACTGTTGGCTCTCAAGCCATTCACATGAGAGGTCTTGTCTAATTCCCAGTTGCCAGAACTATTTTGTTTTCCACCTTCCACCAGTCCCAACATTATAAAAAGGGGAGGAACAGAAGATAGGCTGTTTTTCCTGTCACAGTATGAGGATTTTGGGGTCACCAGGTTCAGAATAGGAGAAAAAACACGACTGCACACAATGGATTTGGATCAAGGTCCCTTTTGCAAATGAAAGGGCTCCTTCTATTCACAGACAGCACTGTGATTTAGTGAGGGCTTCTGTTCGGGGGAAGAAGGAGGGAAGCAATTTTCCAATTTCTCCTTCCCCTAGAGCCTCCAGTGCCACCTCTCACATGGTTCTAGAGGGTCCTCCAACCCTCTAGGGTAGCTTTTCAGAGGGCTCTAGAGGGACAGACATAAGTGAAAATTGTCTGCTCCCTCCCCCTCAGTGGCAATATTCTATGATCAAAGAAACTCTGGATCCAGGTCAACACATATTTAAATTAGGAGCTGTAATTGCTGCAGTACATGTTGACCAACACTAATTTGCATGGCTTTAAAAAGGAATGGACAAATTCAAGGTGGATCATTCCGTCAGGCTATTCTAATCCTAGCTAGATGGAAACTCTATATACTCTATATTCAGAGATGATACACCTCTGAGTACCAGATGGTGGGGACAAACTGAGGATGCTTTTCCTCGTGCCTTGCTTCTAATCTCAGAAGCAGGTAGCCCAAGTGTCTTCAAGCTTTTCATACCCAGGACCCACTTCCAACCCAAACATGCATTTGGGGACCCATTTCTTAACCTTTTACCATATATTTGCATGGTGCTCCTGTTGTGTGACCCATCTTGGGTCAGGCTGTGACCCACAAGTATGGTCCCGTCCCACCAGTTGAAGACCATTTATGGGAACAAAATGCCAAACCAGACGACCCCTTGGTTTGATCCAGCAGCGTAGTTCTTATGATTGTGGGGTGGTGGGCATATATGACTGCAAGGAGGTGGAGGAAGCCCATCCCCAAAGATGTTTCAAGGAAGCGTTGGTGGGAACAGAGGAAAGATTGTTTAGATGTGATAGCGGTCCACTCTGGAGATGGGGGGAATCTTGTATTTGCTGCTTGAATTTAACTGCAGTTTCTCTTGAGACAGGTTCAACACTTTGGATCTGGGTCTCAGGAGTGGAATGGAAACTGTGGTCATTGGAGACAGCAGGCATATATCCCTGCTAATGTTTCCAGTCATGCATTCTCCCTTCAACATGGAAGTCCCACTCATACCTCAGTCCATGCACATTTGGCTGGAAGTACACATCTTGGAGGACAGCCTGCTATTCTGCCGTATCCGTCATCTGTGCCCCTCACGACAGCTGCTCCCGTTGCCCACATCCTAGCCTCACCATGTACCTCAAGACCGATCTTACAGCATCCCACTTACAGTATCTCTCATCACGGTGGCATAGTTCACCAGGTCCCAGTGGGCATAAATCCCCGACTGCTACCTTCCCCAACCATCCACCAGACTCAGTACAAACCAATTTTCCCACCGCATTCTTACATTGCATCACCTGCTTACACAGGATTTCCATTGAGTCCAACGAAACTCAGCCAGTATCCGTTTATGTGAGAACTCAAGTACGCTGACAGAGCTCAGTGATACATACATGTGATTTGAGAGGAAAACATGGTATTTAATAAATATTAGCCATGGCACAACAAAAAGATATTTTTTTTAATCATGTTAGACTTGGGTGCAATTTAAACAACCTTGAGCTTTAACTCACTTTTAATGTGTTTTTGCACATTTGGTATAAATTTGTCTTTAGTCATGTTATCTTCTTATAGAGTAACTCCAGACAGGTGACTTATGGGAGCAGAAATCCAGTTTTGCTCCTACTATTTTTTATAAAATTGCCTTCTAACTAGTGCGAGACATGTCTACATTTGGGAAGCCATTGAGTGTACAGATTTAGAGCAACAGATGCACATGTGTCATCAGTATCATGTATGAGTAACTTGTTTGTATTATGTATCTTGGTGTTCAGTGTCGAGTCACTTATCTAAAAAAGGTTGAGCTGTTCTTCACTTGCATGTGTCCTTTGCATGGGCAAAAACAAAGTTGCCTAGAAATTTGCTCTTAAATGTTGGTGTCCTAATAATCTCAGCTGCATTGTAAACTGTTCCCACACATAGTGCCTTAAATATTTGAGGTTGTTAATGTTACTATATTATAAATGTTGAGGACTGCACTTAACATTCAGTTTTGTTGATTATTTCATAGAGTTATGCGCGCTCTCTTTCTTTTTTTATTTGTGTGTGGTATGATTTTAGTATAGGTTGTGATTTCTTTATCTAGGGGACAGCATGTTTTGCTGTAGCTGAATTCTGCTGTCTAATACTTCCCCCGAATGATCAGCTTCATGGAAAGCAGTTTGTAGTTCATAGGAAAAGTTGATTCAGTAGCTGTTGAATAAAAAAAATGGTGTTTTATACTGTTCAGTGGAACTGCAATACAATCTAAGTAGTTTATTTTCAAAGTGTTTAAGTCCAACTGGATTTTAATAACCTGTTAGAGGTGCAGTAGGCATGACTTGGCTAGATTATGAAAGCAAAATGCTCATTGATTCATGCTGTGGTTTCATCTTAGCTTGAGCAAACCATGCAGTATTTAATAAATAGTAGCAGAATATTTACTATTGAAGCTTGAAAAGGTGTGAGTACTTTGTGTGCAATTTTTCATTTATGCATGGGAGAGATTTTAGCCTTTTTACATTCTAGTATTTGTTCTAGCCTTTTTTTGGGGTGGGGTTATTTTCTTATTTAAGACATTCCGTCAGGGACAACAAATTACATGCATTTTCCCCTCTAGGAAGTGCATCATTTCTCTCTCTCTCTCTGTGTGTGTTTTTGTTCTTGTTCAAATAAGATTGCTTTTGCAGCACCAAAGACTTAATCATCCATTTCCTATTAAAAGGTAGCTACTTTTTTCATACACCTCAAGTGTAGTGATAGGGATGGGTTTTTAAAGGAGGGTATTAAAGTGAGGTTGTGTTTTAGCTTATGAGGCAAGTAATAAATTGTATCATCTATCTTGAATGTATCATAGATAAGCTGCTATATAATGATTGCCACTTCAGATAGCTGTGAAATTAGGTGATTTAACTAGTTCTTACCCTTCTAATTTCTGTATAAGTCTAATGACATGAAATGGAAGTATGGGGTTGATTTTGTTTTTGTTTGCTTTCATGTTTGGAGTGTTGTAACTACTATATTGTAAATGATGGAAAACAATTGGATATGTTATTTTGGGGTGTGTTATTTGCATCAGTATTTTATCTCCATTAACTATCATTGCATATAAATGGGTGTATCCATGTAATTTAATTTTTATGTGTTCATATTGACATTGTGTAGACACTTAAGAAAACTATCTTGGTGGCTTGACTTAACTTTTTTATATATATAAACAAAGATTCTGGAATACAGTTATTGCAGCATAGACTGGAATAGGAGTGCAAAGGGTTTCTCTCAAGCACAATCCTAGGCATGTTTACTTAAAAGTAAATCCCACAAAGTTCAGTGGGCCTTACTTCTAGGAAAGTGTGAGGATTGCAGCCTCAGCAGTCTAACAGCTGATAGAGTTTTTCTTTGTTCCATTAACACAAGCAGTGTTTTATTTAATGAATGTCTAAGTGGAAAAAATGTGCCTACATTTGATTTACTTTTCAGGACTGAAATACAGCAGTATTAGTTGACAAAAACCAAAACCAGCAGTACAATTTAATGGCTGAATATGGAAATAAACCCTAACCCTTTCTCACAACTCTTAGGCCACAGTCAGAAAGCTGCAGCTTTGCATGACCAGGTGGGGCTTTTAAAAAAAGCGCTGCGTGTCATGTACCAAAAAAACAAAAATCACTTCTGAAAGTTGGAAAAGCTTAAAACCCAGCTTTGTGATAATGGCATGGGAGAGTTGCTGTTCAGATGAAAAGAGTGACAAGTCCCACTGAGTGCTGACATGCTCTTGGGCACACTAAAGGAGTATTCTGGGTTTTTCATAAACAGTTTTATGTGTTTTGTAGAAATACAAATAAATATCAAATATCAAATAAAGACAAGAATAACGTGATCTAATTTGGAACCTTTTCAGCATATATTGAAGCAGATGGAATCAAGAAAAAAATCAAGCAGATTTTGTCATGTTCCTTAATGTTTATGGTTCAGTAAATTCCTCTTTTCTGTTAACTCCTTGGTGTTGAGAATGGCATTTCTTGGTGCTTACCTCCATTGCTGGCAGTGGACACATCAAGAGCCATGAGCACCAGAATTTAGCTTACCTTTTCTATAATTATCACCAAAAAAAAATAAAAATGTATTCTCTTAATTTACTTGGATCTGTCTTGCTCTGTAGAGTATTTACTATGTTTTAAATTGTGTTTGGGATACAAAGCTAATGTACTTGATACATTACACCATGTCAAATGAGAAAGCAACACCATGTTGCGAGAAGCCAAGTTGCAGGGAAATAGGCAGAGGGCCTTCTCGGTGGTGGCGCCCGCCCTGTGGAACGCCCTTCCAACAGATGTCAAAGAGGAAAACAACTACCAGACTTTTAGAAGACATCTGAAGGCAGCCCTGTTCAGGGAGGCTTTTAATGTTTAATAGATTACTGTGTTTTATTTTTCTGTTGGAAGCCGCCCAGAGTGGCTGGGGAAACCCAGCCAGATGGGCGGGGTATAAATAATAAATTATTATTATTATTTTATTTTTATTATTATCATCATCATCAAACATAGAACCGTTTCTAACAGTAATACTCCAAAGGTAGCCTCTGGCTCCTAGCATATTGCAAAAGAGCAAATATTTTTTACTTTTCAGAAGTGATAAATTAAGTTCTGCCACACTCAACACTGAGCATAATGTGGTACTCAACAACCAGTTCTGCAATGAGCATTGCAGTGAAGGACTAGATCTTCTGCCCTCTCTCAGGCTATACTCTGCAGTTGCACAGCAAAACAGTTATGTTGACTGTGGTTGCAGCGGAATAATTTAGCTGTGGGATAATCTATTTATGGTTGCTGTGGCTTTAGGAGGGCTAAGGGTCTGTCCAGACAAAAAATTGGTGTAAATCTATGGTCAAAGTAATCCCACATATACATCTTATTCTTCTGATGCCTTTTAAATAAAACACTGCATGATAACAAAATTGCATACTCTTTTTAATTTGGAAATTTAATTTTTTTATGAATCCCTTGTATTCAGTTTTTAAATTTAATTCAGGGTGTGTTATTGATCAAATATACTACTGTATTAACTATTTTTTTTAATTTTTCAAATATTCTGTATTTACTGCTAATTTTAACTTTGTTTGTGTTCAGTAAATGCTAAAATCACACTGCAAGCTGTAGAAAGATTTGTTTTAGAACTAATATAGATTTGGTTACTAAGTTTGAACTGTTACAGTTTAACAATTATTTGTAGACTTGTGGCTTTTTTGTTCTTGATTTCTGTGCTACACTAGTTTGCCATGTAGCAATTGCACTGTGCAATATTACAATAAGAGGACTGGGAAAATTTTTTATGGATGTAATGTTTCCTACAGTTTGCGATAGTATTTCTCTCTAGTTCTCAGTGATTTAAATGTGACCAAGTCTTCTGTACTTTGTCACAAAAAGCGGGTTTTCCAGGTGACTATTTTGGTGAGTGTCAAAATAAGAATTTATGGTGTATTACTGTCGAGATTCACTTTGAATTAAAATATATATTGCAGCAAATGGAACTTGTCGGCTTTTATTTTTTATTAAATTGTGATAACTGAAAAGCTTTTCAATCTTTTTTCCCTAACTCCCAAGGGCTCATTTATATAAATTTCCAGTTTCACGGGATTTAGGCCACCAGCTTTATCTTAGTGATGCGATTTCCCCCAGAAGTTTGACTGAAGTGGTCTAATCCTTCAAGAACACTTGAGCTTCCATTTTTGCCAGTCAACAGAAACTATTGGTTTTGGACTTCATTGAAAATTGCAGCTTTTCTGACAAGTAGTTCCTCTGAGATGCCTGTGGAATAGTGATTGTACAAGTTGCCAAATGGTGGGAAAAGCCTTCATCTTAATTATGTATTGGGACACGATGCTCCAGTAGATTATTATTTATTTCCATTGTCCATGGAATACATGTGATCTATGTTAGAGGAGCAGACAGTCTGATGTGGAATTGATAGAAAAGAATACCTGCTCATGCCAGTCCCATGCAGAGAATCATTGTGCTAAAAACCACAAAGTTTATTGATAAAGCAGCTACACTATTATTATTTTTTGCCAAAGCTCCTAATTTTGATGAGGGATGATGAAAACATCAGGAGTGGGAGAAGGAATAGCCAGCTCTTATTTCTATTAAGGCTGCTGTGGATGTTACATTATAATTATACCTTGTGGTGCCAAGTGCATTTTAGTTCTAGGTAGCTGAAAGCCTACCTCACAAGGGCACTGGTTGGTGAGAAATAGGCAGGCAGTAACAATAGCCTATCCCCAGTATAATATGGAAGCAAAGTGAAACTGCCATGGAATATAAAATATAACTAGTTTCCTTAGGGCAAATTCCCTCATCCCCAATGACATGGACATAGCTGAAGAAAATATCTCCAAGATATGAAGCAATTGATGTGCAGAATGCAATAGGAGATCTCTTGCCAATCCTTGTGCTATTTCCAGGTAGTAGCAAGTTATTGTTCAGAGGTGAGCAAACTTTTTCAGCAGGGGGCTGTCCCTTAGACCTTGTGGGGAGCCGGACTATATTTTGGGGGAAAAATGAACGAATTCCTATGCCCCACAAATAACCCAGAGATGCATTTTAAATCAAAGCACACATTCTACTCATGTAAAAACACCAGGCAGGCCCCACAATTCACCCAGAGATGTATTTTAAATAAAAGGATATATTCTACTCATGTAAAAACACACTGATTCCCGTACTGTCTGCAGGCTGGATTTAGAAGGCGATTGGGCTGGATCCATGCTATTGATGCTAATTATGCTTTTGGACAAGACATTCCCCCCAGTAAGTTTCCTTTTATTGAGGCTGGTATGAGCTTTGAACAGAAAAGCATAGCAAAGATGTTGGAGCCTGATCTGAGGCTACCGCTTAGCACAGTACATTACTACTACTATTTTTTTTTATATAAAAAAAACGTCCTTTGCCCATGTGGAAACAGCAATGCATTGATTATTGGTTGTGGTTTCTCAAATAGGGCATTTTCACTAGGCCAACCCAGCGTTCTTTTTTGTTCTTTGTTCCATCTGATTGATCCATCCAATTGTACAAATGTTTTCCTTCCAAGCTATGTGTATTTTTGAATGCTAGGGATTCCCTCCCTTCATCTGCAATGTAATGGGGTTAAAAGGATAATCAAGAATTTTTACAAGTTGGCATGCTGCATTTGATATCTTTGTATTTTCAGTAGCTGAATCATTGGCATACCAAAGTAATTGCAAAATCCAGCATGTAAGAAATATCATCTGACATTGTACTTTTGCAGCATGTCATAAAATTTTAAATTCATGCTATGGGCATTTGTTGCCTTAATAAAATTTGATAAATAAAAGCATTTAAAATTTCAAGTAATAGAATTGCATTCCACCAGGGGGCTCTGCCTGAATGTTTCAGCAAGATTACTATGACACTTCCACACTTTTGCAATAGAGGAAAATAATGAGTTATCCTGGTGCTGCCCCCCTGAGGAAACACACATTTTGTTCAAGTAGAAGTAATGGTAAAGAGCACCATTGGCAGCACGGGGGGGGTGCACAGAATAGGGTTGCCCACCCCAGCATTTGATTGCCCATTGATTTTCCTACCCTGCCTGAATTATAGAGAATTTGTAATACAGGGTTTTAATTTTTTATTTGATTCAAGTATCAGAATAAAAAGGGTGGTATTCAACTAGGTTTTACAGAGACGAGGTACACTGGAATTAATGCACATTAGGTCCATTAATATCAATAGGTCTTCTCTGAATGAGAATTGCATACCACTGACAGCGTTGTATCGCACAAAATTGTCCCATTTGTGCAATGGAAATTTGCCTTCCTCTCTGCCTCCTGTGTACCCTCCAGATCTGTTCTAGGGACCAGATTTGGGGGGGGAGGAGAGAGGAGGAATAGGACATTCTGTTGCACAAACAAGTCCTTGTGCAAACAGGTTGATTTGGCTGGGCACAGCTTACAAAAGTTAGAACATACCTTTAAGATAACATACATTAGCAACAGGCTCAATATTATGCTCTATGAAGTGTAACCCTCCAAAATGGTCATAATCCAGTGACAAAAGGTTCCTTATAAAGGAACTGCATACAGGGCTGCAGATTTCATTAATGCAAGATGTTGTCAATTTGTCTTCAGACTATATCTTACAATTTCCCCAAGCATTCTTGTTTCAAAGGTGTCTTCTTACAGTCCCAATGAGGAGCATAGAAGTTCTGTTGAGAAGACTGTATCATGAAAAACAAACTATCTTCTCCCCCTAAATCTATATTATTTGCATGTATATATATGTGCAGTTGGGTTATATATACTGAGATTCCCCCCGGATAACTCCACCTTCTGCTTCTGAACACCAGCACCCTAAAGAATATCAAGTTCTTCAAGTGTTTGAATGTGGATACCAAAAGACAATGTAGTATGCTATGGGGTGAAATCAGAGAGCACACATATATTGACCAAATGGTACTTCCTCGCTCAGCACCCACAGCCTTACATGGTACCTGGTAATAATATAGTCAGCACAAGTGGGGCCCATGTGGGCAGCAAGGCTTAAACACTCAACGTGCATTATGAAAGAAAACTAGGAATATTTACACAAATCGTACACCAGCCATTAGCATTCCCAATCTGCACATGTATCTGCTGTAATCTTTCTTGAGACAGCACAAACTGGGAACAAACATTGGCATATCAAGCAGTAATTAGCGATGGGTTCATTAAAAAAAAAAAATCCAAGCAAAGTATTAATGAATCATCCTTGACACCATTACCTCTCCCAAAGAGACAGTCAAGGAGGAGGCCAAGGTGAGTGTTCTCACTGGAAGGCAGGAGGAATGGCCTCACTGATCCCAGTAACCTCCAAGATCACTCTATAATGTTTCATTTATGTATGTGGGACTGGCTTTGAGGATGGTACAGAAACATCTGGGTTGTTCCTAAAAATGAACAAAAAGGAGTAAGTACACCCCTGGAAAGAACCAGTCCCATATAGACTCCCTCTGATGGATGTGTGCACACGCGTGCCCCCCCCCATGAGGTATAAAGCTAGGAACATGCATTGCTCACATGCCCCACCCTTAACACCCCCCTGGCTGCTCTTCAAATATCTGTATGTTAAGACAGTGTTACTGCTTACATAAGGGTTTCCAAGTGCAGCCAACTAAACGTGCTTAAAATCCCTCTGCAAATTTTGCACTGTGTGGAGGTCTAAAGAGCAACCAAAATACTGGGTGGGGGGCTGCCCAATCTCTTAATTTTAAATATCATGCCCAAAGTGCAAGATGCACATAAATGATCTAAGTATGTGGGTAGATTCACACAGAAGAATGTGATGTACCCATACCACTCAGGGCTTTCTTTGTCAAAACCAGAGCCCTTAACTGGGACTGGAAACCTGCAGGGGAACCAGGATTATAGGTTTAATACACTTCATGTGTCTTACTGCTGTTAATTGCTTGGCACCCACTATCTGAACCAAGTGCAATTTCCCAGCATTATCAAAGGCAGCTCTATTTGTTTGTTTGTTTGTTTGTTTGTTTTCTTTGCTTAACATTTATATCCTGACCTTTGTCAAAAGACTTCAGGGTGGGTAATAATATTAAAGAATACACAAACCAAACTACAGTATAAAACAAGAGTCATGATTCAGACTTAATTTTTTTATCAGCATCACATGTAGAGCACAAAGCATGTATAACTGTGGCTGGATTCTTCTTCAGGAAAGGTGGAGCTGGCATCAGGTTTAGGTGCTACAAAGCACTCACTCCTTCCCACTACGGCTACCTGGATATTCAGAAGTAAGGCCAGGTATAAGAGCACACCAGTAGAAAATCTGAGTCTTCAAGGGTGCTACAAACCTATTAAACTATGTTTACTCCTCACTCAAATGCATCAGCAAGCATGGTCTCCAGCTTATGTAGCTTATATTTATTTGCCCCAGTATACCTAGAATTGCATGGAAATCACACGTGTACATGCATATTGCACTAGGGGCGTCTGGATGTGATGATGTGCTTGGGAAATGTGTCTGATGGCTATGCAGAGGTAAAAACATACTCAATAACAGTGATTATGGGGAAAGGGGAGATATGAAATGGCTATATAAGGGGAAGACAATTATATTGTCCAATACACAAACTTTGGTCCATCTCCATCCATGGTAAACTTGGTAACTCTGTCAAATTGACTTTGGACACCCTGGTGCTGTTACTTAAAGTCAGGTAGCTTAAGAATAAACTCTCTGTCATTTAGGACCTGATCATGGAGAGAGTTGACTTTGAATGTATTACGTAGGTGGAATGAATACTTCTCAGCCACAACCATCTAGGTATTTGGATCAGCACCAACGTAAATTGGGAAGGTGTGGGTTTTTTGCTACAGTCTATAAGTGAATTTACAGAACGCGGGTGGCGCTGTGGTCTAAACCACTGAGCCTAGGGATTTCTGATCAGAAGGTCAGCGGTTCGAATCCCCGTGTTGGGGTGAGCTCCCGTTGCTCGGTCCCAGCTCCTGCCAACCTAGCAGTTCAAAAGCATGTCAAAGTGCAAGTAGATAAATAGGTACAGCTCCAGTGGGAAGGTAAACGACGTTTCTGTGCGTTGCTATGGTTCATCAGAAGCGGCTTAGTCATGCTGGCCACATGACCCAGAAGCTGTACGCCAGCCCCCTCGGCTAGTAAAGCAAGATGAGTGCCACAACCCCAGAATCATCTGCGACTGGATCTAATGGTCAGGGGTCCCTTTACCTTTTACCTTTATAAGTGAATTTAATCTCCAGCCTAGTTCCAGGGCTGAGTATTTGTACCATGTGTTGGCAACTGGGGCAGAGAGGGATTCTGCTATCTCAGACTAGCATAGTCTCAAACTTGGTGTTGAGGACTCCTAGAGTGTTAGTTCTGGGGTGCTGAAACATTCATGCAGTGACTCCAGACTTCATGGGCACCGTGAGAACATAATGGGACAAGCGCCTTTGTTCTACATGCGTCAAGGGTTTTTGGTTGGGAAGGACAGTGGTGGTCTAAGGGTGAGGTTTTCATTAATTCTTTTCATTTGCAAAATAAATAAATAAATAAATAATCTTTAAAAATCCTGCCTACCTTAAGAGAAGATACCATGGTTCTGAACAGCATAAAATCAATAAAACTGCTTTGATGAAACAAGCCTCCCAAGTCCGTTTTCAGGCACTATAATTGCCCCTGGTATTAGGGAAAGACTGCCATGCCTAGTGCGAAGAGTGGGAAGGTGCGATTCCACTCCGCCTCCATTCTTTTTTTAAAGAGGTAAGAGAGCGATGCCGGCGCTCATTTGAGGGACCCCCTTTGAACCTCCCTCGGTGGGTGGCGTGGCGGCGGTGTGGGTCACGCCGAGGTCCGCCAGCCCCCCCCCCCCCCGGGAATCCCGCTCCAGAGGGAGAGGAGTGCGCGCTGGCCCTGCAAGGGCGCCCGGAGCCCAGAAGAGGTCCCCCTCGCCTTAGGAGCGCCGCCATCTCCGCCCCTCGACGAGCGGGAAGGGGGCGGAGGGTGTTGCTGCTACGTGATTCCTTTGTCGATGAGGCGCCCTCTCCCTGCGCGCTGCAAACCCAACTCCGGCCCCGGAGCGAGGGAAAGAAGCCGTCAGGCACGAGGACCGGCGGGCGGCCGAGCGAGGAGGCCCCCTCGGCGGCGTCTCTTGTTGCCAGGCAGAGGCGTCCCCGGCGCCCGCAGCTAGGCGGGGAGGCGGGAAGGGCCCGGCGGCAGCGGCGGCGACGGGCGGTTCCATGAGGCGTCTCCGCAGCCTTTGCACCTGCTGCTGCTGCTGCTGCTGTCAGGTGGCGTCGGCGGGAGCTCGTGACCTGCCTCGCGCCTCGATGGGCAGCCGTGGGCTCTGAGGGGCGCCGGACCCTCGACGGGGATGTGCCATCTGAGCCGCCCCACAAATGGCTCTCGGCGACGAGGCGGCGGTGGCGCCTGCTGCTGCTTCCACCAGCACCAGCACCCTGAGGTGTGAGCTTCCCGTGCGCCTGCGGGGACTCTTTGCAGCAGGCATCTCGCGGGCTTGGGCTACCAGCGTTGGCCTCAGGCTGCTGCTGCTGCTGCCGCCCCCGCTGCCGCCATGCCCTGATCGGAGAAGCGCCGAGGCAGCCGCGGCCACCAAAGGGCCCCTTTTCAAGGCTGCCATGCTCCTCGGGGTGCTCTTAGTCCTTTGCCAACGGGTCCAGGCGGAGCAAGGTAAGCGGCGCGCCTTCAGACCCGGCCGAGGCGCGGGTGTGTGTGTGTGAAGGGAGGCTGAGCAGGAATTGCTTAATGAAGAACAGGGGGTGAGCGGCGGCGGGGGGGGGGGGGGCTTCGTTACAGCTGCAGCCATTGTGTTATCGGCGATCTCGTTCCAAATAATAAAAAACAATACTCTTCTGGGATGTGCTCGAGGAGGGGAAGCTCGCGCCCGGTTCCTAGTGCCTTAGAATGGAAATGAGGGATGCTGCACAGAAGAAGGGGCCATCTCTCCCCCCCCACGGCCTCTCCTCTCCCCACAATTTTAAACAAAAGTTAACAGCCTTCTGCATAACAGCTGCACTTCACTGCAATGCCTCAGCGTTGTTTCGGTGGCCATGGGATTCGCATTTGATTTTTTTCAGAGGGCGCCTGGAGGCTTGTAAATATTTTAGCACAGAATAATTCCGAGGCGCTGCCCCCCCTCCCCCCCCGTCGTTTTCTGTAGCTGGTGAAGTGTGTCAGATAACAAACGAGGGTTTCTGAGCTTGTGTTTTCAAAGTGGCCTACAGTGCTGGAAGGAGTGCTTTGCTGCCTCTTGTTGACTCGCATCTCTTTCCCCTCCCCAAAATCAGCTGCTTTACATTGCAGAGAAAAGAAGCTGTTGTTACCTCAAACAATTACTTTTTGGATTTTTTTTTGGGGGGGGGGAATAGATGTGTCAGAGCTGATAAGAGTACAAAAATTTTTCTCCAGCATAACATTTCTTATGCTTGGTATCTTGGTGATTTTTCCGGGGGAGGGGGCAGGACTCATTTCCCTGCCATTTTCCGTTTTGAAAGTAGTAGCAGCTTACAGGGTGGCATCAAACTTAACAATGCTGTACTGTATTTAGTTGTGAACAACAAGGAATGGTAGTATGAATCTGTGTGGACACAATCCCATGAGGATGGAGTTCATGGGACTTTTTTCCTGCAGGATTTGGGTCTTCTCTAGCTGAGCCATGATGCTTTGGTTATGACTGGAATGTTCAGACTGTTTCCTTTGAGGTATAATCAGTGGAGTTATGAACTATATAAAGCCCATTTTTGGAGCATGCAGCTTTGAAACTCCCTTCAGTTTCAGAAGCAGCTTGACATGTGGCTTAGCGGGAATGCTATTCATGAAGAAGTCTAAAGTGTCTGGGTCTAGTCTTACATATCTTTCGATTCTGGCCATTGTGTTTAGTATTTATTTAGTAGTAACGATTTAATTGTTGAAGTGCTCAGCGATCAGGAGCATGAGAAAGCTTTCCCCATCCCCTCATCTGGTTGCTTCTGTGGTAACCAAGGTGGTTTACTTACCACTAGAGATAGAATACAGTATTTGATTAGCAGATACAGATAAGATTAGCTGTATTAAATAAAATAAAATAAAGGAAGGTGTAAGGTTTTGCTTTATTTCTCCATAGGGTTGGAGTGACAGAAATTTCTTACTTAAATAGTCTTGAACTTATGTAGGGTCTGGGAGGATTTCTCTGCACGTAAAACTGACAGCTTTCCCCCTGCCCCAAATACCACTAGTATAATTGACTGTGATCTTTACTGGTAGGTTATGACCTGAATTCTTATATAGGGCGCAATCCTGAGAAAACTACACCAGTTTGGATTCCACTAACATTATTGCAACTTAAGTGCTTTGATGTGCACTTAAGTCCCATTCAAATAAGTGTGTATTAAGTTGTTGCGAACTATTTCTTTTGCTTAATTCCCATTTAATTTTCTTTCAGTTGGACTGATTGAATGTGCTTATTAGTTAACTTCTAACATTTTTTTTAATGGAGAAAATACCTTGTACAATTACAAGTGGTGTTAAATGTACTGGCCCTAATTTGGATCTAAGGGCTAGTTAGAAGTTCCCTTCAATGGATGTGTGTGAGAACAACTGGCTTATGATACAATAAAGAAATCCATTTAGGGGAGCTCCTTCGGTTCATAGATTTCCCTTGCTAAACTGGAGTTAATACAAACTTGTTTATGTGTAATATGCATTTTACATGTTAGCAGTGGTTTATTTCCTAAAAAAAATGTTTAGTGGTACTCTTATTTTCCTACTCATATTGAAATACTGCCCCTCAATGAGCCCAAACTTATATTCACAAAACATTTAGGGGGTATGCGTACCCCTGCATCCCCCCCAGAAAAAACCCACTGCATATGAGAACCTGTTAACAGTTCTTAATTGTGGCCAGTATCCCATACCAATGAAAAACAGACATAAAGCAGTTTACATGGAGCTGCCAGTCAGTTTCACACTAGACCAATATCTTCTTATCTTTAATAATATAACAGAATAATGTGTCATTTAGCCCATTTTTTTGCATCTGATTTTGTATTAGGGTACAGTATGTTGTAACATAGAATGCAGGTTTCAATTGTAAGTGTTCAGACTCTTCTAAGTTTGTGCTTACTGTATATGTTTTAGCCAATCTGGCAAGTTCCCCCTGTCCCAACTGATAGTTCTGAAACTTTTAGTTCTAATGTGAGAAGAGGTTTGGGTTAGGGGAACAGATTGAGCTTGTGATAGAAAATGTGAGTTGCTTTCCTGTCTTGCATGATTGTACAGTGTCTTCTATAACTTCCAGTCATAATAATCACAGTGACAGTGCATTTGTGATGTGATGTTAGGAGGAATTCCCCAAACGTTGCTAGTTTCTTTTATTTCTGAGTCATGTAGCAGGTTTTTTTAAAAGGTGCAAACTGTAGTGTAATATTCCTAAAGATGAATGAAAACGTTAGGAATACACTGCAATAGACACTCTGGTTGGACAGCATTTCTGTATGCAAGTGAAACATATTTTCATTTGTCTGGTGATGTGGAAACTTGCTACCAATATTTTGCTAACAGTCATAGTTTGATATGAACAGTACAAAATAGTTTTATAACATGTGCAGTGAATGAACAGAAAAATAAGTTGAATGTATTACAAGTGGGGGAAAACCCTAACAAAGACTACTTTTTCCACATAAGCACATTTCTGTTACCAGGAAAGTAGAAGTTGCTAATGCAAAAATTTGAAAGCAGGATAAAATGGTGAAGTATCCTTGAGAAAAGCTCATTATCAAATAGTGGTTCTTTGTTTAGAAATGAACAAAAAGAACTGGATTGTTTCAAGTTGCATAGCACTGAAGTGCTGAAAAGCCAGTTTAAAAGAAGCCATTACAAACCTGTCTCGTCTTTTCTTTCAATTTCTGCTTAATCTGATGACTTATAGAACTAGGTGGATGCATTGCTAGTAAGACTTTATTTTACAAGAGTCACATCTACTTGGAACAGAGAAATAAGTGAATATTGATTGCATGTAATTGTGGCATGTGGTTAAAAACAACAACGACCCTGTGGTCCTTAAAACTGGTGCAGCAGAATTCCACAAAGTTCTTGTTCCTCTTCAGTTCACTGTGTTTTGGTTCAGGAAGATCTGTGGCTCAGTGGCATCTGCTTTGCATGCAAAAGATCCAATTTTAACCATATTTCTGTCATCCAGCAATAAATTACTCTGGAAAAAACAAGTTTATTGACTTTTATAAAATGTAAGATATATGGCGTAGCAAAATAATATGGTGTAGTAAAATAATAAATTTTTCAATTTCCATTGAAATGCAATATGGTAACTTTTGTCAATGATACCTGAGCTGGAAAATCACATTTATGCAAGCTTCAGATCTAAAGCCCAGTGGGATTTACTCATTAGTTCATAAATCTCGGCTAGAAAAGAATTAACCGTGAATTAATAATGGATTTTCATGCAGGAACCCAAGTCCAAACTATGTGTGACACAGAAAGATGAGCAAAGGACTCTGGTAGCCTATTTCCCTTTTGAAAAGCAACTTCAGGAGGGGACAATCTGGGTGAGAGAAGTGAGGGTATATCTGTAAGAATCATTCCTACTGCTTTTGCATACAAGTTGCCTACATTTGAAAGTACAGTGGTACCTCTACTTACAAATTTAATGCGTTCCAAACACACATTTGTAAGTAGAAAAAAATTGTAAGTCGAATCCCATAGGAATGCATTGGGAGAAAAAATTCGTAAGTAGAAAAAATCCTATCTAAACCGCATCCAAGATGGCGAATGGAGCTCCATTCGTAAGTAGAAACATTCGTAAGTAGAGGTACCACTGTATGTATTTGGAACTCTGTAGGAGGAAAAGCAGCTTGAGAAAGGTGAATTTAGAGCAGACAAGTGGCAGTGTGTGCTTAATCTTTTTGATTTCCAGATTGCTTTATACGAAAGCTGTGTTTCCTTAAAAGAGGGAGCCATTGCTGTTTCGTTACCTGTAGGAAACCACAACTTTAACATGAGATAAGCAGTGGACTGTGTGTGTGCATAGAAAGCCCTGAAACCTTTATCAGTATGCTGTACCCAGGGTAGCCTGACGTATTTTTTGTGCAACTTTGTCTTACAAGTCTTTGTAGATGATAATTTTCAGCATAACCTGAACTGTGTTCCTTTAAGTATCCTCTGCAGCTGCCATTCAGAGTAATCACACCACAAATGCTGCAGTATTTAAATTAGCCACGTGTGGATACTATAACAGCACCACCGCATTGGGTTCAAGAACTAACTCATGGGAAATGAGCCTGGTACCACATTATACTCACTGAGGAAACAGCACTTCCATATGTGAATTCTGCTTTTCTCTATCAACAGGTAGACAAAGCTAGAGGGTATAGAAAAGACATACAGTACAAAGGGAAGAGGGAGTCCCTAAGTAGCTGCCTTGTCTCTCTGTTTTTATTTATTTATTATTTTGCCTCTCTTCAGAGTTGTTAATTTCCCCTAGCTAGCAGTTGGGAGAAGCAACAGAGAAAATGAGCCACTCTGAGGAGAAGGAAAGCCACTTCAGGAATGAGAGAAATTATTAAAGGAGAGGCAATTAGGTGTGGCTCTTTCCTACTCCAGAGTGAGCAGGAAAATGTAACATCAGAAGTTACAATTGCAGCTGTCAGGGAGTTGTTGCGGCTACTCCCGAGTAAAGACGCTCCAGTCCGTTGTGTCTTTAAAGATTTTAATGTGCATACTATTTACAGTGCAGAGATAGCAGAAAACATGACCGCCTAGTCCAGGCATCCCCAAACTTGGCTCTCCAGATGTTTTGGGACTACAATTCCCATCATCCCTGACCACTGGTCCTGTTAGCTAGGGATGATGGGAGTTGTAGTCCCAAAACATCTGGAGGGCCGAGTTTGGGGATGCCTATCCTAGTCACTCTCAGAACCCAGCAATGGCGCCCGTTGGCTTCGGGGCCAGCATAATAACTGGGGCACCCCGAAATGCCGCCCCTTCGCCCTGCGTTTGGGCGCATGCCTCAATTTGGGCGCCGGAAGGAGCAGTGTCCCTTCTTCCCCTTGCTGGCTGGGACGGTGCCTGGGCTCCGACGCCTCCCTGAGCCATCCCTCCTCCCCTTGATGGTCAGAGTGGTGCAGGGGCTCTGATATGTCGCTGAGCCCTTCTTCCACCGTCTGTTCCCCAGAGCATTGCCAGGGCTCTGATGCCTTGCTGAGCCTTCCACCTTCCATTCCACTTTTCCCTGACCCGCTGCTAGCGCTGTCGCTGGGCGAAGTGCTGGTCAGGATTGGGGGAGGCTCCCTGTAGGGAGTCCTCCTGACAGCATAGAACAGCCTTCCCCAACGTAGTACCCTCCAGATATTTTGGGCTACAACTCTCATGAACCTTAGTCAGCAAGTGGAAGTGATGAGGAAAAATTTGTACTATATGTTTTAGCTTTTGAATGGATAGTTCAGTAGAGAGATGGAAGTTGCTGGCCTGTTCGTTGTGAACTTGCATCCACATGGCATCATCCTCGTCAACAAGTCATCCCGTTTCCAGTCCTCAACCCCAGTTTAATCTGGATTTGCCACTTACATGTTTTGTTTTTAAAACCTACTGGATAGTTTGTGGAAATCCAGATTAAATGAGGAGATAAAATGGGACAGTGTTTTGGTGAGTTCTGTGGATACTATTACAAAATGTTCATGCAGGGGCAGCACCGACTTAATAATAAACTGCCAAGTGGAAGTAACCAGAAGTCATAGGGAGCGTACCAGGTTGGACAAGGTCTACTCAGAATCATGGAGTTGGAAGGAACCTCAAATGTTATTTCATTAAACAAGATCCCACTAATGCAGGAGATCCTCTGCTATAGGACCCTGATAGGATATCCAGCCTCTGCTTAAAAACTTCTAATGAAGGAAGGTCTACCACTTTGAAGGCAGCGTGTTCCACAGTTTCCTCACGTTCTCAAGGTATCCAATGCCCATTGCTGTGTAGTTATGCTTAGCTACTATTAGTGGCAATAGGATTTTCCTTATAATTGCCTCATCTTTGGTATGAACGTGGAGCCGGATAGAAACCTTGTCTGGACTTCTTTTACCCAAAGTCATTGCCTCACCTTTTGCCCTTCTATATCTACTTTGCTATTCTTTGGCTGACACCCAAGAGTGCATTATCCCCCTCCCCTCTTCTCTGAATTTGAAACAGCTTTCATTGGTGAAAGATCTGACTTGTGGTCTGTAAATATTTCTAGTTGTTATTGAAAAATAATTCTGGAGCAACTAATTCTGTTTCATGTCTTGTCATTTTCACCTGGTTGGTAGATTGCAAAGCAATAACTTGCTTTCTTCTTAATGTACTGCTATGCTTGCCAGTTTGCATTTTGTGAGCAGTTATTTGACATTGCTCTCACTCAGATCAGAGTACCCTTTTTAAAGATCGCTTTTCACTCCAAGCACATGCTACACGTTCACTGTGTGTCTACTGCATTTCAATAAAAGGTCAATTTATTGTGTTAGATTTACCTTCTCAGCTGCTGACTCCATGTGCCAAAAGACACATACGGTACCTTTAGAAATCTAGTTTCCCTCCCTCTCCTCTCTCTCTCTCTCACTCTCTCACTCTCACTCTCTCTCTCTCTCTCTCTCTCTTTCTCTCTGCTTTATTGGTTTTAAAAGAAAAAACATAGCACAACAAAGAAAAACAAATTGAAAATATAGTATTCAACAAAAAGCAATCTGAAAAAAGTTTGCACTTCTTACATTCAAAATTGAGTTAATTCTTCACTGATTCTAGTATGACTTCTGATCTAGAAATCTAGTTTCTCAGTTTGCAGTATACTAGTATAAGTTGTTGCCTAGGAGTGGAATCCAATCGGTCATCCTTGCCAGCGTTCGAAACTCCCATTGTTCAAGGCAAGTTTTGTGACAGGGAATTTCAGTAGCGTGAGCAGTTTCAGAGCCCTGGGTGCCTAAGATTTCAGATTAAAACTGCACAGTGGAAGGAAAGGAGGACCTTTTTCTGCCTCCCCACTTCCAGCCACTCTATGAAGGCTGGAGAAGAGACACTCTTAAGAATATTGGGGGGGGGGGCATGCCTTTGATTTTTGCAGTCTTCAGATGAGGACTGGACCATGTGAAAAATGAACATAATATTTTAGATGCAGTTCATTCATTTTCAGTTTTGTATTCTTGTTATAAAAAAGTGTGCCCAGACATTCTGTTGTTGCTCACATAACCTAGGTTTAAGGGGCCATTTAGCTCCTAGCTTTCATATCTCAGTTTCTTACACTGATCTGTCCACTGTTGGTGCAGTGGAAGTGTCTATAAAAAGAGGGGAAGGGGCAGATTTTGAGGGGGTGCTGTGGTTTGTAGTGTGGCTGTGTCATCAATGCTATGTTGTGCAGTAATTGAAAACCCTGTTTGGTCACTTTGCATTAGTACCTCCGGTTGCGGACGGGATCCGTTCGGGAGATCCGTTCAGATCCCGAGGTTTCCGCAACCTGAGGACCGCTTCTCTGCATGTGCGCTCAGCGAAACCCGGTAAAATACTTCTGGGTTTGTTGCGCGCGCATCCCGAAGTTTACATAACCAGAGGGTTAAGTAAACGGAGGTATGACTGTACTTTGTTCCAGCCAGTCCTATCCCTACTTACAGGCATGAGCTAATTTAAATCCTGTTGCTTAGAAATTTAGTAAGAGCTATCCAGACAGTGAATGGAATAAATGTATGCCAATACCATATTCTAGCCTTTGTTTAACAGTCAAAAACAATAGCACAGCATCCAATTCACACATGGTGGGTTGTGTTTTTGAGCAGGATAAATGTTGCTTTTCACCCCTCTAATAAAAGCCGGCATCGTAATGACTACCTAGTGCTGTAGGCAGAGAAGAGACAACTTTCAAAGTATTAAACAATTTTCTAAAAAGGAACAGGTGGAAAAAAATAGTTTTTGCTGAAAAGTAGCTATGTTTTTATCATCTTCCTTTAAAACGCTAGATGAGCACTTAGCCCAGTCTTTTCAAACTGGTACCTTTCAGATGTTTTGGGACTACAACTGGTTTGTCACTTGCCACTTGCCACTAATGATGTCATAAGCAATATCTAATAGAGGCATATTCACAGCAGTGAATCTTGCTTGCAGTGGATGCAAAATAAAGTTCGTTGAGTGCTGGGGGTAATGCTGTATTCTTTTCACAGAAGCATCTGAGGGCAGCATGCAACCAATGGGTAGAAATTCTATACAGTATTTATTTCCACAAAAGTGAAGTACTGGAAAAGGAAGGAAAACAACTTTCTTTGCTTTCATGTTTTGTTTTTCTTTGCTTCCTCTATTTATTAACTTACATAAAATATCTGCATACCACCCTTCATTTTCAAATTTCAGGGCCATTTACAAAGCATATTAAAGCAGTGTATGTTGAAAACGTTAGCTCAAGAACCACAGAAGGAAAGTCTAAGAACTTATTTTTGTATTGTAAAATGCCCTGTAATTCTTGGATGAGGGGTGGTATAGAAAAGTAATAAATAATAATAAAGATAGTATTAATAACGATGATTTAAAAGGTATTAAAACCTGCAGAAGTTTTATGAAAAGGATAGGTCTTTAATAGATGCTGAAACAAAATCAAGGTTGGTGTATGTTGTACTTCATGGCGGAGTGAATTCCAAACATTGGGTACTCCAACAGAAATGAGCGTATTATTGAGATTTTTTAAAGATTTTTTTATCTGGGATTGTTAGTGTACATGTGTAATGATTTAAAGTGTATACCATCTTCATGACTAAACCCTTAAGGACTCCTGCCAAGAGGATATATTACCAGTATTTCTCTTATTGCAGATGGTGGTTTTGAGGAACCTGTAGCTCTCCAGGTGTTGTTGGACTACAACTCGTATCATCCCTGTCCACTGGTGATGTTCGCAGGGGTTGATTGGTGTTGGAGTCCAACAACATTTGCAGGGCTATGGCTTCCCCACCCCTGTATAGAAGAAGTTCTAAATAATTTATAAATAGTGATCTTATTAGAATATATCATCATAACTGTCTTGATGCCACTGCTATTTAGATACATACTTTAAGTAAAGATCTTGAAGTTCTTGAGTCTACCAACCTTACACCACTCCTTTACCCCATATAAGTTCTGTTTCCCACAGTTGTACTACCCTTGGAGATTATTCTTCACAATGCATGGCCTGGCACTGAACAAGTTCATGTCCTTATCTATTTATCATATCATATTATTTGGAAGTAGTATGACAGCAACTCTTAATTTATGGTACTGTATAATTGTGCACCTCTGTTTTGTTTTTGGTAAAAAGGAAATTATGCTTTGTCTTGATCATTCTATCTCTTAAATAGGAAGATCTTAATCCTAATTCCCAAATAGTCTTATTAATTAGTTGCATTTTCTCTACATTCTGTGGAACCCAAAAGGTTACTTTAGACTGTTCTCAGATCACTGTGTTTATTCATAAATAAGGGACCCAGGTGGCGCTGTGGGTTAAACCACAGAGACTAGGGCTTGCTGATCAGAAGGTCGGCGGTTCCAATCCCTGCAACGGGGTGAGCTCCCATTGCTCGACCCAGCTCCTGCCCACCTAGCAGTTCGAAAGCATGTCAAAGTGCAAGTAGATAAATAGGTACCGCTCCGGTGGGAAGGTAAATGGCGTTTCCGTGCGCTGCTCTGGTTCGCCAGAAGCAGCTTTGTCATGCTGGCCACATGACCCGGAAGCTGTCTGCGGACAAACGTCGGCTCCCTTGGCCTATAGAGCGAGATGAGCGCCGCAACCCCAGAGTCGGACACGACTGGACCTGATGGTCAGGGGGCCCTTTACCTTTATTCATAAACTAGGAGGACTGCCAGCATTCAAACAGCAGCATTTATTCCCCCTTACCTTTATAGAACTGCTATTTCACATGGGAATAAGTGTTCATAAAAATATAAGCACTGAATATTCTATCTATTATTTAAATATAATATGTTTGTAGTCCTTTGCTAAGGAACCATGTCCAAAGAGTCTTATAATAACAGACAATACAAACCATCTAAAATAAAACAATAAAATAAAGAGTTAAAAATGCCTGAAGCCAATGCCCAGAGGCAATACTTGTACATTTTTGCTGCTGAAAATTGGTGTGGCTTCATCTGAATGATAGTGAACAAGGTATGGTTGGCTCAGCCAGCAAGGGATATTCAAACTAACTGGCTGTGCTATATACTGTTTAAATGTAGACAGTTCTACTTATGCATGCTGAGCGGCACTTTTCCTGTGTGAGTTAAATATATAAAAATGACATCTAATTGCAAAAAAAGGTTTTTTGTTATGGTATTAATCTTGCAACCAAGGCAGGATGCTCTGTCAGGCAAAAAGATCCTTTTGAGTGTGTGCACGTGTGTGTATATTTATTCATGGGAAGATGAATCCGTAAGATATGCTGAAGGAAGTGCTATGGATTTAAACATCATTTTTTAAATGGATTCCTGTTCTTTCAGAACCTTTTGTTCTTTCTGCTGGTGCATGTTCCACTTCAAGAATACAGACGCATTCATCATATGGAAGCTCTAGGGATGAGCAGTCTGTCAGGGATTCAGGGAAAGTAGGGTGTCCTGCCAGTTGCATCTTGCCTTCCTTTTTGCTTTGGTAGTGGGATTTTAACAAAGTGTCTCAGGAGACCCCTCCAGCAAACTGCTCCAAGAAACCACTGTATGTGTATCCTCCTGAGTAAAGTAACCTTGCCTTATCATTAGCTCCTTTTGAGATTCCGCTGCTATGAATATTTTACATTAAATGAAGTTAGTACATGTTAAACTGCCAGGGTAACATCTCATTTTGATGTCAGGAGCCACTGTTTAACCAGTCATTAATGCTTGAATTGCCTAATTTTCTTTTGGGGTGGTGCCAGCAGTTTGTTAGAGTAAAGTTTATTGCTAGTAGAGCGGAAGTAAATCAGCAGCCCACCATTAAACATTTATATTGTCTTATACAAGCTTTTGTAATGGGCAGATGATGATGATGTGGAGGTGGTGGTGGTGGTAGAGGTGGATTGAATGTGTGTTCTGTGCGGCTTTGAAAAATGCACACCCTGCAAAAGGACTGGAAACTAACTGAATGGTAGGACTGCTGGAAGCGCTGCCTGTGGAATTCAATTTCGCCCACCTTGATTAAAAGACGTCGCCCTTGCTATGTTATCAGCAAGGTTTTCTAACTTTCAGAGCAGATTTACAAACACTAATTAATTGAAAGCTTCATGAATAAGTCATGCCATATGCCATTTTACACATGTTGGTAATCTTGGTTCTAGAGTCCTGCTTCTCAGTGGTAGAAATCAAATCATTATTCCCACTTGTTGAAGTAACAGAGAGCTTTTGAAAACTGATCATAAGAGGTTTATACTTTGTGTGGCATGGAGAGCCGAATCCCAAGGATCCTCTCGTTCCTATTTATGGTTAAGCTAAGAGAACATCCACATCTGCAGTCTTTTTTTATTCATGATGTGTTGCAGTGGGATTTGGAAAGGAAACCTGAGGGTGTCTTATATGTTTAATGCATGGCACACACACTGTAGGCATATTTTTTTATGAAGTATTATTAAGTAGAACCTAGTGGTTTAGACTGTAGTTCAAAGCACATATGGGTGAGTTAACAAATTTCCGCTGTTCTCACTGTAATTTGCGTGTGTACAAAATGTTCTTTTATTCCTTGCCTTAGCTAGGAAGAATGGATGTCTCTTAATAAATATTCTTCCCTGAAGTGTATTTAGGAATAATGCTCAGATGCAGTGAATCTTAGCTTTTCAGTTGCATTTTTCAACCAAACCAACTAAAATAACATGGCATAATGCTTACTCAGAAATAAAAAGCTTAGAGGCTGGTCACTTTCATGCCCCTCTCCCCAAAGATTAGAGCATATCTTCATTAAGTAAAATAAAAATAAATTTTCTTATTTTTTTTAAACAGAATGTTCATTGCTTTAAAGGAGCTATTTCCCATCAAGTCAGTGATCCATCAGAACTCTTCTGAAGAGCAACTTCAATAACAGAATAGTTCTTTTTAAGTCTATGTAATAGAAATTTCAAGTATGTGCTTAATTGTCTTTTACATACACGAAAAGCTTTCGAGTTTGAAATTTCCTTCCAAACTCTATAATTCTGTGATTCCATGATTTTCCTTCAGGGTTTTTTTTACCTAATGCTGTCCTTCAGCCACCAGAAGGCTCTTTGACCCCATGGTGTGACAGGGCGAGATGCTATTTCCCTCAAATTACACCCCACCCTGGAGCGCTCTGTGGCACCTCCCATGCTATTCCACAGGGACTCTCAGCACTTTGGGGTCAATTTTGGAGGGAGCAGCAGGGGTGGCAGCGTGTGAATATGTAAAAAACCCCTTCCTTCCCCATGTTGCTAATGGAAGTTTCCTCTGGATCAGGGAGCCATCCATCAACAGAGGGACACCACTGGATACCACTCTTAATTTTTGATATTTTTCTTAAGCTGAGTGAGCCACATATAAAATAATAAGTTATGACCTGAGGTGAAAGAAAACAAACATGAGTCTATAGCTCATAATGACCTCTGATTTAATGATATGTGTTAAAAATTCAACAGTTCTTGCTGCTAAACCTTACCTGTCTATAAGCATGATCATGCATCCTAAGTGTTATTAAAAAAATGTTGCCATTTCATCATATGCTGCAAACAAACAAATATATATATATATAACCGGGCAGACGGGGTGGGCTGTATGTTAGTGATAGTCATAGAGTCACAGAAATAATAGACACAACTAACTTAGATCCATTCACTTCAAAGAGTCTACTGTAAAACTTGGTTGGATAAAACCCATATTCATTAATTAAATAGACAATGGCTAGGCAAGTTGATTATTTAGATGTTATTTTTTGGCATCTGTCTGTCTCAAGAGACAATGGAGTGCACCACCGAGGGTGACTTCAAACCCTGGAAAACCACAGTGCCTTGTAACTGCTGCCTCTTACGTTGTTTTTTCTGCGTTAGAAGCACCAAAGTGACCTCTCCAGGGCACAAGCCTGGGCAGGATGTATGGAGGTTCTGGGCTGCCCAGATGACAATACAGTGGTACCTCTGGTTAAGAACTTAATTCGTTCTGGAGGTCCGTTCTTAACCTGAAACTGTTCTTAACCTGAGGCACCACTTTAGCTACTGGGGCCTCCTGCTGCCGCCGTGCCGCCGTAGCACGATTTCTGTTCTCATCCTGAAGCAAAGTTCTTAACCTGAGGTACTATTTCTGGGTTAGTGGAGTCTGTAACCTGAAGCCGTTGTAACCTGAAGCGTTTGTAACCCGAGGTACCACTGTATCCCCCTCTCAGCCTCTCTGATGTGGTCCAAAGGAAAGCAGAGCACTACAGTTGGCAGCAGCTTGGCTGCGGGAGTTGTTGGCAGAAAACATACAAGGCGCCATCCCACAATCTTAGGGACTCCACTCCAGATTTGTGTAGGATCCCTTTCTTCACCTAAAGATGTCTCTCAAGGCAGTGGGTTCGGATTGTGCTCCCAAAGCCTTTCTCACAAATGAGTATAGCCGCTAGGCAGTAGAGGTTAGGACCAGAGTTTTCCTTCTGCTAGATGGGCTTCCTTTCCAGGTTGATGAGCCTTCCAGCAACCAATTCTTTCTTGAAAGACATGAAACATAGCCTTTAATTCTCGCCCCTTTAATTTTTGACACATTAAGTCCATTTTTGGTAGATCTCTTGCTGACCAGGATTTATTCAAGTGAAAAGAACATCATTTGATTTCTTTTTCTATGTGATAAGTATTCAAACTGGTATCAGTAAATTAAAACAAACAAACCAACAAACAAGTTTCCTGCCTTGATATGAATTAAAACAAAAACAAAAAAAGACCTCAAGATTCCACATGGCTGGAAACTTGTTTTCATGCAGACTTTGTCAGGTTATGTGAACAAGTAATGTTCTTACATAACTTTCATATATCATGGGGGGAAATGGTTCAAGTACAATAAAGTTGGTTTAGAATCGCCTTGTTAACTTTCTTAGTTTTCTTAGAACAAAAAATACAAAAACAAAAAACAAAAAGGAGAAAAAACCCCAACAACAAAACAACAACAACCCTAAACAAACCCTGGCATCAGAAAACTTTGTGTATAACATAGCTAATAGTTTCAGAAGTTGTAGCAACAATCTCTTTTATATTGCCATAAGCTTCTGGTTGTAGAGTAGAGTTCAGTTTGTATTTTAATGTTTGTTTTGTACAGTGGTACCTAGTGTTACATACTTAATCCGTTCCGGAGGTCTGTTTGTAACAGGAAACCGCTCGTAACATGAGGCGCGCTTTCTCTAATGGCACTTTCCGCTGCTGCTGCGTCATCGGAACGCGACTTCTGCTCACAACCTGGGGCAGAGGTCGCAACAAGGGGCATCTACTTCCGGGTTAGCAGAGCGCGTAACCGCAGCATTCGTAAGGGGAATGGTACATAACACAAGGTACCACTGTACTTAAGCTTTGTGTCTAGTTGCTTAGATATTTATATGCAGACGTTGCAAGTGATAGATGTTAATCTTGAGGTGGTTGTTTCCCCCTTGGCTTGTTTGACCAACTCCAGTTATGGTCAGCTTTTGAATGCACAGTGTAAAGTCACTATGGGGCATGTCACTATACTGGTAAATTCAAATTGTGCAATGAATTAATTTGGAGGTATTGTGCAACACTCCCAAACTTTTTGAGATAATGAAAGTGACAGTAAAATGCTCTGGGTAGAGTGCAATAGCATTTGCTATGACACAATGTTTTTAAATTTCTTGGCAAACAAATCAAAACAAATACTTAATAAATAGCTGATGTTCTCTGATATCCATGCAAACAAATCTGGATGAATACTCAATAAAGGGTTGTCTGAAAGTAACCTGTGCTACAATTTCTTTTGAAAGAAAGAATTATTATTTTTAAAAAAGTGAGGCCCACTGTCAATCCCAGAGTATATTTTCATGAAGAATCACAAGAAACACACACACAGTGCAAACACATATTCTCTGCTTTATTTTTAACTTATAGCAATGCCTAATTTGATAACAATATGTAAATTAGAGGGTGGTGTTTTTTTTAAATATGCTCAGCAGGTGCTACTGACAGAGTTTGCTGTTATCCTAAGTTTAGAAGCAAATACATCCAAACAACAAGAATGAAGGATTGCCAGTTTAAAAAATGTTTGGGGAAGAAGATTCCAGGATTAACCTAACTGATTAAATAGACTCTCTTTAATTGTGGCATCTAGATAAACGCACAACAAATACACACATGCTCTTAATTGTTTAAAAGTGCCATTGTTAAATTTGGGAACCTGTTTATCAGGGCTGGAAAGCCGAATAAACTGCCTTGAAATATTTTCCTCAGACTGTGTGCAGCAAAATAGATTTTGCTGTATTAATTCATGCCTGAAGTGCTATTTCCAGCATTCAACTCTCTGTGTGTATACATACCTAACTTGCTGCAGTGATACACCCTGTTGTGTTGCTTAAATATTTAATAGAACTTCATATTATAGAAGCCAAAATGATGAATAATTTACAGAACTATTTATATTAGTAATTAAGTGATAAGGTTTCTACGTTTTGAACCATAAACGTAATCATTGTAATTAACAGCATTGATTGCACTTCTGGTTTGGAATTCTCATTAGTCAGATCACCAAGTTCATCCTCCATGTTTAAAACTGTGCTATCAATCAGTCAAATTCATTTTCTAAAAACCATTGGTTGCCACAAAAATACAGACATAATCTAGCTGAGATATACATTTTAGCATAGGTGATTCCCCAGAATATTGGACTCTACTTTTTGAATTAAGTTTTTGACTGTTGGGCTGTAGAGCAAACACTGGAACCCTTTATGTAATCTAGTTATTCCTATCAAACAGTAAGTAACAGATTTTCTCCCTACTGTTGAAAAAAACTGGCTGAAGAATTTCAAAAACCTTTCCCTTGGGAAATTATAGAAAAACAATATAATACAATAAACAATATTTTCCACTTCTCCCTGGCCACAGATGCATAAATGACAGTTTACAGGTATTTCAGTGCATCTCTCCTCTAAATGTGCTGTAGGAATAGAATCTCAAAGCGTAAATCCTCAGTTCATCAGCAGATAATTAGAAAAATGTAATCTGGCAGACAGTGTTTTGATTCAACAGAATAATAAAATGGTGAAAACAGCATTGTTAAAAGGCAACATCTAGTTAACAAAAGGCCCTGCCCTTTAACTTTTTAATTTTTTTTTTAAAAAAATATGCTTTGTTGCTATACGAGTAATCACACTAAGGACATCAGGAATCAGTCCATACTTAACTATAACAGCTGATCTGCTCAGATCAACAGTAGGTTAAAAAAACCAAAACCTGAAACACCATTAGCAGTATTGAGGCAAGAGCCAGCTATAAGAAAGTATATGGAAGGTAAGAAATCAGAATCGTCCGATTTAAAAGGAGAAACAGATGTGAAGGTTATGAGAAGAGATTCAAATCAATGGAAGGTTTGTAAAGAGGAGGTGTTAGTAGGATAAAATCATGTGCTCAGACATTGCAAGAAATGCATGTACATACTGTTGTTTTGTTGTAGCTGTACTTTTAAGTTTCATTAAATAAATAAACAAACAGTTCCTGTGCAAGTATTGAGTAGTAGATTGAGATGTTTGCACATCTCTGCAGGGTCTCTACACCACTCAGACTTCAATAGTCTCTCTCTGACTCTGCTAAGTACCCTAAAACTATGCTTTACTGGTTCTTCATTTAGTGTCTGAATTAGCCTCCTACAGAGAGCTTTCTTCCTGACACTTACCTCTGTTTACTAACCTGTGTGACAGCTCTTGCTGCCCTAGTCCCGCCTAGGTAAAGGTAAAGGGACCCCTGACCGTTAGGTCCAGTCACAGACGACTCTGGGGTTGCGGCGCTCATTTTGCTCTATAGGCCGAGGGAGCCGGCGTCTGTAGACAGACAGCTTCTGGGTCATGTGGCCAGCATGACTAAGCTGCTTCTGGTGAATCAGAGCAGTGCACGGAAACACCAGTACCTATTTATCTACTTGCACTTTGACGTACTTTTGAACTGCTAGGTGGGCAGGAGCAGGGACCAAACAATGGGAGCTCACCCCGTCGCAGGGATTCGAACCACCGACCTTCTGATCGACAAGCCCTAAGCTCTGTGGTTTAGACCAAAGCGCCACCTGCGTCCCCTCTGGTCCCACTTACCTGGCCCTAATTCTTCTTTGTTGCCCATCCCATATGCTGTTTTGCTTCTTAACCTGTATAAACATCTCACAAGATTCTGAACCAGATCCTATGAGTTACTCTTCACTTGGGCTTGCAGTCCTTTCCCTGTATTCTACTGTAGAATACAGTACATGTTTTCTATTTACCGTAATTCACACCTACAAGCTGCTCTACTCCCCATGTTGTTCTTTGCTTGTAAAAATGTAGCAAAATCAGAGATGGAGATGGCATGGGGCAAGGGAAGGGAAGAAGTACAGTGGTACCTTGGTAGTCGAATAGCTGGCTCCTGAACAAATCGGCTCCTGAACGCCGCAAACTCAGAAGTGAGTGTTCCGGTTTGCGAACGTTTTTTGGAAGCCGAACATCCGACACAGCTTCTGTGGCTTCCGATTGAGTGCAGGAAGCTCCTGCAGCCAATTGGAAGCCACACCTTGGTTTTCGAACGGTTTCGGGAGTTGAACGAACTCCCAGAATGGATTAAGTTCGAGAACCAAGGTACCACTGTAATTGTCTTTGCTGTCAGTATTAACTTGAAAGAGAAGGCCCAAGAGCATCTGACACCTCACAAGGATTCTGTGATCAGCTTCCACCTTTCAGAAGTACCAGGACCCAGTAACATCTTGCTCTATATTAGCATTATCCCAAGCCCATGAGCTGGTAAATCAGTTCTTTACAGGGAAATTTTGGCACCTGAGGTAGACTCCCAGGGACACCTCCCTCCCCACCAGGGAAGAAATGAGGGACAAGGGCAGGGGGAGAAAGATCAATGTTGGGAAGTGCTGCCCCTGTGCCGCCTGCCACACCTCATGGGTGGGTCAGTGCTGGTTCTCTAGTTTTGGAAAATACAATGGTTGCAGTTAAGTATTGGAGCATATTTGCTGCGTCTGTACTGTGTCTTTGAAATGCTCCTGAAGATTATATAGATGTTCGTTACCACTCAAGCATCTTTTCATTAGAAGTAGCTGATTACAAGTCAAAGTTAGAGGATATTTCTGGGTGGCTGAGATTCATAAACATTTAAGTGCACTTAGAATTGTTGCTATAGTGATGGGATGACATAGTGCTTCTAAGTCATGTGTCCCCCCCCCCTCCCTTTCACTCTGCCAAACCGAATAGCTTTCAGCTGAATTCAGCATTAGCTGCTACATAAATTCAACTAGTAACACAAATCAGCTATGGGCAAAATAAAGAAGAGACGAGCCCTTTCCACAAGGGTACCAGTTTTCAGGCACTAGAATGTTAACTAATATAGGCTGTGCAGAGTATATAGTGGTGATTCTATGTAATTTTCTGTGACTTCTAGTTGGTTTCTCGGCACAACTCAGATTGCTGGTTTTGTCCTTTAGAGCCCTAAATAGTCTGTGTGGAGAATACATTAAGAGATGCCTTCTTTCATACAAACGCTCCTATACATTTAGGACTTCTTAGGGGACTCTGTTTATTCCCAGATAAGGTGGCATGTTTGGGCACAGCTTTCTCATAACTGGAACTGTGTCTGCAGGGATTTTTGCTTTGTTTCATATTGCTGGCCTTTGCACACCAGGCAAAAGCAGTTTTATTCCAGAGAGCTTTTGAAAGTATTTGGCTAACTTTCCTTAGTTGGTTAAACTATGTGTGCTTTTTTTCTTGATTACTTTTATGCTGATTGATTGTGTATTATGAATACAGTATTTGGGCGTTTGGTTAGTTATGTGGGTGATTTTTTTATTGAAAGGTGGGACAGAAGATTATTAATAAATAAGTTACCACTGGTCATCAGTATGCTTAGCTGAGGCTTCTGGAAGAACAAGATTTTGTTTCTCTGCCTGGCAGTGAACATCCCTTCAGAGCTAATTTTAATCTTTAGTCTCAAAGATTGTAATAATTTATGCATATTAAAAATATTGGGAGGAAACAGCGAGTCTCCTCTTTTAATGCAGTGATCAGTTGAAAATTGGGTCACCTTGAATTATAAACAGACTAGGGTTCTGTTTACCTCCTGTGGTGAGCATAATCTCAGAATGATAGGCAAAATGTATGTCCCCCTCCAGGGAGAAAAGAGGATATAAAAAGCACTTGAGAATTGGCCATCCATTTCATGCCATGTAGATCTCCATCTCTACAACACAATATAGAAAAATATATATGCATATTGATAGATTCCCATATTTTGCTCTGTGCATACCCCCTGTTTCCCCTATTTTAAGACGTAGTCATAAAATAAGCCATAACAGGATTTTTAAGCATTCAAGGAATATAAGCCATACCCCGAAAATAAGACTTAGTGATAGGCACAGCAGCAATGCCGGCTGCGGCACGAGGAGGAGGAAAAAAATAAGACATCCCCTGAAAATAAGCCATAGTGGGTTTTTTTAATTGAGGAAAAATAAATACGGTATAAGATGGTGTCTTATTTTCGGAGAAACACGGTATTTACAGTATTATGTGGCTTTGAAAAACATATCCTTGAAATGCTACCCTTTTGACATTCTGCATCTTTTTCTGGATTTCCAAGGAACTGCAGCGTAAAACACGGCCCTGTCTACAAACACTGATCTCTCAATATAAGGTTGTTTCCAACTAAGGTTTATTCAGAGTAGCCCCATTGAGTTAGTCGTGACAATTTTGATGGATCTACTGTAAGTAAATACAACCCATATCTTTGATATGTGTTAGTGTTTGGGACTGGTCTAAAAGCAATTGTTTAAGATCCTTTCCCTTTTTTGAATTCTTCATTGTTGTCTGAACTGGCTCAACCAAAAGACTTTGAATTTAATTTGCTGCTTCCTTCCTTCCAAACTTGACAAGGAACAAAAAGTTATGCGAGTGTAAGAATCCACTTTAATGCCAAATCAAGTGCTGAGTTTGTTCACGCTCTCAAAATTACATGCGCTGTATGTCAGAATAACTTTAGACCTTCTCAATGATAATTCCAGCTGATTCTGACCGCACACATTCTGGAATATAAACCTGATGCTTTGTTGGTTTTTGAAACCAGAGTACTTGAAGTTAGATTTGTTTTGACAAGGATACAGAGTATTCCAGATGACAGTAGCAGTGAAGATGCATCTTCTGCCTCCCTTGGTTTATAAGCATACAAACTTTGGTTAAGAATGTTTCTGAAAGCATTCTTTCCCATTTAACCCAGAGTTCCTGATAGCAAGAATTGTTGAATTACTGCTAGTTAGAACTGATTGTAATATAAACAGACACTGCTTAAGAATTTCCATATTCGTTCAGTTTGATATTCAATTGAGCCAAATATTTGATGCACCAGGATGACAGTTCATTTCATAGCTGCCAAGTTTTCCCTTTTCTTGCGAGGAAGCCTATTCAGCATAATGGAATTTCCCTTAAAAAAAGGGAGAACTTGGCAGCTATGGTTCATTTATACAGTGCCAAGCAGCTGACATGTTAACCTTATGGGGTGTGTGGGGAGGGATTAACCTGCCAAATGTTCCAGTTTGAATCTTTACTATTTTAAAACTTCTTGTATTAAAGAAATATTGGCTATACAGAGGACAGCTCATCTGTACATGCTGTAGCTGTGTTGGATTCCAATCCTTGCTTTAGAGCAGGTGTGGGGAATATTTATCCCTCCAGATGTTGCTGAACCATCAGTCCCAGCACATGGCCAGTGATGATGGGACCTGTAGTTCAGAAACATCTGGAGGGATAAATATCCCCACACCTGCCTTAGAGGCTTCTTCAAACTTGACCCTCCAGATGTTTTTGGCCTACAACTCCCATGATCCCTAGCTAGGAGGACCAGTGGTCAAGGATGATGGGAATTGTAGTCTCAAAAATATCTGGACGCCGAGTTTGAGGAAGCCTGCTGTGGAGAGTCCCTTCCCATGTTTTAATGCAGAATTCTATGGGACTTTTTGTGCATTTATGAGCACAGTTCAAAGTATTGCTGCTGACCTTTAAAGCCTTAAAAGGCCGCAGCCCTGTATACCTGAAGGAGCATTTTCACCCCCATCGTTCAGCCTGGACACTGAGATCCAGCACCGATGGCCTTCTGCCGTTACCTCACTGAGGAAAGTGAAGCTACAGGGGCCAAGAAGAAGGCCTTCTTGGTAGTGGTGCCTACTCTGTGGAAAGCCCTACCATCTGATGTCAAGGAGATGATTAACTATATAACCTTTGGAAGACATCTGAAGGCAGCCTTGTATAGGGAAGCTTTTAAAGCTTTTATGTTTTATTATGTTTTTATATATGTTGGATGCCTCCCAGAGTGGCTGGGGCAACCCAGTGGCATAGCAAGAGGGGGCGTGCCGCCCCGGTGCCACCCTGGAGGGGTTGACACTCGGCACCCCCCCCCCGCGACTCCCAAGCGGAGCCCCGCCACCCGGTAAAATGTCTCGCTCTGCAGCTTGCTTGCTTGCTCACTTGCTTGGTGCGCACTTTGCTTCTTCCTGCTGGGGCGGAGGCAAGGGGTGGGCCAGGGAGGGGCGTCAGTGGTCACTGCTGACACCCCTCCCTGGCCCGCTCCAGCAGGAAAAAGCAAAGCGCACGCCGAGCAGGTGAGCGAGCAAGCAGCAGAGCGAGACTTTTTAAAAAACCTCGCTCTGCGGCTTGCTCACAGTTTGCTGGTGCCACTGCTCCAGCGCCGAGCGGCCTTCTTACCACCACTGCCCGCCGTGCCGGGCGGCTTTTTCCCCGGGAGACTGGAGGCTCGGCTTTGGAGTCAGTTGCGGGCGGGTGCTACCCCTCTACGTAGCGTGCATGCGTCGCTACTGCGCATGCGCGCTATGAGCGACGCCCTGCCCCCGGGTGCACAGCAATTTGCTTTTCTGGATGATGCAGTGGCTTCCTATGCCGCTGGGGCAACCCAGCCTGGTGGGTGGAGTACAAATATGATGATGATGATCATCATCATCAGTACTCGGAAGTCCTGTGCATGGGAATGTTTGGAGAGGTTGTAGTTTTCCTAGAAAAGAGCAAGGCCAGGAGGTTTGCCTCACTGAAGTGGCCTGTGATCTAGCTTCATGGGCCTCCTACACGTTACATGCAACAACATAATAGTGCCTTAGGTAACTTTATTTTTTGGGGGGTTGTTTTGTTACGAAAAGCTTAGGGAGACTACTATTTTGAGCAGAGGAGGAAACCACTTATTTGGTGTGTGTTTACTCTTACTAACATGACCATGGAACCGCAAGGATGGAAAGGCACCTTGGGGAACTGGAATTTCAGGCAAGGAAAGAGTTAATCATCCAGTGTCCCCACTCTTCAAAGTCAGTCTCCTAAAACTGTTTTTTCTTAATGCTAGCAGCAATGTTCATCAGGACACCATTGCGTACATTGCATGTAGTTTGCTCTGAAATGGCCCAAGTTGTAAGGGGTTGCTTTGTACTTATTAAATCAAAGATTGTCCTCAGTGTAGTTTCTAGGATAAAATCTCAAATATTTTTGAGCTGCGGTATGTATAAAATTAAACAGAGACATTGTATTACCCTCTCATGCAGTTTGTATCATAGTAGCTCATGTTCATGTTTCTTGTAACTGAAGATATATCTACAGTACATGAAATACTATTAAGGCAGTGCGAATGCTCTCATTTCATCACATTAAAAAAATGTTTTATTGGTTGCAGGCTGCATGTTTTTCTTAACTGGGACCAGGGCACTCTGCTGTTTAGATAATATTGATGAGTTCAGAAAAAGTAACATAGTAATAAAATATATGTAATGAATATGTGATGGAGCACATGGGAAACAAGGGTTGTCTATTTTTATAACAGGCAAAACAGTATTTTGCTTAGAGCTGAAGTGGTATTACTGTCAGAGTGACTACATAGGGGCATACATTTTCATAGAGTTGGCATTGCCTGTGCCCAAGGGTGGCCAAAGTTTTTGATTCAAAGAGCTGCATGCTAAAATCTTTATATAGCAAAGAGCCACAAGGCAGGCATCCGTCCATTGCCAGTATTGTCTCCTTTCCTAGGGCCTTGGCAATACCACTGGTGTTTCCTTGTTTTTAAGTGATAGCATAGAAAATGGAAGTTGTGTCTCCTTCGGAATGTGCCTGAGAGAGAAGTTGAGGGAAGAAGCTCTACAACATTTACAAAGCTTCACTGGCATGATTAGCACTGCTCTTCCCATGCGAGGAGCCATTTCCCATTATGCTGGATTACCACACTCCAGAACAAATGCTCAGATCCTTTCTGGAACTCCCTTCCTAGAGAAATTAGACTGGCTTCCTCCTTGATGTCCTTATGCTGGCAGGTGAAGACTTTCTTGTTCCAACACTCTGTCATTTTAGGAGGTGAAACTTAATTCTTTCAAATTTATTCAGTGAAGTTTTCTAAAAATATGCTCTTGCATGTGAAGAATTCAAATCTGCTGTTATGTTTATGACTGGACAACATTTAGCTTGAAAAGTCTACATTTGATGAAGAAGCACATAAACAGCTTTCAGAAAACCAAATAATACTAATTTTACCTCCTGAGAATGTTAGGTAATACTTAATAATAATAATAATAATAATAATAATAATAATAATAATAATGTTTTATTGTTGGCATCCATCTCAGGAGGCAATGGAAGTGTGAACCTTTGTGGGTAAAGTCAAACTGTTGGAGAGTTACAGTGCCTGCTTTGGTTGTAGAGACCAATACTGGAGACACATGTATTATTGCAGTTGGGGCAAATGAAGGTGACAGTGTGCTGCTACAGCTGCACCATGGTTTTCTCTTCACTCCTTCTAGTGGTCATTCTTTCTTCTTACAAGACCTGTCTGCCTGTCTCCAGGCACTCGGGTCATTTGCCAGGGATTCCCATATAGCCGGGTTAATGTTGCCATCCTAGGGATTCCCATACAGCTGGGTTAATGTTGCCAGCCTTCATGTCATGTTTGGAGACATCTTTGTAATGCAGAGTCAGTCTGCCAACAAGATACATCAAAAATAGATCCTGAAAAAAACACACACACACACACACACACACACACCACACACACACACACACACACACACACACACACACACACACACACACACATATATTCCACCCACTTTCGAGTCTCCATAACAATAATGTTTCATAATTTGCCAAATCTGTTTTGTTTTATATATGTACATATTGGAAATGAATTCTTATATCAATATTTTTTTTTAAAAAAAAATCATTATTTCATCAATTTCAAGGAAGTCTAATTACTTGAACTGAGTTAACGCTAGTAAACTATTCAGTTCTGCTTGCTCACACACGGTCCTAAAGTGTTTTCCCTTTTATAGAATTGTAAGTCCCACATTTCCCCCCTTTCCATCAAAGGCAAAGAGAGAGAACACACATGCAACAATAATTGATTAAATCTTTGCTTTCCTGAAATGTACTTTGCTAGGAATAATTTTCAATGTTGGCTTATTCAGGCACCTTGGGGGAAGTTGCATTTACAAGGAAGCCTGTCTTTGAGCAAAGCATATCTTAAATTGTGACAATCCAATCCTGTGTCATAGCCTTTAGGGAAACTTATCAAGCGAGCTTAGGTAGGCTTGTGTTTCACTATGCAAACCTCTTTCAAGTTTTGTTATGCATTTGAATAATAATTACTGAAAGATGTTTGATGCATTGAAATGAGCTGAGACACTGCAATGCAACACTAAGAGAATGAGACATCTTGTTTTAGGGCATATTAGACCCAAAGCATCAATCTTGCACCACGTTATATGTGCTTAGATCTCACTATTTTCAGTGGGGCTGAAGCACATTACTGGAACAAAAAATTGCAGCCAAAAAAGTAAGACTGTGCAGGTAGGATATTTGTGTTCTAGTTTTCAGCCTATCATGACTTCAGAACTTTGCATTAGAGTTCTGGGACATCAGTGACCCTGAGACTGGTGACTCTGTACATGGCCAAGTTTTGGAAGCAGCTGCTGGTGAATGGTTTCCTGGAGGAGGAATAAGAACGGAACTATATTTCCTCTACGACCTGCTCCTCAGAACTGTTCGCTTGCCAACATCCTTAGGTGCAAATGACTCTTCCTTACAAACTTCATTAACTCCTGGTGACCCACCATAATAGTCCTAGAGGTAGAAATGGGAACATTTAGAGACTTCCCTATGTTGCTGCCAGAAGACATGCTTCAGAAGCAGAGCTTTAATCCTTTAAATTGTGAGCTCACTTTTTGTGATAACAAGGACACACACCTTCCCAGAGCAGCAATGGAGCCATCAATACACTTCTGATCATCCTGTCTGGGCAGTACTCCAGGCAACATACTTGCTTGTTAATCCTCCAGTTTACAAATGTTTTAATCCAGGTCAGGCATAGGCAAACTTGGCCCTCCAGATGTTTTGGGACAACAACTTCCATCATCCCTGACCACTGGTCCTGTTAACTAGGGATGATGGGAGTTGTAGTTCCAAAACATCTGGAGGGCCGAGTTTTCCTATGCCTGATCCAGGTTGCTGTCGCTCTGTGTTCCACCTTATTGAATCTCTAACTAGCATGTGTGCTCACTGCCTGTAGTTGCTTACCTGTATGCAAGCCACATACAAAACAGGCTTAGATTGTGGTGATGATGAATATGAATATGTGGAATATTGAGGGAGAATTCAAGGGATCAGAACCTAGGTATTCCACTGCCTACTTTCCTCACTGTGGGTTTTAGTTTCAGGCAGAAGAGCCAACTACTGTACAGCTACAGGGCTATGGCTAGCTGCCCCAGTATTCCTTCCCACTTCCCTATGTTACTGCCATTATATTGGGCTTACCACAGTGAAGCACTCATTGGCTAGGGTGGAATGTTCAATTGCTCAGGAAATCATACTACTTGCAGTTCATGGAGTCATAGAATTGTAGAGTTGGACAGGATCATCTGGTCCAACCCCCTGCTATGCAGGAATCTCAACTAAAGCATCCAACCCGGATTCCAACCTCTGCTTAAAAACTGCCAATGAAGGAGAATCCACCACCTTCCAAGGGAGCCCGTTCCACTGTTGAACAGCTCTTGCCATCAGAAGGTTTTTCCTGATTTTAGTCGGAATCTCCTACTTTCTGCACCAGGAGAAAACAAGCTGGCTGTATCTTCCATGTGACAGCCCTTTAGATGGTTTGAAGATGGCCATCATATTTTCTCTCAGTTCAGTTCAGAAGGCAAAGTTGTCAGGTTGATTGGGATGAAAACATCACACAGGACAGGTTGAGGATAGGGAAGAGGTGTGAGCGCATAGGTAAGCTAAGGGTTAGGTTTAGGGCTGAAGGAATACTCCTAAGTAGCCAATAGTTCTAGAGAAAAAGTCTTGAAGGAATGGAAGGTGTAGAATGAGGCTTAAGGAAATGGGCAATAGAGACAAGGAATCTGAAGTAGGGGCTAATTGGAGACGAGGCTCCTTTCCCCCCAGCTCCATAACTCTACCATCTAGTGTGCATATTTTTCAAGTTCCTGCTTTCAGGCTACAGCTTATTTTGTCCCTCTTCTCTTGTGCTGCCATACCACGTGACCTGTCCTCTTAGCAATAATCTCTCCACCCCTCAAATTTCTTGTCTCCATCGCCCATTTGAGCTTAAGCCTCATTCTCCACCTACCTTTCCTTCAAGTGGAATTACGGTAGAAGCAGCTAAATTATTTGGCAGCAGGCTTCCAGATTAAAGGATTGCAGTATTCATGTTGCATGTGTAAACAAAAGAGGTGTCATGGTGCAGAGGGCCAGCTAAATAAATCTTGCTGTCTGAGGCTTATGAAAAGATGGTGCTCCCATTCCACGTAGAGAAGGCAACTAGACAGTCAATTGAATTTCACATCAGCACTGGAGATGGGACAGCACCTTCTACTTTAGGCATGCAACACCTCTGTCTTCCAATATTTCACTACCACTCTGTTCTCCCCTGCATTTGCTGCCTGAGGCACCTGTCTAATGGTAGAACCAGTCCTGGTGGAGAACTGGGATGAAGACGTACTGTTTGTATCGCAGTATCTTCCATTATGTGGAAAAAATAGGTCTGAAATCAGAGGAGATACCTGTCTACTGTTCTGCAGTCCCAAGGGCAGACTGGGTATAGAGAGCAAATTTCTTAGCCATTTTCTGATTGCAACCCCCTTTTCTATAGAATTTGGAAGAACAATAGTGGAGGTTTTGAGAATGCATTGTATACCGTACTAAATATATATTCACAAGCTTTTAATAGGAAAATTGTGTTCTTTGTGTTTTTGAATCTGTCCTTGGATTGCAGTTTCTGCTGGTAGGTACCAGTGATATAATAACTGTTCACTATAAATATAATTCATCTAATGAACTGGTGAGATCTATAATATTTCTTTGTTCTGAATTAAATATTTTTTGTGCACATTTCTATTCAGTACATTTTAAACACACACACACCAATTTACTGCACAGTAAATTATACCATGTCTTTTCAAGTTAAAAATTTGATTCCCTTTTATTTAGTGGTTTTGCCTCTGTCACAGTATCCTGAGCATGAATAAACATTAATGTCTGAACTGTTTAATTTGTGATATGGTTTGTGCACCCTTTGATTAAAAAAACAATTGGCTTGGTTGGTAGAAACTACTTCAAAGAGAGATAATTTACATGCTTGCTTGTTTTTGACTTGAACAAAGGCTGACTGAATAGGAATCCTCTGAGGGAGATGGGTACTTGTAAAAGGCTACAGTGGTCACCAGGGCTGTTACCTTCTCAAGAACCCACTTAAAATTTTAGTTTGTGGCATATGCTTTTGTAGGCTGTTGGCTTTCATTTGGAACTTACTGCTAGCAGATGATGTTTATTCCTGTAGCTGAATTTTCTAGAAGGCACGATTAATCAGCTGCTCTTGCAACCCTGTATTACTTAGAACCTCTGCACTTATCCATCTTCCAACAAATGTCCTCTGGGAAAATAAACTCTAGGCTTGAGTTTAGTTTTTGGTTGATAGGCATATGCCTTTCTCAGCAAATAAAGCCAGATGTACATGGATAAATGTAGTTGGTTTTTTGTTTTGTTTTTTGTTTGCAACTCCTTAAGTTAATTTAAAACACCGTCCCACAATGAAAGTCTATCTTTAATAATAATCCCTTTTGTATATTGTTGGTGCTTGAGTTTTTCTTTTGCTGACAATTTGGACCATGCTATAATTGATAGTATTACTTGAGTACTTGGACATGTGAGATCATGTAATTATCCATTTCACCAGGCTACGATTGTCTCTTTGGCAAGTTTGAGTGGAACTTGATTTCAGCTGGGTATTAGAGACGGCTGCTGCTTGGTGGTAACTGAAAATTGAATTATTCCTGCTGCATTGTTTTTTCTTTTTTTGGAATGTAAACTGTTTTAAGTGTCATTAAAGAAAGGCAGGATACATTTTTAAAAAAAACAACAACCAAGAAACTACCCGACAGTGGTAGCCATTGCTAGCAGTAGGTTACAATAAGCCTATCATTAGGAATATTATGAATAGCTGCATTTATGTGTTCATATGTTTATGTGTAATATATATAAAATCACTGGCTATTGCCTGTAAAACGTCAATGCAAGATGACACATTCCCATGGGTTCATTTATCAGGTTGCACATGAACCCGTTTGGTAATCTAATTGCTTTTAATGTTTTGGCATGAAACCCAGCCATGAATTATTGAGCATACACCTGGAACTGAGTTCCCTGCTCTGAGAGTTGGTTTAGATGTAGTTGACCCCTCTGCAACTCTAAAGCTTCTGCTTATGGTACTGTTTCTAATATTAAAGTGCTTTTCTCTAGTACACATACTATTTTATTAATTTTTACAATAACAAACAAACAAAAAACATCACATAACAACTCCCATACACGGGATTTCCAAAATCCCTTGACTTCCCTCCATTCCCCTTTTTGGTTCTTTAGTTTTACATTTGTTCCTGAACGTCCATAATATCTTCAATTCACAATAATTTCCAGTTTTATGCATTATTCATCATATTACAAGTGTTTTTCGAAATCCTGCTAATGTAGGTAATCTCTAGTACACATGCAAGCATATGCATACCATTGGGACCATTCTTAAAGATACGTTGGCACTGATGCATATAGGAGGGAGCACTGAAACATTACAATTTGTGCGGTGTGGTTTTTTTTTTTTGGGGGGGGGGGTGTCTCCATGTGGCAGCAGTTTGCACTGGACTTCATTCTGCATTCTCTGGAAACAAGGAGGCGAAGGTTGGAATACAGCATTGAAAAAAGGGCCTGCCTGTACCATTCAAGCTGTCTAGCATGCAGACATCTGGTTGGTTGCCAGTTGTATTGTTGTATTTTTAATTTTTTTAAAAAGCAGGATAGAAACCTAAAGCTGGGGCAAGAACTGCCTTCTACGTAGGGAGGCTGGATTCACCTGATAACCTCCAACTGCTGACCCTGAGCTTTCTCTGTCCTTTTTTCCTTCTTTCCCAAATGTGGCCAGCTTCTTCACCTAAACATTAATGCTCCTATCTCTCTTCTGAGAATTCCTGTTGCTTACACCCTCATGAGAAGAGAAGAATCCTTGGAAAAGACCTTGATGTTGGGAAAGATTGAGGGCACTAGGAGAAGAAGACAACAGAGGATGAGATGGTTGGACAGTGTTCTCGAAGCTACGAACATGAGTTTGACCAAACTGCGGGAGGCAGTGCAAGACAGGAGTGCCTGGCGTGCTATGGTCCATGGGGTCACGAAGAGTCGGACACGACTAAACGACTAAACAACAACAACAACACCCTCAATATTAACTTTCAGGAGGAACTTTAAAAACATTCCTCTTCACCCAAGCATTCAAATGGCTGAAAAGTACCATTCTTGGGGCACTTGTGAGGAAATTGTGAGGAAATTGTGACTTTTTAGCTTGGTTTTTTTAGGTAACTAAATTGCTTTTAAATGTTTTAAATAGGCTTTTATTTTATTTTTATTGGCTGTTTTAATCACTTTTGGGAGAAAAGGGGGGGAGGATAAAAATTGGACAAGTTAATAAAGAAATAATAAGTAAGTACTCTACATTGGTTCCAAGCACTCTGTGCTGAAAAACAAAGAAGGACACCACAATGCTTATGTAATAGTTGCTCCATGCAAGACAGCAGGAAACCTTGAAAATACCCATGGTGTCCTTTGTTTCCTGATGGCCTAGCGAATCCCCAGTAAGCTAGCTATATTTCAGAGATGCTGTCAAGGCTATTCAGTGTGAAAACTTTTCTAATATTTTCTTCCAGAGCAGACAAAGGCATGAAATCTATCTTTAAAAAGTTTCAGGTTCAATTTTGTCTGATGTCAGGAGCAATTAGGCTCCTTTTGTCAACTTGTTGTAAGCTCAAAATTGTTCTCATTTTGCACTTTCAGACATGTAAGGTATTGAGCTGACCAGCATAATACATTGCTTCAATTTGTTATTTTGGAACAAATCAAAGTAGCACAAATTGGATAATGGCTCATTTGAAATGTGTGGATTCATTATTATGCCCTATAATGAAAACAACACATGAAATCTTTTGTATTTCCTTGTGGGTACAAACCACCTACGTTCCACCCTGCCCCTGCTGTTCTGATGCTACTTCCTCTGTTCCAGCACATGAACAACTCACTCCCTTCTGCTGCCCGTATTTTCCTTTTTCTTCTTATAGTGGAATCCGTTCTCATTAAGTTGTGAATGGTATATGAGCAAGCCTGCAGCTGCTATGCAAAACACAGAGTAGGTAAAGCAATCTCTGTGCAGTAATTTATCTTGTTGTGGGAGAAGAAGAGTTTGGATTTGATATCCCGTTTTATCACTACCTGAAGGAGTCTCAAAGCGGCTAACATTCTCCTTTCCCTTCCTCCCCCACAACAGACACCCTGTGAGGTAGGTTGGGCTGAGAGACTTCAAAGAAGTGTGACTAGCCCAAGGTCACCCAGCAGCTGCATGTGGAGGAGCGGAGACGCGAACCCGGTTCCCCAGATTACGAGTCTACCGCTCTTAACCACTACACCACACTGGTAGACCTAAACAGTCACTCTTCGTGTGTTGGAATGCAAGATAGCTACCGTAATAAAAAGTTATGAAGAAACAAAAGCTCCATCATCAGGAATTCATCTGGATTAGATGTAACTGTACCTGTTTTGCATCTGTTTTCTCTGCAACGAATATGGCATTAAATATGAAGTTGTCATATAGTGAGTCAAGCCAGTGATCCATCTACTCACATACTGGCTTCTCTTACCATCAGAGGTTCTCTACAGTATCAAAGAAGATCTTTTCCCAGTTCTGCTGCTGATATATTTTTTCACTGGAGGTGGCCAGAGATTTAACCTGAGACCTTGTGCTTGCAAAGCCATGTGCTCTGCAATTGGTTATGGTCATTCCTCTGTTTTGCATCCTCAAAACACTCCAGAATCAGTACTGAAAGGGGCTTTGCACTCTACAAGGGGTTTGAAGATTGTGACCCATCTCACTGTACGTTGTTGTCCTATATTACTATTTCCAAACACCCTTTTCTTTCCTAAAGAAAAATAGAAACTAGCTGTGAAATGAGGATATTTCTTCAGGCAAAGTTGGTCATAACTAATAGAATCACCAAAGTCTTTATTTGCAAAACACTGTTGAGCATCTGAGATCTGATAAAAATGCTTCGAGAACTGAGGACAATTATCTAAGGGCATTAGCAAGTGATTGTTAAGCAGTGCTTCCCTGCTTTCTTGTTAAGTAGTATTAAACAATATTAATCCAGCCAGCCTCTTTCTGTGATATCAATCAGCAATTACTTCACAGGGAGCTAAAGTGTCCATGACCACAGAGTATAGAATACATTGGTATTTGTTAGGACCTGTTATGTTAATCTGAATGCAATTCCCCCCCCCCCCCCCCGATACTCAATTGATATTATGGTGGAATTAGCTTTGACCCCTTCACTTAATTTTTAACTGTTCAAATAATATAATATATCTTCAGGATTCTGAATTATGAGGGCATCTAAATAAACAAGCTACCTACTGCTCACTTTTTATTAGAGTTCTCTTACCCCGCCTCCTGGAAACCACACAAGCTCGGAGTATATTCCAAGGTCAGTATTTTGCTTTGGGAAGTGTCCATATAATTGGACCAACACCTAATCTGAGACTGAATGGTAAAGACTTTTAGTATTGACTTTGAATCAATCTGCTGTAGAAAAGAACTGATTTATCTGTTACCTCTAGTGGGCTAGGAAAACTGATTATTTTTCCTATTAAACTCTGTATTTAGTAGACGGTCTCTTCTGAAAATAACCCAAGAGCTGATTTTATCTTGGTTAAAACATTTTATTTTAAAATAATTTTATTTATGATTTTCATATATATGCATTTCAGCAGTCGTTTAACAGTAAATCAAACATTTCAAAACTCGACATCCTTCCTCCTCTTTCTGCGGTTCATTAATTTTTAAATCATAATTCCCTGCATATTCTAAGTTATATTAAATCATTATTTTATTCATCTATTTTCATATATCTATATTTTAAAAACTGTAGGTTATTAAAAATAGTCCTGCCAATTTTTTATCTGTTTGCAGTTTGTTTGTAAAAAATCAATATACTATTTCCATTCCTATATAAAAAGTTTGTTATCCTGATTTCTTATTCTTCTGGTAAGTTTCACCGTTTCTGCATAGTCCATAAGTTTTTGTATCCATTCTTCTTTTGTTGGGATTCCTTCATCTTTCCATTTTAGGGCAAATAACATTCTCGCAGCTGTGGTTGCATACATAAATAAATTTCTATACTGTCTAGGTAGTTCTGCACCTATAATTCCCAAAAGAAAAGCTTCTGGGCTTTTTTAAAAAAAACAAATGTTAACTTAAACATCTTTTTCAACTCATTATATACCATTTCCCGCTTTTATCTTATTACAAGACCACCAGATATGATAAAAAAGTGCCTTCTTTCTCTTTACATTTCCAACACCTGTTTGATTTTGATTTATGGGTATACATTTCTGCCAATCTAGTAGGTGTTAGATACCATCTATATAACATTTTCATATTTGTTGTTGTTTAGTTGTTTAGTTGTTTAGTCATGTCCGACTCTTCGTGACCCCATGGACCAGAGCACGCCAGACACTCCTCTCTTCCACTGCCTCCCGCAGTTTGGTCAAACTCATGTTGGTAGCTTTGAGAATACTGTCCAACCATCTTGTTCTCTGTCGTCCCCTTCTCCTTGTGCCCTCAATCTTTCCCAGCATCAGGGTCTTTTCCAGGAGTCTTCTCTTCTCATGAGGTGGCCAAAGTATTGGAGCTTCAGCTTCACGATCTGTCCTTCCAGTGAGCACTCAGGGGTGATTTCCTTCAGAATGGATAGGTTTGATCTTCTTGCAGTCCATGGGACTCTCAAGAGTCTCCCCCAGCACCATAATTCAAAAGCATCAGTTCTTTGGCGATCAGCCTACTTTATGGTCCAGCTCTCACTTTCATACAGCACTACTGGGAAAACCATAGCTTTAACTATACGGACCTTTGACGGCAAGATGATGTCTCTGCTTTTTAAGATGCTGTGTAGGTTTGTCATTGCTTTTCTCCCAAGAAGCAGGCGTCTTTTAATTTCGTGACTGCTGTCACCATCTGCAGTGATCAAGGAGCCCAAGAAAGTAAAATCTCTCACTGCCTCCATTTCTTCCCCTTCTATTTGCCAGGAGGTGATGGGACCAGTGGCCATGATCTTAGTTTTTTTTTATGTTGAGCTTCAGACCACATTTTGCGCTCTCCTCTTTCACCCTCATTAAAAGGTTCTTTAATTCCTCCTCACTTTCTGCCATCAAGGTTGTGTCATCAGCATATCTGAGGCTGTTGATATTTCTTCCGACAATCTTAATTCCGGCTTGGGATTCATCCAGTCCAGCCTTTCGCATGATGAATTCTGCATATAAGTTAAATAAGCAGGGAGACAATATACAGCCATGTTGTACTCCTTTCCCAATTTTGAACCAATCAGTTATTCCGTATCCAGTTCTAACTATAGCTTCTTGTCCCACATAGAGATTTCTCAGGAGTCAGATGAGGTGATCAGGCACTCCCATTTCTTTAAGAACTTGCCATAGTTTGCTGTGGTCGACACAGTAAAATGCCTTTGCATGGTCAATGAAGCAGAAGTAGATGTTTTTCTGGAACTCTCTCGCTTTCTCCATAATCCAGCGCATGTTTGCAATTTGGTCTCTCGTTCCTCTGCCCATTCGAAATCTCATTCCAATAATATCTTATACCTTTTGGACAACACTTTAACATTACATTCCAGCAGGTCTCTTTCCAATCGTGATGATTGTTCTTCAAATCCTCGTTCATAACTTTTTAAAATACTTCATTCAAGTGATGTTGTTAACATTCCTGATAATTAAATTCTTTTAATTTATATCCTCCTCCCTCATCTCTTTATAAATGTCTATAAGTTACCCATCTTCCATTATATATTATTTCTTTACCGCTATAGCTTCTAATGGTGAGAGCCTGAGTGATGTTTTCATCTCCAACAGGTTTTTGCATTCATACCAAGCGCTATACAATTTTTTCCTGATTATATGGTTTGTAAATCCTTTGTGTACTTTCACTTTTTCATACCACAGATAAGTGTGCCAACCAAAATGATTATCATGACCTTCAAGATCTAAAATTTACAGATTTTTCAATGTCAACCATTCCTTCAACCAGCACGGACAATATGCCTCATAATATAATCTCATATCCGGCAGGGAAAAGCCTCCTCTCTCTTTCACATCAATCCATATTTTATTTTTTATTATTGTATTTCCCCCTTGCCAGATATGTTTAGAAATGTATTTTTGCCATGTGTTGAAGCAATCTGTCTTGCTAATCACCGATATTGATTGAAATAGAAATAACATTTTTGGTAAAACATTCATTTTTATAGTCGACACTGTACCCAACAATGAAAGTTTCATCCTGCCCCATACGTGCAAATTTCTTTCAATATCTTTTCAAGTTTTTAAATAATTATCTTTGAACAAGTTTATTTTTTTTGCGGTTAACCATGCACCTAAATATTTAATCTTTCAATCTTTAAACCTTTTAAGACCTGCTATGGTTAAAACTTTTGAAGGCCTTTTAGATTGTTGTTCAACAACAACAGATTTATGACCCAGAACAATAAAGGAAAATATGTGATTTGCTGTGTATTGAAAGATAATTTGAGACAGGTGTTTAAAGTTGATCAATACAAATTATTTATTCATTTCTTTTGGTTCTCCACTCAGCACTTATTCATTACTTTTGGTTCTCCACTCTGTGCTTTCAGGAGGGGGTTAGGATGGATTCCACTGGCTCTGCCAGTGATGGTGGTGGGGCAGTTGGAGCAGAAGTACCTTCTCCACCTGCTGAAGATTCAGGGAATGTGGGAGTTACTATCGGTGATGTTCCTGCTGGAAGCATCTGGCACAAGGCTCCAAAATGAGGTGTTTCAGGGATGGAGCAAGTCTAGCCAGGATCTGCTGAATCCTAAGTTGGTCCATTGCCAGGTGAGGGGCTCAGTCTGAACCCCTCAGCTGTGCCAAGTTGATGCCGAGAGAGAAATGTTCCCCATCTGCCCTTACCAGCAGGAGCCAGCAGGGTTTCAGATGGCTCTGCCACTCCAATAATACCTGGCACCTAGTGACCCTAGGTTTGGATTCCTCTGCCTGCATTGTGGCCAAAGATTTCATTCCCTTCATAGAAGGCTCCTTAGTCCAGTGGAGGCTTCTGTAAATGGAAGGGGGAGCAAAGGCAATTTTTGCAAATTCCCATTTTCCCTGAAGTTCCACAAAAATCGGCTCGGGGTGGGGAGAGGGAGACAACAGCTTGGAACAAAACAGAATGTTGCATGGGGGGGAGGGAAATGAAACTTCGGAAAATAGCTTCTCATCCCTTTCTATTCATGAATGTTTCTGCTGGATCAAAAAACAAACAAACAAACCAAAAACATTATGTGAATGGAAGGATAGAAGCAACCATTTCCTTAAGATTTCATGGCAGAGCAGCCAAAACACTGCTGGCTCGCAGTGGTAGGATTTTTTTGTCTACTAGGACATAAATAACTGGATTAACTCCATGGATTCTGTCATTTCAGGCCAATTTTGTAGGTAAGTTGGAGAAACAACATGCCTTGGAACAACTTCAGGAGACCAGGGGACATAGGTATCATCTCGCCTGTGGGCTTTCTTCTCAACTGTTGGAGCATCACTTTCCCACTTGCCAATGTCCATTTGACAGGCTGTAGAATTCCTGCCTAAGAGTTTTTTTTCAGCAACACTGAGAGATTTAAAGTTCTGTTTTTCATCAGATGTAAACAATTATTTTACTGAAGCGGCAGTCCTAAGCATCCGTATTGGGGATCAAGTTCACCGAGCTCTGTTAGATATAATATTGAGAACTGTACTTTTGTTATCAGCAATATATACACTGTATATATTCAGGACAATATTGCGGTGAACTGGAGGCTCCTGTTCCTTGGCTTTCAGTTCTTTGTGTTCATGATTCATATGTTCTGCTATTAATTATATCTGCCCTTCATTTTGAGTAGTTTCTACTCAAGGGACAAGCTTAGTATAGAACCTCTTAGAGCCATTTCATATAATACATTATTTTTCTCGTGCCAGTACAGCAGCAGCAAGTGCAGGAATGGCTTCCTGAATTTTATTGATTACTTATTTACAGAACTGTTCTCTGGGCAGCACAAAGAATAAGATACAATATTAAAAATCAGCAGTTTTTTTTAGCTCCGATTATTAAATGAAACACAACTAACATAGATAGCCCACATGTGTGCATGTTTTGAAAAACACAGATTATTTAAAATTTGTTTAAAATTCCTGCCACCAAAAATATAATAAGGGCAGCAAGCGAGCCTCTCTGGAGAGAATATTCCATAGCTGGGGTGTTACCATGGATAAGGGATTTCTCCTGAGTGGGGGAGACCAAGCTATCTGGCCCAACTTTATTCAGAAGGCAGTCTCCTAAATCTTTCCAAAGTGAGGTGGGAATGCCCACTTTGTCTGCTTACCTCAGCTATTTGTGTGTAGGTGTAGGAGGAATGCTGGATGCATTGGCTCAGAACCTTTTAGAAAGTAATTGCTTTGATGTATCTAATATTCCCTTACACCTGGACTACAAGAGTAAATGAAATATGATTGGGGGCAGGTTAGCCTACTTCTTAGACTCGCTCGAGTCCAACCCTTAGACTCAACCTCTGTGTTCATTCTTTGGAGCCTGATTGTACAAACAGAACCTTCAGTAAAGGACTGGGTTCACATGGCTGCCCCTCTTGTTAAATTGGTTGGTGGGTTGAAACCATCTCCATGCCTGAATTGCTGCTGGAGCTGGACTGCATGTCAGAAGATTCCAGAAGGAATTTGAACAAGAGGATGCTGATTTAAAGCAGATGTAACCAACCTTTTTGGACCAGTGAAGGCCAGGCAAAAAATGGCTGTCACGAGAACATGGTTGCCACATATAAAGGAACAGAAAGAGAGAAAAGGTAACAAAATGGTACAGGCTGCCCCCTCATTATCCACCCCCAGTGAATGGAAAATGCCATAGGAGGTTCTGGTGGGCACATTGGCACCCATGGGTACGATGCTGGTGATTTCTGATTTAAGATCTGTTCTCTCATAAAATTGCTTTACTGCAAGCAAAGCAAGCAACAATCAACTCCAGTCCAGTGTCTAAGTGGGACCTTAAGTCAGTCTTGCCTATTGTGAAGTCAAGTTTCCTAGGATTTATTTGTGTTGGGATACTGATCTTGGACGAATCCAGGGAACTGGTAAGAAGACAAAAACCAAGTATTTAGCAAAAGAATGAACATGGTGACTTTTGCTATTGACTTCTTCCCATCACTTATCACTCTCTGTGGGCTTAATAGTATTTCCTCACAGGAATTTTGGAATACAGTAATTGATTTCACATGCGGAAAAGGTCTAATGTGCTGTGAAATGCAATAGCCTAATGCTGCGATAATTAATTATAAGGCATTTTATCTTTGGATTCATGCAAATGATTGCATAACTGGTGGTTCTTCTAATTTGTTCAGTCTGTGCTTCAGGTCTAAGAATTGAATCAGAGAAAGAAACTAGAACAGTAAGGTGGTAATTATAGACACGCAGCTCTATCATTATATTTCCAGGTTTTTTTTAAAAAAATTTTTTACCATGAAACCTGAAGGTTTCATTTCTTTGTTTCCCAAAGAATGTACCTGGTATCTTTCCTGAATTCATAACTGTTATTAACTAAACTGTGAATTGGCTTATGAAAATTGCCTATAACAGGATAGCTTTATTATCCACTTTATGAGGCTCAACCCCCCCCCCCAACCTATAATTGAAATTCTGGGGAAAGATGAAGCCACACAGTGGAATTTGAGTTCCCATTTTCACATCCTTTCTTACTGTAGGTATGAATCTTTCATTGATACTATTGAGCAGTGTGCACGCTGCTATTTGGGAGTTCTGAAGCATGTCTTTGGAGGCTATACTCTTCCAGAATAGCTGCAACCTGCTGGTTGGCCTATTCTAAATGGGATATTCGTTTAGAGTGAAAACTGTTGTGCTTTAAATATTTGACTCTGGGATGAGGGCATAGGTCAGTAGCAAAATGCATGCTTTCTCTATAGGAGGTTCTAATTCTGCAGAATCCCTCCTTAAAATGATTTAATGTACAAGTGCTGTTTTTCCCCTGTGTCCTTGGAATGCCTCTGTCAGAGCAGTTAGTACTGAAATAGATAGATCAATTCTCTGGAAAAGTGTAAGAAACTCTTATAGGAGTCTGGAATAGGACTCATCCCCCACCCTTTTTTCTTTTTCTTTTAACTAAAACCTATTGCCTATTACAGATAGAAGGGTATGATCCAGCTAAAGTTCAGTACTTATTCCCATTGGTACTAATTGTATATTCCAAAACCGAACCATTTAGACTTTAAACAAGTTGTGTAATACATTAATCATACATTTCAGGGTTTTGTTTTGTTTTTATTAAAAAAACATGTTTTAATATTTTTATGGTATTGCTGCTCTTTATTTTGTAAGCTCTTGTTTATATTCAGGTAGAACAGGCTAGATAGAAGTTGTCAACAAATAAATAGAATGTCTAATTCAAAGATCATGTACTGTATTGTTTTAAACATGTTTAAAATACGTAATGCTTGTTAGAGTTTGGCATGTGGGTTCGTTCTTGTATGTCCCAGGCCATTCCCATAGGTTAATGGCCAGCATCCCTTGAGATACATTGAAGAGCCAGTGACAATTTTAATAACCCCTCTTAAAATGGTCCATTTTGAAGCAGTAGCTTTGATGGTTGTACTTATGAAGCCCAAAAAGATGCATGGAAACAGTAGCACTTATAAAAGTGATTGCCCCTCTGCCCCATATTGGACGACACTCACTCTAAGCTTGTCACTCAGCATTGATCTTTTTACTATGTTCTCCCTTACCTGACTCTCTCTCAAGTATGCTTATGTGGCCATGTTGATACTGTTTGCCATTCAAGCAAATTGGGATTGTACACCTGAGAGTATATTTTCAGGATCCCACCCCTTTTTATTGTATTTTTAAATTGTTTTACAATTGTATTTTATGTACCACCCCCCCCCCACCAGGACTTTAGGTTGAAGTGCAGTTAATTAATAATAATAGTGTGCAAGGGTGAGGAAGCACTTAAAACTGGTGCCATGATCTCTTTTCATTATTTTATCATTATAAATTCCTGTTCTACCCAACAGTTTCATCTAACAAGGCAGCGCTCCCATCTACTCCTTTAATTTAAAATTTTTTTCCTTGGTAAATGTTTCTTTCAGCTCCATATGGAGCAGACAGATGCAGGAACATCCTGATGGGAACAGTTTGTCCTGTATTTATCTAGAATTTTAAGCATTGAGAAAAACAAAGCAAAAGGAGATCAGTGTGTCTTTGCACCTTCCCGGAAAACAATGTCAAGCTTCAATAGGTGCCCAGTAGCCCACTCACGAAATGTTTACTAATTTAATTGCGTTCCTGTGGAATGACATAATGGGTACTATTTCCCAAAGCATCTTCTTTAGAAGAGAGCTATATCAGGCAATTCAGTAAATAAAAGGAGATGCAGTTGATTTGTGGATGAACGCTTGGTGACACATTCTTGACATTTGTTATAAATAAAAAAAGAGTGGCATTTCTGACACATTTTGTAAAGTGTCATGTTTGTAGCAGTTTTTATTGCTTCCTTAAAAAAAGAAGAAAAGCCTAGATTATGAGGGACTGCTTGAATCAGTGACCCATAATACGTTGCCAGAGCATGTGTGAACTGTTTTTTTTATCTCACCATTTATTTCACCAGATGGGATGGAAAGCTACAGATTGTTCTCTGCCCCTGAATTCTGGCACAAAGCCTGTTTATATGAGTATCCTTTATGTGATAAGGACAACACACATTGACCTTTGCAGTGGAATTTTTGTGTTACGCTGTGTGAAAGCTCTAGATGTTCCTTGATGAGATGTAGGTTGAAACTAGCTCATAACACAACTTAGTTACCTCTTAAGATACTACACATGCTATAGATTTTAAACCTGTTTAAAATTGGTTTTCATATCATGTTTCCCCAAGGGGTTGTAAGAATTACAGTTTTCTGAGAGACCAGGGGACTATTATTTTAGACCTCCCAATCTTTTTAAACTCCTAAGATTTCTTTAAAGTGTAATGTGATGCACAAGGGGGGAAGACATCCCAATTTCACATGTTCACTGACGAGGTCTAACTTGGTAATGACTGATCAGGAAATAAAATCTTGCAGCTAAGGTGGATAGCTCGATGAAAAATGGACCAAGTTTGCAGCAGCTGCGAAAAAGGAATTGAAATAAATAAATAAATAAAATAAAGCTCCTATTTGAATACTTTCTGGAATTTTTCACTCCATCTCAGAAGGGTGTCTTAAAGCTGACAAAGGTGAAGAAGAGGGCTGCCAAAATTATTTTGTAGGCTGAAGGGTTTGGAGCATTTTCTCAGTAAGGAAAGGCTACAATATTTGGGGCTTTTAAGTTCAGAATGAAGATGACTAATGGGAGACGTGATAGAAATACGGTGTGGAGAAAGTGGATTGTGAGAAGCTTTTCTTTCTTGGGGATCATCCAATTCAGGGGGTCATGCAACAAAGAAGATCAGCAGGAAATTCAAAACAAAACAAAGTACTTTTTCCTCATAACACATTATTTATGGAGTTTACTAGTGTGGCGATTCGCCCTGAGGCAGGACCAAGCATGTAAGGAGTTAAGTTTGTGCCAGTTAGAACTCTCAGGGGCGGGCTCAGCCAGGGTATAAAAACCCCTCCCTAGAGGCAGTTAGGCAGTTTGAGTCAGTTTGAGAGTTCGAGTCAGTTGATTTTGGTAGTTGATGAGAGTCAGAGCTAGGAGTCCATAGGGAGAGCTGGGTTTGAGAGACATAGGTGGAGCATTGGTGGGAGTTAGCAGACAGGATAATAATTAATTGTGAAACTTGTGTTTATTAATTAATTGTTTAGTTCGGTAATAGGCCAGTAACACTCTAGAGGTATTCGGAAGGTATAGGTCATTTCTTATAAGTATATTCAACACCATTTTCATTCAGCAACCACAAGCTTTTGTACGCATAAATAAAGCAACATTGTTTATTCACAACATCCTTGTCTGTGGTAACTAAACTAGCAGGTATCCAGTTAGCAGTCTGGGAAGCTGCAGCTGAGGTACGAATTGTCATTGGTGCAGTACTCATAGACCGTGAAACGTCCGGGGGTGCTGTACAGGTCAGCAGGGACCGTGACAACTAGCACAAGGGAAATGACGACCTCTAGTTTAGATGGTGTTAAAAGGTTAGACAAATTTATGGAGCTTAAGACTAACAGTCCCTATGAGTCATGATAGCTATATGCAACCATCCGCTTCAGAGAAAGTATGTTTCCAAATACTATACCAGTTGCTAGTGAGCAACAATGGCTATTTTCCTCATGGCCTGCTTGTAGACTTTCGAAATCAGTTGTCGATTGTGGGGGAATAAGGAAGCTGGACTCGGTGGATTGTTGTTCTGACCCAGAAGAGCTTCTTACATTATTAGGACCGTAACTGCATGTTCTCCTTACCATTAATACTTATCCAAAACAGGAGTAAAACATGAACAGGAAATATTATTGCACGTCACGCGTGATATGGACACATTCTAGGCAACAGTTGTCCTTATGTGGGTGTTGAAATGGGGCTACATTTTATTAAATACAGAACATAAAGAGATGAGGAGGAGGAGGGAGACTCAAATAGACCATCAAGCCTCACACTCCTGTGCTCCTTCACCTGGCTGCAAATGACCTTTCCAGCTGGCTGTTGGAGCAGATGTCAGACAGCTTAAAAATATTTGGCTAGAAACATTAATCTTAATTATCTTGTGCTACCCATGTATAGTGTTCTTATTATCAAATTTAATGTCAATTTCAGGGAGATTTTGAAGTCCTGGAGATGACTTCATAAGGGAATATGTGGACTCATAAAGTGAAATTCTTGATCAGTTTTTTTTTGTGCTATGTGCTGAGAAATAGAATAGAGAGAAAAGTAATAACTGAGCTTCCTGCTCTCTGTGGAAATGGACTGATTAATGAGAAGAGGTCTAAAAGGAAAAGAATACTGAAATGTTTGTCTGCAGGACCAGGCAAAATGCCTGACCTTGATTTCAGTGATGGCATTTGTGATGGTATTGATTTTAACAGTAATAATAAATATGCCACAGGAAGCAGATGGATGAAATTATACCAAAGCTCGGTAGTATGATAAATATTTCTTCAGTGGAATGTAGGCACAGAAGTGAGAACAAATAATTTATCAGGATATCAGTAGGAAGGAAGTACATTTTGTGGAAGTACATCAGTACTATGTACTAATATTGCACGTAGACACATTTGAGAAGAGCTAGCTGGATCTAGCTTCTCTTTTCAAACATCAGGTTCAGCCTGTAATAAAGAATATCTTCTTCACCTCCAGATTTTATGGGTGCATTACAAATTATATTTTTAGTCTGTACCTGTTCTGTATGTTCTAAAAATGGAATGTGCAGTACTTATAAAACATTGCATACTATCTTTTTTAATATAGCCACATCTTGCAGGGTCCTCCTGATTCACCAGTTTCTTTCAGTCAGTACCTATTTTTGCAAAAACTAGTGGCTTGCATCCAAACAGCAGAAGGAATACCTGGTTTCTCATTTTCTGCCACAGACATACCCAACATTTCCAGAGTGTCCCTTAACCTACTAGAGCAGATTTTTCAGGGCACTTCAGAGGAGAAGGGGTGGCAAGAAAGCCCCATTTTCTTCCCACTAGCCATTTTTATCTAGGTAAGGATTACTTATGACAACAAAGCCCCACTGTGGGAAAAAATGAGGTTGGGGGCAAGTAATTTTTTAAGGGGAGAAGATATGAATATAGGACACAGTTCATACTCTGCATGTCAGCTCACCCATACTTGCACATGTGCTTTCTGGGAAATTGAAGGCAATGTGATTGTGACAAGTGGGTCTGTTGCCATCACATCTAGTTTGTTTCTGAAGTTAATTGGAATTGGTTGAAATGAGAGAACAATCTTTAGCAAAAGCATGAAGGATTATGGGCTCATCCACACTTTTGTTTGCCCCACTGCTTTCCCCCAGGAAAACCTAGGGTTTAGTGCTGAATTGAAACAAATGTCAATTGAGTTTTCTGCAGATTCCAATTTATTTTTAAAGAGAGGGTTTCCCAGGGTAAAAGCAAAATTACTTGGACCCGTGCTTAGAAAGCACCGGAATAGCAGAAAGGCACTTGGACCAATGATTTTTAACCACTGGACAAGCGGAATTGTGGACAGAGTTGTCTGCAATTGAAAAAGCTGCAAAGATGTATTCAGCATCTCAAATCAAGTAAATCTCATAATATGTTATGTTACTGGCTTTCTTTACAACCAAGGGCAGTGTTTGGTATACCCCACTCCACCCTCCCTCTTCCCTTCCCTTCCCTTCCCTTCCCTCCCCTTCCCTTCCCTTCTGCAATCTTCTGTTTTGAGTAGCTCTGTATTCTGCTGTAGTTTTTCTAAATGCATCTAACAGCTAATTTTTCTCCAGAATTAATCTGGAAATCTGGAATGCTTTATACAATAATACACACCAAAATATAGTAAGCCAAGTGCAATGAGATCCATTCACAGTATTAGGTGCAGTAAATGTTCCTCCTCTACTAGTGAAGCATTTCAAAGCAACTAGACATTATGGCACATGAGTGGCTACCACTGAAAGAAGCAGCCTGGTCTGTTCTACCCTGTAACATTTGGTAATACAGAACGTAATATGTGGAACAGCGTCACATGGGTTCTTTGGCTGGCCCCATCTATTTTTAAATAAGTTCTTCAGGCTGTTTTATTTTAGTGGGCAATTTTTTATGTACTTGGAGCATATGGTAATGTGTTTTGTTGGTTGGTTGTTGGGTTATCTCTTACAATACAGTGGTACCTCGGTTTACGAACTTAATCCATTCCAGAAGTCCATTCTTAAACTGAAACCATTCTTAAACTGAGGCACGCTTTCCCTAATGAGGCCTCCTGCAGCCAGTGCCCTTCCACCGTTCGGCTTCTGTTCTTATACCGAGGTAAAGTTCGCAAACCAGGACACTACTTCTGGTTTTGCAGAGTTCATAAACAGAATAGTTCGTAAACAGGGCTGTTCTTAAACTGAGGTACCACTGTACTGCTGTTGCTGGGCATTAGTGTACTTTTCTTATGATGTTAGTCTCCAAACAATTGTGCTACAGAATCCAAACAATTGGATTCTGTAGCACATTAAAGACTATAACAAATTTATTATGAGATAATAATAATAATAATAATAATAATAATAATAATAAATGAACTCAAGTTCACCTCCTTAGATATATCAATGAGACTTTTTGATCATAATGATATTTTAATTTCTTTCTTGATTTATATTATGTTAGCTGCCTTAAGTGGCCTAGTCATAGAAGGGTGCACTATAAAAGCTATGTGAGATTATCACTTTAACCCTGGCTTCGCTGCATTGCTGCTGCCTACAGGCGTGGATCATAGAAGTGTGATTGCTGCTTTTGACAGTAGCCATATGTGCTCTGTAACTTTTAGTTCAAGACTAAGGCTTACTCTCAGCCAGATATTTAATTGAAAGCAAAAGGCTGAAGGCGAGGGGGAAATCAACAAAACATGTCCTTTCCTTCTATTAGCAGAGGCCTATGTGAAGATCAAACGTCCTTCTGCTGTCACAAGAGCAACTTTGGATGTATTCTGTAGTGGAAAGGTGACTTCCAATGCCAACTCAGTGTGCTATAGTGGTGAGGAAAAAGGGAGCTTCACCTGGCAGCATCCTGAATTGTCTTGTGGGGAGCAGAAAGGCCTTTGCAAGGCTGTCCCTTTAATTCTCGCAATTATCACCCAGCTGTGGCTGCTTTTCCTTTTCCACATCTGTCCTGAGGGTTTTCCAACCACCAGGAGAAGCTTTGTAGTGGCACCAGGGCTTCAGAAGCAAGACAGGCTGCGAAAGCCCTACTATGTGAAAAGACACCCATTTGTGTAAGTTTCCATGCTTCTTCCTGGTATTAGGAATTATTTGGCAAGAAACAGAAGAAAAAACCCCAGTCAGTTTTATAGTCCATTAAACAATGTGGTCACATTTAGAATATTCTGCAGAGTTCTGGTCATTCCATCTGAAAAATGCTTTTAAAAATGGAAACAGTTCACAGTGTGATAATTACAATGATGAAAGACTGTGGCCTTTTAGGGGTGGCTAAACGGCTTGGTGCTTTTTAGTTCAGTTAAGTGCTAGTGACTCCTTGTGCAGAAATAATGTACTGTAGGGCCCTGCTTTAGGGATAGGGTGGCAGGTATTACATACTCCAGCCTCTGTGCTCAAATTCTCACTTGTTCCACCCTTTGAACCATCTGTAGATAGCAGGAAAAATTCATGTGCAGGAGAATAGGAGGAGCAGGGAATATATAATCCTCCAATCTCTAAATCACTACGTCTGCTTTAGAGCTAACACACGGCAACTCTTAAAATACTGAAACTCGGTAGGATAGGAAGATAGGATACAAGTAAAAGCTATCCTGTTTAGTTTCTCTCTCTCCCATTTTTTTCTATGTGTTTATACTTGTAAAGTTCTTATATGCTTAAGAATCTTAAATCATTAAAAAAATACTACAATGCAGTCCACTGAAATTTGTTAGCAACCAGTTCAGATCAAACAGAATATGAAGTACTGCTTCACTCAATGCATAATGAACCTGTGAAATTCATTTGTGTGGCGATACCCCGATGCCTCCCCGAGAAATAAAAACACTAGACACATTGCATAAGGTTAATGGGCATAGAAGGCCACAACTTTATTGATTACGGATGTAGAGGGGTATTGGCCTAGGCATTGGATCTAACCGACTATATCCGACTCCAGCCCGCTCTGCTGGCAGTCTGTGAAAGGTTAACCACCGTTGGATGAGTCCTGCGATGCACATCAACTAGGAGCTCATCCTGGGGCCACCGCTAGGGGCGTGCCCTCTGGCCCTCACCTACCACGGCTTCGGACTTGGCAACGCCCCCGGACTCCTTAAGGGAGTACCTTTCCGCATTTTGGGGGAGGTGATGGCCGCAACCTCCCCCCCACACCTGTACCTTCACGAGATAATCCAATGCCTACCGCCAAAACCCAAGTTGTGACGAGTAGCTACGAGGTAGGCGAAAACCACAAGGCCTGAGCCAATTTGCCAAGTGGGAAAAACTCCTACCAGGCCCCAATAGGCGACCAACCGTAGTCCATAGCACTGTCACGAAGAAAACCCTGCCTACGTGGGGGAGGTGGGTGGGAGAAACGCAGTTGTTGAATCCAGAAGAAGCAAGGCAGAGTCCCTGCCGCGCTCTTGTTCAAATAGGCGAGCCACGCCCCCCAGAGCAACCTAATTGGCTGTGCTAGGGGCGTGCCGCGGCAGGGAGATGACCAATGGGCTGGGGGGAATGCTAACCATTCCCCCCCACGTGAAGGCCTCGTGGCGCCCACAACATCTCCTCCCCCCGAGGTGGGGAAGAGACTTTCTTAAAAGAGTCATTTTTTTTCTGTGTACCCGTGGATATATTTCATAGCATTCTATTCAAGAGCAGTGTAAGGCCATTGCTAATAGCCACAGTCCTTGCACAAATCACTGTATTTATTTTTAGTGAGATCAGATATACTGTTTTTCTCCAAATAATGTTTAGGTTTTCCTATCAGGGGCCATTGCTTCTCAATCTCTCTAAATATTTTGCAATGGACAAAACCCACATGATTTGTCATAGTTTTACCAAACTTTGTCTTATATAGCATGTTTTTATATTCGCTGTTTTCCAAGTGTATTTGATACATTCTCTGTATAATAGCAGTAGGTTACCGCCTGGATCCTTTATGTGCTATGGCTAACCGGCTAATGCAATAAAATTTTGTTTGTTTGTTTGCTTCTCTTTTTTTTTTAAATATATTTTATTGATTTTACACACAAGGACAACATATATAACAAATTAGTTCCCTCCCTCCACCACCCCCCACGGGCCCTCTCCTGCCACTAGAGCCACCCATGCGCGGCGAATCGACGGAGACAATCCATTTTATAGTTGGGTTTATCCCCACCCCCCTCTCCACCCCTCAGAGCCCTCTCCTGCCACCAGAGAGCCCCAAGAGCCTGGGGAGGGTAAGGGAGGGTATCCTCCCAACTATTTTCCGTGCCTGTCCTGTAGGAAAAAAAAAATGAAAAATAGAAAAAAGAGAAAAAGAAAAAAGAAAAAAGGAAAAAGAAAAAATACCTTATTAAATCTTTATCCATAATCATTGTTTTTCTGGCTTCCCCTACCTCCCCCCTACCCCGGTCTTCATATTAATTCTCCTTTACCAGTTTTCTAATATTTTACTATATTAATCTTTTTTTTTTATTCCTCTCAAAACTTCCTTCCTTACTAATCATTTCATACCGTCTTGCTTTTACCTATTCCAACTCTAATTTCCTCCCTAGCCTAATTTTTCCCTCCAAAAACCTCCATAAATTTTAGACCAATTTTCCTATTAATTTTCAATTCCATAATTAACTATCCTCAATACGCCTTCCCCTCCTCTTTTCCCAGCTACCCCCCTCCATCACAGCAAGCTTCGTAGTCTTCAGACCAATTTTCAATCCTGTTAATCAATCCTATTAATCAAATGTCCAATTTTCCTTCAACCCACCCCCTTTTTCCAGTGTTTTACAGTCCAATCATCCTTGTGCCCCCACCGGGTTTTTCCTCTTCTTTGACTGTTCTTTTCCTTGTGTTTATTCTGTAAATCCACCATATCCTGTCTTTCCCCCCACAAAGGAGGGATATTCCTCCAACCTTCTTCCAATACCAAATTGTCTTTTCCTTCGTGTTGTACTTCCTTTTCATTTGTGCTGTTCCTGTCACAGTCGCTATCATTGTCCTTCAGTTCAATTTCCATGTTGTCTCCGACAGAAAGTTCGCTATTTCTATCCACCATCTGCGGTTGTTGCATTGTCTCCTGCGATTGTGCTTCTTCATAGTGCCTTCCAGTAGTCATTTCCCACAAGATTCTCAAAACATTTTGTTGGAACCCAGCTGAGTACTCTTTTGTTGACATTTTTTCAATCCTTCCAAGGTCAGTGTCCGTTTTGGGGGAGCGGGAAATGGTCGCTATTTATTTTTCCAACCCCATTTTAACAAACTGGCTGCAATATAAGTTCTCAAAATCAAACAGATGTTTTAAATATAAGTTCCAAAAAGTTTATAATAAGTTCTTTTCTTTCTTTCTTTCTTTTCCTCTAAATACTTAATGTACTTGCTGATCTGTCAGGCTGCTGGCTCCGAGGAAGGGATAGGTTTTCCCAGCTTTATTTCCACATTTTGCAGGGAATTTTAATCCACACACTGTTTCTCCCCTTTTGCCCTGCTTTCGGGGGGGAACTCTCCTTTCTCTTAAAGTCTTTGAAGGAATCTTTATAAATAAATCTTCAAATCTTCAAATCAAGGCTTGGGACCCTTTTTAACTGGGTCATGTAAATACCGGTGGGAGGAGGTGGCTTCCGTTTCTTTTTTTCCTTCCTCCCAGTGCCGAAATAAAATCAAATAATATATTTTCGAACTCTTACTTACAGTCTTTATTTTAAATTTCTTCTTTGGAAGAATCCAGCGCTCTCCGCCTCCGGCTCGGAGCTTCCCTCCGCCAGGGTAACGCTGACACTCAAAATGGCCCCCGCGACTTCCACCCTCCTCGCTCCGGGGCTCTTACTAGAGCTTACCGGAGAGTTGGGGAGTCCGAATTTGGGGCACTGCTGAGTAAATTCGCCCCAGGGACGCTCGACCCTGGGTTCAAAGGGGCGCAGAGTCGCTCTCTCTGCCCTCCCCCCCCCCTAGCGAAAGCGGGCCGTCTCGGACGCGAGACAAAACCCCGCCGATCGGCGCTGGCGCTGGACCGGAAGCCCTGTTTGTTTGCTTCTCAATCTATTCATTACTTTGTCAACCTGTGGTAAATTCATCAGATGAATACAAAATCTCAGTGGTGGGATTCTCTAGCACAAACATTTTTATATTTATTTGCTTAAAACCCTACTTAAGGACCCAAAACCTTTGGCACCTGATGTCTCTGCTTTTTAAGATGCTGTCTAGGTTTGTCATTGCTTTTCTCCCAAGAAACTTACCAACTTACCAACTACTTACCAACTTGTGCTTATGCTACTTACCAACTTGTATTTTGCAGTCTCTGGTCAAACTTTTGCTGCTATATTTTCACATGCTGATCACTTAGAAGTCTATTGCATATTTCAGAATATCACAGGAGCATGGGACTTAGAGGATTGCATTTATTTCAAAGAATAAAATGACACTGAGCTCCACAGAATGGATGTCAGATCTACACCGTAATCCATATTTTTGTAAATGTTAATTTGGCAAACTCGTCCCTGGCAACATCTTTACCAAAGACTTGCTAATAAGATAGCATTGCAGTTGTCACTTAGTAATTAGAAATGGATTGAGATATCATCCCACCTGTAACATATTTCCGTATACATATCCATCCCTTAGTGACTTTAATTTCATCAACGAAAGTTGAATTTACACTCATTATTTTGTAGTCGTAGGTTTTATGTTTTATCATCATATTATGTCCTAAGGCACTCCTAGCCAAGAAAGGCAAATATTTGATAGTTAATTCTTTATTGACAAAATCACGCATTTACTGAGTCTGGACCCCAGCCAGATCTATGCCCTGCAGAGCAGTAGCAGCAACAGTGGGACCATGCCACCCCCCAACTTATGTGCTGTCATCTGATGGGGTGTGCATGCACAACCCAAGGCTTCTCCTACACAGAAGCTGTCACTTCTCTTCACTCTTAACACTCCTCCTGGTTCTAAGGGGGCGGGATTTGACTGGCCTGCCCCTCTCTTGAACAGCCTCTTCCTCCAACACGTCCTGCACATCCATCTCCATCTCTGCTGGCTGTGACCATTCCTCTCCTCCCCCTTGCTCCTGCCTCATGGCCGGCACCAAACCCCATAAATTTCTGGACCTCTCTCCTTGGTCAATCTTCAGGCCTCCAGCCACCCCCCCCCACTTGTCAGAGGCGTGCCAGTCCCTGACAATTTAGTAAACTTGTACAGTACACAGCCATTCAAATCTCTTACAAATATCAGCCACGTATGTGCAATTCTGTGCTGTCTGCAATCCTAAATTTTAATTGGAGGCAGCGAAAATGTTTTATTTTGATCCATTTGTTCAGTTATTCAACCTTTCAAACCGCCTTTGTGCTTTTAGTCCTTTCTGCTTTCAGTTGGGATGACTGATTTTATTACTATGTACTGAAAATAGGGTTATGTGAACATTTGCAGTGATTTTTTAAAAAAGACTGAAGGAGCCAACATAGTCTTAATTGCGAGATATTCCCTTTGTAGGCCAATGGGGAGGCAAAACTGTCAAAGTGAATGTTAATGATCTATTATTTCTCAGTAGCAGAAAGCCTAGTGAGAGTCTCCTAAAATGTCATTTTCATGTCATTTTTCCGGTGTGGTTTATCATAAACCTGCAAAGCAGCAAACTTTTCAATTAACAGTTCAGTAAAATAAAAACAGGTCATTAAGATGTCAGCATTAATTGTGACATTTAACCCGTGTCATCTTAAGTGGTGACTGCTGGTTGCAATAAAATAGAAGTGTAAAAATGTTAGCCTGCATTCTGTTGTGCTGTCTCTAACTATAGCAATAGTTCTGTTGTTTTCTAAAACCAGAATTATCCTTCATAGTAGTGATTTCTTTTCCTTTGATAATGATTTTCTTCATTTCAGCAGTTTTATGCTTTCTGTAATATTGATAAGGGGGTCAAATTTATAATGAAATGGAAGCAAAACTTAAAACAAAAAAGAAGAAGATTCTGTTGGATCAGACTAATTGCCCATCTCATATTCTCACAGTAGCCAACCATATACCTGTGAGAAACTTACAAGTTTCTAGCAACTACTATTCAGAAGCATACTGCCTCCGACCATAATATTAGCAGTTTAATTTTCTGTTCTTTTCCTAATGATCACTAGCGTGGAATTTGCCCTTTTTACAACTGCCACAACCTTGGCTGGCATCACCATTGAGCTATCCACTATGAACCCAACCCAAGTTGTCATGTCAGACTAATCTGATCTCATTTTTTAACAGAATTACATGCTGTGGATATAGCCTATCTTGATTTCAGCAAGGCCTTTGACAAGGTGCCCCATGATGTTCTTGTAAAGAAGCTGGTAAAATGTGGGCTAGACAATGCTACCATTCAGTGGATTTGTAACTGGCTGACTGACCAAACCCAAAGGGTGCTCATCAATGGCTCCTCTTCATCCTGGAGAGTAGTGACTAGTGGGGTGCCACAGGGTTCTGTCTTGGGCCCAGTCTTATTCAACATCTTTATCAATGACTTGGTTGATGGGCTTGAGGGCATCCTGAGCAAGTTTGCAGATGACACCAAATTGGGAGGGGTGGCTAATACCCCAGAGGACAGGATCACACTTCAAAATGACCTTAACAGATTAGACAAGGGCCAATGCAAACAAGATGAATTTTAACAGGGAGAAATGTAAAGTACTACACTTGGGCAAATAAAAAAATAAAAAAATGAAAGGCACAAATACAGGATGGGTGACACCTGGCTTGAGAGCAGTACATGTGAAAAGGATCTAGGAGTCTTGGTAGACTACAAACTTGACATGAGTCAACAGTGTGATGCAGCAGCTAAAAAAGCCAATGCAATTCTGGGCTGCATCAATAGGAGTATAGCATCTAGATCAAGGGAAGTAATAGTATCACTCTGGTCAGACCTCACCTGGAGTACTGTGTCCAGTTCTGGGCACCACAGTTCAAGAAGGATACAGACAAGCTGGAACGTGTCCAGAGGAGGGCAACCAAAATGGTCAAAGGCCTGGAAACAATGCCTTATGAGGAACGGCTTAGGGAGCTGGGTATGTTTAGCCTGGAGAAGAGAAGGTTAAGGGGTGATATGACAGCCATGTTCAAATATATAAAATGATGTCATATAGAAGAGGGTGAAAGTTTGTTTTCTGCTGCTCCAGAGAAGCGGACACGGAGCAATGGATTCAAACTACAAGAAAGAAGAAGAAGAAGAAGAAGAGGAGGAGGAGGAGGAGGAGGAGGAGGAGGAGGAGGAGGAGGAGGAGGAGTTTGGATTTGATATCCCGCTTTATCACTACCCGAAGGAGTCTCAAAGCGGCTAACAATCTCCTTTCCCCTCCTCCCCCACAACAGACACCCTGTGAGGTGGGTGGGGCTGAGAGACTTCAAAGAAGTGTGACTACTTGCACTCTGACGTGCTTTCAAACTGCTAGGTTGGCAGGAGCTGAGACCAAAAAACGGGAGCTCACCCCGTCGCGGGGATTCAAACCACCGACCTTCTGATCGGCAAGCCCTAGGCTCTGTGGTTTAACCCACAGCGCCACCCACATCCCCAACTGTCAGTCTAGTCAGCTTCTATATGTGGATTGGGTATGTATGCATGCCATGCTGTATTTTGTCTCAGGCAGGTTTTTGGAACAAAATCGGCCATTATGGTACCTGGCTAATCTATTGTGGATTGTGATGTATTTTAATGTGTTGATTTTATTGAAATTGTATAGTGGTGTTTTATAACCGTCCTGGTGTTTATGATTAAATGCAGTATGATTAAATGCAGATAAGCAGTATTAAAATGTTTAAAATAAAATAAATAAGTGAGACAAGGGAGACCTTAATGTGTGCTAAATGATTAATTCACCAGACAAGGTGTGTATCCGTCATAATCTTGGTTTTTTCGGGCGCTCTGTCATAAAGTGATTTTATTGTTCCCTTCAAACAGGCATGAACAAAGACATTTTACATTACTTTTGTGAAGTCCCAGATTTTGAGGGAAGACACAGACCCTTCTCCCAAGGGGACATGGAGCTTCATTAACATGGAGCTTCATTAACATGTAACCACAAAATTTTGGATCGCCTCCAAACCGATCCAAAAGGGCCCCAATCGAGCACAAAACTTCGGCATCAGTTTGGAGTGGATCCAGAGTTTTAGGGTTACACATTAATGAAGCTGATATCTGGTTCCTATGAGTTCTAGACACAAGCTCCCTCGCATACACTGTGATATAGAGAGGTAGCTAACTACTTTGTCTGTTTTACTATCCGTGACCCTGCCATTTTCCCATGGCAAAGGGGTTGTTGTAGGTTGGCTGTTGCTGTTAGGGCTTACTATTGATTTCAGCTTCTTTTGGGCTGATTGCTAGTACTTGCAGTGTCAGTATCTGCTCTCCTGAGAGCTGTGGTGTGGTGTTACCTGTGTAGCAGGTGTTGTGTGCTCTTCTTGCAGCATGCTTGTGCATTCTTTTGGGGGGGAGGGTATGAAATGAGTTAAGTGGCATTGCTGTGGGTGAATGGTGCAGCTGACGCACCCATGGCTGATACAGGAGCAATGTTGTGACAGATGGGTGCCAATGAAATTGCCAATAACTCTGTGGGAGCAGCCATTATTGTTGCTGCATTGATTCCACCCCCAATGGGTTTGATGTTAATGCAGGGCAAACATAGAATACCAGCAAGCTGTGCCATGTTGCTGCAGCATAGTGGTGGCCATATTAGATGCACCGTATTATTGCCCTACATATTGACTGCTGACACATCAGCTCTTCTGTACACGTTTTGTTTCCAGCATTACTCAGTTACCATATGCACCTGGTTATCGTTTAGAAATCTTACTTTATAATTTTAATTCTTGAAGTGTTGCTGCAGTGTTGGGTCTTAGGGTATCAGAAAGGCAAAAGAAGGACAGAGCCAGACAGATAACCTTTTATTGGATTAATGTCTGTTAGTGAGAGCAGCTCAATTTTTTTTGGGGGGGGGGGGCGGTTGCACAAAGCTTGTCTTAAGGCAGACCTTGCTTAATGCATTTTGAAGGCTGAAATTTATGGCTGCAGATTTATTCTACAACTTTAAGCAAGTAAAATACACAACATAAATCTGAACAGAGCATGATACTCAATCTGGATTGGTTTTAAGAATTTTGTTTTGTTTTTGGAATATTTTGGGGACTATTGTAAGAAGAGTAAGATAAGGTAGGTGGGTGCAAGCAAGTCAGATAGATCTCTTTGTAGAGGTACAATATACTGACATTATATTCTGTGGCTCCAGATAGGTACTTAATGGGGTTACCTGATGGCTTTGCTTTTAGAAGTTCAGCTGTTGTGCTTAGGAACATTAAGGTGCTACTAAAATGTGCAGCAGGAAAGCCATTCAGAACAGCGTGCTCTTGCAACTGACCTACATTTTCTTCTATTCTTCACTTTCGTATCAATTAAAGGTTTTTCAGAAAGTGAAGAATCCCTTTTGCAACAGAGCGGGATCAGCCAGTTACCAGGGGGAATCCTCTTTCTTGGTGCCATATGAAGCTGACCTCATCTTTAGGACATGCTGTGTAGGTAGGGGATATTTTTTGCAGAGTATTCCTGTACATGTTTACTCAGATCCAGTGGGATTGATGGTCAGTAGTTCTGTGATTGCAATAATAATAATAATAATAATAATAATTTATTTATACCCTGCCCTCCCCGGCCAGGGCGGCTAACACCAAATATAAATCACAATAAAACGTAATGGGGGGGGGGGACTGACTCTGACAGTCCTGATTTTCTACTGCTTCCTGTTTTTTCCTTCCTCTGCTTGTGGAGAGCCATTTTGGAGAATTTCAAAACATTTTTTGAAACATTTGAAGGCTTAGGCTTCAGTGGGTCACTGCAGAAGTTGTTTCTTTTCACCCATGATCTATTATACATTTTTGTTCAAATAGCACTTTTAGGTGTGGGAAGTTAAGATTGTTTCACAAGCTTCTCACTCGTTGATGTATCAACTTGGAACTGATGCTTTTGCAAGGGCCACATAATGTTTGTTCTGCACTTAAAAGGAGCCGATCCTTCCACGTGGCAGCACTTGCACTTTAGAGCTCCCTGCTCATTGATGTTCGGCCTTGTTAGGCCTTAGCGGCCAAGCTTTCAATGCCTGCTTAAACCTTTTTTTGTTTAAGCAAGCCTACTCCAACATGTAAATCTGAAGTGTATTTTAATATGTAATTTTATTTTATAATGTGCATTTTATTCTTACTTTGAATCCCCCCAGGCAATTTTAATGTCTGCTTTATGTGTTTATTGGAGAAAGCAGTTGATGATTGGTGTTGATGATTAAACTTGTTAAACAAAACAAATTCTCGTATTCCCACTTGCAAATGGGACATTAAGGTTGATAGGGATAATATATCTTGTGAACTGTCCTGAAAGCCTAACAAATGTAATAAACAAACAAGCAAACATATCATTGGCTGGCAGAGGGCAAACTACCCCAATGCTTTCTTTCTTTTTCTCTCCCCATTCCTTTTTCCTTTCGTATTGTTGTAATGTATACAGTAGTGGGATAGATGGGCGGCAGACACAGCTTCTATAAGCAACAGCTCTTTATTACAGCAGTTATAACTCCTCCATGTTCTCTGTACAACAGCATAGCTTGCTGCCTTATATAATGTCAAGCAATTAGTAACAGTAACAAATTCCAACTAACTAACCAATCCTTGAACAGCAGCTCTCAATCCTTCATTTGCATACTGGTGGCGCAGAGTGAGAACTGCAGCCAATCTTAATACATAACACATATCATGTCTATCACATTGTGAGTATGCAGGCATGGGCTGTCTTAATTTTGGGTATTTTATGAGTGTTAAGTATTATTGTTATTTATCATAATCAACAACAGCTATCAGTTTATAGTTACCTGCATTCACAACTGCATTGGGCAAACAGAGGTCTAAATCCAATGCACTGTCCCTCAACCCATGTTGACTTTTTCATATTTATTTCTAAGAGGTGGCCTTCTGAATTCACTTAGAATGAAATGTTTAACCTTTATTGACAGATTTGTATTCTCCATTGCACGCTTCACGGCTGTGACAATGCCCTGTTTCCCATTGGAGTTGCTAATTTTTAAATCGCATTTGTTCCAACATAACTGACACTTGTTTTGTGGTGATTTCTAAAAGTGGCAGATTGATTAATAGTAATTGAATAAGAGCTTTAAAGAGAGAAAAGCAAATGTCATTTAACAAAGGTTAAGGAAACTGCATTTAGAAAGCCAACAGCAAATGCATTTAATGTTATTTGTAAAATGTCTGTGAATGTCTATGACAGAAAATATAGCTCAGTGGAGAGATACCCCAAAGGTTTTAGCAGGAAAGAAACAAATATTACACACTGGGAATCTAATCCAGCTATCCCAAACAATTGGGGAGATGCAAGTAATGGGGCTAGCACCCAGGAGGCATGCTTAAAAGATAAAGCTCATACCTTGAACAGTGCACTTCTTTTCAGCCAGATGAGCTACTATTAGTGCCCTAAAATAGGTAGAATGAATCTGTCTCTCCACCCAATGTTTATTTGCTATACTTACTAATGATGGACCTGAACATCTGCTCTCTGAATATAACTCTCATTTATGCAGATGATGCAGCTGCATTTGCCGGTAGCAGAATAATTTCCTTGACTACAAGTGAGTGCACTTTCTCTTCGGCTCATCTGTTTCCTTTCCTTTTCTGCCTTAAGGGTATATTTACCTGCCACCCTAAACAGTTTTTACAGGGTGTTGAGGAGACTTGAAGTGTAACTGTGACTTCACTTTTGAATCCTCAGACTCAGCAGTGGGTTTTGTGTGACTGTTCCACAATATTTCTGTACACCTGACAGGGAGCCCTAGCCAGTCTTCGTTACCTGGCAAATTTGCTGGTCTGATACTCATATTTACCAATGTATATTTGCCACATTCAAACTTTCCTTTTTTATTTTTAAAAAGGCAGTCAGCTAAAAATATTTTAAGTGTGAAAACACCTAAAGTTCCTCTAGTGACTGTTTTGAAGAACTTTGTCTTATGACACGTTAGACACACCAATCTGCTATGAATGGATCTCAAAGACAGGAAAGTAAACAGAACAACTGTTAAATTATATAGTTAATATATATTTTTTGTCTTTGCTCCAGGGAAGCATGTGGTGTTTATGTTTGATGGGTACGTGAACACAACAAAGATGCAGGCCGCTCTCCTTTAAAAAAGCTCAGATAAATTTTGGTGCACCTATTTGTTACCAAGGGTTATTGTGTGCCAATGATACCTAAATTCTGTGCTCAAACACAAAACAGGCCAGGAAGCTTTGGTGGGGTGGTTGGTTGGTGGGGTGGAGGAGAACAGGAGTCACTTCTGCTTGCATGAAGGTCATTCCTGCAGTGCTATAGCACCATGCACTACAGTCCCATGCAATTTCAGAGGGTCCTCCTAGCCTCAGGAGAAGCTCGCTGGGGCACAAGAGGCCATAGCAGTGGGAAAACCCTGCTGCATGAGTGTAGTCTTGTTCTGGCATCTCTGGATGCAGTCCATAATGAATATTTTTTTAATTCACAACTTGTTCAATAGGGGTTTTTTATTTCAGACTGAACCTCTGTTGTGGGTGGGTTGGGCACTTCTTGTTGTTGTTGCTGCTGCTGCAGCAAGAAGCAACTGTAGCAACAAGAGAGTTTTCTTTACTAATAATAATATGTATCAATAAAATTATTATTACTGGAAGTTGTGGTCACAACTACGTAGGGTAAAGAATCACTGCCAGTTAGAGCTCGTAGCAGGTTGCGATTCCATGTTTTCATTGAAGAAGTCAAGAAACATTTTTTCATGAAATGAAAACTCAGTTCAAACAAAGTTATGTTCAAATATCATAATATGTGTAGAATTTTATGTATATCTTTAGAAGATCAGCAATCTCAGTGGTGTTTTGGTGTGGAAATATTCTTTCTTTCAATCCAGGAGGATGTAGAATGAATTGACATGATGAGCTGTATTTTGTGATTATGTTGATTAAAGGTACAGTTCTTTTTTAAAATGTAACTTTACATTTAAAGAATTAATATCGGCTTAATTTTTCTAGTCAAGTTTTGTGCTAACCCTGTTATCTATGATTATAGCTTTATTTGTCATGTCCCAAACTGAGAGTAAAAGATTATCTCAAAAAGTGTGTGTGTGAGAGAGAGAGGGAGAGAGAGAGAGAGAGAATCTTGTCTGCCATACTGTGTCACTTTTTCAGTTCTCCTAATTATTTCTCTCATTTTAGATCTCAACAGTGACATTTCCAGTCTAACCTGGGCATGTTTTAGTATTTGAAACTTCTTTTTAATGCTTTGCACATTAATCTAGGGGACTATAACATTCCTGTATATATCTCTTAGATAGTGTGTAGCCTTTCAACACAGTGCCCAACCGTTGATTTAAAATGCTTATCCATTCTTCTTCACACTCAATTCTAGTCATGTACACTAAACTGGAAGCCAGTGAATCACACATTTGCAAAATTGGATGCTTTTTTGTGTTACTTAGCAATATTGCAGCCATGTGCAATGTATTGCTACATCACTGCAGCATAGAAGAAAACAAGGGTGCTGGTGCATTCAGATAGCAGACAATATATGTGTACTGGATGCATATTTATCTTGATTCAGAACTAGGCACAAAAGGGTAAGTTACAAGGTCTCAGATCTCTACCTAGAGAAGGTACCTTACCTTTATATATATGGAACAACAAGCTTCTGGCTTATTGTTACAGGTACTTCTGCCTTTGACTGATATGAACCCTTGTCTTTTTAAAAAAGATATCTTTGGAGATAACTGCAGCATTTGTCACATATCTTCCCCAGAGACCAATATTCTTTGTACTGAAAAATCAATTTTTGCAGTTTTGCCATTTGCAAATTAATGCAAATTAGTGAATTTTGTTTTATGCGATCCCTTTAATAAATGTTCATTAAAAGCATATTTTATTTGGCCTCAACAGGAGTAATAATGGTCTCCAACTGTTTTAGGACTCATATAGGCTGGACTGAGTGTTCTTCTAATCAGAAGCTCAAGGAAGCTGGAATAGATGGACGTTTGGTCTATTCCAGCTGAGCTTTAATGCTCTTTCATTTTCACACCATATTTATTAAATTTACACCCTGCCTTTCCTCCCAAACGAGCCTGGAACGGCAAACACACATGCAATAATACAATCAGTACAGCTAGAAACATTTTCAGTACTGATTCGGACTGGGAAATATCCCTCCATTAAACGGCTTGTTGAAGGCAGAGGATCTTCTGTAGATGCCCAAAAGGCAATAGAGATGGCACCTGTCTAATATTTAAGGGGCAGGAATTCCAAAGGGGAGGTGCCAGGACACTAAAGGCCCAATTCCTACATTGTGTGGAAGGGACATCCTGTTAAGGCAGTATTTGCAGGATGCCCTCTCCTGCAGAGCTCAGTGGTTGAGCATATAATGGGTGATATGATCTTTTAGTGTATCCCTGTTCCCAAGCTTTATAGGACCTTATGCACTAAAACTAGCACCTTGAACTTAGCCTCGTTGCTAATTGGCAGCCAGTGCAATTTTTTCAGCAGTGGCGTAACATGGTGATGGTGGTGGTGATATCCTGCCCCATTAGCAGTTGAGATGCCACATATTGCACTAGCTGCTGCTTCTGGACCAGCAGAAAGCACATTCCAGCAATCCAACCTGAAGGTGCATGAATGACAGTGTTGACATTTGGATAACGTTGTGGTGACATATAGCTGTAACTAAAAACATTTGCTTCTGAATAAGAAGTGGCCATGCTTAATAGCCATTGATAGACTTACGGTACTATCCGATCCCAGTAGTTGCCATCATAAATCTGGTATGTACAGTAAATGTATGACTCTCTTATTAATTGCTTTTCAATCTCTTATTGTAAACTAAAAACATCCTATATCTTTATTCTCATAAGGAATGTGCTGCACTTTGTTGGTCAATTCAATTGTCAGTTTTTGTTTTTATTTTACTAATATGGTATTCTTGTTGAGATGAGGCAACTAGCATATTAAATAGAGCTACCCCATATAAATGCATAATGACATTATAATACTTGCTATTTAATTTTTAATCCTACCCCTGCCCGCCAAATAAATGTGAACACTAAATTTAGCCTTTTCATGGCTGCTGCACACATGAATTGACATTTTCAGTAAGCTTTCTGCTGCGACCTAAGATCTTTCTTGGGTATTCACAATCCATTTAAACCCTTCAGACTCCCGAGGTCTGACTGGAATGCATGAAGGCTTCCACTTCTTCCTCCCCTTTGCTAAAGCAAAATTTCCTCCCGTCTAAAATGTGCTTCAATCAAAATGTAGTGTTCCATCTTCTCAAACCTTAACCATTTAAATCAGGTTTGAAATAAAGGATATGAGAGGATCTTCAAGCTCTGTTTAAGAGGTGGATCTTATTATTAGCAGTTGCAGTTAGCATTACAGTAGTTCAGATGTACTGTTAAACCGTAGTTAAAGCAGACAAAGGAAATGGGGAATTCCCATCCTTTTGAAGCCATCCAAAACAGTTTAACTGACCTGCATTAACAAAGTGGCAATTGGAATTTTTAAAGAAATAATTAACAACTATGGGAGGGTGGCGGGTTTTAAACTGAATAGTAAAAAGACCAAACTTATGGCCAAGAACCTCACGATTCAAGAGAAAGAAGAAATTGAGAGGACAACACAATTGAGGTTCTGCCAAATAATGAAATATCTTGGAATATGGCTAACATCGAAAAACATTAATCTTTATCAAGACAATTACAGTACTGTATATTAATACATGGTCCAAAGTGAAAAGGAATATGGAGATTTGGAGTAGACTAAATTTGTCTTTTTTGGGGACATGTATTGGCTATAAAAATGAATATCTTGCCAAAGCTACTATTTCTGTTTCAAACCATTCCAGTTATCGGGGGCACAGGCTGTATAACAAAATGGCAGAAGGAAATCTTATTTGGCAGGGGTGCAGACCAAGGATAAAGCATACTCTACTTATTGATATCAAAGAAAGGGGGGATTCGGCCTTCCTGATTTAAAATTATATTATGAAGCCGTATGCCTCTCTTGGATAAAAGATTGGTGTCAATTTAAGAATACAGATGTACTGGATCTCGAGGGCATGATCTCTGTTTTAGTTGACACGCCTATTTAAATAATGACAAGTCAAAAGTACATAAGAGCTTTACCAACCACATAATAAGAAATTCATTGTTTAAAGTATGGGAAAAATATAAAGCCCTGTTGGAACAAAAAGCCCCACGTTGCATTTCTGCCTTAGAGGCTAAGGCAGTTAAAAAGAAAAATATGAAATGAAATTGGCTGACTTATAATTCCTTATTAATACAAGATAGTAATCAAATAAAATTAAAGAAATATGAAGAAATAAAAGATCAATTATCAGGATGGGTAGAATACCACTAGCTCTTTGAGACATTTAAGCAAGATAAAAAAATGGATTTAACAACGAGCCCTCAAAATTAGAAAAAGAATTGTTAAATAACAATACCAAAATTATTTCCAGAATGTACTGACTCCTCCTTGACTGGGAAGTCAAGGAGGAAGAGATGAAGGAGGTAATGATTAAATGGGTGCAAGACATCGGACGCACCATTATGATGAGTGAATGGGAAACTCTTTGGAAAACTAACATGAATTTTACGGCATGTTACACAATTAAAGAACATATGATGAAAATGCAGTTCATGTAGTACCTTACACCATCTAAGATGTATAAAAATATTTCAGACAAATGTTGGCGATGTGGAAAAACAAAAGGAGATATGTACCATATGTGGTGGACATGCCAAAAAATTAAAGAGTTCTGGAACCTCATCTATGATGAGATGAAAAAGATCTTTAAATTAACATTTGCAAAGAAGCCAGAAGCATTTCTACTTGGAATTTTAGGCAGTGATATCCCGAAAAATATAAGAGAAATCTTTTTATATGCAACAGCCGCTGCCTGGTCATTGATTGCATCGAACTGGAAAGGGGGGAAAGTATCAGCAATAAGGGAATGGCAGAATATGTTATTAGACTATGCAGAATTGGCTCAATTCACAGGTACATAGATTAAGGGGAAATACAAAACAATCATTCACGCAAAAATGGGATATGTTCAATAAATACCTACAAAAATATAACAATTACATAACACCTTTGGCAGCGTTTGAATGACCCTTGTGTAAATTAAATACTACTAAGCAAGATAAAATGGTACGATATGTTATAAGAAAGTACTAGAAACTATAGTAAGAGTAAGGTTAGAAGTATAAGTACATTCAATGTCGTAAATGTAACTTACATCGGGAAATGACGGGAAGTCTGTTTTCATATAACTTAGTTTATTGGATTTTTTACTTCGGCTTATTTTTGTTTAGTTAGAAATTATAAGAAAAGAGCATGTACGAATACAAGTTTAAATCAATATTTAATGGTATAATTATTTAAAGCTGTACATGTACCTAAGATTGTGTATGGATGTAAATTAATAATTTTTAAAAGGGGGGGGGGCAAAGTGGCAATTGGAAGCCAAGCATTATGGTTTGTTGGCAATACTTGCACAGTTTAGCTTTCTTTATGTTCCTTGTTAGAATTAGAGTTGTAAGTTCTTCCAGGTTCTTTTAATCACTCAGTTGCATAGCTGCTTGAACCCTCTGATATCAGAACAAGTAAGCCCATAGTATCATAGGGACCATGACATCACTCTCTACCTGTAGTCCAAAGTAAATTCAGTCATTTATTTTTTTCTTTTTCTTTTAACTTTTCTGTAAGACCATGCCATTACATTTATCCTCTCTGTATGTGGTGCGTGACTTTAGGAATGTGCATTGTAATTCTGCAAAGATCTGTGGTTGAGCAGGAGTTGCAGAGTGAGAAAGTTAAACATGTGTATAGTATCCTTCAAGGCCAGGGCCTTAGGGAGACTGCATGATGATGGAGTGTAATGATTTTTAACAGCAGGAGTTTGAGATGATCGCATTATTCACAAGTGATGAAGCCAGATATGCTGATAAAGTCTTTATGCCACACTCTCGTGTGTTCTGGATGGGCTGTGAGCTTGGCAGAAGACTCTACCCTGGAGGCATTTTGCAGTTTTTATTATTAATCCTATTCACATCCACACATCCATAAGGACTAGATTGCCATAGTGTGACATTACCCATGGTGTATCATTTTGGCAGTATTATAACATAGTAAATAATTTGTGCTACTAATACCTTGTACAGTACAATAATATATATTTGTTTTATTTTTAAACATAAGCTTTGGAGACATATCAAAGTGCAGTTTTTTTTCTGTGCTTGCCTCTAGTTATTCATTGATGATTTAATTATAAAATCTAACATGGCTTAAGGAGTTACCCATTTCTGAATTTGGCCAAGACCACGCACCCAGAAAGGGGATTTTATTTGATGTACAATTGAGAAAGTGCTTTTGGCTGACAGTAGAGATCAGGGGAGGCAGTCTCTCTAGTGTATAGGCCCTGACTTATTTTTAGAATACATAAAAACAGAATGTCTGTGGAATTCACGTGTGAGAAAAACAATGTCACTCCACCTAGCACTATAGCATTTGTTTAATTATGCCATTTTTTAATGTACTGGAACTGAGGGTAGTGATGGTGGGAATGGAAGCATATGTTTAAAATATGAAAGCGTTCCATAAAAATACACCAGAGTTGCAAAGTCTTCATTCTTTTGTAAAGTAACAGCATGGGATAGAAGAAGGCTTACCCCTTAAGCTTAAAATAGAATCCTGATTGCCCTTCATCCATTCACAGGACGGCTGAATAAAGGTTTCCCAGGTTGGTGAAGTTTGTGAATATCCTCAATGTTGTGGTGTGGGGAAGGAGGTACTGATTCAGGCAGGAAGAGAAAAGTGTGTGCATTTATCATAACAAACTGCTGGACGATCTCCTATTCTTCCAGAGTAGTTTTCTAACATGCTTATTATGTTTCCTGAAAATGAATCAAGTGAAGGCAAGCTCCAGGACTGAGAGCTGATTCATAATTTACAGTACTGTTGTTTGAGCATTTGTTCCACACAATCTTTTGAGCTGCATTTTTGATTAACCTTGGCTGACTTTATTTACAGAGCCATAGGCTTGAAAAGTTACGTGAAATCTTTCCTTATGGTGCCATAGGCTTGAAAGGTCATGTGAAAACAAATTGCTCCTGCTGGGTGTGTTCTGCCCAGATCAGTTGTTTCTACTCAATCACAAAAATTCCCAGAAGCTGCATCTGCAGTCATTTGCAATTTATTTATTAATATGAAGCCAGTTCTTAAATACCAACAAAACAGTATATGATACAATCTAAGATATTAATACGGTAACTATTGAAGTCTCTGGACAATTTTTAATTTTATGTTCTGTAGGTTTTGTTCTTTGGTTTCTTTGCAATGAAAATGTGAAAGTTGTTTCCTGTTGTAGACTGTTAACTGCGTTAATTGTCATTTTTAGGGGCTGCTAACTTGACAGAATGTGTACATATGAAAGGAGCTGTGCCTTGATTTGGTCTTTTAAACATGTCTCTAATTATAGTGCAGCATGACTTTTATGTATCCAAGTTGTGTGTAATCCTCATTTTGGACCAGCAGCAGCCTACACAATCTTTATTCTTGGAAACCAGGATATGCTGCGAGTACTGGACATCTCACCCTCGTTAGCTTGTTGCTCAAAGCTCACCAAGTTGTGTTATTGTTGATTTGAATGTGAATACTGTTAGAGAGCTAGTGTATCCATGTTGCTGCTAGCACATTTCAAATCAAATGTTTTGTCCCACATATTTGTGCAGCTTCCCATCTTCTTTCCTGGTACTGCACAATCATAGCCTGTTCTTTTCGCTCTACTTCTGAGCTACGCCTGTTTTCTATGTCTGTTTCCTCAACTGATCCTTTTAGCATTGCTCCAGCTTCTGTACATGCGTGACAATGTGGAGCTTTGATAACTGGCTGCTCAGTGCAGTTCTGGATACCTGATAGGTGACTTCAGAAGAGCCGTGCCTGAAGCAAAGGCTGGACTCAGAAAGCAGATATTGCGAAAATGCTTTTATCTTCAAATTTATTATCAGAATTTGTTCAGTTTCTAGGCTGCCTTTCGCCAATAACGACTCAGGGCAGGTAGTAAATCCAATAAAAGAGAAACTCAATGAACATGTTTTTTCTCATGGAAGCATACAAAACTGGTTAACTTAACAGAGGTGGTGGTGTAGCTCCTGCACCTGCTCCCTCTCTCCCTCTTGCTCCCTACCTCATCTGCTACCTTCCAATCCCTTAGCAGCTTGCAGTAACAAAATTCCTGTGCTTATTTTAGCAAGATGCCCACAAAATTGTGGGAACATGTATTGTAGCATGGTGCAGAGACAAGAATGTCCCAGCACTATGAATATCTATCTGTCCATCCATCTATCTATCTATGTCCCAAACCTTGGAGAATAAACCCCTTTTCAGGCATTACTCACATGTAAAAACAAGCATGGAGAGAAGCACTAAGCTCGAGGCCCCATGTTGTCCTCTGTGAGTTGAATAATGTACTTCTGAAGCACAACATCTCCTATATAGGGGTGGAGTGTGTGGCTCTGGGGCAATTGCCCCGGGCACATTTTTCTGGGGTGTGTGTGTGTGTTGGTCATACTGCTCTCCCGGAGCCAGACCTGTGCCACTTTCTAAGATTGGGATCTGATCAGATCCCAATGGCCGTCTAGCCCAGCAGTGGCCAAACAGATGCTTGTGGGAAGAACACTATCATGACCTGAGAGGAACAGCACTCTACCTACCTGTGATTCCTAGCAACTGGTATTCTGAGGTATGCTGCTTCTGACAGTGGAGCATGGCTACTGTGGCTCATAGCCATTAATAGCCTTATTCTTTATGGATTTGTCTGATCTGCTTTTAAACCCATCAAAGTCGGTGGCCGTCACTGCCTCATGTGGGAGCGAGTGTCATAGTTAAACTATGCGCTGTGTGAAGAAGTATACAGTGGTACCTCGACTTACGAATGACTCAACAACTGAATTTTTCGACTTACGAGTGGGGCAAATGGCCGCACGCTTATGAATTTCTCGACATCTGAACGGAAACTGTGGCGGTTTTAGATTGTTTTTTTTTTACTTAAGAATTTTTAGATGGGGTTGCTTCGACTTATGAATTTTTCCGTTTCCAATGCATTCCTATGGGAAATTGCGTTTCCAATGGCGCTTTTTGACTTACGAATTTTTCGACCTATGAAGGTGCCTTCGGAACGGATTAAATTAGTAAGTCGAGGCACCACTATACTTGCTTTTGTCTGTCCTTCACCTTCCAACGTTCATCTTTATCGAAAAGTTTTCTTCTTCTGTCTACTTCTGTGTGAATATGTTTTGAACCCTTAATGGAAAAGTATGTGTGAATGTATTGTGAGATGCTTGACGGAACCCGATAGGCCACCTCTTATATATTTCAAGTGCAACAAATTTGTTGTTACTCTTCAAACTGTATTTGTGTGTGTGTGTGTGTGTGTGTGTGTGTGTGTTCCTATGTATGCATGTACATGTAGTTCTTTTGTTCATTTTAATCTTTGCTTTGCTTTCCCCTCATTTTATCCCTGGTTTCTTTCCTTGCCTGCCTGCATGTAATTGTGCACATAATTAAGGCTGGCAAGATAAACACCTACAGCTGCTCCATGGAGGAACCCAGCCAAGACTGACACTATTCCTGTCCTGTGTCATTTGCCAAGGCACTGAGGCTTGGTTGTCAGCATCTATTCCCTCTGTGTATCTACTACTAACCCCAAGCTCCTTACTTAATACAGTATGTTGACACACTATGGCTGATAGCAACATTGGGAGTTTTGTCAAGCGCAGCATGGTTGAGCCTTTGCATTTTTTATGAAGAATAGTGGTAATTGCAACTGCAGGTATAGGGCCACCTTGGTTTACATCTTTTCAGAATGGTCTGTCAACATGCGGAACTTCATGTCCTCAGGTGCAATTTACCCTTCTTATCTTTTTTTTAAACCTTCGTTTGTATGCCAGAGAAATTGATGGTATCTTGTCAAAAGTTTCCTAATTTATTACAATATATTTTTTATTAATAATAACATGAAACAATACAAACAACAAATAGTGGATATTGTTCACCATATACAAATACAGTCATGATGTGTATAAGGCAGAAAATAATAGCAGCATGCTAAGTTAAATAACCAAGCCAAAAAGATCTATGAGTTATGGGGGGGGGGGAGTGTCCTAGGTTCCTCTGGGTGACAGTTAATAAAAGAAATATAAACCAATCAGCATTGAAAGTATCTTTTTTTTTTCCTGCACACATCACTCTACCGTGTGCAGAAGTAAGTTTATCCATCAAAACCAAGTTCCATGCCGTCTCATACCACTTTTGAATAGTACATCCACCCACATTTTTTCAATGTAACCGCGCCTCCATGTGTGCTGCCAGAAGGAGGTAGTTTATCAGATTCTTAGAAAGCTAATCCCAATTCCCTTTCAATATCTCTGTGAAGGAGATCAGTAAGGATTGCAAAAAACCTTACATATTTATTTTCTTGACAGGAAGCTTTTCCTTCCCTAGGATGGAAGAAGTTGTTTTTCATTCTACCTTCCCAAAGAAGATACACCATGGGGACCCTAGTTTCCAACTATGTGCTATACTATAGCTACTATATAAATCTATATTTCTATCTATCTGCACTATTTATGCTATATACTATAGCTACTGTATGATATACCTGATTGAAATACTGTTGAGAAGACACTGAACTGTATTTTGATCCAGTCTTCCCTGGCCACAAGTTCCCTAACCAAGCTTTCCATTTCCACCTTGAGTAGGGTGGAGGGAATTGGGTCCTTGTTTCTAAGAAAATCTGTTGTGTTGTATTATTTGAAGATGAGATATTTGTAAGATATTCAATACAAATGTATTATTTTGCAGGTACTGAGCAACAGCAGATAAATGTTGCCCCCTCTTCAGAGTCTTTTACCAACTGGAGAGCTATATTATCACCAACATGGCCTTCTAGAGAACTTGAGTCTTCCTCAGTGGGTGACATTTCAATGAGGCAAGCCTTGGAGAATGCCAATCTGCTTCAGATAATAAAAAGTACTTTAGCAGAGACACGGACAAGAACTATGGACCAAACTAGGTTTTTGCCAAGCCTATATCAAGGCAGTGGCAACAGTGCATCCCAAGAACCTTCTGAGGTATCTGCTGAATCACCAATGAAGTCTCAAGATGCTGACGAAATGACTATTGTATCAGGTTTGCCTCAAATCAATGTGTTATCCGCATTGTCCACATCATCACCAGTGACACATTCAACTACTACTGTGTCATCCCAGATAATTCCATATGCAACATCCTCCATTTCAAAAGAAATCACATCGGGATCAGACATATTTTCAACCTCTCCATTACCATCCCCTTTGCCATTGGTAAAGGAATCACCTCATATCATAATTGTTTCCAATTTGACTGTGCCACCCACACAAGTGCCTTTGTCCACAGATACAGAAAATTCATTCAGCGTAAACACAGTTAATAATTATTTAAATAAAACTTTAGGTAATCCACAGAGTACGATAGTGCCTGGAAATTCCAGCGCAACAGAATATGCAGTATCCAAAAAGGATGGCAAAGAGTTTTCTGTTTCCACCTTATTTAGTAATAATATTGGATTGATTAGTGGTCATTCCACAATACCAGCAGGGACACAATCACACCCAGAAGATAGGAAACTGCATTCTCCTGCTTTGCATGCAATAATATCCAACAAGACTTCTCTCCTATTATCCAGTCACAGAGTGCCATTGAATTCTAGCAGAAATATTTTTTTCTCTGGATTCACTCACAGAGCATCTTTTGTAGCAGTGCTCCCGAATAAGCCACCAGATGCCATGACACATCATAAGGAGAGTAGCATATATGCAACTGCATCATCTACAGTTCATGAGAACAAGACAATTCCTTGGATTTCTGCATCAGCCACCCATACCTTAAGTACTTCACCTGCACAAGTTAAAATGATGACTGATTTGCTGTCTTCATCACTTGCAAGTTCTTCCAAAGCAGTATCTGAAAATCCAAGACCTTTTAGTTTGTCTCTCCCAGCTGTGCCAACTGGAGCTATTTCAGAGGCAATAAGCAAAAATAATGTGATCGCTCCAGCACCCGCACCTACTAGTATACCAGCTTTTTATCCAGCAGATAAAGTCATTTCCTTAATGGAGGGGACAAATCAAACTTCCAATGCAGCTGGACATCAGACTGTTTCAGCACCAAATGATAAAGTTGCTTCCAATATTCATTTAACAAATCCTTATGCCACAGAATCAAAAACAGAGATTTCTAATACAGCTTATGAAACCAGTGAAAACACACCTCCCATAGTCTATGAAGCCTTGGTAAGATCATTACAACGTCGGTCTTTCACCAGAGATGCTAGTGACGCAGTGTTCACAAACGTTGATGTGAATAGATTATTTCCTTATCAGTCACCAGGAATGCAAACCACAAATGTTTCTTTAGAAACTCCTGCCAACAAGCAAATTCTCAAGAGAATTTTGCCATTTGAAAGAACCAGCTCCAATAAATTTTCAGTATCTTTGCCAACTTCTGTTGGGGGCCTTTTAAAATTTCGCTCCACAGCTATGTTTATATCTCCTCCTAATAATTTTAGAAATTCTCGATTAGCAGATTCTAATGTGGGAAGGCCAATGCTTAGCTTAATAGAAGAGGCGGAGAGAAATGTGAAGGTATCCACCACTGTGATGCCCCATGCAGAATATTTATCTCATCTACCTTTAAATGAATCTGATGCTAAAATGCATGAAACCTTACATACAGCTGATACTTCCTTCAGGACTGCTATTTCACCTTTGGACATATACATGTTTCGCTCTTCTACTCCAGCAACAGAACGTTTGGAAAGCTCGGTGCCTGGTTCCCTAGAAGTTTCGAAAGGCATCTTAGAAACTTCAAATGCAGGAAAGATTTTTAAAACCACATCATTGGCTTCTGTGTGGGACCCTGGAAGCTGGCTGTCATCTACTGGCATAAGTATGTCTTCAGGAAAGACCACAACCCATGTGTCCCGTGTTGCAGAGGACTATGTGAGCCCTACAGCTTTAAGAACAATATATACAGTGGTCCCAGGCCTGCAGCAGCAAACAAATTATGTAAATAAACAAATCCCTTCTAGCACAGCCACGTCACCCATTAGTAAATTTGTAACAGTTCTCCCAAATTCTTCAGTTTCAAGTGGAAGAAATTCTAAAAGCTTCACAGAATTTAACACATACCCATTGACTGTAGAAGCATCTTCTGGCCAGTATGCATCCTTTCCAAATAACCGAAGTGCTCTCTCACAGGGCACAGAAGTCCCATCACTGCAATCTAAAAAAGACACTCATACACATGGAAATATTTTGGAATATTTTACTGTCAGGAATATGAATGTCACTTCGAGCTTTGGGAAGAATTCCTATCCTGTGTATGAGGACTTCACAGCTGCTAATACGAGGCCGTCTACTAGCACAGATGCATTTTCCTCTATTTTGACAACATATGATCACTTATGGCCTTTTGTTTCTTATGCCAAGTCCCAGAAGCCTCAAACAACTAATTCTGGAAACCTTTTTGCATCAACAGATGCCTTCTATGCAACATCATCTCCCCTATCACTGGCTTCTCAATTCATTGGTAAATTAACTGTTCCAGTAAATAAGGAAATTAGTGCTGTTAGCAGTAAAAAAACAACATCTCACAGCCTGGTACATGAATTGCTAAGCTCAACACCAGTATTAAATGCTGAAGAATACATGACTTCAGGAAAACCAACACAGTTCACAAATGGCCCTGTTTCAGGAGCAAATATTCACTTGAATAAACAGCTAACAAGTACAGGAGGGTGGGACACAAAAGGTACAAGTGATATAGATACAGTTAAAATGCATAATGAAGCCACAAAGATCACTCCATTGCAAACACATACCACTAACACAGCCATCATAACCTCTGTTCATGCATCACAAACACGACTAACTACTCCTTTGTTGCCAAAAACCAACTTTACCCATTCTGTCATTACAGTGTTACCGTCTGTGTCTCCTGGTGTAACACCATCTGTAGCAACTTCAGAAGCAACACCAGTTACAGGAAAATCAGCTCCAACATCACCAATGCTGACTTCATCCTTGTTCTCACTGAGCACTGAAAATTCGCCATCTGTGATGGCATTAAGCACGTTAATATCAACACTAGCAAAAAATAATACTGCCACAAAAATGGCACCAACTTTAAGCCCAGTAGTGACACGTGCAGCCTTTCCAGTTGTATCAACAGATGCGTCTACAACACCTGTGCACTCCACTAGCTCATTTCCAGTCACAAAAACTAGTACAGTTTCAGCCCCCACAACACATGCACCAAGACAAACTGAAACAACAACACATGACACCAAGAAATCCACAAGTTCAGACACCAGTAAAACATCAACTGCATACCCACTGACAATTACAGCAGCTTTGACATCTATTACAGCATCAGCGAAAACAGCTAGACTTCTCCCTACACCTGCCGAAAATACTTCCGCTGCTACTACAACAGTGTCAACTTTTGCTAATGTGACAACAGTTCTTCCTTTGGAATGCCAGCTCTCCAGAAACCTTCTCATTAAGACAGGTATGAATATGTTGAGGGTTAGTTATCATGAGGCATTGCATTTCATAATGAAGACATAATATTAATGTCAAGTAGTGGTATTTTTATTTAAGTAGTTTAATAAATGACACAGGTTAAATTTCAACTAATTTGATGGGTAGATTCTTTGTTAGTTTTTGCAAATCTGAATGATTGTTGATAGTGGAGTGCATCTGCTGCTCCTGTAAGTTCATACAGCCCAGTTCAAACTGTGGTCATGTCCTATTTCCTCCATCACTGCCAGGTGGCTGTACCAATGAGGCCAAAGAATCCAGTGCACCGGAGATCAGTATGTTCCAGCTAGGAAGGGAGCTGTCCAGCAAAGGTGTCACAGAGAGACCATTTGTTGGCTCGGTAATGGCTAGCCTTCAACTAAGCAGCTTTATTGCTGACTCTGCTGCCCATCCCTGATCTGAACTGCATGAGAAGCCTGGCTTCCTCCTCACAAGTAGGAGTAGAAGGCCTTGTGCTGTCGAATTGGCTCTTCAGATCATTGGGGCTTCTGCCTCCTCTGTTCCTAGGAATGATTTTGGAAGGTCTGGTACTGATCACGGCACATCGGTTCTCCTGAAGATGTGGATTCCTCAAGCAGGGCATCTTCATGAGTGATGGCCTTGGGAGGTTGTATGGGGGTGGGGGTGGTATGTCGAAGTCTGCTGATGCCCCATGAACACTGTAGGTGATGTGGCTAGCAACAGGTTTCTTTGTTTCCTCCATTTCTGGGCTCATCTTGATAGGAGACAGTGTGTCATGACATGCCACTGTGAAATGCTCTCGTAGAACTTGCATGTAAATATGTTTAGGCTCACTGCCTTGCCTGCTTCCTATATAGTATTGCAGGGGTCTGTATAACACCTTCCTAAAAACACAGTAATTGCAGTTTTATTTCTTCCCAGCAATAACTGGTAACTGTTAGAGCATTTTCCTGTACTTGATGGACCTACAAGCAGATTTGTCACATCAACTTATAGAATTAATATTACTAATTTACAACACTTGTTCTAGTGCCAAGACATTAACTGCAGCCTTTGAAATTGCTCTAGATGGGAATATCGTGGATACAATGGACTTCATTATTGACATTTACCTGACACTTTCCTTGCTGAAATTGTAGTACAGATAGCTGTGTATGAGACAGGTCACCTACATTTTGGGGTCCTGTTAGCTAGGGGTGATGGGAGTTGTAGTCCCAAAACATCTGGAGGGCCGAGTTTGGCGATGCCTGAGCTAGACTAATGGAGTTGATGATCTCTGTGTGGGATTAAACTGTGGAGTTCTGTCAGTGGAAGCCCTGCTGAAGAACTTCTGCTTATGAAATGGAGCTTCCCTTGTTGTTCCCCAATGCCCCTGAATTGGCTGAATAGCATGGGGAGGGGTGTGTGTGATCGTTCTGTCTGGAAAGCCAAAATATCTGTCCTGATGGAACGATCACCTTAGCGTAATGTTGAATTCCTCCCTCTGTTGTGTTACGTTACAAGAAATGCACGCATCTCTTGCTAGCCACATCGCTTGCTTTTATAGTCATAAAAATACTAGAACTGTTTGTGACTACTAAATGATGGCGAAGTTGATACAAAATGTAGTGGCTTGTTTCATTAGGGCAACAAAGCAGGGGATTTGTATTGAAGGATTTGTGTAGACTATTCAATGTGCAATCGAGTTAAGTTGCTTTACAGCAGGGATAGCTAACGTAGTGCCTCCCGGATGTTGCTGGACTCCAGCTCTCATTGTCTTTGACTATTTGCCATGCTGGCTGGGGCTGATGGCTGATCTAGAGGGTACCACATTGGCTGCTTCTGTTTTAAAGCATATTGGCACGTGCCCTCAGAAAACCCATGCTTTTCTGTCTGCCCACCCACTCTGCTACCAACACAGTTCCAATGTATGGATTTATTTTTAGGTACATTGTACAGGGAGGCTAATAATGCATACTGAAATTGTTTTTCTTTTCAAATCAACAGGAATGTTGATTTGCCTATTACGATCCGCTTTGCAAATTCTTCCAGACTAGTATCTCTGAGTCATATGTGTTAATATGGATCTGTAATGCTAAAATGCTTCTTTAATGTATCTCCAGATAATCCTTTACTGAAAAAAATGGTATGGTTATGACTCAGTGTGCCTGTGTGGGTTTTAAATAAGTAGCAACTAACTGTCTTCAGTTCCCAACAATAGCATTTCCTCGGCTTGAAGGTTTTGGTGCTAAGCATAAGTTCACTTCCAGACTGCAGCTGCTTCGTAGAGCCTATGTGAGCAGTCATTAGGCTTTTGAAAAGGATTATTAAGCAAATGAACAGAGGGTGCTTTTTAACTAATGTATAACTTTGCATTCTAGTTTTGTTTCTGAACACAAGAAGACTGCTGCTGAGCGACTCCTTAAAGCAGAATGTCACAAAAGGTCTCACCCAGGCATTGCGACGAGCTTTCAACCAAAATGTCAATGCTCAAGTAAGCAAATTTAGTCATTTTTTAAAATAATCAAATTAAGAGCAAAGGCCAAGGAGAGAATGGGAAATGTCTCCACTCACTGTTATAATTATTTCTCTGTTGCATTTCAGATTGCATTGTATTCCTAACACATGCATACAGATCTACTGTATACAAATAATCCATTGGCACTTTTTTCTTTAGAAAGTGGGGGCAATTGATGGAACTGTATTATGGGTAGAATTTTGTCTGAGTGGTGTCTTCCTTTCTTGTTGCCAGCTACTGTGATGCTATCTGTTGAGAGTGAGGAAAATAAAATTAAATACTGAGCACTAAATTCTAAAATGTGTGTGTGTGTGTGTGTGTGTGTGTGTGTGTGTGTGTGTGTGTTTCTGTCTGTCTGTCTGTCTGTCTGTCTGTGTCAACCCATTTCTCTTCTCCATCCCCATCAGTAGAAATTGGGCTTTTGGCAATTTGAAAATCACACACTTGGGACCATTTCTCAAGTGTGACTGAAAGAAATTTAATTTCTGCTATCATTATAGTTTTATAGCTTAAGCATTTAAAGGTTATATAATCTTATAATGCTTTGGTATGGAAAAGAAATTCTTTCTAGCTTAGCAGCATGACCCTGTGTGAGTTTGCTCAGAATAAGTTCCGTGGGACTTACTCATGAGTAAATGTGCATAGAAATACAACTTAGCTGTTGCATTTTCAACACCTGAGAACTGAAATTGATATACATAAATGGAAACATTCTATGCTGTCATCTAAACTGAATGTTTGAAAGGATGCGTTCTGTCACCCGTCCCTTCTCTTCTGGAGAGTATCTCTTTATTTGTGTAGGATTAGTATTGTGTGACTTGGATTTTTGGATTGCTGGTGGAATGTCTTTCTGTGCCACAGCCTTAAGCTGTATGTGAAAGTATGAGAGCGTATAATATTTCTATATGTCATTTACAGTCAGGTTTATGTCACTTGGAAGATAATATTTCTATACTTCTGCCATGAACAAGGAAGAAAAATGACTTTAATATCAATTTTCTTGCCCTGGTTAGGTTTATATTTCTCATTTTTCTTCAATATACCAGTTACCTGTAGAATTTATTTACTTGAATTTAAGGCTGTCCAGGGCATGAGCTTTTACTTGTTCTGATTGAAAAATGTTGCCATTTTGCAATGATGACAGCCTGTTTTATTGGAAAGTACAGCTCTTTTGAGTGGAATATATAAGAGTAATTCAAATGGGATGTGACTTCTAATTTATTTTAGGTATGATTGTCAGCTATCTTGTGGGAGTTGTCCAATGGCAGCAGGCCTCAAGGCATCAGAAATGAGGGAATTGGGAATAGTTTTGTTCTTAACAGCTTTTCCACAGCTTATCAAATAGCCTAGGAAGTTCAGTAAATGGCTGCCACTCCTGTTAGTCTATCCTCTAGCATGTATTATATATTAGTTTATTTGAAGCTTAATGTTTATTCTAACAGAAAACAATTTTGACTTTAAAAATGGGGTTGGGAGGGGAGGGAGATTTGAGGCACCTTGATCACTGTCCATCTTAATTACACGAAACTAAGAGTTGTCAGAGGGCAAGCACTGATGAAAATAGATCCCTAGAGACTGTAACAGTAACCCAATGAAAACACAATTTTAAAGATGTTTAACAATATTGTGTGTACAATTCCAAGGAAATTAAATATATTCATTTGTTTTATTTGTAACTGTGTTATGACACACAATTACTTCAGTATCCAATGAAATACAGCAAGAACGTTTCTAAAACCATCCTTAACAGCACAAACTTTTTAACTTGACAAAACTGTGATATCCATGTCTTGCCCACATTTCTTACTTTATTGCAAAATCCTGAATGAATGAAAGCAGCTTAACACGGTGTCAGAAGGCCAGCAATGAGGGGGGCAGTTTAATTTCTAAAGGGAGGAGTTCAAAAGTTGGGTCGTCATCTCGGAGAAGATCCTTTTCTGTGCTGGTGCAGAATTTACCTTACCCATAGGAGAAACCAGAAACAGAGCATCTCCCGCTGATCTCCAGGCATGGGTTGGCACAGACATGTTTATAGTATAAACATGGAGGAAGATAATGGAGCAGAGGCAAAATTTCAGGTTTGTTGTTCTTAACTGACAGATAATAAGGCAGGTTGTTGTGGAAAAAAGAAAAGGGTGTTTTATTCGTTGTATACATTTCTCTGCTGGATATCCAAGAGACTTTAGTTGCCAGATGGAAGGGACAACATTTGAGTGGCTTTATTCAGGAATATATTAATGTTCCGGGGCTCAGGTGGTGTGAATATGCTAATATTTCAACTTCTACCACAGAAAAAATTGTAAAGGAACAACGTATACGTAGGTGCTAAAGCTTATTTAATTCTGCACAGTTGTCTGTTTGGGTGAGGTGGGATTGGGAGAAAGCAGTTCTGTAGTTTTCCAAATTAGTGAGTGAAAAAAGTGGGTGAAATTCTTGGTTCTGATGAGAACTGTGGCTGCTGTTCAATCACAAAAGACCAAGGAGTCCATCAAGGGCCATGTGTGCTGGTAAGGATGCAGTAGGAGCACGACTAGTGTTGGCTTTACAACTGTTTCGGCACCAAGTGAAAACCTGCCTTTGTTGAGATGTTTGAAAGATGAGACGTTTGAAAGTTGGCCATTTTAAAGCTGGTTATTTTAGTCTGCTCCTTTTGTGTGTGTCATTTTGTGTGTGTGTGTGTGTGTGTGTGTGTGTGTGTGTGTGTGTGCTGTATTTCTGTATGTGAAAATGGGGCAATGTGGTTGTGGTTCTGTTTGCTCCTCATACATTTCCTCCTCTCCTCTCCTGGAATGCAAGCTCCTGGGTCCGATCTCTTCCTCTAGGGTATGGTCAATAGAACTAAGTAGCTAGCTTTTAATGTATATGGAAATAGCAAGTTTCATTCCACCAGGGCGCAGAAGCTGATACAAATTCCATTAATATATTACCTAACAAAGAATAATGAAACAATTTACAAAGCCAGGGCAAAGCCAACATCATCCATGTAACTTGGAGTTCTTTCAGAAAATCTTGTTGATGTTTTCAGATTGTTTAGTGAACTATGAGAGAGGTGACCACAAGGCTTGGGATGTTCCTGTGTATAAGCCAGCATCAAGGCTAGTTGCAACAAATGGGAACAAATTTAGAGGTCACGGGTACAAGTGCAGTGGGCACTTTAGATTTTGCACTTGTTCTTTAGTTATTAATTAAACTTTTTTTTTAGTTGCTCATCATTTTACATACAGTACAGGGATGTTTGTTTGAATTGCATGTGTGTAAATGATTACTATTTTAAAAGTGGGCTAGAATAAATGGTAGATTAGATCAAAGGTTGAGGAATAGTCAACATTATTTGATTTCTATACCACTTAACATATTAAAAATATACCGTAGCTAAGCGGTATACGGAAAATCGAAGCAACAATAGACAACTGAAACAAAATACTACAAGAATGGGGATGCGGGTGGTGCTGTGGTCTAAACCACTGAGCCTTTTGGGCTTGCCGATCAGAAGGTTGATGGTTCAAATCCGTGCAACAGTGGTGAACTCCCGTTGCTCTGTCCCAGCTTCTGCCAACCTAACAGTTCAAAAGCATACCAGTGCAAGTAGATAAATAGGTACCGCTGTGGCGGGAAGGTAAATGGCGTTTCTGTGTGCTCTGGCTTCCATCAAGGTGTTCTGTTGTGCCAGAAGCAGTTTAGTCATGCTGGCCACATGACCCAGAAATCTGTCTGTGGACAAACCCTGGCTCCTGAAGTGAGATGAGCGCTGTACCCCATAGTCGCCTATAACTGGACTTAACTGTCCAGGAATCCTTTATCATTATCAGTTCATTTTCCTTCTGACACACCCTCCCTCTCAGCTTCTGGATTCTCACCCAGGGTCCAAACAAACTCAGACCACCCACAAAAGTATCACATTGAGAAAAGCTCCTGATCTCTCACTCTAGATAGGCTTTTTATGGGCAAGTCCAAGGTAGATGGCATTTCCTGAGGCTGTCCACAGTTGTGCCCCATTCAACTGCACTCTCCATACCCAGTACAGCAGATTTGTTGATTTTCCCAGGGGGTTCAGTGGATAGGAAAAGGACCTCCCTCTACTCGCCCCCCCCGTCCTTTCCTCCTCCAGCCATCTATGTATTCTTAGTTACTTTTGTGGAGCAGGATATGCAGGGCTAAGTTTAGGTTTAAATTTCACTATTCATTTATGCAGCTCTTTCTGAGGTTCTCAATTCTCAACTCTAAATAGCCTGGCTTAAATTGATTAGTCTTGAGAAAGAAAGGTATGTGACATTCAGATGCATGCTATTTTTCTGTGTGCTTTTTTCAGGTTGAAGTTCTGGAACAGTCAAACAATGTGACAGTTGGTTACTATGTAACTCACGAGAGTCTGGTTTTTGTACCTGCTGTGGTTATCGAAATGTTAATTGCATATGGTGTGAGCAATGCCACCTTGGATATTAAGCAACATGTGCCAAATCTTCATTCTGTTGCTGTATTAGCCTTGCCATGGGACCCACTGCCAGCTTACCACTTTCAGCTGAAAACAGGCAAGTCATAAACACGCAGTTTTGTATAAATCCCTACCGTAAGTGTCCCGGTATCAGCAAAAGTATTGTTTGGATTCAACGGGGATAAAATAATCCAAGATGTCACTTGATGAAATGAATCTTAGTTGATTAATCGTAAGAGGTTTAATAAAATTTGCTGAAATTTATGCATGAAATAAGAGGTCTCAAGCAGTAGCACACTTTGCCTTTGTATGCATCAAAGCATTTTAATTGAAGCATTCCTTATTGTGTGAGAGCGAAGAGGGAACAACTCTCTTTAAATGGTGCTTGCCACCTATGGTCATTAATAATGTATTAATGCTGTCAGATTTCAGTATTTTTCTAGCTGATCATGAGTTTTCAGCCACACACTTATCAATGTGAGCCTTCCCTTCACACTTTATGGCAGGGGTAGGCAACCTGCAGCCCACAGCTTAATTAAGTCCAGCAGTGCTCCATTTGGCCCATGAGGCTGTTTCTCCCTAATCATGCCTACCTGAATCACACCTTACATCAGGCACCCCCAAACATCGGCCCTCCAGATGTTTTGGACTACAATTCCCATCTTCCCCAACCACTGGTCCTGTTAGCTAGGGATCATGGGAGTTGTAGGCCAAAACATCTGGAGGGGATGCCTGCCTTACATTATATATGATGTCAGGTATAGGGCAGGTGGAGACATGGTTGCAAGGGCACAATCAGGAGCCTTAAAAAGCAAACCCAATCAGGCACTGGGGAAGGAGGCTTGCTCTCACTGTCAGTCACCAGGGATTGATAATGGGAAGGAATTAACTACACCAGGGCTGGTGTAGCTAAGGGCCTGTCTTTGGACAAGTTGAGAGAATGAAATGGCTTAAGATCCTTCAGACCCAGTTGCTGGGAACATGCTTTCTATGGCCAAAACCAGGAATCCACACGGGTGGAAGAATCAACCCATTGTCTGAAATGGACTAAAAAAGGGAAAATAACTTATTATGAAAAGGCTACCACACCCACCTCCTGCCCTGACTGCCCTAAGGACCTCTTCCCTCTTCCCTTCATATGCAGGATTGGTCTATCCAAAAGCGAAATAATGTATTTATATTCACTAAACACTTGGCTATTCTTCATCTAGAACTGCAGTTTGTGGGTCAATCTGACAACATACAGTCATGCAGATTTATTCAGACCATGGAACAAAGATTGCAGAAAGCATTTCAGGATGCTGAGAGAAAGGTCTTGAACACCAGTAGCAAGTTAACTGTTCAGGTAATATTCTTTAACTTTATTAGTCACCTTTTATGGGTTATGCCTGTAATACTTTGCAAAACTTTTATTAAACATGTTGTTATTGTTATAACTTCACAGCCAATATGAAAATATTTTATATTTGTTATTTTGTTAATAGCTCAATGATTCTTATGGCTGCATCTTCTGCAGCTGGTGTATAAACAAGCCCAACGTTTATCATCTGTACTTTTTTTTTTTTTGCAGAACCAGACATTAAATTGTAAACCTTACAGATTAAGTTAATTTTATAAAGAACATAATGTGAAATGGAATGGGTCTTGTTTACTCACGTTAATAAAGATATTTATTTTCCAGAAGTTGAAAGGCACAATTATAAGTAGTCATATTGGCCCCACTCAACTATAGCACATATATATGCAGTTTTTTTAATGCAACAAGGATTGTATACATGCCAACTGGCTTCTACCTCTATCATTCTAAATGGAAATTATATCAGGATAAAGCAGCATTGTAAACTGTTGTTCATTTATCAGAAATGTCTGTTCCATGTCAATATGTCCCGACCAGCTTTTCCGTTTGATATGCCATTTCATAATTACATGAGATTGCCCTACGTTTCTTAGCTCTTTAGAAAGCACTGGCACTGCAGATAAGTGGCCAAATAATAACATGATTTTTAAAGAGAGTCCTAACCTCACCTGCATACCAGACATGCACAGCTTGTGTCCTACAATAATCAAAATCAGGAGGACCCTGGTATGCTGTGCTATGTGGCTGGTATGTTTTATTGGTAGGTTATAAACAGAACAGAACTGGACGATACATTAGAATGAGCAAGAAGAGATGCAGCAATAGATCAGGGAGAAATTGTTTTCAACTATGCCAGCAGAAAAAAATAGCTTTAAGGTTTATAAGTGGGTGCTTGTACCATTTTGCCATGGACTGGAATGGAGTAAATGGCTTCTTGGTATCATAGTGGAAACAGACTTGCCTTTAAAGTTCACTAAATCTATTTTAGTTTCTTGATTAAAGATTGTATTCAATAAAATTTTTGCTCTAGTGCAAGGATTAGCCCCAGTACAACAGGATCTGCCCCCCCCCTGCATGTGCCCTGCACTATCTTCAGATCTGCTCTGGGGGGTTGGGGGAACCCCCAGGACAGATTTAGGGACTTCTGGGAGGAGATGATGGGCGGATGGAATGTTCCCTTTAGCTACGTTGAATACGACCCTATGTGTCTGTGTACTTTCATTTATGTACAGTGCCTAGTATATTTTGGCCCTTTTTTCAAATAACAAAGGTGAAGAAGAGTAATTCTTGCTCTTTTGCTTTTCCTATGAACATCAAAAAAGATGGAAGCTTTGTCTGCCTAGATATTTGCCGCAGGTCAGTGCAAATTGAATGCACGTGCATTTGACCTGAGTAACCTGCTCTGTAAGCATCCGGGGATCTGTGTGGGCATGGCATTGCCTTGTTGAAAATGGCACTGGTCTGAAGACAGGCACGTTTTCTCCACCTCGACTTATGGCACCAGAAATTTGTGTTGATGAAAGTCCCCTACATGGAATATTGTGACTCACCCATGCATGGAACATGTTGTGTCCTTCTTACCTCGCCTGCCCTGTCCCTCTTCCACTTTTTTCTCAACTTGACTCAGTTTAAACGATTAATTTTTTCAGGGTTTCTCTACCTCCCGTGCCCCACTTACGGTTTGCACAGTTGCGCAACCCTTTAATAAAAGATGGGATCCCAATGCAATGAATGTTCAGAATATTGGAAGGGAGCAGAACTTTGCATACCAGAAATGCAACCAAACCTGTGCATACCTGCAAACACATCAGCACTTTCTAAGTAAGATATAGGATGTGCTTCTAAGACAGGAAGAAGCATGCAACAAACATGCTGTAAGCAAGAAGCAATGCAGATGTGCCTTTAATTCTTGTCCATAGAATATAGGCAAGTGCTTCTAATTTGATGTTTTAGGTCAAAGCTATAGTTGAGGAAGGTACCTTTCCCCCCAATACAACCCTGTAATGAGCATGGCGCACAGCCCATACTTGTCCTATGCCTATCCTTACCAGACATGTGGACTGGTTGTACATATGGAATACAGAGTTGTAGGATTATGCTGGTTCTGAATGGTGAAACAGCACCTTCTGAAATGAAAACTATCTGAGTTAGCCCTCCTTTGTCCTGGAGTGGAAATACTCTTTTTCTTCTTAGCTGCTTCTGTAACAAAGCTGGATAGTCTAGCCAAGGAGTTAAGACACCCACGAGCATGTGTGTTTAACAGTGACAGCATGATTAACATTTTTCTTTGCCATGTGCACTAATGTAATAATATGCAGGAAAAAAAGTTATGTCAAAATGAAGCTACCGGCTGTTTCTCCGCTTTGGTCTTGTTTCAGATACTGAGCACATCAAATGTTTCTCAGGCTGTAACTCTCTTTTATGTGGTGAAAAATGAAAGCACAGTCTTAAATGGCACCGTGTCGAGCTACCTTCTCAATCATCTTTCAGCAGAATTGGTGGGATTCTATCTCACCTACCCACCCCTGAATATTGCTGAAGGTAAGCCTGCAAAGTGATCGAATTATTTGCATTCTTTCGGTGTTCGTTAGTCAAGACTTTAAAAAACATTCCCATTGGAAGTTAAGCACCACAGCCTTTTCTGCTCCAAATATTTCTACTGTGTAACAAGTGGTTCCTATATCCATCTAGACCAGGGGTCAGCAACCTAAGGCCCATGGGGGTTGTTTAACCGGCCCATGGACCCCCGCTGCCCGCTCGGTCGGCTCCCGTGCGCCGTGGGGACAGAGTGGGGACAGCCTTCCGTGACGCTGGCCGGCTTCCCTGCAGCCAATGGGAAGCTGCGCACTCCTCCTCCACACTGGAATCAGCGCCGGAAATAGCGTTTGTGTGTGTGTGTGTGTGCGCACACACACACCGGCCCACCACGGCGTCTGCGAGACCGTGAACTGGCCCAAGCCACAAAAACTTTGCCAACCGATCTAGACTATGATGCTTCCTTTCTTAAAAGAAGCCCAGATCAGGAAAAAAAGTAAAAAACCATGGTTGAAGTGCACCTCAGAAGGAAAACAGCTGGTTCCTCATATTGTTATGAACCACCAATATAGAGTATTTTGTGATATTAGCTCTTCATTAAATGACTGACTTTTTTGGTGGACTGTGTCTGTGGACAAGATTTTCTTTAAAGCAGTGAACAGAATTAAAAACCTAGGGTAGGGATCTGAAAAAAATGCTGCACCGTGCTTCTTACAACAAAATAAAATCCTGTGCAGTACATGGATGGTAAAGATGTGAAAGCCATGTTGCCAACAAAAATAAGTGACTTAAAATGCCAGGTGGACAGCCATCCACTGTACACCAGAGGTCCAGTTTTCTGATTCTGACCCCTAAAAATAAGGAGATGCTAGATGGAATTGTGAGGTGAAGGCCATGACTGTTTCACTACATACAGAAGACAACTAACTGGGTAAGGGAGCCCATAATACCATTCTACAAAGAATTCACAATTAAGCAATAAGATGACTTGGGGTAATGAAGAAGGGAACACAAACATAAAGGCAAACATTTTTTAAAAGGACCACTCTTGATGCTCATATATACATTTTTTCCCTTTACCTCATGTTTGCAGTGGAAATATGCAATAGGCTGTCAGGATGAGCTTGCAAAGTTTTCTTCTATAAAAGCAGTTTGAGGATGGATACATCTTGTAATTCAGCCTCTAGGCTGAACTGAACCCTTCTGACTGCTATTTATTCTCTCTGATAGCTATATTTCCACGACTTTAAAGATCCAGTGTCTTCCTAGATGAAAAGCTGACAAAAGTGTATTGTGAAATGAGTGTTAAATCACCATTTGAAGAAAATAATCATTCATGATCCTACTTTGATTTGCTTACCCCCTCACTGGTTAGCAGTTTCACGAAACATTCATCTGAAGCTTCTTGTGTGAATCTTGTGTATATCAGTCTAACCCTTGGTGATCCAAGATCCATAGTCCAGCCAAAACAACAGAGTGATGGATATGTATTCAGAAGTTCCTGGGCTTGCTTTGTAAAACCAGAGCTGCTAGGGCTGAAGCCTGCCTTCACACTGTTCTTACACTTGTGACGCTGCAAGTCCTGCCCTGTAATTTCAGGAACACAAAACCTAGTTGCAGTTAATCATAGTGAATAGGAACTGGGAACATAATCATTCTTTGTTTATTGATGTTCTCTTTATAGTTCTAAAAATCAGGTTTTGTAAATGTGACATAAATTTTGTATATAATTCTATTCTTCTTTTGTTTCAAAGCTTTGGAATATCCAAATCTAGACACTTCAGAAGCAACTAGAGACTACTGGGTTATTACAGGTAAATGTTTGCTTTTTTTTTTAAAGGAAAACTTCCCACCACTCTCTTTTCAATGATTTATTCTGAATTATGAGAAAATGTTCCACCCTGAATTCTATTATTATGAAAAGGGGTTTAAAAAAACAAACCCCTGAAAATTTGGGATTTTCAGTGGCTCACAGCTTCTATAGTTGCTGTGTGTTCTTTGAAGCGCTCATAGAATTGTAGAGTTGGAAGGGACCCCCAGGGTCACCTCGTCCAACGCCCTGCAATGCAGGAATGCTGCCCACAGCTGTCCCTAGGTGGGCTCAAACCACCAATCTTCTGGTTAACAGGAAAGACGCACTGATGAGCAGGTCTGCTGCCAGCTTGTAGGAATGCCTGCTGGTGGTCTCATGTTATGCTGCTTTATGTGTATATTTCTAATTGAAGCAAATATTGTAGCATCTCTCCTCCAAGGGGAACCAAAAACTGCAACCCCGCCACCACCACCAACAACTTGGAAATTGTGTAGGTATTGTGCAGCAATAGGGCTTTATTTTGCATCTATTTGGCACTATTTATATAGTAATGCTGAGGTTTATTGGGTAAAGGAATCAAAATTGGCTCTGCAGCACCTGCCCCACTTGGAAAACATTCCTTTAGGCTAGAACTACGTCCATAGAGAGTATTTCTTGGTTCCACAAGTTAAAATAGACACTGTACTTTGTAATGGAGCCTGATTAGCTTTGTCTTTTCCATGCACCAGCATGAATTCAGGCCATTTCTACGAGGGCCAAGTGTTTCCTATGCTCTTATGACTCTTACGACCAACCATACTTGAATCCTAGTACCACAACTGCATTCTCTTCAGGATTCCACTTCCATTTCCGTGGCCCATTGTGGATTTTTGCCTCTCACCTGTCTTGTAGAGACAGTTTCCTCTGCCCCAGTTCTTTTGCTCTTTTTCCTATCTCATATTGATTGCCAACCTGGCCACCTCTAGGTGGGGGCTGGAGTTGCAATCCAAAATATCTTGGGGAGCGCCAGGTTGGCAAAGGCTGATCTAGGAGGTACAGCAGCCTGTGAGTGCTCTCATTTCCAAACATTTCCCATTCTTTGGAGGTCTGCTGTTTTGCATACAGTAATGCAATAGTTCACTTTGGCTCCAATTCATCTCTCAGTGTGTGTACACGCATGCATGCACATAAGTGGACGTGCATATACTTTCTGGAAACTAATTTCACCATTGGTGAAGAACAGTGCTTAATGAGAAAATGTTTAAGGCAGGGATATGTCAATAACCCACACAATTCACAGGAGTTTAGAAAGCAGGAGGAGACCAGCTGATCAGAAGCAAAGGGGGTTGTGCTGTGGAATGAAAAGTTAGGTTAAGTATTTAGAGGGGGGGAACTTCTATCTGTAAGAGCAGCTCAATAATGGAATAAGCTGCCCTATGGGGCGAACTTATGGAACTAGCCTGCTTGGCAGTTTTAAGGGAAAAAAAACTGTTTCACTGGCAGTCTGCAGGTTTAGGATAACCAGTCTTTGAAAAGGAGGTTGGATTAGGTGACCCAATTTGTTTTCCTCAGCTCCATAGCTGTACATGTCCCTGCAGCTCTGATGTTGTTATATCTTTAATCAGTTGCTACAGAATTTCCTCTCTCCCCCCCCCCATGACTTTCACAGTTATACAGGGAGTTGACATTACATTGCTGGGGGTGAATAATCAGAGTTTTGCAAGACTAATGGAGCAGCGTTTAGCACCACTCTTCATGATGTCCCATCAACAAGGAAGACGATTTAAAAGAGCCACTACAGTTGGCAGCTATACTGTGCAGGTGGGTGCTAAGACCATCCTCCCCCCCAAGCCCCCCCCCACATACTTTGCTGGTGTTTTTAACTTGCTGTTACAATCTGTAGGTAACATGTTTGTGTATAATCTAGAAGCCACTTGGAGGGATGCTGTGAAAAGTTTAAAATGAAACAAGCAAATGTTTTTTAACTTACTTCTGTATAAATTACAAAATTATTTCACAAATAATTATTTGCTTCCCCCTCTTCTAATCAAGAGTGATATTGAATTAGGTAACACTTTTATCTGCGCCAGATCCACTGAAGATTTGTAATGTGACAATATGGAATACTGAAATGGCCTTTAAATTTGGTTGTAGCTGTTTAAGTCATGCTCAGGGTAGACCCATTAAAACCAGTGGGCTTAAATTATTTAAATCTAGTAGGATCATAGGGTCTCAGTCTTACACTGGCACAGTTCATTGGTCCATCTAGCTCAATATTGTCTGCAACGGATTGGCCCCAGGATGGAAGATTTTTTACACCCTGGATTAGAAAGAGTTAATCCACCTCCAGCTTAACTAACAGCACATCTTTAGGAGGCGGGAAGGTGCCCGGTTTAAAAAGGAGGGAATAACCGTTTTGGCAGTTGGGAAGAGGGAGAGTGGGAGCTTGGTGACGAAGAGGGAAGAAGAAGGGTGTGGGGCCAGGATAGTGGTGGTTTAGGTTAGGCTTAGGATAACTTGAAGTTAAAGTCTGACAGAGTTAATGTATAACTGTAACTAAGCTGGTAAACTTATGCATCGTTAAGAAAAGAAAAACCTATGTTCTCAAGAAAATTAAATTCATCTTCTTTTTGTGCTAAAGAGTATCATCTTTGTCATTCCAGCAGTGTATTAAAACTCAGAGGTGGAGACTCAGAAAAGCGTAAAACTTACCTAAGGAAAAGGGGATAATTTGTGTCCTAGAGTCACACAGGAAGGGCAGTATGGTGAAAACTTAGAGTGCCACAAGTTTGCCAGGGTGATATGGCAGTGGGGATCTGAGTTGAGGGAGTCCCTGTTCTGTAGGCAAGAGGTTGTTCATTCAAATAGCCCTGAGTGTTGATGAGATCAGGCCACGAAAGCTGGAATTAGACTCTCTTTACTGAGAAGCCCAGAACTGAGGGGTTTATTTTAAGGCGTAAGGAATTGAGTGGGGATTGCTTTACCCCGTACCCTTTCATCTCATAATATATTGGCAATGTCGGCAAGGGGGTTCATCACATTGTCTACACTGACTGGCAGTGGCCAGATCAGGGTTTCAGGTAGGGGTGTCTCCCAAAAACACCTTGGAGATGTTGGGGGTTAAATTTGCAACTTTCTCAGGAAAGGCAGACACTTTCCCACCTGAGCTACCCATATCCTAATTCATTGGTTTCAAGGGCCTTCTCTGAGTATGACTTAGTAGGATGCAACCCATTGTCTGTACCAGATTGTAACCAATGGCTTGGGTTTTCCCCCTTTCCATTTTCTGTGCTGGCAATGATTGTGTAAAGGAGCTGGAGAACTAGGCTGAGTACCTCACTATTTGGTATGTGTACTCAAGGCCACAAAGTGCCATTTAGTGGCTGTTTTAGACACCACTGGGCAGGAGGGGACAAAGCTGTGGAACTGACATCCCAGCAGTGACACCACTGTCTCTTATGTGGATGGTAGGGGACTGCCACTCTTGCTACTGGGTTAATTATCAGTGGGGCAGTATTCCTGAACCCAATGTGTCATTGAGCAGAGTTTGTGTCATTGAGCAGAGTTTGCCAGAGGGAGAAGCAAGGCACCCAGAGGGTGGAAATGTGGAAGAAGTGTTGGCTACCGAGCAAACCTGTGGGGTATAAACAGGTTCTCATTGACATGGTTTTTATGCTTCTGCTCGAAATATTTCCCCTTTGAACATTTATGTATACTGCTATTTCAATTGAAAACGTAGATCTAATTTATCAGTCTATTTCTATGCTAATATTATCTGTCTCGTCATAGAAGTGAGTTTATGCTATAAATGAGATTTCTGCCCCCTCCCCCTTTGTCTTTCTCTCTTGCTTGATAAGATGGTAAAAATGCAGCGAATTCCAGGTCCTAAGGAGCCTGCTGAATTGACCTATTATACTATATACAATGGGAAACCTTTGTTGGGCACTACAGCTGCCAAAATTTTGAGCACTGTTGATTCACAGAGGATGGCCTTGACACTGGGATATGTCGTTCAAGTACAAGCTGATCGTAAGGAATCTTTGCTTTGCTTTCAGATAATTTATCATAATTATTATGATTTCCTATTACTGTATAATAAAATCAGCATGGAGCATCCCATATGGTGGCCTATCTACTTTGGTCAGTAACTCTTGTAAATGCTGATTACCTATGTTTTTCTCTGAATACTTATGTGCTTTATTAATATGTACCTTAAATGATAACAGAGCTCTCTGGAGATATATATAATAGCTAGGATCATCATCTACTCTAACTGACTCTTCGGTGTTAAGAACTAGAGCTGAAGGCACGATTTTAAAATAATACCCCTTCTTTGCTTTTCATGGCAGCCAGAATGTAGAACTTAAAAGAGATATGTGCTGCTTTAGAATTGTTTCTCTATAGGCTGGTAGGAAACCATGTTCTCTGAAAGTCTACAAAGGCATTTGAGGTAATATCCCAACCTTGACCACCTACTGCTTCATCGTCATTATTTTACTTTACATAGTGAATGTAAAATATGAACTGGGTTAGAAGTCTTGATCTGTACGCAGTCTGCTCTGATTCCCACCCCCAATAACCAGGATCAATATGTGATCCACCATTGAACTCTAGCTTTGCCCCTAAGTGACGTTGCTCTGATACCTGAGAAACACGGTATTTCTCCCATAATAGGGGTGAACAAGTCACTCTCTGCACCCTTTTTCACCATAGCTAATAGTAATGGTTGTCCTCCATAGGTTGTGGTAGAGCACAATTCACATGCTTGAACAGTTGGGGAAAATATCTGCCTGCGTGAGACTTTCTGAGAGCTCCTGCCAAGAGCAAACAGTACTGTACTGGACTTGCTGGTCTGACTCATTATAAGATTGCTTTATAAGTTTACTTTTTCTCCTCCTTGATTATATACAGCTGTGGTGAAAAACCCACCCAACAATCTATGGATCATTGCTGCAGTGTTGGCTCCCATTGCTGTGGTTACAGTCATCATCATCATTATCACGGCAGTTCTGTGCAGGAAGAACAAAAATGACTTCAAGGGAGACACCATGATGAACTTGCCACAGAGAGCCAAAGTAAGTAATTTTCATCCCAGGGTCAGGAATGGGAATTTCTTCTTCATTGTTACATTCACCATCATTCTGTATTTGAAAAACAAGATTGTGCTCTCTTTGGACAGAGTTTACTAAACCAGTAAGACAATAAATACTCTGTGCTCAGAGACAGAATGAAGCCATTCCCATTTATAGGCTCCTGTCCAAGTGCAAGGCAATCTTTATAGTGATCCTTTATGTAAAACGGAGGAAGTACTAGCTGCTTAATGTGTCTTCAAAATAACCTTAAAACCCCCTCTTTTTTCAACAGGTTGAGCAGGCATTATTGGGAGGAGGGTTAGAAGGAAACACAGAATAGAATACGTGATTCACAGCAATATGTTTCCTGATAACTGCTGCTATTCAGTTCTTTTTGCCAGGGAGTCTAAAAAGGCGTTATCAGGTGTTTGAAACACTCTATTAACTTACTAGTGCCTCATGACCATAATAGAACAGCATGGTTGAAATGAGATAATAGATATTCACCAGTTGTGCCTGCATGCCGAAGAAAGAAACGATCTAGCTCTACCAGATCAAAGAGGTGAATAAAATTTCCTGATCAATATCAATCACTAATTCTAAGTTTTGTAGACATTTTTATTCTAGATACTAGGTACTAGTCATATCTAAAAGGAAAAGCAAGACAATCATTTAAGAAAAATATAGAAACCTTATTAAAATTTTATGAAATAAAAAATAAAAATAAACAGTACAGTCGACTCTTATCTTACGCGATGCTTACGTTTCAAGGATAGTGCATAAAGCCAAAATGGTGTATAGTCAAAACGAACTCTCCCTGCACTTTTGAATGCATGCTCAAGGTGAGTGCAATGGCAAGTGGGATTGCCGATATCCCTGCTGGATGCCCGCTCCCCTTTTTATTTTTTTCAGCCAAGTGCATAAAGCTGAATTCACACAAGCTAAATGAGCCTAAGTTGTTGGTGGACTGTATACATTAATAGTTTGTCTCTTTCCTGATTTTAATAATAATATCATATCACTTTTATACAGTTTAAATACAGAAATAGCAAAAGCAGATAGCACACCCAGGTGTCACAATTTCCTTTTTTTTTTTGAAGAGGCCAGAAATATGATTGGAGTCAAAAATCTGAGCTACATGCTTTTTTGTATAACAGATTTACAAGTAGGATAGTAAAGCAAACAATAGGGAAATCCTCAACATTTTTTACCTCCATTTGGCTGAACTGAAACTGGAGGTTGAAAGTTCATAGGAAGCAGCAAGTTAAGTGGTGCTACCTCACCTGGGTCTGAAAATAGATTAGCTTAATGTTTCCTGGACGGTTCTTGGGGGCTTGTCTTTGAGAAGACCCTTGATGACAGATAAGCTTTCAAGAAAGATCTGCCTGTGGTTTTTTTGTTTTTGTTTTACTTATTTATTTGAATGTATTTTTTTATTAAATTTCCAAATTCTCTGGGTAATTCTCAATAAAAATATAAAACAATACATATAAAAATATAAAATGATGCATGTTTATGAAATGTAAACTAGATAAAACGGTACAATGTAAAGCCGGAATAAAAATACAATGACAGATGAAACAGCAGTGCAAAAGGTATAAACCCCGCACATGCACATGCACACATACATAAATCTATGGAACACTGAAGCACTTTCCTAAAAGGCCTGGCAACGCAACAGAAAAACTACAGCGTTGGCACCAAGTATGCCTCTCTAAGGAGAGCATGCCACAGTCAGTGTTGGAATGTGTTTGAGTTTACTTGGTGAAGTTGAAGATGTCTTGCCAGCAACAAGAAGTGTTTGTATGGCCTTGAATGTTATCTGGAGTCTTCAGACTCAGCTTTGGGAACCTTGTTTTCTTCTCTCTCAGCACCATGGTCCCCCTCCAAACAATCACCTCTTCCCTGTGGCTAAAGTTTACTCTTTAAAAACAGCAGATGATCCTCTGGGTACCATAGCTGCCAAGTTATCCCTTTTTTTAAGGGATTTTCCCTTATGCTGAATAGGCTTCCTCACGAGAAAAGGGAAAACTTGGCAGCTATGCTGGGTACATATCCTGGCTTACATCTAGTTTGCTCTTTACTTCATTACTCTGGCCAGCATCTGTACAGTTTGGAATTGTGTGGGTTAGTTAAGGCTCTTGTCATGAATATAAAATTTGGATAGTATAATTAAAGGAACATTTGTGCACAGGGATAAGAGGATAAAGGTCCTTCCTGTTTTTGATTTATGTGCTCTAGTGTTAAATGTTTGATTAATGAAATTAGAAGAACATTTTGTTTTCATTTTAGCCTGCCTGGAGTTTTGGTCTGTCAGGCATAACAGTAATCGTAATTGCTAGCAAATTATTAAGCGTAAAATCTTGGCAATGCAAATAGTTGCCAGTAATATGTGCTGAGTGTATTTAAATAGACTGTGTGTTGTTTCTCTAGTTGCAAAAATGCCTGAAACTACTTGAGCACTGCAAACCTTCTGGATGAAAAATCTGTTCTGTGAATATGGCTGAAGTGGTTTGTTTATTAAAATTATGCTTATGAAATGACGTTATAATCTGTGTATACTTAAAATCTATTGATTAGGATGGCTGCTGCTGAGGGCCTTTGCTCTGCAAAATATAACATTTCAAGCCTTCCAAAAAGGAACCTTCTTGGCTTGCTGCTTTTATTCTTGTGGAGTGTTTCTATTTTATTTGCTCTGCTCTGCTTGCTTTGATTTCACATATCAAGGGGGAACAAGGAGAGTGGAACTGCATAATCAGTGCTGCAGTCCTGCTGCTGCAAAGAGACTCCTATGCACTGCAGTTCTTTGCACAGAAGGGCTGCCTGCTGGACCACCTTTTAGAACTCTCCCTTTGTGAATGGAACTAAGCGAATTATTGAAAGGATAGAGGGGTAATGATTCCTTTGGCATTAAATGTTACAATATGCAGCAGGTGAGGGAAGAGATTTGGTGTGCCACCCAGGCTGTCCTGTTAAGGACAGCTCTTTAAAGGATGCTGGGCAAATTGAATGTACTCGGGAAAGATCAAGTCTAGGATCTTGAGAGTTCTTAAATCCTTTTGTCATCCTTGATTGCTTTAACAATAAGGATGTTCTGTACTACAGACATTTGTGTCAACTGAGTTCAACCAAAAAGAAAAGTGGGGGAAGTGAGGTTGCTGGCACAAGAAGTGAATGAATGCACATAAGCATGCTCCCCAAAATAAGGGCAGCTGAGAGTTTTTTTAGAGTTTTTTGCCTGATAGAAACTGAAATACTTTGAGAGGATTGACTATCAAATGTGTTGGATTTCAGCTACATTATTTTATGTTTTGATGTGGAGGCTATCTGTGTTAAATCTCTGTTCATTTTAATTCATGGCATGATTTTAGAAACAGTGATTTTATATCTGAAGGGCAAGGAAAGTCAGGTGTATGAACCCTGTACCCTGTGCTCTTATGGCAGATAATGCATGCCTGTTGGCTTAAATGTTGCTGTTAATGTAATTAAATGAGTACATTTCTGTAGAGTTCCATTGCAAGGGCATTTGCATACTTTTATGTTCACAGAACTGTTCATCTGACAGTATCCTGTCAGCTTCAGTCCTCTGCTTTGATACGAAATTTCGAACTGGTGGGCACAGCCACATTACAATGCTGAAATGATTTTTGTGGTTTATTTCTGGAGTTCACACATTTCCTCCCCATTACTGTATTCCTGCAAAGCTGTTGCCAGAATGGAATAAACAGTTTTGCCAAGTAAACCACAGAAGTAGATTGAAGCTCCAGCCTAATTAGGTCTCTAATGTGAAGTCCTTTATTATTCAGGAGTTTCTCAGTGTCAAAAGCTTGCCCCGCTTACTTTTATGGCCAGATTATTATAGCTATTATTATTTAAAATAGTAATAATCTCCACAGAACATAGTGGGAAAGTATATGATATGGAGGATGCATAGTGTCACCGAAAGCAGCTACCCTGTGAGGATTTCCTTCTCTCCTGGCAAATCTCAATATGCAACGCGATGTCTAGTGTTGAGAATTTCTACACCCTGCAAACAGGAGTCTGTGAGCTAAAATTGAGGACATTCTCAACACAATTATGTCATTGGGGGAGGGGGCAGTCTACTTTTAACGTTATTATTGGCACCTGTCTGTCTCGAGGACTGCACCTTTGTGGGTGAAGCCAAACCGTTGGAGGGTTACAGCGCCTGCTGTGGCTGTAGAGACCAATGCTGGAGAGACGTGTTTCATTGCAGAAATTAGAGAGGCTAAAAAATAATGATAAAGGGTTTCGTTGCACAGTTGGCAACATATTGATCGCTTTCTGACAGTTGAATTAAAAAACCTTTAATTTGTATTAAAAAATGTTCTGTGCGTTAAAATTTGAAAGAAGGTGAGAAACTTCCCCCTGTAGTTATTTTTCAGTGTCTTACTTCTTTTTGAGAAAGAAAAACCTCTTTTTTCCCCCTAGGAGAATTTTGGCATGTCATTGAATGTGCTTTCTGAATGCCCATGCTGCAACCAGGGTCTTTTGTTTTTTTGTTTTTTATAGAATATTCAGGTTCATTGGAAACCTGTGATTTGTGATAGGAATGCAAAAACACTTGACAGGTTTGACTCTAAAATAGCTCTGTTTATTGATTGTTTCAGTCAAAATGTCACAACGGATTCATCAAGTGTTGTACTCATTGCCCTCTACGTGTTTTAACAATTTCCCCTAAGATGGAACTGGAGCTTTTCCTTCAAAGGCTCTGACAACAGAAGTGTCACTGGAATGTTCTTCTAGCTCGCTACATTGTAATAGGGTTTCACATTGGTGATGGAGGAGAGTCCAAAATTAGAAATAAGATTTGAATATCTAATGTCATAGGTCTGCCGCCTGAAGCTATTTCAGATGGGACCGAAACCCTCCATGTTCTAGACCAATCTGAAATTGGTCCATTTTATGTCTCTTCTATGACCTGGAAGCTATACGCCGGCTCCCTCGACCAATAATGCGAGATGAGCGCGCAACCCCAGAGTCGGTCACGACTGGACTTAATGGTCAGGGGTCCCCTTTACCTTTTTATGAGCCATCTATGCTGCCCTCTATCCTTAGCAGAAGGGTAGAAGGGCACACCCATGGCAGCCATAAGGCCTCAGGCTAAGTATATATACTCTCTCCTTCCAGTATTTATGGCTGCTGTTATTAATTCATTTCAAAGTACATTCAAGTGACCCCAGTCAGTCAGACTTCAAGTATGTATGTATGTATGTATGTATGTATGTATGTATGTATGTATAAAATACAACATACATATGTTTAGAGCTGGTATACCTGTGGTATGCTGTATGCATTAGCTGAATGTAATTGATAGTCACAAATTACAAAAGAGAAGCTAATGTTTACACAAAGCAGGTGGTGCTCTGCATAGTAGACAATTTCAGCCCATCTGTAAAGTTTAAAAATGGATATGTTCCAGCAAGTTGCTATTGCAAAAGGCCTGAAACATGAGTTTATTGTTTTGGCATGCCATTTAATGTCACATTGGTTCCTTTATATTTTGGAGTACACAAGGGTACAGCTTAATATTTCAAAACCATTTTGTTCTGGGTGATATAAGCAACAGTGTTTGAAGAAGACACTGATTTCATCAAGATCAGAGTATCTCCTGCTGCATTTCTATCTTATATCTTTGGGGGATTGCTGTGTCTGTCTAAGAAACATAAAAAATAATCTCCTGTTGACCGGATATGGCCTGTGAAGCAGACAATAAGCTGGTACTTTTCCCGTTTCTTTCTTCTTTCCCATTCTCTCTCTCTCATATTGATTTGATTACTTGAAAATAGGGCCATTGCAAATATTGTTTCACTGTAGTTTGAAGCCCTTTTTTTTTTACTCGTAAGCTGCTGCAAATTCTTGGTGCAATGTTCTTCCTCCATTGGCGTCACAGCCTAATTGGCCTACACTGCTATTTAATTCTGTTGGCTGTGGCAGCCACATATCCTCCATGATTATCCATGTCATGGATGCCTGTAAACAAAACCACATGGGTCACCACAGCCAAAGAAGAAAGAGGGAAATGCCACCAAGAAGAATAGTATTGGGACGAGACACATGGGTTTGCAACAAGTGCCAAAAATGGAAGATGCTTTCAGAGTCACAAAAAGGAGTTCTAAATAAGGCATGTAGTTTAGACTCAACCGTAAAATACTTAAAAATGAATGCAGCTACTTCCCCATTAATTCTGTTTCCACAAAAGCATTGATAAATCTGAGCAGTTTCCCCTTCACTCTTAGGTTCATACAATGTGCATCTCTGGCTAAATCTTGAATTGTACAATTAAAAATGTATTAAATGTATATCTGATTCAGAACTCCTTTGTTTTCTGTATCTGCAGCCAGTCCAAGGATTTGACTATGCCAAGCAACATTTGGGCCAACAGGGAGCTGAAGATGAGGTTTTGCCTGTAACCCAAGAGACTGTAGTACTGCCGCTTCCAGTGAGAGATGCTCCTGCCTCTCAGGAGAGGGAAATTATTCAGGATGGAAGCACTGCTAAAATTGCAAAGTCCAATGACACAAGAAAGAGGTAAGTATTAACCGCAGAAGGAACACCCTGGACAGTCTTAATTCAAAATTGCTGTGGAACTTACAACCATTACAGTGCCTATATCATGGTCTGTGTGTGTGTGTGTGGGGGGGGGGGGGAGAGAGAGAGAGAGAGAGAGAGAGAGAGAGAGAGAGAGAGAGAGAGAGAGAGAGAGAGAGATTGGAACCAGAGCGATGAATTGCTATATTGAGCAAGGCTTCCTACAGAAATTATATGTATATAGTATGCTAGTTATTCTTGTTTGAGGGATATTGGTGAACGAAAAATGACTTTCTACATTTTGTTAGGTGGCCTCCGTAGGCCATTTTATACAGCCACTTAGCTGCCGGCCCTGCCTTGCTCAATACATTTTTGTTTGTTTGCTTAGTTCAAATGATGAGAGCTGATAAACTGAAACATAAGTCAAATAAGATGGATGTGGTTCATTAGCCCAGGGACATGGAATTGCTCTATCCTCTAATGGAGCAGCTTCATAGGTTGGGATTCAACTAGTGAGTCCTGTCAGTGACTGCCCTGCACAAAGACTTCTGCTTGCACAGTGCAACATTCTCCCTCTCCTCCCCTGGTGCCTCCTGAGATTGGCTCTGGGGAGAGGGGACAAAAGAACCCCTGGAGCAGTGCACCGTTGTGGGCGAGAGGGGAGGGAATAACCTTACTTTTAAGCCAAAATACTTGCCCTGAAGGAACAATTGCCTAGGCGTGACATTGAATTCCTCCCACAGTTTGTGAGTTCTCCTACATCCACCTTTGTCATTGGAGACATTCTTTGGATTTTCCTCCTCAGATGCCAGACTTTCATGGGCTAGCCCCGCCTGTCTTCAGTCACCTCAGGCTTCTCTGCATTGTAAGAAAGATGAATATTTGGAGATAACATAGTTTCCGCAATAGAGATGTAAGAGATTTGATTTGTTTTTATTTCATCATGGCAATTTACCAGAGTAACATAACCAAAATTGTAGGTTCCTTTCCTGAGGATCTTGTGAACTCAATTTCAGCATCTCAAAGGAAGGAGGTGCAAGAGTAACATACAGAGAATGTGCAGAAGTATTATTAATTTATTTACCTGTCACTTTCCAACTGAAACAGACAGGGTTTCTTTTATTAGTGAAGTAGTTGTGCCGGGGCAACAGAGCACTTTAATCTTCCTTAAATGTGCAGACCTAAAGTTCTGGTATGCGGCTGAATCAGTCCCATGATGGCTTGGAGATGCCGCAGATAATTACTGCATCAGTGCTAACCACAGACCTGAGGCTACCTAACAGCTGTAGAAATTGTTTACTTTCTGTCAGACCAAAGATTCTTTAATTATAAAGATAAACTTGTCTTATATTTATTTGAAAATGCCCTTGTCTTATGCTCTGACAGTGATTGCTCCTTGACTCGGCAGTAGATTACCAGAGCTCATGACAATAAAGAAGTCGTTGTTGATTTGCTTCCTTTCATCTGATATCAATAGTACTAAGGGGAGCTATCTCATATTACAAAATGCATTTGTAATAGTACTAGCAAGTTTCACTTTAAAAACAGCATCCTCATAATTTATCACCTAAGCCTTTTGCTAAAACACTTAGAACTGCATCTCACACCACACTTAAAAGACATAGATATAGTAACTTGAAGCTCTCCCTAACAGCCTTACAAAACTTGAGGAGTCTAATTTTCTACAAGACTAGGAAGGAGAGAGACACACCAGCTGTGACTTCTTGCCACCCTCCTTTTCTTTTGTGATTATTGTTTACTGTGTTGCTTCTTGTTGTTGCTGTGGATGCTTGTGGGTTAGATTAGAACGGGTTGGTTGCTATATTCTGTTGTTAGCTTTATTGTTCAAAATATGTGTGCGTAAAACTAACCCATACAGTATATGCATACAAGTCTTTAGCTGTGATTCCCGCATTGCAGGGGGTGAACTAGATGACCCTTGGGATCCCTTCCAACTCTACAACGCTTTGATTCTGTGTATGAAAGTGTGCAAAATTGTATTGAGAATATGCATTCACAATTGAATATCTCTTTTTAAATGTCCAGTGATACAAGACAATCTTGCAGAGGTTAAAAAAAGGTTTTTCCCTCCTCATACAGAGCCTATAAAACAATTCTTCTTGCAAAGCAATTTCTTTTACTATGCATTTTGAAATACAGCTGCATACAGACTCCATATATGACAAACAAAATGAGAGTGCAGCCATATTTCTGAAAGAGTGCAAGGGGAAAGAGTTGTGCAGTCAGAATGCTTTAACGGCCTCTGTATTGGGGGAAAAAGTGACTTTTTGTCCTTTGCAATATTTCCCTTTATCTCTGTGAGTTTACAAAGGAGATGCATTCAATTGTGAATGCATAGAAATCTTTCTACATTCTGAGCTGTTATGAAAATAGACTGTGGATGCCTCCTTGATTTTATTGTGTTTCTTTATTGCAACATTTTTATCTTTCTTTTTGTATAAGAATCAGGCTTGAGAAGTCAGCGATGCAAACCAAGCTAATGCAATAACCTTGAAATGAGAAATATGCAGGGGAAACTTACAATCTTCCTTGTTGCTATGGTTACTTGCAGCAGGTCGCCTAGTGAGAACGGTTCTGTCATCAGCAACGAATCAGGAAAGCCCAATTCAGGCAGAAGCTCTCCACAGAAAGTAATGGCACAGCAGAAAGTGACAAAAGAGGAGGGAAGAAAGAGAAATGGTGAGAAATGTTTCCTGATGAGAGATCTACTATATACCTGCCATCTCTCCCATGGAGATATGCTGCCACAGAATATGCAGTATTGCAAGCCACTCTTTTTTTTAAAAATGCCCTGCAAATAACAACCCTCCATGCATCTATTCTTCTCTCTAGCTGTGTTTCCTCTCTTTGTTTATACACATTTCTTTGCTCTATAAAGCTATCCATTCATCACTAAGCTCAATATTTGTTCAGACTCTTGAATTGTTGCAATCATTGGCTTGTTTTAATAGTACATTAAGAAAATGGGGTACAGTGGTTTGTATTCATGTACCTGGATTTGTATCCATAGCAAATAGCCCTTTTTTGTTTTGTTTTCAGTGTGGCTTTCAATTCCCCCAGATCTGATAGCATGCCTTAATTAGGCATAACTGGATGTTAAGGTGTGGTGGTCCACAATGCTGATGATTCTTTTTCTCTATCTTTGCTAAGGTCCTAAGCTAAAAAACACCCCCTAAGAGTCTCATTTTTCATATTGAAGCTGTAGGCTTTGTGATTAATAGTGTACCAGCTATAGTTAATGAGAACTGGATATTAATTCCCAGCATTTTGTGATTTATTTTTTGCTTGCTTACTGCTCTTCCTGAGTTTTGAATGTTGTATGTTGTAAACTAATGTGTGAAATCAGTCATTTTTAAAAAATTTGTTGCTGTCTGATTATCAGTGAATGGCTTGATCTTAAAACTTGCAGCTCCATCTTAAAAATATGTGGAATGTACTATATTTTGCACTAATGTAGACTTACAAAGCTTGCATTGCAAACAGCATTAAATATGGTTTTAAAGATATTTAACTGATTGCAGATGTTTAGGATCAATGTTTGTCCTCCATCAAAGCAATGGAAAGATCCATTGAACTATGTAGTAGTCCCCTGAGTAAACTGTCCCCTGAGAACACTGTAAAATATGAATCCTGCAGTGGGTACAGATTCCTGCATTTATAGCAGTTATGAAATCTTCTGCTTGCAAGACTGATATCAAAATTTACATGAATCACAATGGAACTAGCAAATAGTAGCAATTTGAAATAAAATGGCATGCTGTTTCCCATAGATTATATTTTTTAAAATCCTTCCTGAAAGTATTGAAGAAACACCATTTATTGTCCATTTGTCTGTATTAAATATGTTAGTGAGGACGTTATTTTCTGTTTTGTTTCTTTTTTCTTTGACATTTAGGTTTTAAATCCTCAAAGAAAATTGGTAAGAGATTTTAGTTTCTTAATTAAAACTATACTAATATTTTGTTCAATTCATAATTGCTACAATTCTAATGCATCTTTACAATCACTATAATGGCTACTAAAACCAGTATTTCGCTATAAGGAGTGTGTGAAATCCATGTATTTGAACCCGGCTCTGAGAATTTAGCTAGGGTGAAATATTTTGCTTGTGGGCAGGCAGAAAAGTTAATGTAATGGTGGCTTGATATGCTTGTCTACACAGAAGCTTCTAGAGACTGTGCTCTGTGTTGTACCCAGAGGACTCTGTGGTGTTTCCTCCCAAAATGTTTTTCACCCCTCTCAAAAATGTCTCACTGAGGGGCCTCCCCCCTCCCATTCCCACTGGCCCCCTTGAGCAAAGGAGAACTCAACATAACCTCATGTACCTTCACTGAATTCCAGTTTATCAAGCAGTTGCCAGGCTTTTGGGGCCAACGGGAATTTTGAGAACGTGCCATGGGCACCAGTCACAAAATGGCTGCCGGGAAGGGGCATGGTGGTGTGATGTAAAAAAAAGCTGCTTTATGTGTGTAACATACTACCGTAGTTGCCACATCTAAAAGAGCAGGAAAAGAGACAGGACCACAACATCAACCCTATCACCAACGGGAAAAGGCAGCTACATCAGCCACCACTGCACTTGCTCAGAGAGTGCAGTTCTTTCCCCTCTTCTCTGTTCAGAACTGGGGGGAGAGTGGGTGTCCTGTCCAATCCTGGTGTCTAACGAAATGTGGGCATGTTAGAGGGGAGATGTTTGATGTATGAGACACCGAACCAATGCAGACAAAACTGAGCAGAAAGAGCAAACAATCACTTGTGCATAATGGATTTTTGAGGGGATATATACTGAGACCTTTAGCAGGTTCTATAGGAGGTACTGGCAGGCTCACTGGTACCCAGAGCACCACATTAGTAAGCCCCGCTCTGCATGCAGATCAAGCAAGCAATATAGAGGCAAGACACCTGAATATTGTTTACAAAGCTCTGCATGTTCATATGAATATAGCTGTCAAGGTTGACCTGAGAACCAGAAGAGTTTGTTGCCCTGGCAAGTTTCCGGCCCAAACATGAAACCTCTTACAGCCGTTCATGTGCAGGAGGGCCAGCTTATAGTTTGAAAATACTAAATATTCAGAGCCATTTCTCAAGGGGGTTGGAAGATATGACTTTGGGGTCCATTCCAACTCTATCATCCTATAAAGGTGCAATTCTGATATTTACCATATAGAACATAGAACTGAAAGTTCCCACTTCTAGCCTCAGCAGCTTCTTACCAGTGGAGAATTTCTTAGTAGGCAGACTAAGCTCATGTTTAGGGCACCAGCAAAGCAGGGACGTGCACACACATACAAAATTTGTTAAATGATTATTTGATATATCAAAATAGTCATCATGGGGAAAATAATAACTTCATTAGACTTCCTTACACCCCACGGCAAAACTCTTCCCCCATTTTTCTGTTCTCTTTTTGTTACTTATTTTGAATCGTCCCTTCAGCTCTATCGCACTTGGTGCCTCTGAGAACTAAATATAAAGTTAAACAACAAATCTAAAATGTGGTCCCTCCACAAGGACAAAACTCAGGCCATGTGGTACAGTTCCAGCTTACTATACATTAGAAATTCCTGAATATTGCAGAGTCTTTACTTTGGTCCATCTCTTATAATCAACATGTCTGCTCTTGTCACTTGGGTATTGAAACAGTTCAGTGTGTACTACTGTACTCATATTTTTAGAGTATTCACTCTTTTATAGAGTTCACCTATTTTAACTAAATTTCCAGGCAGACCTGATAATTTTTACACCTCCCTCCTTTTGTCAGACTCCATTAATGAAATTACTATCCAAGTGGCAAAATGCTTTGCTTCAGTGTGCATTACGAGGAACCGTTCGATTAAATCTCCCCACCAACCCTACTAGCATTCAGCAACCCATTCTAGGTGACTGTGAATGTGCTGCAACCCCCCTCCCCAATATCATTAGCCTTTCGCTGTGCTGTCAATTCCTAATAGTCCTCCGCTGTTCTGAAAATTGCAACTATACTTGTTTGACTGCGACTTAGTGGTTGATCTGTGATTGCAATAAGAAAGAAAGAATTGCATATGGGCAAGGGGGAACCACAATCTTTTCAGTGCTTAGGGCAGGCATAGGCAAACTCAGCCCTCCAGATGTTTTGGGACTACTACTCCTAGCACCCCTAACTAACAGGACCAGTGGTCAGGGATGATGGGAGCTGTAGTCCCAAAACATCTGGAGGGCCGAAGTTTGCCTATGCCTGACTTAGGGCCTCTGAAGGTCTCAATCTAGCCTTCTTCTTGCACTAGTATATGGCCAGGTTCAGACCTCTGTGACACTGGTGACATATGTACAGGCTTCCTCATTCACTTCAATGGCAAGTGGCTTGCGTGGAGCTTCTGCTATTGAAATTAATTATTCTCATTCTCACTTATGCATGAAAGTTCTAAAAGAGCTCCTGCACAGAGGCGTACCTAGGGTACCAGTGTCCTGCTCCAACCCTCCTGCCCCCCCCAATAAATTTACTGCAATAGTCACATTGAAAATTACTACATTTTACATGATCCAAGTACCCGATGCATCTGGAGTGAGGGTGAGGAGAAGAGAAAGGGCAAAAAATTGCCCGCCTTTGTGTCATGGTGCAAGAAGGATGGGAAGCTTCTCCTGCGTTGCCACACACATATGCCATGCACACCAGAGTCTCCAGTGGTCTACCTTCATACCGCCTTGCCATTTCTCCTACCGCTCGGCTCCCAGCTTTTGTCTGAACTCATGACCTTACATAGATAACTGGAGACAGATTTCTTGGTTGATCTTTGTCCCCCTGCTTGGGCTTGCGGTTTCACCAGCCCCTAGGTAGGCCTCTGCTCCTGCATGACCAAATGATATGACCATGTTTTTGTTCTGTTTTTGCAGATAGAAGGCTGTTATTGCAAATGTAAGGCTGCATATGCACCATACATTTAAGTGACATTTGTTTTTCCAAAGAAATCTGAGAACTAGTTTATACTTTTCAGAGCTACGATTTCCAACACCATTAACAAATTACAATTCCCAGGATTCTTTGGGGGGGGTGTATGGGCTTCAAATATGTTTTACTTGTATGGTATGTACACAGCTTAATTAGCAAGCTGCAAGACCCAAGAAGCAAAGTATAAGCTGGAGCACACTTTGGCTATCTTGCTAAGCCTTTAATGTACTTTTTTCAATTTTTAATGTATTTCAGAAAATGCAGGATCTCAAAATCAGAATCTCTTTGTTATTCACTTTGGTTGATATGGACTCAAAGTTAAGATTGGTTCATCAGTTGTCATAGTAACAGACCAATTTTAGAATCTGTTCTTCTGGCATTTAGTTAACAGAGGAAAGTGATAACATTTGGTTACTTTTAAAATATAAACTTTATTGCAGCTCTGCTTAAAAGCTTCCCTCATTCAGGTACAGATAAGCACACAAATAGGAAACAGTTGAAATGTACATTCAAGAAACACTTCACTGAAAGGCCAAGGGATGTAGCCAACAAAGCTGTTTCAATAGCACAAGAACTTTGGCCTGTGCAACGAGACTTCCTCTTCCCATGCCCCCTCCAAATCTGTTCTATGTTCCCCCCTCCCCAACCATCCAGAGAAGATTAGGGAAGGGGAGGGATAGGAAGTTCCGTTCCATAGACTGAGGTCCTTGGGCTACTGAAGCAATTTAGTTGAACACCACCCTTAAAATTTTGGGAGAGATGACCTTCTATTCATAGTTAGAATTGCTTGTTAGGATTTTTTAATAGAAGATCAATTTAAAACCACTGTCTTTTATAGATCACCTCTTCACGGGTCACTGAGTTTTCCTGCTCACTTTCCTGCTAATAAAGACAGAACAATGTTTGCTACAGCCAAATTATGAATGTGCCTCTTCATAATATTAAAAATTGTGTTCCTTTTTGTAGATGTGCTGCAGTAACTTAGTTTAATCCTGGTCAATGAATACCTGCAAAGTTCACATAAGTTACTGGACTTTTTGCATGGAGGAGGAATGATGCATCTCCATCTCTCTTTCTCTTCCCTCCCCCAACCTTTCACCAGTCAGGTGATGTGACATGTGAGCTGGGCACTCCATGTTGGTGCCTGTTCACATGGAGGTATCACTCATGCAGGTCATACCTTTTGTTTTGAGGAAGAAAATGCTATCAATTAGCAGCAAATGGTTTTATGGTGAAAAGTATCTGTGGTTTTAATTTGAGTTATGCAGTATCTCGCATTGAGTCATTGGCAGACAAGAATTGTGTCTGCCAGGAAAAGCTTTCAATAAAGTATGTCACCAAAGGTCCCTAAGTAAGATTAGTAGTCATGGAATGAGAGGGCAGGTACCCTTATGGATCAGTAACTGGCTAAGGAACAGGAACCAGAGAGTAGGAAGAAATGGACAGTTCTCCCAATAGAGGGATGTAGAAAATAAAGTCCCCAGAAGATTGGTATTGGTATCTCCAAACTCAATAAATGAGTACTAAAATAACGAGATCATTGTAAACAAGTGTAAAGTGATGTACATTGGTGCAAAATATCTTAGTTTCCCATATACACTGATGCTTTCTTAGCCGACAGTCACTAACAAGGAATAAGACCTTAGGGTTGTAGGGTCGCTCAATGAAAATCGTGACCTGGTGAAGACTGTGTGGCAGCTGTGGAAAAGGTGAATTCCATATTCAGGATCACTAGCAAAGGGACTAAAAATAAAACTGCCAGTATCAGAATGCAAATCTGTACTACACTTGGAATACTGTGTACAGTTCACATCAAAAGATACTGAAGTGTTGGAAACAACTCCCTAGTGCAGAAAGGCTGCAACATTTGGGACTTTTCAATTTAGAGAAAAGGAAAATAAGTGAGAATGTGATAGAACTATACAAGACTATGCATGGTGAGAGAAATCGGGGTCATGCATTGAAGCTGAATGTTGTGAGTTTCAGGACTGAGCTCCAAAGCCTAGCCTGAGAGCCTTTCCAGTTTAGCTGCCTTCTCCACCAACATGTCTTTGTAACCTTGGTCTCAGATTATTTGTTCTATCAGTTGTAGGAGGGGTGGGCTGGGCTTCATGAGACTCTGCGATCCTAAGAGGTAGTACTTTTCTAGAAACATGATTAATCTCAACAGAAAAGTGCCAGTGCAATATGCAGAATATTTCAGTGAAATTCTAGTTTCTATAGTAACTAGCTCCTTCCTTGTCTAGTAAATGGTTAGTGTTGCTGTGCTTTGGAAATGAGTAGGAGGATGAAATGAATATAAAAGGACACTGTAGAACTGTATACAAGCAAAGTAAAATAATAGCTTTAGCTGAAGGATGTTTCCCTTTCCCCCTTCATTACAATAAGCAACATACACAAACAGCTGTTGCCCTCCCCATAAAGATGAATATGTTTCCCCCCCATAGGAATAATAAAAAAAACTCATTAAGGCTCCACAATTTTAAGTGAAGGCCTTTAGAATTAAGTTTGCCATAGTCTATTCAAGTACATTTCAAAATGCTGAGCATGCTGTACTTTCTGCTGTCAAGATAGTATTTTGTGAAATTATGGCAAAATGTGGGCAATCCAGTATTTCTCCCCAGCCCCATAATATGCTCCATGCACTTGTGAGAGCCTATTGGTGATTTAGATGTTGATGATTGTGGAGCTTAATCAGATTCTTCTGAGCAAACTTTGTGAAGTCACTGTGAAAGAGATAGATAAGACCAAACATAAAACTGCCCACAGTGTTTGCTTACAGTTCATTGCCATCTAAATGACAGCTTAACTTCGCCAACATTTGTAAACCACATCTTGATTTTATCGCTCATGTGTCAGTGAGATGAAACACTATAAGAAAAGTCAGATTTGTAATTTAAGTGACATTTACTGAATAAGTATTCTGTTCCAAGGATGAGAGAAATTCCATTTCCAGCTTTCTTATACAGTATTATCATAGTTTAAGGCTCATATTTTCTCACATTTAAATAATTAATTTTGGCATTGTTTTCTTCTTAAGATATGTGGTTGAGTCTGTATTTTAAGGCTAGCTTGAAAGTTTGTGCTGAAACATGACATATAATGTTGGGAAAAAATCAAAGAGCAGGATTCTGACTAAATGAAGGAATTGGGCTTGCTTATTATGTATGTGAGTCTTTAGAGAACAGGATAGGAAACACATAAAACACATTATTAGGATGTGTTTACTAATGTCATGGTGATGTCTGGTCATTTTATACCCATAGAAAGTAAGTGTAGCCTAATCTTGTATGTGTTTAACTCAAGGTCGTTGCAACCCTAACTAGATCTACTCAGAAGTAAATCCCACTGAATTCAGTGGGACCTGATCTCAGGTTAACGGGATTAGGATTGCAGTTTTAGTTTTTATAGGACTACTGCCTTGACATAGTTATTTTCTTCTTTATCCCTTATATAATATAATCTGTTCATATGTTGTGATGAATATTTTTTTGCACTCGTGGGAACTGTATCATTCAAGTGAGTGAAATAGTGTGTGAATGAATAACAGCATCCGGGATCTCTAGTACTTTTCAGTTTCTGTGGTTTCAACAAATGTACCTTATGTTGAAGACTATGGTAGTTGCAGCAGTTGAGATTCCATTTACAGGAATGTAGCCCCAAAGTAGCTCTAATGGGTTTAAGAATAGGCCTAGTGATAACATCAGATCATCCCCTTAGTCTACAGTGTCTGATAAACTGGATTTGGCCAGAGATCACTATTAGGGATTCTGTGGCCCCCCAGATGTTATTGAGTTCTCCTTCCCAGTTTCAGACAGTACAGTCAATAGTAAACAATAGTGACAGTTATAGTCCAACAACATCTGCAGGGCTACACATTCCCCAATCCTTACCTAAGCCATGATGGTAGGGTCTACCTGTGGCCTGCTTTCAGAAGCCCTTTGCAAGTGATCAGTTCAGACCTCTGCCAAGAGTAATCTGTCCCTCTCCTAGCAGCTTGCTGGGTGAATAGGGGTGGAGAAAATGGAAGAAAAGGGGAGAGGGATGTGAAAGAGGGGGGGAAGTCCATTGGCCAACTTTGGCTCAGACTCTGTCCACCACTTGCTTCAACCCTCATCCACAGTTGACATACAGACCATGATGGATATATTATTATTATTATATTTATATTTATACATACCCCCCACCCATCTGGCTGGGTTTCCCCATAGCAAAGGATTGCCTACCCTGCTTTAGAAGATTATGAACAAGCCCTACCATGAGTTTTAGGATCCCATATTGTACGCTTCTATCTTCTCTTTCACGTTTGAAGGAAGAGAAACAAATCTTCAGGTTTCACTTTATAACAAACTGTAGTCCCTTTCAATTATATACAAGTTTGGATGACTATGGTTTCCATTCTAAGCATGATTAGTTAACAAACTGGAATATCAAATGACCAGAATAACAAACCATCAAATATTGTTTGATCCTCATTTGTTTTGACCAGCTGTGGTTAGAACAAACCACAGCTCCTTGAGATAGTACATATTTGGGATCAGAGGTTTGTTTTAAAGTGAAAGCTTTCTCTCTCTCTGCTCTCACTTGCGGAGGAGGAGATGAGAGGGAGAGAATGCAAGGAACGTAGTAGTAGTAGTAGTAGAGATACTCTTTCACCATCATCTTGATAACTGAATCAGGCCTAAGACTCATTGAACAAGTGCCTGTTAGGATAGCATTCAGATGACCAGTTTATTTTGCATTCATCCTGATTGTGTTCACAAAGTTTGCTGGGAGGTATATGATATTGGTTATGATCTGTTTACATGGAGATAATATGATTTTGCATCAAGTAATTGTTGTTGTACACTTTCCAGTGCATTTACTCATCACTTTCCTAACATCAAAAAGTCTGTTTAGTTTTGTTTTAAAAAAGAGGGTTTGTTGCACAAGAGCACCAAATTCACTTTCATTGCACTACCCGAAGGCTCGTATGCAATTGAATTTCACCCACAAAATAATTACCATCTGTAAATGCCCCATACTGTACACATTGCTATGCCGACTCAGTGTCACAAAATGTAATGTGCAGGCATCACCAGGTAAATACACTGGAACAATATTTGGGAGAAGGCTTTGGCACTGTGCATTCTGAATATGAGCTAAAATAAGCTGTAGGTTTATTTGTCTTCTTACATTTTAAAGATGTATCATAATAAATTCTTAAAACGTATAGTGTAGGGCAGGCATCCCCAAACTGCGGCGCTCCAGATGGCCCTACAACTCCCATGATCCCTAGCTAACAGGACCAGTGGTCGGGGAAGATGGGAATTGTAGTCCAAAACATCTGGAGGGCCGAAGTTTGGGGATGCCTGGTGTAGGGTATTGTTTAGCCTTCCATATGCAACACCCCCCTTAATTGTTTGGAGTTTAATGCATATGATTTACCTGTATGCTCAGCAGCCTACTTTAAAATAAACCCTCCTTTATTGAAGTATCTGCTTAAAAATCATAATGCCTTGCATGACAAAACCCCAAACAGATTCATTGGCTTTGAAATCTAACTCTGGTGTGTTTATTACAATCAGGGGTCCCCAACCTTTTTGGAGCCTGGAGGCACATTTGGAAATCCACGAAACCTTTATGGGCACACACACACAAAAATGCAGATTTCACTGACGATAACTGGTGATGCTCAGAACCCCCAGGCAAAACATGCACACCCACCCCAAAATAAATAAAGCAGACAAAAAAATTAGGCAACCCTCAAGGAACCAACCATAAAAGGCCAAAACTCATTTTTTAAAAAGAGGACTTTGGTGAGTAGCAGGGATATCTGTTTCTGGGGTGCTGTGGTACCCACAGGCACATGTTGGGGACCCCAGGATTACATGCAATTCATTTTCACTTTCCTCCTCACCAACTCAGAATTGAAATGCCCAAATCATATGCTGACTTAATCCTAATATGTTTTAGTGCCCACAAGTGATGAAGAGGAGGGAGATATGCTCTTTGATAGCATTGCCAAGTCTGCCATTGATCCCTTCGACACATCTTCTGGATCTGTACAGTTGATTGCCATAAAGCCTGTAGCTTTGCCTCCCGCACACACATCTTCAGACAGGAATCAGGAAACGGCTGTCCTTAATGGAGAGGTAAGATTGTATCCTATAAAGTTGTGTGACCATTTATGCATTGGCGGGTCTTTAAAGCAAGTGCTCAAGAGGAGAGTAATACAGTACAGGGCAACTGGCTACCAGACCCAGTTGACAATGACTGGAAAGCTAGCCCCCAGTGGGGAATGTTTTGTGGCTTGTGGTGTTCAAAGGTTGTATGTGGAGCTGCCTGAGGAAGAGGAGAGTGTCAGCTAAAGACCATTGAGGTTGTGGTTGCAACCTCTGAAGGCAAGGATGAAAAAAGAGAGAGAAGGGAGTATCCGCCTTTTGGGACTGCTAAGATGGGATAATTTCATTATGGTGAAATCATGCAAAAAGTTATTTTCTCCTTTTTTGTGTTGCCTTATGAAAACTACCCATAGTCATACTACTCAGTATGTATGACAAATGGAAGAAGAAGAAGAAGAAGAAGAAGAAGAAGAAGAAGAAGAAGAAGAAGAAGAAGAAGAAGAAGAAGAAGAAGAAGAAGAAGGGCAGCAAAACTACGAAGAGGGACCCCTCTGTCAATCTTAGAATTTAAGAGTGTGTGCAGGGATGGAGGTGATTATCACATATTTGGTGGCCTAAGTTGTTTAGGGCTACAAACACTTAGGTGAGCAACTTACATTGGGATCAGAAGTGAAGAGGCCATAGCTGGCAAATGAGTCAGAGCTGGCCAGTTGAGTCTCCAGTATCAGTCTTGGATACAAGAGTACTCCCAAATTATAGAACAGTTCTGTGGAAAGGAAATTCCACAATCTAGGAACTGGCACAGAGAATGCATTCTGAGGGTTATGAAACTACCAAGAGGACTTCTGCTGATCTTAATACCTGTAGTTTCACATATTTGAGGCCTAAGTCATTTTGGAATAGTTGAAGTTTCTGAGTTGTCTTCAAGGTAATGTAAAGCACATTGCAGTAATCCAACTTAGAAGTTGCCAGAGCGTGGAGTACCGTGACCATGTCATCTCTGCCCCAAAAGGGCTGCAAACCAGCCATAGTTGAGAAAGGCATTCCTAGCCCATAAAGGCCACCTGAGTCTCTAGTGAGTGACAATGTGGGACCCAGGAGCACTCCTAGGTTACAGACTTGGCTCCTTCCAGGGGAGTGTACCCAGTCCAGGACTCCCCAGTCTCCCCATATTTCTTTCCACATTCGCATTTAAACTGATGTATATTTGATATTTTTCAATTGACACTGAAGACCTGCAAGAGGGGGAAATTCCCACAATTTGCACATAATGAAATGGAAAGGGGGCAGCCTTTATTTTATTCAGCGCTCCATACATCAGGCTCTGTTTGCGCAATGAATACACACTTTACATAAAAGACCTATTTGTTTAAAAACTTAATTCTGGTGCAAAGTTGTGGTTGGAGGGATATAGGGATAGCCATCAAAGTACCCTCCATCAACCATGGCTAGCATGGTCAACAATCAGGGATGATGGGAGCTGTGGTCCAGCATCATCTGCAAAGCTCTGTTTTGTCTATTCTCAGTATAGAGAAAGGGCTAGTTATATCTTCACATTACTGCACATTGTGATAAGAGCCAATCCAGATCGTGGACTCACATTTTCATTGGCTAAAATGAATGCTGTTCTAAATAAAGCAGATTTGAAATTCCTCACAGTCAGCTGCCTACTCCCTGCTGTAAATCACTGCTCACACTTGTGGTCTACTCATGTTAGTAATGGTAATGAACACAGATGAGTTTGAGGTTCTTCTTCCATAACCTGGAAAAAACTTGCAATGTACGATTTTCCATTATAGGCACTTAGAGCAGTGATCTTGCATGCATTCATTGCTATGACATTTCACTGCCAATGTGAGTAGACTGTTAACATGATTTGCAGAAGTGAGCTGGGAGTTGAATGTAGGAGAACTGTCAGATTTCCTTGTTATTTTGAGATTTGCCTGATGTTGAGGTCTGGCATAGGTAGTTGAGGATAGTTTCTCATTTTTATCACCATTGTAAACTGTGGATTAGACACTACTGCCTGAGGTTTGATCTAGGGATAATTGCCAATTCTACCAAAATGGAAACTTAAATGCCTACTCATAGATAATCTATAGGCTATAAAATAATTGGCCAAATGTCAACAAGACTTAATCAGAGGGTTAATCTGAACAAATAGATTTGATTATAATAATTATTTTTTGTTTGTCAGGTTAACAAAGCCTTGAAGCAGAAATCTGATATAGAGCACTATCGCAACAAATTACGCCTGAAAGCCAAGCGAAAAGGCTATTATGACTTTCCCCAAGTTGATAATAACAAAGGCTTAGCAGACAGAAAAAAGATGTATGAAAAAGCACAAAATGAAATAGATCATATTTTGGATCCTGATACGGATGGATCTTCTCCGTTTGTAGAACCCAAAAACAGGTGAGTGTTTGGTATATATTTTTGTCATCTCTCACATCATTTCCACCTCTACTATAAAAAGGTAACTCATGAGGAGTAGTGTCAATTGGCAGAATGGCAGCATGGAGTGACAAGGTTTTTTGCATATGAAGAATGTTCCCATGTCTGCCTTCTTTCCCCTGTTTAATGATTTGACATTTCCTTGAGATGATTGGTGCTTTATTTATTTATGAATGTATTAAGCTGTAATATGATGATAAAAGAGTTGAAAAGCAATATGGCTGTTGGGATAACATTCTCTTTTTTCCTACCTATTGATCAGACCTCAGAATTACTATTATCTCTTGACACCAGGAGAGGGATGCTGGTCTGCCCTGGAGTGTGCTGTGGATGTTGGAAAAATAGATGACAGTGCAACCACTTTCAAATGCTGATGTTACAAGCTAATGACTTCTCCATTTTTGCCTATGTTAGCAAGAAGCAAAAGTAAAATACTTTTAAGGAACGTAATTGTTGTTACGTGGACGGAGTCATACCTTTCTCGTAAAAAGAATGGTTAAGTTTATGCTAAAGTCTATTTTTATAGAGCAGGGTTTCCAAAATTTGAGTCTCCAGCTGTTTTTGGACTACAACTCCCATAATCCCTAGCTAGCAGGAACAGGAAACCCTGCTGTAAAGAGCTTTAGATAGGTGATTCTGTGGGTTGCATTGCCCCCCCCTTTTAATGTAATTAATAAATTATTAATGGATTTGTATTAAAACACAAGAGGTAATATGTGACATCTGTTGGAATTTTCTGTATTTTCTTAATATTCCCCATATGAAATTGTTGCTTTCTTAGTTCAATGTACTTATTCTTATTAAGGACAGATAGTTGTGCTGGTGTCTCTTAGTATTGTAATAAACAAGAACCATTAACTTTCATTCTGGCCATTAATTTTTTTATTGCGGCTGTCCTTCATGGGCTTTTGACTATAAGATAAGCAGAAAAACTTCAGCACATAGAAAGTCGGAAATTGTATGGATATCATATAGAATGCTCAGTTCTACTATGCAAGACTTAGGAAGAAAATATCATTTTCTCTCTGACACCCAGCTGCCAATTAGAAATTGCAAGTTTTGGAACAAAAATTCCCACCCATTGTCTGTCAAGCAAGCAGAAGTGTCTAGAAAGAACTTTTCTGCTCAAGAGCAATGAGAACTAAACTGTTACTCTATTGTCACCTGTTTTCTCAGACCAGGAGGGATTAAGAACTGTAAAGTGAGTTTTCTACCTGGAATTGTTTACAGCAAGCACCCCCAAACTGCGGCCCTCCAGATGTTTTGGCCTACAACTCCCATGATCCCTAGCTAACAGGACCAGTGGTCAGGGATGATGGAAACTGTAGTCCAAAACATCTGGAGGGCCGAAGTTTGGGGATGCCTGGTTTACAGTTCTTCCTCCAGCCCATATAGGTATCCCTGAATCAGTACCTGAGATGCAGGGCTCTCCGCTCAAGATCTGCCTGCAACGCCTGTGCAGAGAAGTCAAGGAAAATGTAGCGTAGAGTTTCTGGAATATCTTTGGTATATAAAGAATGGTGAGATCCAACAGCTTTTATGCAAATTGGAGCCTGGCTAAAATTAAATAAAAAAGAAAGTACAGTAAAAGTGCCAGAGAAACATAATTCTAAGGTGATTCAGGTTAGCAAAGAAGAAAGATTCTTGATTGGTGGGTCTGGTGCCATTGCTGGGACATTAGGGCTTTGTACAGGTCTCCAGTGAAGGAGGCAAGTGGAATTGTTACATATGCACAGTAGAAGATAAGATAAAGTTTGAATTATACAGTAGCTTCTTCTATTAGCATAGGCTATCTTAGGAATATAAATGAAGCAGGCAGAAGTTTTATATTAATGTACACAGTGGAAGTGATATAGCCCTGGAATCATGACTGGAAGGTTAGAAAGTATCAAAGGAGCAAGAAATCCTTAATGCATATTTAGCATGAAGTTTTACTATTGAGCCAGTAAATTTTATTATGTACTCTGGGATTTGCTTGCTGGTGCACAATGTAGAAAGAGGTCATGGTGTATGTGTTCCATGATTTTTAATGTTTTATTTGTTGTTTAAGAGAAAGGAGCTTCCTTATTCTAATCCATTTTGCCCAATAATTCACTCACAAATAGTGGTAAAGGTTTTGTGGGGGTGGGGTGGGGGGTGGGATGTAGGGAATATTCACAAATTCAGACGTTATTCAGGATTGGATGTCATTTTGGGTTAGGAATACCCACCTTTTGCAGAAGGGTATTGAATTACAGGTATTTTTTCATGTTTACTTAGTAGAGAAGTTCAGATTTTAATCAATTAGATATTTGCTCTTTGTAAAACAGTATACAACATCTATAGGTTAAATCATAAAGACATTAAGAATCTTTTCCTCCACATTCCTCCTCTGCAGCTACTGTTACTATTCCCTCTTGTCTTGGTACTTCAAAATGTGAAGGAATAAAACTTGTCACCAAATAAATTATTCACACAGTGGCCTTCGCACATTCATATTTTTGTATAACATCACTCTAAAAACATTTACAAATTATCAGTGCTACTAAATAAACTGAGTTGTACATGGACCAGGTCCCCAGCCCAGCCCTATAGATTCCTTAGAGTATTGTTCATCACGTAGTCAGTGTTTTAAAATGCTGCAGTTGTATTCCCTGTCGACAATGACTAACCTATGCTTGTGCCAGTTGTTCATGTTGATACCTCCCTTCTCATTAGTGAATCTTCCTTAAATCAGCTAATTGGCAATCTCAGGGCAATTTCACAAAGACTGCTCATTATATGTACTGTTCTTGATTCCCTCCTCCCCTTCCTTAATAGTTTCACAATTAGGTCAAGGGTGTGAATCTGCCTAAAATTATCTGAAAACAGTGTAATTTTTTAATCACAGAAGTGTAGGGCCAGTGTCAGTCCCACCCTGCTGTACCTCACACAGGGAGGGACATGTTAAGCTGTCCAGTCCTCACTGGCTCCAGTAGTTCTTTGGGAAAAGGAGGTGACAGCCTATGCAACAGTGCATTCTGACAGCAATTTGACTTGGGTTTGCAGGCAGTTCTGTCCCCTGGAATTAACTTGCCTCTCTGCCCTCTAATGGTAGCTACAGGGGAACTCTAGAGACTTTATTCCCTTAGAAAAAACTCATACCACCTCCCTGAATTACCTCCTTGCCTCATTCCTTCCACATTTCTAGCTCCTTTCACTAGAAGATAGAAGGGGGAAGTGCAACACGAATTCTACCCAATTAAGGGGTTTGTGGAGGCTGGAAGCTCCCTAAAATCCCTTTGCAGAGTGTGTTATTTCAGGTGGGATTGAATCATAGACTGGGAAATTCCAGTTGCACAATTAAAGTCGATTTGAGGTCTTCCTCAACAAACCCAGTTCCTCAGAGGGTTCAACTTTTTTTTAAGGAAAGGGAAAGTGATTTGGGGGGGGGGAATGCACTGGAGGAAATCTAATTAAATGAATCAGTTTAGATATAGAGACAAACTTCCTCATTTTCTTCCACACACTTGGGTTTGCCTCTGTTTTAGTCATGGCTGGTGCCCTTTGGAACTGGCAGGGCAAAAGGCAAGGAGACCAACAATAGGTGAAGGCAGAGACAGTGGCAGACAAAGTGAACTAATCTGAGGGAAAAGTTGCTGTATGAAACTTGTTATTAATTGTACTTTTTATAACCTAGTATTCTGCTTTTCTGTTTGCAGATTAATGTTTCAAGGTTGAGGATTTTGTGGTACTGAATTCTTAAATAAATTATTTTATACATTTGCAATGCATGTATGAAAATTCTAGCATTTCCATATTTTCCTCCCTCACCTCAAACCATTCCCACTAAGACAGGCATGGCCAAACTTGGCCCTCCAGCTGTTTTGGGACTACAATTCCCATCATCCCTGACCACTGGTCCTGCTAGCTAGGGATGATGGGAGTTGTAGTCCCAAAAGATCTGGAGGGCCGAGTTTGGCCATGCCTGCTCTAGAGCTTTCAAGACCCACCAGCATTATAGTTTGCACTCATGGTCTATGTAGATGCCCCACTCTGGTCTTAAGACCTGCTGTTCAGCTACGAAGTAGGTCAGAAACTCTGCCTTCCACTTTTATCTTAGCTTCTGTCTTGCTTATTTTCTACCCCCAGTGAGTCATCTGATAGATGTTCATTGTTAGTCTGGTTTATTGTCAAATTTGTGTCACAGAGAAAAATGGGCACCTTTTCAGCATCCATCATCCATTTTCACAGCATAGTGCTCTGTCATAACTGTGGGACGATTGCTTGATTTTCTTAGAAATAACTGGAGAGCTTCAGATTAAATGATGCTACTTATTGATGTTCTTCATGGACTATGTGTACTGATGGTATAGTGATAACCAGTGCCCTTTTTCTAAAAAAAATGTTTAGTGGTACAGTAATACCTCGGGTTACGAACGCGATCCGTTCCGGATCGCAGTTCGTAACCCGAATAGTTCGCAAACCGAGCGCTATGGGGCGCCGCCATTTTGCGCATGCGCAAAGCGCGATTTGCGCGATTTGTGCGCTTTGCGCATGCGCAGATCGCGCGATCGCGCGCAGCTTATGCGCAAATCGCGCGATCGCGCGCGTGCGACTTATGCGCGCGCGCGCGGGGCGAAAACACTTCCGGGTTTGCGCAGTTCGTAACCCGAACTGTTCGCAAACCGAGGTGGTCGTAACCCGAGGTACGACTGTACTCTCATTGTCCTACTCACATTGAAATACTGCCCCTCAATGAGGCCAAACTTAGATTCACAAAATGTTTAGGGGTATGTGTACCCCTGCGTCCCCCCAGAAAAAAAGCACTGGTGATAACAAGATTTGGGAAATTTAGGACTGTTTCTTTTGTGCTAGATCTGGGGCTGATGGGAGTTGTAGTTCAAAACAGTTGGGGGGCACTAGGTTGGTTAAGGCTAGTATGAACTGTGTTACAAACTGTGTTATTAGAAGTGTATTGTTTCTTGAATGCTATTTCTTAAAATAAACATAGCAGTTTTTAAGAAGGTTGATTTTGAAATGCTTACAGTGTGCTAGCAAGGAATCAGTTTGAGTGTGACATGAACTATCCATGAGTCCCTGGTAGGCAAATTGCTCGAGGAAAAGCCACCACCCAGTTACCCTTTTTGTCCTTTTGTTTGCTAATTTTGCACATCAGTTTTTTAAATTCACATGCCGTGATCATGTGTTAGTCCCTGTCCTTGGGTGATCAGACTTCAGTCCAACAATGCAGTTGCTAAGGGTTTGGAATACTGTACTGAAAAAGGTTGGCACCTAGCTGAATGGTTAGCGAGACTGAATGGTATGTGAGACAGTATGAATATGCATTGGATGATTTTCAAGCACATCAGGCAAATCCATCATTATTGCAGGTTATTATATGGAAATGAATAAAGAAATAACTGGTGTATAGTTAAATCAGTTTAAAATTGCAGAGTTATACACAGATCTTCACAAAGAAGAAGCATTCCAATATTTGTCTGGAGTACATTGTCTAATAAATTCTAGTTGTTTGTTTCCAAGTGCTTCAATCTTTGGTCTTCATTGAAGCAATCAATATATAATTTGACTTGATGACTGCCAATGTGTAACTGAATATGCATGGGTATGTATCAGTGTAACTACTTAGCTTGGAGACGAGTGGGAATTGACAATTTAGATTCCCCCCCCCCCCAGAACTCGGAGCATAAAGACTAAAGCGACATCCTACTGCGGAAGATGCACCTCTTTACTCTGGCTTTTAACACCTGATGTGTATATATTTAGGACTCACCTTATTTCCGTAATTTTAAGTTGTTTTTAAAGTGTTCTTAGTCTCATGTTTCAATTATTGCAACCTGCCTTGGGACCTTGGGGTGAAGGGCAGGTAATAAACTGTTGTAGGTAATAATAATAATAATAATAATAATAATAATAATAATAATAATAATTATAAATAAATAAATAAATAAATAAATAAAACTGGCCTCATTTAAATACTGTATTCTTCTGCAGGCAACAAATGAAGAACTCTGTTTACCGAAGCAGGCAGTCTTTGAACAGTCCAAGTCCAGGAGAAACTGAAATGGATCTGCTTGTTACACGAGAGAGACAAAGGCGTGGTATCCGCAACAGTGGATATGATGTACGTGCATGCAAAATCCATTCACTACAAGTTGCATTGGAAGCGTAACAAACATTAGAACAGTCCTAACAAAACAATCTACCTAGTGTGAAAGTGCTTAATAGCCAGTGCTTTTTTTCTAAAAAGAAAGTTTAGGGGTACTCTCATTTTCCTACTCATATTGAAATACTGCCCCTCAATGAGGCCAAACTTTATTACAGCAAGAGCCAGCAATACAAAACAACACAACTCCAAACAGAAGATCAGCAATATCATCATCGGAGGGCAGGACAAATTGCTATAATATGTTATTCAATAAAAGAGATTTACGTTTTTTAATAGCTAAGGTGCAAAATTTGGCCACAGCGTAGGATACTGAGCTCGAAGAATCTTCCAAAAGGAATTTATGTAATGTTTCAGGGGGAAATTCCAGATAATATTGCAAGGATGTGAATTTTGATAATAGGGGTAGAATGAGTCGCGGTTGTTCTATACTATACAGTTCACAAAATAAAAGAATGTGAATAGCAGATTCCACCTTATTGGACATGCATGGGCAAAAGCGCTCATCGATTGGTACGTGCAAGAATTTGCCGTGTAAAACAGCTGAAGGCATTGCATCAAATCAAGCTCTGGAGAAGGCCCATCTATAAGATTCATAAGTAATATTGGATAGATACGGGGCAGCTGCCAAATTAGGCCAAGATTTTAAACACCTGGATAGATACGGGATATTGGATAGATACGGGGCAGCTGCCAAATTAGGCCAAGATTTTAAACAGGGAGTAAGGCATCTTCTTTTTGCAGTTCAATATCGAAAAGCTAATGAAGCCAAACTTATATTCACAAAATGTTTACGGGTATGCATCCCCCTGCGTGTCCCCCCCCCGAAAAAGCACTATTTATAGCTACTTCCTTTTTAGCAACGGCTAGAGCTGATTTTATGCATTTTTTTGGTCTTCAGGTTTCAGGGTGTGTGTTTTTTTTTTAAAAAAAATCATATATTCACTTCAGTAGAAGGCATTGAAAAGGCAGTTCCTGAAGTCAAGCTTGAATAACAGCAGTTCCTTTGTTCATTTTAAACATCCACTCAGGCACATGCCCTTTCCCAAAAGCTCAAGGTGCTTACAATCCAAGTAGACTGTTGATGTGACAATATAAGGCTGCTCCTTACAATCTTGTCGAACCTTCCACACATTTTGTTAGTATAAAGGTAAATAACAAAAAGGAAAAAGGAAACCCAAATTCCTACACAATATTTTATTGATTCTGCTGATATGATACAATTCTGCAGTCATACTGTCACAGAAGGGTGTTGGCTACTCCCGAGTAAGCACTCCACACATCGTCTGGGTTTTCAGAGTTTTATTGTGCATGCTATATACAGTGGTGATATGTCTCAAATCATGTCTGCTCTGCATGGGGCAGAAGCCCGCAATGGTGTCTCGCGGGCTCTGATCCCCCTTTTAAGACTGGGTATCCAAACGCCCCTCCTCCTGGGCTCTACAGTTACTCCATGATCCCAAACTAGGCTCCTGAGGTGCCGTTCTACCTCCCTCCTCCTTTCCAGCCCCTGCTGAAGCTAGCTCCTCCCCTGCTTCCCTGCTACCAACCTGGAGCTGAGCCTCCAGGACTCTGCAGAGCCCTGGACCCGTCTTTACCACTTCCTGTTCCTGGTTTTCCCTCCCAGACTTGCTGCTCTCCCAGCTGGTGGAAGTAAGCAGAGTGGGCTGCTCTCTGCAAGCCCTCTCTCTTACACATACCATATCAACCAAGCTTAGAATAGGCATCTGGATCCTAAAAGCCTCAGCTTTCTTTTGTTATTTAAACCACTTTCTAGCACTTATGGTGACAAAAACAGTCTTGGGAAAATATGTCCCCCAGCAGTGCCCCATCAGAAGAGCTCAGCGGCTGAAGCAAAGCATAAGGAATCTGATAGTCCTTAAGGTCCTTTGCACCCAAGTTGTTTAGGGCTTTGTGAATTAACACCAGGCCGCATCACAGTCAAGCCCACACTACAGTGTATTCTGTTGGCTGCAATACAATGCCTCTATCAAACCTAATTTCAATGGTTGGGGGGGATCCAGGGGGCCATGCCAACCCCCCACTGCATGCATGGGTGCACCTATGGGGGCATGGTTGGTGATCCCTGGTCTTGGCCTTTTCAACGGTGGCCTAGAGTGCAGCAGTTGCAAGAAAAGAAAAGGGCAAATTCTATGTTAGGGACTGAATAAAAGCAGCCCCTGCTGAATGAATACGCTATCTGCCAGATCACAAATATAGAAAGCAAGGATTGTAATGCCCATGATGTAATAAATACCCTATCTATCCACTGAAATATAGTGTGCTCCTTTGCCAAGGTGAGGGAAACTGTGAAACATCAAAAAAATATTCACAAGAGTACGTTTGTGATGGGATTGTCCATGTTTTGACACTGCCTGTCAGAACAAATAAATCGTAATTTGCCGTGTAACAGGGATTATGGCCTGCTATGCTCCAGTGTGCTTCATTGCAACAGAAATTTAAAGGGACAGCCTATTTTAAATCTGTTTTTAAATTTAACTGCTTCAGGTGAAAAGGGGGCTTTTAGAAAAATACTGATAAAATGCTAGATAGGTAGCTTTTCTCTGATTCACTCTTTCCTGGTAGCTGTTTCCCTTTTGTAAAAGGCTGTTTTGGTATGTTAGCTTCCTTTGGCTTTCCTTTTGGCAGCAGAAGCATGATACAAAAGTGAAGTGAAACTATTTTGCGGGGGGGGGGGGGCTTTATTTATTCACGGCTTGCATTTATATACTGCCTTTCTCCTAAGGCAGTTTACAATTTAAAATATTAATGCAAACAAATAGTACAAAATGTTTTTAGGCCTACATGAGGAGCAGATGGCAGATGCTATTTGCAGAGCATCTTTTAATATTTAGTAGTATAAATGGATCCTTGTGCTTAGCTGGAAGACTGCTTGCATGTTTAGCCTATTTACATGTACTGTATAAAGTAATGTTTCAAGTCCAGTGCTCCTGCACCAACAGCCTCTGTGCAAGCAACTCCCAGCTCCCCATGTAGGTAACAGAAGTGGCAAACAGGTATTTTGAGTTCAATCCTCCCCACCTGCAAATGAGAGTTTGTCATAGGTTTGTAACTTGCCTAACATAATTTATTAAATATATACATTATCCTGTAATATTGAGCAGCTCATAATAGACTGAATAGAGTGCTGAACTGAGTTGTCAAATTAAATCACACCGTGAGTGAAAATGATATATATTTTGTTCAGAACTTGCTTATAGGTCTATGAAACTTTGCAGTCTGTGCTTGTGTAACACTAGCACAACTGGGGAGATGGAACGGTCCCCTCACAGTGCAAATGCTGACACAGGAAGTTGCAGAGGAGCTGTGAGAGGACAGAAATAACTTAAGTACCAGTGATGGGAAGGGGTCATTCTGACTGAAATGGATCTCTAGAAGTAGAGCTGCAGAGGGAGGGAGAAAGGCAGGCAAGCACTGGGAATATTTGAGTCATTTGCCCCTCTGACTTCATTTATGACATGATTCTACAACCAATTCTCCAGCCATTCATCAGCTGAACAACACATGTGGTAAAGACAATCATTTCATGGTTTCTGAAATAGCTGTCCATTATAGATAGGTGTTGATAGGCCAAATGAGGTTGATAAAGAAAATGTAACACTTTATGAAAGTAAAATGTAATCACTTCTTATGACTTAGACATAGACAGGATTTTTACTGAATTAACCCCCCACCCTTTTGCATAGTTGCCCAACTTTCTCTGTTATATCCAACAGACTGAGCCTGAAATGATAGAAGAAACAAATGTTGACCGTGTCAATGAGCCCCGAAATTATAACAGAGCTCATCAAGCAAAAGGCCATTCAGAGACATCGACTCTGAGTTCCCAGCCATCCATTGATGAAGTCAGACAACAGATGCACATGCTACTGGAAGAAGCCTTTAGTTTGGCCTCAGCAGGTCATGGAGGACAGAGCAGGCAGCAAGATGCATACAGTTCTACACAGCAGTTGCCATACTCTGAAGTTGTGACCAGTGCTCCTGGTACCATGTCTCGACCCAGAGGGGGAATACAGTGGGTGCCTACCTATAGACCAGAAGTGTATCAGTACAGTTTGCCAAGGCCTGTAAGTGACCACTTATATGTGTTATACTGAGAGCTGTTGTTGAAATGCCAGAATTTGGACTTTAGGAAGTCTCTCTTCTGGCCATCACATACTTCATGTAGTGGCTTGAAGATTCTGCTGGGCTGTATGAATGATCTTCAGTTTTCATCCTCATTATCTTCCTCCTCATATTAAATTTCTATACTTCATCCAAGGATCACAGGGCAGTTTACAGTATGAAAACACAAAAATACATGACAAGCAAAACAATAACCCCCCCACCCCAGTTAAAAGGCCATAGGTTGTTTAGTCAAAGTCCTGGGAGAAGAGGAATGTTCTAGATTAGTTTTGAGATGAATAACCCAAGTTGGCTTTATCCAATAGGAATTAACTTACTGTGCTTAAAATAAGCAGAGTAAGAGCTTGTCCACATATTTGCTTGTCCTGTGGGTCCGAGAGATCTTCCACTTGTCCTGTGCTTTCTAGGTACAGATCTGAGTGGTTTTTCCATTTTCCCCACTGCTTTCCCCAGGAAAACCCACTGTTTACCTCGTAATTGGAATAAATGTCAATCCGCAGAAAAACCTTTTGGAAAGCAGGACGACAAGCAGAAGTGTGGGAGAGCCCTAAAAGTCAAGTTGGCTTTAAAAAACCCAGCATTTATTAGTGACCTGCTGTGGATATCATGCTAAACAGTAATTTAGCATTATAAGAATGAGCCGCAGCTTGCCTCAGGCGTAGATTCAAAGAGGTGTTTGGAAGCTGTTTCTGCTTAACTACAGCTTGTTGTGTTGTTTGAACCAACAAACTGCGATCAAACTGTGGTTAATATTCACAAGCCAAGTTCAAAATTGCTTTGAAAGCTTCTGAAGTACTTCTTGAAGTTGTGGTAGAGAGGGAGGGAGAAGCATACTAGCCTGAGTCTTACTTTGACTGGTTCTCACCATGCTAAACTATGCGTTAGCATGATGCCCAAATGCAATGTGTATTGAGAATGCAGCTTTATTGGCAGTTTTAGATAGATAATTGCTTCTTGTTATTGTCCTGGCTCCTAATAATGAGGTTAGTGATGGGCTACAATAAAGTGGACATAAGGGAGAAATGCAAAGGCTTTCCAGGTGTTTCCGGTGGCAAAGTCATTGGATTCACAGATATGTATTGCCAAATTACATCCAAATATGAGATGCCTTATGCTAAACCAACACTATGAAGTTTAGACAGGCAGAATCTATGGTTGGGATATGTTGACAATCCAGGAGAGGAATCTTATATTCCATCTTGGTGCTGCTACATAGTCAGAATAACAAGATCTTATGATTAAAGAGCCACCTTGAGATTCAGGAGATTTTATTTATTTATGCTGTCCTCCTTCATTCAGAGCAGTTGTGATGAAAAAAAGGACCCATAATGTCATGTATACTTAAGAAATTTCCCATGAGACACTGCGAAAACTGTTATCTATGTGCTTCCAGTCTTGTGGGCTAGGTTGTCTATCACCTACACTTTAAAAAGGGAGACAGGTGCATGATTAATCCCATTCCTTTTCTCAACAGTTAAATACGAACAAAAATGTTTTTTCTGCCTGAGCTAAGTCAATTATGAATCACCTCATTGATGTAAAGATAGGCTATAGCAAACCTGCTGGGGTTGTTCCTGGGAAATGTGACTAAACAGAAGCAGCTGGTGATCTCCAGCCCACCTACACCTTGAAGAAGTTATTCACAAAGAAAGAAAGAAAGAAAGAAAGAAAGAAAGAAAGAAAGAAAGAAAGAGCTTTAAAGTTTCCTTCCTTTCCCTGTGTTGATTTCAGAGAATCTAGCCAGCCCAATCTGTATTATTTACTAAGGCCCAAAGTACATATTGCTAAAGGTATTTGGGCACCACCAATTCACAGTTCTCCATTATGTGTAGTTGGGAAAAATGGTTGCTGTTGATATCATCACAGCAGAAGGCTTAACCTGAGAACATCTCCACCATTATTATTCTTTTATTTTATTTTAAAAAATACATATTACTGGGGAGACATGAGGAAAGTGTGGGTTAGCAAATTCCCCATGACATGTTCCATTTTTGTTAGAGGTGCAATCACTACCTTTCTCATTCATCTCTCTCTTTGAAGTATTTACTCAGAAGAAGCATTTACTCTTGCCTTGGCATGGTTTAGAGCAGGCATCCCCAAACTGCGGCCCTCCAGATGTTTTGGCCTACAACTCCCATGATCCCTAGCTAACAGGAACAGTGGTCGGGGAAGATGGGAATTGTAGTCCAAAACATCTGGAGGGCCAAAGTTTGGGGATGCCTGTTTTAGAGTATCCAACTAGATAGTTATACTTTGCCCACTGCCTGCCATTGTAGAGAGTTACATTAGTTTTTGCAGACATGTCCTAATGATCTTGCCTATGTGTAATATATCCTGATGCAGCCTGAACACTTTCTGTGCCTTCCAACCACCTCTTTCTGATTCCAAATAGAAAGGCACTGATTCCAAAGACCATTGGTTTTGGATTCTTTAATAATAACTGATCTGTAACAAAACAATATATAAAGACCAACTTTTTGTGCTAATCTAAGACAGATACACTTCTTCCCTGACAAATAATAAGTTCATAACATATCAAGCATTGGCAGAACATCCGTTTAAAAATAGGCCTGTGAAATATTGAGTTTACTGTGAAATAGAAAACAGTCTGAAATTTGCTTTGTAACCAAGAGCTAAAGTTGCTGTATCTTACCCTGGTGTAAACAGCTTTGCTGTTTTGTAAAAAGGCACTTCACATTTCATAATAGAAATAAGCATGTCTCTATGGATAGCTTATAAAGTCCCCAGATTATTCCTCTTACGGTACAAGAATGGGGGGAAAGCTACAAGGCTTCATACTTAAAACTGCTAGGATGGGGATACAAAAATATATATGTTATTTTTGATCCATTCCTTTGGGGTTTATTTGAAAGCTTGTTGTTGTTGTTGTTTAGTCGTTTAGTCGTGTCCGACTCTTCGTGACCCCATGGACCATAGCACGCCAGGCACTCCTGTCTTGCACTGCCTCCCGCAGTTTGGTCAAACTCATGTTCGTAGCTTCGAGAACACTGTCCAACCATCTTGTCCTCTGTCGTCCCCTTCTCCTAGTGCCCTCAATCTTTCCCAACATCAGGGTCTTTTCCAAGGATTCTTCTCTTCTCATGAGGTGGCCAAAGTATTGGAGCCTCAGCTTCACGATCCGTCCTTCCAGGGAGCACTCAGGGCTGATTTCCTTAAGAATGGATAGGTTTGATCTTCTTGCAGTCCATGGGACTCTCAAGAGTCTCCTCCAGCACCATAATTCAAAAGCATCAATTCTTCGGCGATCAGCCTTCTTTATGGTCCAACTCTCACTTCCATACATCACTACTGGGAAAACCATAGCTTTAACTATACGGACCTTTGTCGGCAAGGTGATGTCTCTGCTTTTTAAGATGCTGTCTAGGTTTGTCATTGCTTTTCTCCCAAGAAGCAGGCGTCTTTTAATTTCGTGACTGCTGTCACCATCTGCAGTGATCAAGGAGCCCAAGAAAGTAAAATCTCTCACTGCCTCCATTTCTTCCCCTTCTATTTGCCAGGAGGTGATGGGACCAGTGGCCATGATCTTGGTTTTTTTGATGTTGAGCTTCAGACCATATTTTGCGCTCTCCTCTTTCACCCTCATTAAAAGGTTCTTTAATTCCTCCTCGCTTTCTGCCATCAAGGTTGTGTCATCTGCATATCTGAGGTTGTTGATATTTCTTCCAGCAATCTTAATTCCGGCTTGGGATTCATCTAGTCCAGCCTTTCGCATGATGAATTCTGCATATAAGTTAAATAAGCAGGGAGACAATATACAACCTTGTCGTACTCCTTTCCCAATTTTGAACCAATCAGTTGTTCCATATCCAGTTCTAACTGTAGCTTCTTGTCCCACATAGAGATTTCTCAGGAGACAGATGAGGTGATCAGGCACTCCCATTTCTTTAAGAACTTGCCATAGTTTGCTTTGGTTGACACAGTCAAAGGCTTTTGCATAGTCAATGAAGCAGAAGTAGACGTTTTTCTGGAACTCTCTAGCTTTCTCCATAATCCAGCGCATGTTTGCTATTTGGTCTCTGGTTCCTCTGCCCTTTCGAAATCCAGCTTGCACTTCTGGGAGTTCTCGGTCCACATACTGCCTAAGCCTGCCTTGTAGAATTTTAAGCATAACCTTGCTAGCGTGTGAAATGAGCGCAATTGTGCGGTAGTTGCAGCATTCTTTGGCACTGCCCTTCTTTGGAATTGGGATGTAGACTGATCTTCTCCAATCCTCTGGCCATTGCTGAGTTTTCCAAACTTGCTGGCATATTGGGTGTAGCACCTTAACAGCATCATCTTTTAAAATTTTAAATAGTTCAGCTGGAATATCATCACTTCCACTGGCCTTGTTATTAGCAGTGCTTTCTAAGGCCCATTTGACTTCACTCTGCAAGATGTCTGGCTCAAGGTCAGCAACCACACTACCTGGGGTGTACGAGACCTCCATATCTTTCTGGTATAATTCCTCTGTGTATTCTTGCCACCTCTTCTTGATGTCTTCTGCTTCTGTTAGGTCCTTACCACTTTTGTCCTTGATTATGGTAATCTTTGTACGAAATGTTCCTTTCATATCTCCAATTTTCTTGAACAGATCTCTGGTTTTCCCCATTCTATTGTTTTCCTCTATTTCTTTGCATTGCTCATTTAAGAAGACCCTCTTGTCTCTCCTTGCTGTTTTTTGGAAATCTGCATTCAGTTTCCTGTATCTTTCCCTATCTCCCTTGCATTTTGCTTGCCTCCTCTCCTCCGCTATTTGTAAGGCCTCGTTGGACAGCCATTTTGCTTTCTTGCATTTCCTTTTCCTTGGGATGGTTTTCATTGCTGCCTCCTGTATAATGTTACGAGCCTCCATCCATAGTTCTTCAGGCACTCTGTCCACCAAATCTAAATCCTTAAACCTGTTCCTCACTTCCACTGTGTATTCATAAGGGATTTGATTCAGATTGTATCTTACTGGCCCAGTGGTTTTTCCTACTTTCTTCAGTTTAAGCTGGAATTTTGCTATAAGAAGCTGATGATCTGAGTTACAGTCAGCTCCAGGTCTTGTTTTTGCTGACTGTATGGAGCTTCTCCATCTTTGGCTGCAGAGAATATAATCAATCTGATTTCGATGCTGTCCATTTGGTGATATCCATGTGTAGAGTCGTCTCTTGTGTTGTTGGAATAGAGTGTTTGTGATGACCAGCTTGTTCTCTTGACAGAACTCTATTAGCCTTTGCCCTGCTTCATTTTGAACTCCAAGGCCAAACTTGCCAGTTGTTCCTTTTATCTCTTGATTCCCTACTTTAGCATTCCAGTCCCCTGTAATGAGAAGAACATCCTTCTTTGGTGTCATTTCTAGAAGGTGTTGTAGGTCTTCATAGAATTGGTCAATTTCACTTTCTTCAGCACCGGTAGTTGGTGCATAAACTTGGATTACTGTGATGTTAAAAGGTCTGCCTTGGATTCGTATCGAGATCATTCTGTCATTTTTGAGATTGCATCCCATTACAGCTTTTGCCACTCTTTTGTTGACTATGAGGGCCACTCCATTTCTGCTACAGGATTCTTGCCCACAGTAGTAGATATGATAGTCATCCGAACTGAATTCGCCCATTCCCTTCCATTTTAGTTCACTGATGCCCAGGATGTCGATATTTATTCTTGTCATCTCATTTTTGACCACATCCAGCTTACCTCCACTCATGGTTCTTACATTCCAGGTTCCTATGCAATATTTTTCTTTACAGCATCGGACTTTCCTTTCGCTTCCAGGCATATCCGCAACTGAGCGTCCTTTCGGCTTTGGCCCAGCCGCTTCATCAGCTCTGAATCTACTTGTACTTGTCCTCCGCTCTTCCTCAGTAGCATGTTGGACGCCTTCCGACCTGAGGGGCTCATCTTCCAGCGTCATAACTTTTATATGCCTGTTGTCTTTGTCCATGGAGTTTTCTTGGCAGGGATACTGGAGTGGCTTGCCAGTTCCTTCTCCAGGTGGATCACGTTTAGTCAAAACTCTCCACTATGACCTGTCCATCTTGGGTGGCCCTGCATGGCATAGCTCATAGCTTCTCTGAGTTATTCAAGCCCCTTCGCCACGACAAGGCATTGATCCATGAAGGGGATTTGAAAGCTAGTGACATTAAATGCACAGGTTCATGTTGCTGCTGCTGGGGGAAGTTTCCCATGGGCTCAGAAACCTGGGCTCGTAGTTTATCTGACACAGGCAAACCATGGTCAGTGAGCCAAGTACAAACCATGATCATGGGTAATGGCAAGTCTAACTATGGCTTAGCTTTGGTTTGCACGGTGACAACAGGACCAGGGGAGAAAGGAAGCAAATGCATTCTCAGCTACCTATTCGTGTCTCTCGGCTCCCTCCCCACACCACCTTCTCTCTCTCTCTCTGAACTCTCTGAACTCCCTCTCTGAACTCTCTTAAGTGCTAGAATAGGAAATGTGTTTGAATGCATCCTATCTGAATCTTATAACACCTCTTGTGTCAAGGTGTTTATTTAGGGTACCTAGAATGCCATGCTGTTCTCAGTGATGATTTTGATATGTTGGCTATTCTAGGAGAATGAAAAGCAGCATTTCAGTCTAGCTGCTAAGCAGATTTGATAACTGTCACTGTATTCCCAAGTTAACTTGACAATCTCTGTCACAGCGCAAAGGCTGCAAGATTAGTATCTCATGCTTTGGGCCATAGGCTGATGATGACAGTGTCAGGGAGGTGTTTTGACACACGCGTGTAACATGGCAAAAATCCCTAATTTTGCTGTATGCCATTTTCTGTCAAACTCTGTAAATCCTGGGTGACTGATCCAGTAGCCTCTAAAAATCTGATCCCCAGGATTACTTTACTTTGGTGGTGGTGGTTAGTTTTTTAAATAAAAAAATTGAGTCTTTATGTTGTCATAATAAAGTAACTTGCTTGTTCTTGCCTAGAGGAACATGAAACATGTTCCCTGTTAAAAAGGTTGGAAAGAAAAGTTAAAATATAAAATAGTTTTCTTGTAGACTTTTTTTTGTTTCTTGTGATAATATTAGGTGCTTTGAGATATTCCAACATCAAAGTATTATTATTTTTATTGGGGCAAAAAAACCCATTCTGAATTCCCCTTGGGGGAGAATTCAGACAGAGAAGAACACTGCAGCGTTGAAATTTTAGGAGGCACTAATAATGTTAACTTTGAAATAGGCTTGGATTACAGTCTTCTTCCAAGATGCTTATGCCATATTTTGGAGAAATGCAATGCAGTATAATTTTTATGAAAAGTCAGTAGATTGTTGAAGAAATATTTATTTATTTTTCTTAACAGGCATATAGATTTTCTCCACTCCCTGAAATGGTGATGGGTTCTCCACCTCCTCCTGTGCCTCCTAGGACGGGACCTGTTGCCGTCACCTCTCTTAGGAGGTACTATGCTATTGTTTTTATGTTTTAGCTGAAAATGTTATATCTCTATCGCAAGATGGAAGATTGCTTTATATATGACATTGAAAGCCTCAGGTGCATTACAAGGCTAGCATTTCTTATACTGTATAGGTATTTGTGAAACTGTAGTGTCATTTCAGAATTTTAGGTTTTCAAATTGTTTTTAAAAGCAACCAAGCAAGGAAAAATGTGGAGTATTGTTGAGCTGTAAGCCACTCAGATACCTAATAGTATCTTAAACCATGATTTAAATCCTCTATCATAAAGGCATACCAGATTGGTTGTTCTGTAAAAGAAGTAAATGATTCATAAACCTCCCTGTTTTTCTCTTCTGAGACGACTACAGTAAGCATTGCAAAATATATGGATGACCTTATAAAATTGGTTTTGGCACTCTGAAGACATTTAGAGAGATTGTTGCCATCAAGTTTCTTATCTGCACTTTAAACACCTAATAAATATGAATCAGTTTTAACAATGTTTTATTATTTACTGCCTAATTCTCCAGGCACTGCTATTGTACAGTTTCCATTCATTCTAATCTTGTGGACATTGCCTTTTAAATTCTGTTTTCTCACAGTCAGCTAGCTCATATCCATGCATTTCTAAGTAGCAGTTGCATAGCTCAGGCTCTTGGTCTATGAAATGCTGCTTCTACAAAATGACACCTGTTTGCAAAGCCACAACATAGCAGGCATGTTATATTTTACTGTGCATTAGCATAAGAATACAGAAACAGCTGAGCTGTCCTGATTGGCTGCCAGTGATGTCATAACTGTTGTGCAAAAATTTCAGTGGACTGTAAAACACTGGCAGCCATGCTCATCATTCACTGTCAGAACAAATGTAGCACTGAGCTACACAGACTATATAAAAGAAATAAGATTTTTTAAATGAAATTATTGTGTTTTTAAACTGATTTTTTTAAAAAAAAATCAGTATAAGCAGGATACAGTAAGTAACCAGTGCTATTTGTTGTAGCCTCACTATTTTTATTTATTTTTATTTTCTAACATATATTTGTGCTATACCAAATCAGGATAAGTCTTTGGGATGCAGGCTATATAAATGATGCTTGAAGTAACGACTCAGCTCTACTGGTATGCACCCATTGTAAACGACTATCAAAGCAAAAAGCAAAATGCTTCCTCTTCCCGCTTTTCACAAACAGATCCCATACTTCTGTGGCTAAAAGTGTAGTTAACTGGTCTGCTCCAGAGCAAGTAGGTTGTGGATTGCAACTGATGTATGCTTGATGTTGGAATGACTGATGTTTCCAATATATATTATACAGGTCGACGTCCGATATTGGCAGCAAGACAAGAATATCAGAGTCCAGTGGAACTGAACAGATTCAGCCGCATGATCATGCCCCTTTTGTCCCAGTATCAAGAGCCCCAGTATCTGTGGCTCCATTGGATCAATCAGCCTTGAATTACTCAGGTGAAAAACGCATGCGGTACAAACAGAGACCACATCTAAGTCTGTATGGCATAGAGACAAGCGTATGAGATCTTGCAAGCACCCTTGTTTAGGACTGTGTTAAATGGTTCTCTTGAAGGCTTGATGAGGAGAATTAATAAAAGGATCCACACACACTCTTTCATTTTATCACATGCAGCATTTTTCTAATATGGGAGAGGTATGGGGAGGAAGGACATGGTCTTTCTGTTTGAAGCACCTGGAATTGGCATCTTTCTGAGACAGGATCTTGGAACCGATGGTGTGTTTTGGTGTACAGAAAGCAAATGGCCATGTAACGTAGACCGTTTCCCTTGTAATGGCTGCTTACTCTTGAGTGGAATGCACTCTGCATTGACCCAAAGGCCACAATCTTTCTTTAGAAAGAGCCTGTTCAGATTACCACTTTCAGCTAAATGTGGTGAAGCCATCCTGAATTGGTGGCAAATGTCATGTGATTGTTTCATTGTGTCTCCAGCTTGCAAGCTAGCATGTCCTTGCAAACCATTCAGAAATGAATTAGGTGAGGATATCCTGATTCATGACTGACCAGGTTCCCTTTGTGGCAGATCACTTCAGATTAACTTCACTTCATCATTAAATAGGTTGAATATGGTCATAACACGTATGCGTTTCTTCCGGGAGCTCACTATCAAGTAGATTCTACTTGCAATGAGAAGCTTCAGGGGAAAAAATATGGACACATAAAGCTGCCTCATGCTGGGTCAGAACATTGGTTCATCTAGTCCAGTATCATCTATTCTCACTGGCCACAGCTCTCCAGGGTCTCAGACCAGAGGTCTTTCTCAGCACGTGCTAGAGATGCTGGTGACTGAACCTAGGACGTTATACATGCAAAGCATGTTCTATACCATTGAGCTCTGCCTCCCCAACCCCAATCTCTTTGATTACAAAGAAATTCCAGCCAACTTAGCAAAATCCTTTCTGTATTAAGGAAACACTTCAGACGTTATATATCTGCTTAGGTACATTTGGACGTCTACAACCTAAATGTTTGTGTAAGACTGTGTGAATTAGTTGGGCTCATCTCCTATTTCACATTGTAATTTTGAGCTGCCATTTTGTTAGTGTTCTTGAGTTGACCAAACCAATCATCCCGTTGCTGAAGCCCATATCATCTTGAAGAGGATCCCCCCTGCCCAAGACTGAACAGAAACCCAGCACAATGTGTATCAAATACAAAGAATGGAAGGTTGTGTTGCTGGGGGGGGGGGTAGGAAAGGCATGTGCAAGCAAATTATAAAAGGATCGCTTGTGATTCCGGGTTCACGAGAAGGTCTGGAAGAAGCAGGTGATTTTTCAGGGCTTTTGAAACCTGACAGAATGGCATTAAATGCTTGGCGTTCACTCAGCCACTGTCTTTTTTAACTAATAGAAATGTGTCAAAGTAAAGGTGAGCAAGGGAAGAGTAACTGTTCTGCTTTGAGAAGAATGTTGGTGAGGGTAGATTGGGATCTCCTTTTGCTGATCCTATTTATTTATTTATTTATTTATTTATTTATTTAACTTTCCTTTTTTCCTTTCCTTAGTTATTTATTTAAATGTACATACCGCTTGATTGTAGTAAAATTCCTAAGCGGTTTACAAGAGAAGTAGGGTTGAGATTTTTCTCCTACAGACATTGTACCATGGATGTTCACCTTGCACCCCCCCCCCTCCGGCCCCCAGTCTTGTCAATATACCGAAAACCTCCTCCAACACCACCTGCGACGTTTTGGAGTAAGTCACCATGCGTCTATAAAAAATATCCATTCATTGTGGGATGTTAGCTTCTAAATAAGAGGCTTTAGAAGCAAGATTTTTCACTTTGCTTCTCATAGAGGGTGGTTGGGGCAAACAAAAGTTGAAAATGAAAAAAATGTGTAGGAGAAAATGCTGACTTGCTTACTGATTTGGTGGCATTATTTCTACAGCTACGCCCCCCGCCCCCCCATTTGGATACTGCCATCTTCTGTTCTGTCATACAACATTCAATTCAACGTTCATGTCATGGCTGCTACATGAGCAACTCTGCTCCTATATGCTTCTCAGTCTCTTCTGCCCTAGATTGAAATCCCTGTTTTCTATCTTCTGTTGTAACATCCGCCCTTCCAAATTCAAAGCATTGTCTGCTACACTGCTGGTATACTTTTGTGTTTTTAAAATACTGAATAGTGGTAAATGATCAGTAGAATAAAATTGCATTTTCAGTAACTTATGTGAACATAAAGAAGTAAGAATCAACAGTGTGTTGCAGATTTTTAAAAAATACTCAAAATACATTGTTTTCACGATTAGGTTCCCCAAAACTTCACAGGTATTCGAATACATCAGGCACTCAATTCCATTGATGAGGTATTCCAGTGCCTCAAATTTCATGAAACACAGAATAGTCTGTTAATATAGAAAACTGAAATATCTGGATGACACTGGGCTGAATGAGCTGTTGGCATTGACACAGATGAGTCTCCCTAACTTTTCTGACTCTGAAATCACGAGGTGCTAAGCTATTGCAAGAACATTATATCCACTTTTCCTACACATGTAAAATAACATCTTTGTAAAAATATAAAATCCCTTAATTTTCTTTGTAAGATAGAAATTTAATAATGTACCAACAGAAAATGCCTTTGTCTTAAACAACTGCCCCTAACAAAAATTGCAGTTAAGGCCACAGTCCTAAGTTCACTACATGGAAGCAAACTTTTCACCGAAACAAATGGGAATTGCATTGTATTTATGATTGGGTACTAAACTATGGGTTTTAATTTTTTTTGCACCTGGCTGGGGGGGAAAAGGGCTTGTAGAAATTTCACTATATTGCCTTAGGTTGTGATCCAGTGGAGCGTTTAAGAATTTTACTTAATTTTAAGCATGTAAATAGTCCCAGGAGACCGCTCAGCACAGTTTGCATGTTGCCAAGGGGTGTGTTAGTGCTTGTGTGCTCTTCTGCTCCCAGCTCCCAGTGGTTGAAATACAGTAACACAGCTCATGCTTCTTGGTAGACTATTGCCACATACAACTTTTGCCAGGAGCTGTTTCTGATAAGCGCAGTTTAGCTGAATATTTCTGGAACTGATTGGTAGTAGACTTGTACAAAACTACTAATTACGGGAATGAGAAAAAATTTATACAATGGTAACATTTGGTTAGCTAGCATATTGATTCACACCTACTATTAAAGAGGTTGCTGGCATTGAGTTTTTATCTAGGATGCATCTCTTTGTCCCAACCTCTGAATGGGCAGCCCTTTCTGCCCCAACCAACTTACTCCAGATGCCATATTCTTCACTGCCTAAAGCCTGGGTGGCTCCACGTGGAAGATTCCTCTTTGGTACACAGACTCGGGAAATGCTGTGCTAGCTTTTGTCTGATTTTTGTTTAAAGGGGGAGCAATGTAGAATATTGTAGATACTCGTTTGTTTAAATATATTAAATGTTGGTCAGTTTAGAATTTGGGTGCTGGTACTCCAAAAGAGATGGCGTCTGATGCTGAGGTGTCAGTATTTTAGGAAGGTGTAAATTACTACTGCCATGACACATTTATTTACCATCACTAGTTGGCTTGATGCAGAACAAATGTGATAGATTATCTCCTTGTCCAGAAGGCAACTGTTAATGTCATGGGTAGTAGGAGAGAATGCCAAACTCCCAATTCTGCCGAGGAAAAGATTGCATTTCCTCGATGAGACCTCAAATTTAACTGAGATGTGTAGCAATTTTGGTGATTTGTTTTTTATTCACCTAAAATGGACTCATGAACGGAATGATAATTCTATTAAGTTTTCATTGTACCTAATTTCACAGAATCTCCTTAGGAATAGTTACCACAAGTAATATGGACATACTGGAACTACACGACAGAATCTTTGCAAAAAACAACAACACTTAGCTTGTTTAATTTCTGGGACATAGAATATAATGACGTTCTGAATTTCTGTGCCAAATCCCATTTTCTCAGTTTTGCTTTATATAAACAAGACAACAGGATGATTATGCATTCAGATGGGTTGGCTTTGGGACCCCAGGATATTTTATTAAATGGCTATTATTTAGAGCATTAATAACATGCTAGCCTTGTTTTGGCATATACGTCACAGAAAAAAAGCAACAAAAATAGGGGGAGGATAATGTAGTAATTCAATCCTTATTATCACTGGATATTTCTAAACAGAAATTTTATCCCTTGAGTTTAGTTTTGTGGAATATGAAAGGTGACGTGTAGAAGATAACAGGATTCTTCTTCCATGTTAACGCATGTTTAGACTTGCTGATGCTTTCAAACTTGGATTCAAGGCTTTCATTGGTGTGACTATGTAATTGGGAGACAATGAATTGGTGCCCGAATATAAGAAAGACTAATCAGAGGAAGCACTCTTTATTGGTTAAATATTAACACAAAGCATGAGCTATGATAAATAAACATTATTTATTAAATTTGTATGCTGCCCTACATCTTTAGATCTTAGGGTGGTTCACAACCTTGGCTCTATGGATCTACTGCTGCAATTTACAGCAGTCAGATAATTTCATTTGATCAGAGGCCCTCAAATTTTATTAAATTCAACAAAAAACCCAAATCAAACCTAAAAACTACCCTTGTGCCTCCCTACATACAACTAAGATAAAACAAATATAAGTGGTACAGTTGACAGTTTAGGCTTTTGTAGGTCTTCAGTGACTACCTCAGAAAAGACAGCCTATGAAAGATAAGTGGCTGGCTCTGGGCTTCTGGTCCCATCAATACAGTTTAGGTTGGTACATGGACCATGTAGCTAAAGAGGGCACACATTAGAATTGGCCTCGGGTTCGGATTGTTTTCCATCTAGCAGTTTCTCTCCTCCATAGGTAAGCTTTAAGCAGTGATTCCAAATGATAGCACAGGACTCCTAAAGCTATTCAGTCAATCGCTTATGTTAGAACAAAGCTTCTGTGGCAGCTCTCTAGTATTAAAATCCATATTGCTCACCACCATTGCCAGCAGTAGAAGATTCTCCTGTGGCCACATGGGTCTGATTTCCGTAGCATGCATGACCACCACTCTTCCCTTCTGTAGCAGAAACAGTTCGAAATGTAAAGTCATGTGTGAATGCAAGCTTATTTAATAACTAAGCATGTGTATTGATGGGTGAGTTCTTTTACAGTTACGTCCTGATTCTGAAAGGTCATTTATTGTATTTGCATTGGAGCAGCTGCCTCATTTTTATTTTTATTTTTGAACTTGAGGGCAGGAGGAATGATTTCTGCTGTTCTTCTGCACAAGATCAAAATGGCTGAATGTGTGGAGAAGCTGTGGTATTGGTTCTACTTCCCTTAAAAAAAAGAAAATAGTCATGGATTAAAGATGGCATAGGACAAAAAAACACACACACGTTGGAACACTCTTTTTTATTTAAGATTATTGGATATTTGCATCCTTCTGGCTCTGGAAGCAGAATATGAGTACCTGTGGCTCCTCAAGAGAAGCTTACTATTGCTCCAGCATAATAGAAGCTCCTCGCTACACTCATCCTGGGTTTATCGCAAGTAATCTCTGTGACTCTAAAGCGTGGTGTAAATATACAGCCGTGGTATAAATATTGGTACTGGAAATGGCTTTAAGCACTCAGAGCATTTTCCCAATTTGAACTGCTTGTGTTGCATCTGCAGTCATTCCAACCTATGATTCCACGAGACTCTGTTTGTAATATGATGTCTCTGTTTCTTAATTGTTTTTTTTATTTGCTGTTTTTAGATTGTTGTTGAGTCCCATAAGGATAAATGCACCCAGTGCCACTCCCACTCAGGGGTGTATTCATCAGCACAGGAAATATAACCTGAAACCTTTTAAATTCAAGTTCAAGGTATCATATTAGGTTCTAGTGACTTGAGTGGATCATATGTCACTAGAGGAACATGACTACACGAAAACGTGTGGCTAACTTCTAACATCCGCCCCCCCTTCCCTATAAAGGGTGCTTTGGTTGGTGTCCTTGGTTCCATTCATCTCATGTAACTCCATAAGCAACATTTATGCAATTTGACAAGCCCATTGTAGACAACGGAGGCTGGAAAACTGCTGTAAACTGAAATTTTAAAAATGGAACTTCGTCTTATTAAAATATATTGTTTCTGCTTAACATCCCATGTGTGTGAAGTGTTTTGTTTCAAGCTACTCAGGTGCATTTTTCAGTTTAATACACAACCACAAGGAGAGGGTTGGCCTGTTAAGTAGAATGAAGGCAAAGACCATTCTTTACAACTAATTGCAATAATGGAACAGCCTTGTTGGTTTTCAATTACTATTCATTGACTTGTTGAGTAGCATCCCTATTTTGAGATAGAACTAATTGGGGTGGGGGGTGGGGGTACAGAACACATGATTTAAGATTCCACAGGGAACTTTATAGGAACAATATTTGTTTCAGGAAGAGACTGTACCAGGATGTAGGAAAATGAAAGAGAGGCTTGTTTTCTGTGTTGATAAAAACTGTATTGAATACAGATAAGGTAACACAGAATTAAAAACTACTGAGTTTCAGACTCCTGATTGTTGATTTGTCCCTCCCTTAGAATGTATTAATATGCAATGCTTATTCAAATAATTTCGTAATTGGAACATAAATCTTGAACATACTTTCAACCTGCCAGTTGTGTTGTGAATGACACAAGTATTTATTTAGGAGATGGTTGGGTGTTTTGTGTGCCACATATCAAAAAGAGTTTTAAAATTAACATAGTCCTGGGAGATTCCCAGGAAAGAAAGTAATGCCTTTTGTTATTTGTAATTTTGGTTCAAAAAATGGTTACAAGAACTAGTCCAAAGACTTGCTGCACTTAATACACATGTTGGCAGCTGATGTGTGCGGCACGTAAGAGAGATGCTTCACTGAACAGAAGATAAAGATGGATTCCTTTTCTAACACTTAGCAACATGTTTCAAGCTGAAAGCAGTGATGTGTTGCCGGCAGTTTAACAAGTGGCTCCCAGAAGATACCAGTGAGACTGAAGATCCATCCATTTGCCAACTGATGAAGATCACCCTGGTGGGGGCAAAAAACTTTATGCAAAAATGCTGCAAAGCATCAGAAAAAAACATAATGGGTTTATAATCATGTAACAAGATATGTTCTTGTAAAATGATTCAGACACGAAGGAAATGAAGGTTTAAGTGATATTGATTTAAATAGCAGGTAGTTGGTACAACATTATCTGAACCATGTGAAGACCAATCCACACAGCAGCGGAGGAACAAGTCACACCTATATTTTGCTTTACTTACATCCTCTCTCCCCATAATCCAACAATTGTGCATATGAGATAATGTCTAAAAAGAATGATATTCTCTATAGAATTATATTAGAGATCATATTCCCCCTTGGAATGTACAAAGCACCCTATGCAAACAAATCCATTCACAAAGCAATAACATGTAGTTACAGTGCTTTTTGGAAGCTCCAAACCCTGCTTGGAACGGCTCCCTATTCAATAGGACTGTCTTGTCCCAATATCATAAGAGCATTCTTATCCATTACATTCTGAAATATACTGCTATGCTTGTGCTTAATCTGATAAACTGTACAAGAGAAACTACGCCATAGAACAATATTAGAATCCATATTAAATGTTTATAATAGTACATACAGTACATAAGTTCACAAGGCTACTGACCAGCAAAATCATCTCTCTGGCTTTTCTTACATTCTCTCTGCAGTAGCATAAATCCATGAATGTGCATCTGCACTGTGCCTATGTTCAATTTTCATACTCGTTCTTTCTACAGACAAGTATGATCACTAGTTGGGTGACCATGGTGTTGGTGTCTCCACTGTGTCAAGAGTGCTGGGTTGACCTCTTCAAACAGGTATATTCTGTTGTGGGATGTTTCATCCTACAACAGTGGCAACAAGGCACTATGTGCAGATACAACAATACATGCTCTTTCTTCGGCAAGGGGCTTCTATTGCCAATGCAAAATGGCATCTTCTAGTTGGAACATCTTGGGTATCCTTTGCAATGTTCCTCTAGGTCTAGAGCAATGTATTTTGATCGCTAACCATCTTCCCTGTTTCTTGATAGGAAGTACAGTTCCTGCAGTGTTTGCCATCCCAGCAGCAAACCGACCCGGGTTCACAGGCTATTTCATCCCGACACCACCTACTGCATACAGGAACCAAGCTTGGATGTCCTATGCGGCAGAAAATGAATTACCAGGGCAATGGGCAGACTCGGTAATTGTTCACATTTTCTTTCTTTGATTTGTATGTTGAATGCAGATAGAAAGCTTTCTTGAAGTCCCTTTGGAAAGGGAAATTTCCACATAGACAGTACTTTTCTTGGGCTACTGCTAGTATTAGTTGCAAAGTTGCAGCTACTGGTTGCCTCTTTGCACTGGCCTAAAGAGAATAGGAAAGATTAAAGAATGATCTTAGCACCTTGCTCTCTACACAGTTGGTGCAAATTGTCCTGTGTGGTCAAGCAGAGGTTATTTGCTAGAAATGTTGGAGGTTGCCTTTCCACTGAGCCAGACCACTGGCCCATTCTAGCTCACTATACTGACTGTCAGAGGCTATCTGAGTATCTTCCAGGCCTACCTGGAGATGGTGGGGATTGAACTTGTGGCCTTCTGTGTGCAAAGCAAGATTCTCTACCTGAGCCATAACCTAACTCTCTTAAGAGCTATGAGTGCCATACCAAGAATGTATGGCACCAGGGCCTTCAGGACAGGAAATCAATAGGAAAGAGATGACTTATAGAGCCACATCTCATTTGTTATATGGTCTGCTTTGATTTAGCTCACTTGTCAGGAATTCCTCTGAGCTGTTAACCACAGCCTGATATCCAGCATACCTTTGAGCCAAGGTGGGACTCGCAGATAATTTCCCAAGCTGTTGGCAGTGGGTGTATGAAGACAGTGCAAACCAGAACGCTAAGGGTGATTTGTGTTAGCAATATGTGCTAACAATCAATATGTTGCTCCCCACAAAAAACCAGCATGTCCGCATGAGTAAAATGTTCACATTCAGTTTTCATCTACATCTCTCCCATCCCAAATTGTTGTCACTGGGGATACAGTGGGTAACTCTCTTTTTAAATTCTGGTCTGACAGGATTTTTGTTACCAAAGCTATTCTTGTTCAGCTCACCCTGAGCAATAGGCAAAGATACGTTTAAATTGACTATAAATTGGGATTTTTCTATTTTGATGTGTTAAGAAGCAATTGCTAAGTGACATTTAGTTCATTTTGAAGAAAATGGTACTTTCTGTTGAAGGGAAGTGAGCTGAACTCCCTGATAAACTCAGGGTATGACTGGTGAAAGTGAAACTGCTGAGCCTGGATAACAGATTTTGGAGTTGTTATCACTGTGAGGAGAGAATTAAAGATCATGCTACTTTTTTGACTGCTTCATATGGGATCAGTTTACTTCGTACCTATGAAGAAAATCATGTAGTTCCCATACTGGCTTCCTGTCAAGTGTGTGACAAAATAGAAATTTGCCTGAGACAAGTTTTATGCAATAATTGTAGGTTTTTTAAAAACCACATAATATGTTTTCTCTTTAGAAACTATGGGGAACCAAATGAGAGAAGTTTCAGTTTATTTGTGTTCAAGTTACCTTGAACATCATGAGATAGGCAGGATAGATTTTTTGAAAATAAAATTAAGAGGGGTCTTGAAGGAAATGGGAAGATTCCAGAAACTTCCACTGCCTAAATGTAGGATTTGCAAGTATTAAAGCAGACGCTTTTTCTAGATTTTTTAAAAGTACCTCCCTTAGTAAAACAGCCATTACATACATCCAAGGGCCCCATGAGAAGATACAAAGAAGCATTTGGTGGAAAAAACAGTTTGCGTTTCTGTGGTACTTACCTCAGAAGTACTATTGTAAAGTATTGTATGGGCTGAAACTGGTGAAATACTGACCTCTAGTGTTTTGTTCTGAAACCTCTCTTTGTTAAATGTGTCCAATAACACAGTTTTATAAGCAAATGTGCTTTGCTTCGACTGAATTTTATTGTCACTTGCATCTTGGTACTGCATAGATTTTAGTTTTATGCCTCACATAGATGAAGTAATAAGGGCTTTGCAGTGCATAAATACGAGTAAGCAACTGGATGGCAAAAAGACTCAGCATCTAACAGGTGTTTTAGAAGTAAATTATCAAATCTGGACTGTTTCTTTCTAGGTACTGTATATAAGGTGTTGTTATGATATATAGTGCTGACAATTTCAAATTTGAGAATCGTTTATTCAGCGATTCAGAGAGTACTTGTCTAATTAAGAGATAGAGCCTTATAGGGCGCACACAGAATGAAAGATTGCTGGTACAGATTCAGATTGATAAACAGTTCCAGCTTGCAAATTCTGTATAAAACACTACCTTGTAATCAGTACTGTAAATTAGATTGCTAGCTTGGTCTGGAACCTTCCTATTTAGACCACTGTAAGATTGCTAAGATTATTTAAATATTATGGAAACACATTGGAGGTATTAAATCACTCCAGGATTTAATGTTTGACAGCCTTCGAAGCAATGAATCAACAGAGTCCAATACTGGATTTGAAACTTCCCATGCAGTTTAAATTATTGAGAGAAGATAAATGTGCCTGTACTGTAAATTATCCATCAGGAGTTTTATTGATGGGCAACCCACTACTGGTACACTATGGCTTGGGAAACGATGAGCAATTTGGTGTGTTCCCACTCATATTGCTATGAAGCTATTAAAGTTGAGAAGTAAACATATTTTTTAAATATTTATACTTTGTCGTTCAAGTCATCCAAGAAGAATGATAAAAAACAAACAAATTAAAGAATGAATTACAAGTTCAATATCAGAACAGAAATCCACAACAATTAAAATTTAAAATGGCAATAAAGCCACATTGGATCATAAAACCGCAAAAGCAACAATAAATAACAATAAAACATTAAAATAGCAGACAGGAGGAAACAATGCCCATGCTATTAAAAGCTAAGGAGAATAAAATGGTTTTGAATGGGTTCCTGAAAGCAGATAAAGTAGACACCATATGAGTAAATTCAGTAGTAGTCGACACAACACCACAGAAAAGCTACTTTTGTCTGCTACCTGATCTCTGGAGCTGGGGCATTTGGCCTTAGATGGAAGAGTAGATCGTTATTCAAATGAAAACATTCTTAAATAAATATATTGAACAACAAAAATAGATAATACACATAAAGAGCAAACATTAACAACAAAATAATGTAAGTTCAACACCAAGTGCTCTTGATAATAAAGTCAAAAGCAAAATAACCATTCAGGAATTAATGAAAAGGATACAAATATAAAATTATAAATGGTGCATAATAACACAACTTACATTGCACAACAAAGGAAACAGAAAAGAAGAAAAAGCACTTGCCTGTTTATAGACACCGCCAAATAAAATCATATTTTGAAGGGATTTGCGACCCATGTGACTGTGAAGTCATATATTTTTTAAAAATAACCCTCCAAATAGAATAAAAAAAATTCCTTCAGTAGCACCTTAAAGACCAACTAAGTTTTTATTTTGGTATGAGCTTTCGTGTGCATGCACACTTCTTCAGGTATCTGAAGAAGTGTGCATGCACACGAAAGCTCATACCAAAATAAAAACTTAGTTGGTCTTTAAGGTGCTACTGAAGGAATTTTTTTTATTTTACTTCGATCCAGACCAACACGGCTACCTACCTGCCTCCAAATAGAGGTGAAATCAGTGTCATCCCTAGCCACTCAAGTATTAAAAGTCAATATCTGAGATAGCAATGAACATATCTTTCTTGAACCAGTTATCTAGGGTATAGCATCCCAGTTTGAGTGGCTACCAGAAGATAGAGAAGTAACTCTTTACACATAAGATCCCCATTACCTTTATTGAAAATAGAGAAAATACAGGGTTTAGAGTCTAAAATTGCCCTTTCCCCTATAAGTACAGTATACTGATTTCTGTAATTGCTTGTTTCCAAAATGTATGAACTCTGGCACAATTCCACCATATGTGCCATTAAGATCCCTGCTCCCCGCAGCCCTGCCTGGACAAAGGGGGATTCCAGGGTGTGACAATTGTTTTGTTGCCTGAGGGGGGGGGTCTTCACTCTTTTGAAGGAAGAAGGTGGGCAGCTACTCCTAACCCCCCAAACTGGACCACGTACTGGTATATGCCAACTATCCCTGGCCACCACCACACCTGTGTGTAAATGTTCTTGGATAAAACTGATTATTTCGACCCATTCCAGCCTGGTTTTAGGTATGGTTTGGGGAACAGAATCAGGCTTGGGTGCATTTCGGGAGAGTGTGACCCTGTTGAATATCCTGAATCTGTCAGGAGCTTTATTCTGGAGTGCCCTACTTTTTTGCTCCTACTCCCAGGATTGATTCCAGAAAGTAGTTTTGGGTGACTGTGCCTTTACTCTCAGCAGTTGATCTGTAGGGTGCCACAAGGCCCGATTTTGACCCCAATGCTATTTAATATATGCCGCCAGTATACCACCCCTATTTCTGTATAGCATGTGAATCAGGAATAGCTGTGTGTGTCCTAAGCTGGTGAGCTGGATGAGGTTAATAAATTGTGACTGAATCCAGATAATATGGAGACTCTATGGATGGGCATTTCCCAGATCTGGGATTGGTATCTAGATCGGGTTACACTCCCTCTGAAGAAGCAGGTGCATAGTTTGAGGCTTCCTTCTAGAGTTTTGTATTACACTATGTGCCATTGAAGTTTTATAAATAAGTAATAGTTTGCTACCATGAAATTGTTCTTGGAAATGGAGCAGGTTGGGAAACTCACAAAATTGATGCAAAAATCCATGTAATAATTTCCACTCAAAAATTGCTTTTGTAAATACATAGCTATTTTTCTGACTGTGCCCACAAGTAGCCTCTTTCCACATGCAACCGTTGCACAAATTATGTCTTGTGTTTAAGAACAGACCTTAGGGCAATTTATTTGTCTAATTAATATCTTCTTTAGGTCCCGCTTCCTGGCTACATAGAAGCTTATTCACGGCCACGTTACCAACACAACCACTCTCCTTCAAGACTTCCTCGTCAATACAGTCAACCAGCAAATATGCACTCTGGCCTGGAACAAGTCCCACTGCCGCCTTCTGCTGCTTCTCAACAGAGCCTAACAGAAAATTACCCATTGGATAGCCCACTCAACAACCTTTCCACAGCTGCTCTGGTGAAGGCAATAAGAGAAGAAGTTGCTAAGCTAGCCAAGAAACAAACAGACATGTTTGAATTTCAGGTCTGATGGCTTCTTGCGGTGAAAGTTTGCATCACATCACTTGTAGGCCCTCTAGCTGTTAATTCAGACTTATTGTGGCTTGTGCCAAAGCAATGCCATTTTTCTATTCTGAAACAATCAACCCTGGATTAAAAAGAAAAGTGAGTAAATAGAGCAGTCAGTCTGACTATCAGTTCTCTACCTATAAGGCAGGTATTCCCAGGCAACCGTTGTAAAATATTGATGTATTATATTTATGATATGCAACTGTCTGTCACATACCTCTTGTTCCATGAAGCCTTCATTGTTGGAGACTTTCTTTCAACCATCTGCCTGTCTAATATTCCATTATATTAAGAGCTTGGGAAGCACAAATATAGATCATTCTGTAGCAACTTGTGCATGTAAAAAAAGTAAACCTTTTTTATTCAGAAAAAAACCATAGTAATAATATGAAAACTAAGGGCCATATATTCATATATTTGTAGTTCAGCTGATACAATATCAAAAAGACTGATGGCAACAAAGCAATAGAGCTCAGCTCTGCCTAGAGACCACATTTAAACCATACAAATCTGATGTGAAGAGTCCTTTGTAAATATCCCAAAAGTCACAATCTTTGCTCATAATCCAAAACCGACAAAGAGGAAAAGAACAGTAAAAAGGCCCGCTAGCATAAATGGTGTCTAAAGAGCTGGTCTAATGTTACTGTTGAGTTGCACAGAATTGTTTTCAGTGTTCTGTCTCTCTTCACTGTGAAACGGGAAAGATACAGAAATGCTCCCTGGAACCTCCCAGTGAAAACAGATTCTTTGAATGTGCCTTACATTCAAAAAGGTTTTCATTCTGAACACATGGCGGAACTGGTAAATTTGAGAACCTTGAGTCTGTCTCAGTCTGGAATAATGAATACACCTGCTTTTTCTTAAAAAAAGGGGGGGGAGACACAACCCTCTGTTTCACAGAGAGCTCTGTCCTTCTCTTGTAAACAATGATGTCTAGTGAAGTGATGCCAGAAGCAGCTTAACAGACTTGACTCTGATTACACTCAACCAATGACTACGCAAACTTAAGGAATCGCCATATCTTTGGGGGTTGACTACAGTCTTTTCTTAAAGTGTAAATAAGTAAACAAATCTATGGGACAAAACAGTGTTCTGTGAATCGGGTGGGAACTTGCAGCCCTCCCAGATGTTGTTGAATTCTTAACTCCCCTATCGGCCCCAGCCAGCATAGCCAGTGGTTAGGGAGGGCGGGAGCTGCAGTCAAAACAGTGTCTGCTGTGCTGCAGGTTCCTGCTATGAGTGGCAGTGTGGGAAGTGATATTTTGCCAAATCCAGGGCTGTAAGTTCTGGAAGCTAAAAGTAATTCATTGTTCTATCGCACTGTCATGAAAACACAGCCTCAAAATAGCAGAATGAAACTCTATGCTGGCTCACCTTGGGCAGCTGCAAAATAAAAATAAAAATGGTGGACTGTTACAAAAAACACACACATTTTAGTTCCTAAATGTATAATGTAACTTTAGGGCAAATAGAAATTGCCTATGGGGTATCATACTGCGTGTATTGATGTCTACCAGAGTAAACATTTCCTTGAGCTTATTAATTTATTCAGCCTCAACTTTGTCCTCTGATCAGCTAATTTCATCCCCCCCCCCGTGAGTTTCTTTGGTCTTTACTTACTGCAGAGAAACAAACAAAGCAAACAGAAACAGGAGTTTAAAGTAAAGCACAGAATTTTTAAGCAAACACATTAAATATGAAAAATATATTTCCAAGTGTGCAACTTAACTGTCATGATATATAGTAAGTCCTTGCCAAAGGTCCTAGTAATTACAGAACCTTTTGGTGTCATTGTTTTCTTGTTATTTCAATAAAATTGCATATAAATAAAATTGTATTTTTGTAATCATCATGTAAATAAATAGTTAGTGTATATTTATAGAAATGATCAACCTACAAAAGAAAATAAATAACCATAAATTACCAGCAAAAATAATTTTAAAATCAACTGATACATAGGCTAGTGAGACAACTGAATTGAAGAACCAAAGAAACTTAGTCACCCAGAAGATTAAGTCTAATAAGAATGATCTTTTAATCTATCAGCAAATCAAAACTAATTGTATCATTGCTATACATTCATATCGTGTGTATTCAATTGTTGTTTGTTCCAAAAATGTAGTCAACAGTGGGTATGAAAAAGTGGGCAACTGAATCCTGATTAATGTAGGTGAATTTCTGACATCACTGTTCCATCTACTTGAAGGAAGGACAAGTGAATCCTGATTAATGTAGGTGGATTTCTGACACACTGGCTTGATGTTGTGTTCCTCTGGTGCTGCTAACACCCTAGGACATTTCTGCTTCAGCCTCCCTCACCTGGGAGTGGGTGAGGCGGGCAGCATGAGGTAAGAAGGAACATAGTCCGAAATTGAGGGCTGCTTGTTGGGAATTTAATATCAACTATTTACTATTTCAGTTAAACAGAACTAAACACCTCTGTAGTAGCTTCTTAATTTTATTTTTGAAAATAGCTCAATTCAGCACTTATCAAATCTTACATTAGGTTTTGAATCATACTGATAATTTCAGTTTTACTTAGTTGAGAATGTAAATTTATTTGTTTAAAAACATACGTTAAACTAACCAAATTAGAAGGCTTGTAGGAGTATTACATTTTAGAATCTTGAATATCAGCCATGCAAGGTGCTTAAGTATAAATTCCTTCAGGGTTTTAAACCCTTTGGCCTCCTGTCCATAAATTTCATTTCATTCTTGAGGCCTCTGCAAGCCTGAGATAGAAAAGTGGATTATGTGATAACTTTTTGAAGACATTATTAAAAAGAAACCTGCTATTCACTTAAATAGTCCTAATCCAGTATGGAGTTATATTTACCCAAGTCAATGGGACACATAATTTTGCACTGGTTTCTGGCTATTATATTTGGTCACAGGGAAATACTGATGAATCCTAATTCATTCAAACAATACATATTTTAAATTGTATCATTTACAATTTAATTATCTAAGTAAGTATTTTATAAAACCGCCCCTCTGTGCATACTTCATAGATACAGTTGTCATAATATCCTTATTCAATAAGCAATTCATTTTGTTGTTAACATGTTTGTGTAATTTGTAGAAGTTGCAAGCAGGATTATTGTTTCAAGACTAAAGGGGACATTGCTGGAAAGAGGATACTCTTAACATTCAGTATCTGTGAGCACGATGCAATCATGGAGTCAAAATATGGTGTATAAATAATTTGATATATATTAAACATTTTGTATGGCAATAGTTGCAACACAGTTTTTCAATTAGAGATCACCCCTGTGCAAAGACATTCATATTGCAAGCATAGGTGGCTGCATGTAATACTGTAGAAAACCTAATTTGAAAGCATATTTTTCCTTGGAATGTTTTTGAAATTGACTTTTGCTAACCACTAAATGCTTTTACATGCAGCTTTATTTACTCCAAAATGACTGAATATATTGTTTAAACAAGATAAGCGTAAACAAAAAAAACCACAACTAATATTATATGTGCAATAACTATTAACAATAGGTGTTTAAAGTTTGTGAGCTGTATTGGTTGCAAATTGCTGCATTGCTAAGAATAGATAGATTGACATATTTGAACCAGTGATCTTATAAGAACTCTGATAGCACTATATGGATTCCATGCATACTAGAGACATGCTTGTCAGTCAATATAAGTCAACTACCACTTGAATGGTGCTTCATGTTTGTAACACAAATTCATCTTGGACTCTAAGGCTGTGTACACATTGCCATTCTGGCTCCAGTGCACTCCCACTGCTGGTGTTTGAAGCCATGGACACATGACATTAGCCACAATCCATATCTATCCTGGAGTTTGGTACTGCAGTTTGGTGCATTCCCCCTGAAACCAGCTTCTGTCCGATTTAAAAACATAAGCTGCATTAAACATCTTTTTTGGGGGGCGGGGCAAGGTTGAATCTCTTAACTGCCATAGGGCTGAGGAAGAGTCCTCCAGTGTCACTCTCTGAAAATGGCCCTGCAGGTAAGGAGTGGAACCACTGCTTGACTCTGTTCCAACTCCAAGGCCTCGGTTTATTTTATTTATTAAACTTGTACACCTCCCTTCACTTGCAGTTCTCAGGGCGGCTCACAACATAAAAGTATAATATAAGAGCACAAAATACATGATGAAAACAAGAACAAAAAAACCCACAAAGCAATACCACCACCCCTCCCATAAACACATTTGAAAGGGGTACAAGATAATAATCAGGCAAAGGCCTGGTTGAAGAGGAATGTTTTTTGCCTGGCACCTAAATGAATAATGAAGGCACCAGATGGACCTCCCTGTGGAGAGCATTCCACAGACAAGTAGCCACTGCAGAAAAGGCCTGTTCTGTTTTGCCACCCTCCAGACAGACCTCTGATAGAAGAAGCACATGAAGAAGGGTCTTAGATTATGATCTCAGGGTCTGGGTAGGTTCATATGGAGAGAGGCGGTCCTGAGTTGCTCTAGGAGGATGCCATGGCTGATGATACTGAATGTGACTGTGAGGGAGTAAACAAGGCCACGTTCTCCAGCTCCAATTCTCTCTCATTATGAAGATCATCAACCAGGGTGACAGAAGCCATTTCAGTGCTGAAACAGGTTTGAGGTGGGTTGCGCTAATCTGCTTCCCCCATTCATGCATGCATGGTCAATACTCATTGAATGCCTTGCTTAAGAAGGGGATATTTGATATTTAGGCCACCTATGAATTTTTAACCCCATCTGAACCAAATACACTTCTTTAATAGCAGGCTCACCAATTTTTAGCATTCCATTCACAGCTAGATGAGTTGGTAATACACAATCTTTAGGATTAAGGTTCTCTCCGCTAGCACTGGAATGGAGAAATGACAACACTGAAGAGGTGCCCAATTTTGCCATGGACTCCATGGCCACTTGCTATGCTTTGGCAGCCCAGATATGCCGACCCTTTAGACTATTTCAGGAATGGACAACCTCAAGCTTGTGGGATCATTCCACCAACTGGAAATAGGTACAAAATGGTGGCTTATGGGGCAAAACCAGCTACTGACTGCACCCAGTGATACTGGGATAACTTACTTAAATAAGTACAAATCTACATCTGAGTTACTGCAGACCAGGGTTAGACAGCTACACAAAGATCTGAAGGCAACTAATTTAATACTAATACTTTGCAGATGTAGAATATTGAAGCTTGGAGAGAAGTGATTAGTACAGCATGGAGACAATTGTACTTGCAGTTTTTAAGAAACAACAAATTATAACAGAATTTTTAAAGTTCCATTTTACACCTGGGGAACTGTGATGCTCAGAGATGAGGTACAGGTTTTTTGTTGTTGCTGTTGAGCAGATGGGAATCAGAAATCCTTGCTGACATCTCGAACAGCTGATATACCCTGATTCTTTCCCCAATCCACTCTTTGGGGTGTTTATAGGCTTAAGTGTCTCCCCAGAATTTCTCTTTTACCAGCTGGGCATGATGATCTTCTCAGCCCTGCTAGGTTTACCTCAGGACTGCTGATTCTTCACATGCTGTTCACTTTCATAGGAATCTCAGCAGCTCTTGGGTCTCTTTAGCTGCTCAAAGCATCATCTGGTCTGTTCAGCAAACACCCACATATAACTATATTCTGTCTAAGTCCCCAGACGCCAATTTTACCTCAGACAGCAGCATGCAGTCATTGTATTTCCCCCTCACAGTCCCCTTTGCAGGAAATAACGCTTTGTCATTTTACAGCCTTACAATACTTTCAAATATGGCATACCCAGGGCTATATACCCTATATGATATATATGTGTATTTGTGTGTGTGTGTCCTTTCTTTATGAAGTTGTATATGCATACATTCTGATGGCAGTCACTAGGCCCTCTGAACCTATCAAGACTCTTCTGCCTATTGGACACTTAGGGCCAGTACATGGGAAGCTTTTCAGAATCTCAAAGCTACAGAGAACCAAGTGCGTGTTTCAGAGTTTTAATACACACTCTTTCTCTCTCTCCCCTTGCCTCCTCTCTGTGTTTCAGCATCTCTGACAGGCTCTTGCAGAAAATAATTTTGAGCCTTGCAACATAACAAATAGAAATATATGCCTCATGGCAGAAGTATTATACATTTATTCTGGTTCCGCTCCCTTGCCTGGGTACAATCAAATAGCATTCCTTTTCTGAACAGAACGCCATACCTACTGAAGTATACTTAAGGTAGCACAATGAAATTAGGTACATTTATTATGAAACTACTGCAACAGAGTGGTAATAATAAGAAATCCTTAAGTGCACTTCACTCTGCTCTGAACTTTTTCTGAACTTGAGGATACATAGCCTAGGACAGGCATAGGCAACCTTGGCTCTCCAGATGTTTTGTAACTACAACTCCCATGATCCCTGGCTAATGGGGCCAGTGGTCAGGGATCATGGGAGTTGTAGTTCTAAAACATCTGGAGAGCCAAGGTTGCCTATGCCTGGCCTAGGACTTTAAGGTGCCTGGTCTCCAGGATTCCACTATTATTATTTCAGAGTTACTTTTAGGTTTGCTTCTCCAAGAATGCATATAGACTGCTTTTCAAAAAGAATTCAAGCACATTTCCCCACTCCTGCTTTCAGAACATACTGGGAACTTAGAAGAGATTCCACAGTGGATTGTGTCATTGGTCTTCCTCTACCCCATTTCTGTTGGGTGGGCTGTTCTCCTTTCTTTTAATCCTTCAGAGAGCTGTTTGTAACAATCATAATTTCAATCACCAACTCAAAAACAAACCAACCAGAATCCCTTTAAATGCTGCAAAACTGCTTTTTCAGGGAGGAGTTCATAAGCTCACAAGCACTGGTTAATCTGCCCTGGGCACACTCTTTCACTTTCGTAGAAGTGAATTCACAATTCTGTTAAAATTCACAGCATGCTCTAGCTGACACAGGTGACTGTATTCCAAAAGAGACAGTAAAATTAAGCACACACCAGTTTTTCCTGCCACTATGGAGAGTGAAGGAACAGCTGCACTTGTTTAATTCTGAAGTTCAGGTGGGGAACCTTTGATCCTCCAGGTGCCCTTGAGCTCCAACTCCTGTCATCCCCAAACAGCTTGGCCAGTGGGAATGATGGGATAGTAATATCTGGGGGGCCACTGGTTCCTCATTACTTTTAAACCTTTTGGTTGTACAGTGGAACCTCGGTTTATGAACACCTCGGTTTACGAATTTTCGGTTTACGAACGCCACGGACCCATCTGGAACGGATTAATCCACTTTCCATTACTTTCAATGGGAAAGTTCACTTCAGTTTATGAACGCTTCAGTTTAAGTACTCCGTGGACCGTCTGGAACAGATTAATCTACTTTCCATTACTTTCAATGGGAAAGTTCGCTTCAGTTTATGAACGCTTCAGTTTATGAACAGACTTCCGGAACCAATTGTGTTCATAAACCGAGGTACCACTGTAATTATTATTCTCAAATAAATCAGTGTTATTTCCCCTTTAATTGAAGAGTTAAAGTCACAAGGAAACAGAAGTTCAATTTATCACATGTACTTTCCTAGTGGCGCTGTGGTTAAACCACTGAGCCTAGGGCTTGCTGACCAGAAGGTCGGCGGTTCGAATCCCTGTGACGGGGTGAGCTCCTGTTGCTTGGTCCCAGCTCCTGCCAACCTAGCAGTTCGAAAGCACGTCAAAATGCAAGTAGATAAATAGGAACCGCTATGGCGGGAAGGTAAACGGCGTTTCCATGTGCTGCTCTGGTTTGCCAGAAGCGGCTTTGTCATGCTGGCCACATGACCTGGAAGCTATACGCCGGCTCCCTCGGCCAATAATGCGAGATGAGCGCGCAACCCCAGAGTCGGTCACGACTGGACCTAATGGTCAGGGGTCCCTTTACCTTTTACTTTCCTAGTGTAAACAGAGGTAGTGTCAAACTTTCAGGGTTGTTTTTTACTTGATAATCCATACTTCCATTTAAACACACACACCACATGTTTATGTTTGGTTTTAGGTTTCATTTAACATGAGTAGGATCACTAGAACAAACTGGTTAGGAAGTTAACATAAATAAACCTTGTAACAAAATAAACCTCAAACACTTCCTTGTCTCTAAATGGTTTCTGTATCTAACTGTTCCCATCACTGAGAAGCCAAAAGAGTGTTGGATTTCTGAAGTGGAAGAATTTGATGCATTCTGGGGAGGGAGGACATGAATATCACTGTAGACACTCTGTGCCGGAGGCTATTGTATCTCCACTCTGAGATGCCTGTCAGGGTGATACACGGTAGAGATTATTTTTTTTAAAGACTGAATGGTTAAGAATCCTGAAATGAAAGCATGCAGAATGTTGCTTTTTTAAAAAAAAAAAAAGTCTACAAGCTCAATCTTTCTCTAAATGGTGTTTCTCTGATTACACTTTAGATAGATGGGTCAATTTATAAGAATGCATTCCAGGATGAGGATAAATTGGACCAGACAATTACACTCTGACAAGCATAATTGAAAAATGTGGGATAGGAATTGGTGCCCTTCTCCCCGGTTGTTATGTGAAATTTTCTCTCTAAAGTAGGGACGGGCAAGAATCTCATCAGGCTTCTAGTATATTTTCTGTTCCTTGTTTTCCTCTGTATTATGCAACCCTGACTATGCAAGACCTGGCAAAGGGCTCTTCCTTCCTTAAACCCAGTGGGTATTAATATTTACATTAGGCACACAGCCTTGTTTTGCTGCTTTAGGTGTCATGTAGAACAATGCTATCAGTGCCTGCAATGTGTGTCTTCTCTCTCCATTGTCAGAGGCACCATTCCTTTGAATACCACTTGCTACGAATCACAGGTAGAAAGAGTGTTGTTGTACTCGGGTCCTGCTTGCAGCCTTCCCATAATAATCTGCTTGGCTACTGTGAAAACAGGGTGCCCTGGGCCTGATTCAGCAGGGCACTTGCTCTCTTAAGCTAAACACCTCCTAAAAAGAAAAGGGAAATATGTTTCAACAACCCTACCTAGACACACAATTTAGTATGGTGTATTTGGATTTTAAATTTTACTTATTTTCCTTGTTGACAATTCTTTTATATCACTTTACAGTGCCTGGAGATTCTTCCTGGTTAGGTGGTTTATATTTTTTTTCTAAGTGAATAATATAGACATATGCTTGGGGTGCAGCTCCCTGAACATAGGCCTCTACTGTGCTCTTTAATTCTCTTCATCTCCCCAGTGAAGGCAGCAATTAAGGCAACGATGAAGCCCTGCCATTTTCATAGTGGAGACTGCCAACCATTTCCTCCCATGCAAGCTGAGCCACAGACAACGGGGTGCTTTAAATGCCTCCCTGTGCCTCCTTGTTGTTAACAACAACAACAGGCTTTGTCCGAGTTGCTCAGTTACTCCTACCCTGCTGTGTTTTGGAGTGAGTGGTTTAACTGGATTATAAGAAAGGTGTGTCTGCTGGGCTCTGTACAGCAGCTCTCAGCTTCATATTATGGAACAGAGAATATCTGTGTCTTCTTGCCTCACATGAAACAAGCAAGAACGAATTTTGCTGGCCATCTGGTCACTGCTCTTCATATGTCCTTATGTGAAGCATCTGCTTGTGTGTGTGTGTGTGTGTGTGTGTGTGTGTGTGTGTGTGTTTCAGCAACCCTATCCAGACACACAATTCTAACTCTGTATACTTGTTTGGCTCTCATTAAAAACAGTTGACTCCATTAGAAACAGTAGACATTGCTTCTTCATGCCAGAATCCTAGCCTCCGTTCCACAACCTCACTCCACTCCAACTAATGGCCACTCTCTTAACTCCCGAGTCCCTGCAGTTTATGTGGGCAGGGTGGTGGCAAGGCAAGGGTTAGAGGTGCCTGGATGCACCGGTGAGAGTGCTGTATTGACTCGACAGCCCTGACCTTGCCCCTGTCCTTGCCCCACCCACATAAACTGCAGCAATGCAGCTGTCGGGAGGGTAGCTCTGCCCTGCCACACCTGATGCTCCTGGTCAAGGATGCAAAATTTCATGTGCTGAGCACCTGAGGAATGTAGGAAGCTGCCTTCTATCAGGTCAGACTATTTGCCTGCCTAGACCAGTATTGTGTACTATCCCAGTATTGCCCCATCTGCACTACACATTTAAAGCGGTATCATACCACTTATAATACAAAAAGTTATAGCTTCCCCTAGAGAATTCTAGGAGCTGTAGTTTGATAAGGCTGCTGAGAGTTGCTAGGACACCCCGTTCCCCTCAGACAGCTTCAAATCCCAGAATTTCCTGGGAATTAGGGGTTGATCGTTAACCACTCTGGGAATCTGAAGAAGTGTGCATGCACACGAAAGCTCATACCAATGACAAACTTAGTTGGTCTCTAAGGTGCTACTGGAAGGATTTTTTAAAATTTTGTTTCGACTACGTCAGACCAACACGGCTACCTACCTGTAACTTGGGGGAAGCTATAACTGTTTAAAGTGGTATGACAGTGTTTCACATGTGCAGTGCAGATGCGGCACAGCATCTTTAGCAGAGAGATCTTTCCCCGCCAAAGGTTGTTTAGGATGTTTGTCCTGAGCAGGGCAAGTAATTGGGGAGGAGATGGGCATTCCATCTCCTCCCCAGAAATGTTCTATATCTTTGTCCTGTAATGCCTCCCCTCCTTTTGGGAAGCAGTTTTTTAACAACAAAATCCCCAGTTGGGCAATACCGTTTATGAGGACCAGCTGAAATTTCACAAAATATTGGCAGGCTCTTGAGTCATGCAGAATTCTTCACCATTCAAAGATGTTATACAAAGCAGGGGGTGGGGAGAAGAGGTAAAATAAAAAATAAAGACTAAAAATTAGTCAAAAATTAGTCCAGATGTTGCAAGCCATAAGGCCACCTTCTAGACTCAATTCCAAGATGAAGACAGCAGGTTGAAAAAACCCTCTGGTAGGTGTTGCAGCTGTTCGTGCAGATCCTCAAGCATGTTAAAACTATTTTCAGTGGCATTTCTGCAGCTGATCAATCCTAAAGTATCAGATTACAGCTTTTTGGCAGATTGTTTTGTTGCCAGTGAAAGAGGTGATGTGGAATGTAAGATGTTGATCTGAAATGTTTCATAAATGGAGGAAAGGTTAGAACAGGCCATCTCACCTGGTTAAACAAAAAGTATTGTATTGTAATTACTTCCAAAATGTATAAATATTGTTGCATGCTGCCATCTAGTGGATAAAGTACATATTTAAAAATGAGAAATCTCACTTCCAACCCTGCCTGTTCCTGCATTTTGGGGGGAGGGTTCCCTCATCTGCTCACATTTCAGATGTCCTGTAGCAAAACCCAACTTTTCTCCCAACCCAAACGTTTTTTCTGATATGCTTTCCCCTGAACATCTTTGACATATCACTATGCCTGCCTTGTCTTGGATTTCTCATGCTTTTTGCTCCCCATAAGCAGGTCACATTTCCCTCACTCCTGCATGCCTCAACTTCTTCCTGCTTCCTCTCTTGTTCATTTCTGGCACACCTTTGCACCCCTCCTTGTGCTGTGGAACTCTTTTACCTGGGAGGAAGTCCCTTTGCAGTGAATAGGGCTTACTTCTGAGTAAGAGGCAGCAGTGAGTGAGACATGCACCACCATCTCTGCCATTTCACTCACTCCCCTCCCCACAACCAATTGCATAGAAATTATGTGGCTTTGTTTATTATTGCTATTGTTGCATTTAGTGCATCTCTTCTCAAAAGAGCTCACTTCTCCTTCTCTCCATTAATACCCTCACAACAATCCTGTGAGGTAGGTTAGGCTGAGAGACAATGACTGGCCCAAAGTCACCCAGTGGGCTTAATAGCCAAGTGGGGATTTGAACACTGATCTCCCACATCCAAGTCTAGCACTCTAACCACTACTCCACACTGGCTCTCCAAAGAGGATTTGAATACAGTGGAGAGGATATATAAGACAGGAGGAACTGGAGCCTTTTCTTTTATATGTAGAACTGCACTGCATACCATTGAGGTGGGTGTCGGGAGCAGGTCAGCAATAACTCACAAGGTGTCAGTGAAATCAACTCTTTATTCAAAGAAACAAAACAGCTCAGGCAGGCCTAGTGAGCACAGCAACTCATCCCAGTAGGTCTTGCCCCAATGAAGCGGTTGCGAGGACTGAAGGTCCTACAGCTCACTAAGTCTCCTCCTCCTCCAGGTCCTTCCCAAGCAACCTGAGGCTTCTCCATTTCTGTCTTTGTTCCACCCTCTTCATACCACTTTGGGTCCCAGGAAACCAACGGAGGAGGGGAGCTGGTTGCAGCAGGAGGGGGAGACTTCCTGGCTTCTTCAGTAGCCTGCCTGAGCTCTGCCTCTGATTCTGCCTCTGATTCTGGGCTGCCCTCTGCCACAGCCTCTTCTTGCTCACTAAACCCTGTTACCTCTTCCGTTTCAGGCCCCTCCTCCTGCTCCCAGTCTTCTCCCTCTGACCACTCCTTGTTGTCCCACCATCAATCCCCTGGCTCTGAGCCTTCTTCCCTTGAGGGTTCCCCAGTGGGTGCCTCCCACCATTCTCAGCATCCAGCCAGTCCATGACACTGTCATGAACGGCGCAGTCAGAGATCTGAAACAAACAGGATGTTGGTGTCGATGTCAGCAACACACACCCAGCTATCTGTTGAAAAATTGCAAACTTGAAACTTTGTATTTGAAATGTATATCATGTATTGGGGAAATGTACAAAATGCTAATTGAAGAATAAGTTGGAAATTCCCACTTCGGCAGTGTAGGATTAAAAAGGAAGAGTCATTAGAAGCATGCATAATACAAATGAGTCCATTAGAATAAGGTGAGGCTAGACGTAAATAGTCCTCATGATGCTGGCAAATGTTTCTTCAGAGTCAGTCCTGTCATTACATCTTGCGTCTTTTCATCTTTCAGTGCCTTCAGAAGCTTATCTAGAAACAGGGATGGAACATGTTAGTCATCAACCACAAATGCAAATGCACAGTCCTTTGAGAAAAGAATGTAAAATCCTAGCACACAACTCCTGATTAATACTGACCTTTGATGCACTGATATTAAAGTACAACCTTCATGGCCCAGTAGGGATTTGGCCCTGGATCTCATGGATCGTAGTCCAGCACTATGTGTAAATATATATAAGAATGTATGGGAATATCATATATTGCATTTTTGCATGCATGCGTGCGCGCGCACACACTTTTAATGTATCTTTGTTGTTCTTTTCTCTCCCCCCCACCTTTCCTTCTTTTTTTCTGTATTACTTTATTTCTTTTAATTGAAATCACTTCAATAAAATATAAATATTACTATAAAGTAAATAGTCATTATCAGTGGACCCCATAGCTGCCAAGTTTTCCCTTTTCTCGCGAGGAAGCCTATTCAGCATAAGGGAAAATCCCTTAAAAAAAGGGATAACTTGGCAGCTATGGTGGACCCTGGACTTAATGATCTTATGGTCTCTCCTACCCTAATATTTTGATGTGCATTATTTCACTTAAAGAAATGCAAACAATCCAGAAGTGGTGGAGCTGGGTACATCAGCACCCTGTGTGAGCACAAAATTTGCCCCCCCCCCGCATCCTTGAGCTACCTTCTCAAAGGTGGTTAAGGAGATGCCCGGCTTTGGTAAGGAGGCATAAGGCTCTGGCATGGTCCTAGAGCCCATCCACTTACTTTCCAAAGCTGGGAAACTAGGCTTTATAAAGGACGACTTTATGAACCTGTCAGAGCCCTCATGCCTTCTTCCCAAAGCCCAGCACTTTTCTTACTTGGCTTTGAGACAGCATCCCCTCAGCTCAGTGCCCAGAGTGTGCACTGCTAACACAGCCCTAAATCTGCCCCTGAATCCTGTGATCCCCACAACCTCTGCCTCCACACATAAATACACAGAGTAACCTGATCCTATGCATGTTTATTGCTATACTAGCTGACCCGGCCACGCGTTGCTGTGGTTCTTTTGTGTGACCCCCCCATCCTGTCACGATCCACGACGTATCCTGCCCCTCCTCCCTCCACCCCGGCTCATCCCTGTGTTTCCGTAGGGTACCCTTCCCTCTGTTTCCCTGGGGAGTGTTAGCCCCTCCCCCTGTATCTCCATACCTTGGCCCCCACCCTCGAAAAGGAACTGTTAGGTTCTGGGTTCTATTTCCCAGCATGCACTTTTGTCTGAACCCTCTGTTGTTCCTGGGAAGTGTTGGCCCCTACCCCTGGTATCTTCCTACATTGGCCCCCACCCATAGCTGCCAAGTCTCCCGTATTCCCCGGGAAACCCCCATTTTTCCAGCTATTCCCAGCCGATAAAATGGAATTTTTTGTTTTTTCCCGGTTTATTGTGGCGCGGTGGCCATTTTGGAACTGGGCGGAGCATGCTCAGAAGCAACTTTTGATGCTGCTTTGCCCAGTTCCAAAATGGCTGCAGCGCAACTTCTGGTGCGGCGGCCATTATGGAATAGGGCAGAGCAGCATTAAAAGTAGCTTTTGAGCATGCTCCGCCCAGTTTCAAAATGGCAGCAGCGCTACTTCTGGTCCAGTCCCTTATTTCTCAGGCCCGAACTTGGCAGCTATGTTTGGAGAAGGAACTGTCAGTTTCTGGGTTCCAATTCCCAGTATTTACTTTTGTGTGAGCCCTCTGTTGTCCCCTCCCCCCTGTATCTCCATACATTGGCCCCTGTGCACACATCGTGAACATTTCTATATATTTAGATTAAGGATCGGGGGTGATGATGCGCCCTGGGACCCAGAGAACTACTTTTAAAATCCTGACCAGGGCGGGGGGGGGTCAAATAGCAAAGCCCGACAGCCCTGTAGCAACAGACAGGCCCAGACAGAAGGAGGGGGATCATATGGGCCACTTGGTGCGGGCCTCTGAATCCAAAGGGGGCCTCGGTCAGCATATTCATAATCAGTAAAATGAAAAAAAGTAACAAAAGGGTTAAAAACAGGGTCACATTATCTACCTGGCCCTGGCCTCTGTCTGGCCCTGGAAGGGCCTGACAACAGAAGGTGCGTTCTGAAGCAACCGAGTTGTTCAGTTCCATAAAAAACCCAGGAAGTGGCAAGGGGAAGGTAGGGGATTGTAAATCAAGGGGGTTGGAATTGGGCACTGCAAATATCTGAGGACTTAAACTGGGGAGAGAAAGTACATGGTTGTTTTTTTTTTTAAAAAAGACGCAGAGGGTTGCATTCAGTCGTAGTATATGTGAAATGGAGGGTAATAGCCCCCCTTCAGATCCCCCTGAGCCTCAGAGTCCCCCTGAGTCGAGGCGAGATACTGTGGAGAGGGCAGGTTTCATCCCTGTGTCTCCCCCCCACCCTGTTCTGACCCATTACGTATCCCTGCCTTCTATTCATTGGACCTTGTTGCTGGAAAAGGCCTGTTTTCAGCTGAAACAAAATAAAAATATTCATTCCAGCAGCACCTTAAAGACCAACTAAGGTGCTGCTGGAAGGATTTTTTTATTTTGTTTTGACTACGTCAGACGTTGTGGCTAATCCCTTTGACTGGCCCCATGTGTCCCGATCCATGATCTATTCTGTTTGTGTGTCCCCCCTCTCCGTGACCGGCGTATCTCATGACGTTTTGAAGGATGTTATTTATTTTTGTCTTGTGGTTATTTGGTGGGGTTTTTTTGGGGGGGGGTAGTGTTGCTAAATTGTGAAGTAAAAACCCTTTGCCATGCAGGGGCCTACATAAATCAAAGGCTGTGCTGCGGCCTGTGCCACCCCCCCCCCAGGCAGGCCCCAACCTCCACTTGGCAATGTTGGTTTTTGGTGGGGTTTTTTTGGGGGGGGGGTAGTGGTGCTAAATGGTAAAGTAAAAACCCCTTGTCGTGCCCCCAAGTGCGTTGTTGTGGGTAACCCCCCCCCCCCGGCCTAGCGGAGGCCTGGCAGCCTGACAGGGGCCTACATAAAAGAAAAGCCTAGTGGTGTGATAATGGCCGCTTTGGGGGTTTGATTTGCTTGGTTGATGATGATGTCATTTGGTTTGTGGGTGTGGCTTAGATTTCACAGGAAGGGAGGGGGTGGAGGAGGGTACTATGCCACTTGAGGGCGCTGTTTGACTTGGTGGAAAAGCAGGTCTGCACCTGGGCAGGTTGCGATTTGAGGGATTTTTGCCCCCAACAACGCTCTAGGAGTGGCCTGGATCGTTGTGTCAAAATTTCAGGACGATCGGTCAAGCGGTTACGGAGAAAAGTGTCGAACGGAATTTCACGATTTTTACATATATATATATATATATATATATATATATATATATATATATTCCATACAGCGTGCACTCCTTGTTTATACAAGTATTGGCTCCATTCAATAGATTTTATAATTCCTTTTTTTCTGTTCTACCTTATATCAGTATCCACTGAAAGTCATTATCTATCTTCACATTAATTAGTACAGGACATTTGCTGTCTCAAAGTCTTTATAGTCCCTATTTCATTCATTTGTGTAAGAACCTTGGTGGATAGACTACATTTTCACACATTTACCAGGCTGAGAAATTGTGTCTTAGACTAAAATGTTAAAGAATATCCACCAAGTCTTGTAATAAGCATCAATGACATACTTCCAAAACTAGGGCAAAGTGTTTGACTGGCTTCATGCTAATCTTGCCTCAAATTCTCTACATCTCTGAGATCCCAGTTAATGTATTTTTAAAAATGCATTTTATATACTTAGTACATCAATTATGCAATTGTCATCATTTAACTTACACTCTTCAACTTCCACACACATAATAAGGACAACACACACACACACACACACACACGGGGCTGTTCCCTGCTCACATTATTCACCAACCCCATCTACTCCCACCTGCATCCACACCCTTGACCAAAGCCACCCCTCTCTCCTGCTCTCCCCTTAGATCTCACTAAACCTCTACAGCTCACCTGGGCTGCTTGCTTGCTGCAGCAAACCACCCACATCTTAATGTTAAAGCCTTTAAAACTATTTTTTGTGCAAAACCTCCAGGTTGGTATCTGAAATGGTCGTCAATATTTCTGGGGTGAGCCTATTGCTCATTTGCACAAATACCTGGAAGAGGTTCTAAAATATTTTCTCAGATTAGCAAACCGGACTTTTACAAAATGAAAACCAATTTTGAAACTGCTACAATCTCTTAGCCAAAACACTCGGATGATGCATTAGAAAGTTTGAACGTTTCTCAGGGCATTTAAATGTGTTATTAGAATAACAACAAAAAATGTTAGGTCATTTAATTGCATCCGTAGAAGGTGTCTGTGTAGAGAGTGACTTGGTATATATTTTTATCAATGGGTCTTTCAAGTTCTGCTGTAGGTTGGACCAATTTGGTATATCTCTTTACTGATTTATTATAGAATGTTAAGGGGTGTGTGTGGAAGGGAGAAACTCTGTTTGTCACTTCAAAAAAACAACTTCAGATTAACAAGCTTAAGTACTCTTAGGAAAAGAACAAATAAGTGACTTTATCTAAGCTTGTGTGTGGGGTATCTAAGAAAGAAAAGGGTGTATAATAGTTCAAAATTTGGTGTCATGTTCAATGTCCCCAAATATTTCATGTGTATTACATTTAAGACATTGGGCTGGATGGTAAGGGTACATGACTGGATTGTTATGGTAGAAGACCAGGAGAGCCTTGGGGATATTTGGTGGGGTTGTACAAAGAGGCTTTGGGATCTCAGCCTTTGGATTACTCACATTGCTGTGGGTCTGAGCCATCCCCAGTGAGTGCCAGCAGCTCCAACTCCTTCAGGCGGATGCCAAGCTCACAGATCTCTCCATCAGGCTGTTGCTGCTGATGTGCCCCACTTCCACGCTGGGGTGTGCTGTCAGCAGCAGGACAGAAGAAGCGCAATGGCTCATAGGGGATGGGGGCCAGACCAGCTGGCCAGGGGGGTGGGCAGCAGCGCTCATTGGTTGGTGGGAGGAGTCCAAGCCCAGGTGGAGGTCTCTGAGGCCCAGCTGACCCTGTTTCCCCTCCTCGCAGTGGCACAAAGAGCTTCCTCCAAAGGCTGCAATCAGCAAGGGTGGTACTTTGTGTGGTTCGGTCATAGAGGGAGGGGAAGTATAGAGGGGGTGGTGGCCGAGGGGGTGGAGGAGGCTGTTGCTGGTGGCTCATGAGGCGGCTCCTGGTGGCTGTGCATCTACTGACGCCACCATGGAAACAGTGGAATCTGGAAGATTCATGAGTTTTTTTAGTGTTCTAAATAGATTAATCCTATACAAGTTGTGCCTGTCACTTTAAGGAAACAGAAAGTAGACCTTAGAAGGAAATGGCTGCAGAGTTACAAAACTGGAACCTGGTTTTAATGAACTAGAAGAGAAGTAGGAATGGGTAAATCTGCCAATTTCAGTTTCGCTCAGTTTCTCATATTTCCAGTCTTAAATCCAGTGCTCCACATTTCCATAGCAGCTTGTGATTTTTTAAAAGTACTCATGTAAAATTATCAGCATTTGAAGTGTGAATTATTTCTCTGAATATACCCAAGCTTGTACGCAATTTACACATTTTTGCACCGCAATTTTGCCTAAAATAATGCATTTTGTATGCTATCTTCACTGATACATGCATTTTTATGCACACCTTACAGTAGCATAGGTATATATTCTTGCACACATCACTTGGCTGGATGAACTGCATTGTAAAATTCAGAGAAGTGCAAATTTCACAGGATGGCTGTGTTTGGGTTCTCATGTTGTTTCAAAAAGTGTGAATTAGGTGGATTCGCCTTGAAATGTGAACTGAATTGAATGCCTCCTGCATTCCTAACCAGGAATGCAGAACCTGTCTAGTACAGAGAGAAAGAGAGAGAGAGAGAGTGCTATAAAAGGAATGGGCTCAACATTTCATGATGCAAAAAACTGTATAATCTTTAAATCATAACCAAGCCAATTTACTGTGCTCTGCTAATTTATTTACTCTTTATTCTGCAGCAGAGGGTGGGTGCTATATCAGACTTTTCCCTTCCACAGTGGGAGTTATTTCCAAAATCTTCCTGCAGGACTTTGGGCTTGCTCAAACAGGTGCTTCAGGCTGGAAGGGGCTGGCTTCATGTTCAATTTAGGACCGGTACCTGAACAGTTTTATTAGTTCTGTTGGAAGCAGCAACTGCCATCTTGCACCCTTTCCATTTTTGTTGCTGTTGTAACCACCTCATGGCAATTTTATGCTTTCAGAATCTTCTAAAATGAATGCTTGCAAAGACATACTGCTGTTTCCAAAATTCAATCTGGCTGTTGAAGGACAGAACTTTCAGAAACAACCCCCCCCCCCAGAGTAGTCAGTCAATCCCTCTAACCAGGGAACTCTGCAAATTTGTAGCTCTGTGAGCAGAATATGGATCGCCTAGCGACTCTCAGCCCCCTTAGCAAACTACACCTTCCCAGGATTCATTGCAGGAAGCCATGATACTGCTTTAAATATATAGTGCAGCTAGGGCCTAACACTTGGGCGCTTTACAACCCAAAGATTGGTGACATTATAGTGACTAACAGAGCAGCATTTGCTTTTCTACACAATAGACACACCAGGTCAGTTTGGTCCTCCTCATAATGTTTCACACTCTCTACAAGGCCCATCATAACATCTCCATGACTACGTTTGGGGCGGCTTTTACTTTATGTAGAATTCAATTTTGACTATCATTATTAATTTCTCAAAAGGCTGCGGTTGTGGTTGGAAACTGAAAAGCAATCTAGTCGACGTTCTGTCTGTGACATCAGCCTGCACATACCCAATTCAACTCATGGCGCTGTAGCTGGTAGGGGGCATGTGGCCAGATAGAAACTATGGCTACAGTAGTCTCTGAAATGCCATGCCTTCTTTACCACTATAAAATGGCCAGTCTCCTCCCATTTCTTGCCAGGAAAGTATTAACAGTTGTGTACAGCACTGAGAGTTCTATTACTTACAGTAAACAATAAACATACCGAGATATTTTATTAGACATGCCCTTCTTGCCCTCAAAGCAGGCATTCCCACATAAAAATGGGGAAACACTGGATAATAGCAATGAGTGAAAATACCCATACTTCTAAATATATATGGCTATAAAGAGGATTCTGGCCTCAAAAGCTATTAATGTACAAGTTTCATGGCCAGAAAAAGTAGTTTAAGAGCTAGGTGGAAAAGCAAAACAATCCAAACAGTTTGCAGCATGCTTTTATTTTATAAAAACTTGGGATGTCCAGCTCTAAGATTTATGTTTCTCAAGATGAGTTTCTTCTTTCCCTAATACTCCCAAGAAATAAAGCCAAGCGATTTTCCTCATTTAGGACAACTGGTTCCTTCAATTTTATTCTATTTCCCAGGAGGTTATGAACCTATTGCTGTCATTTCTTTTCTTTCCCCACTCTTCACTTGAGAGATTCTGGGGTAAAGCTGGGCAGATTAGTGGCTAGATTATGTGATTGTGGGTGTTTGCAGGATATAATAGTTTACTAGTTCTACTTTGTTCTTAGTTGTGTAAAATGTTACTGGTCCTGTGCTATCATCATAAAAGTGATTCAAAACTATAAGCAAACCAATAGTTGCTACAACTTCTATTAGTGGGTACAATAGTAAGCATTTATTCAATACTTTAGAGGGGATGGAAGGAGCCTGAGATTAAGAAATGTGTTTGTCGGTTTTTTGGTTGTTGTTTTTTGCGATTACCTCATTGGTCTATTTTGTTAGCTACTTTGAGCCACTTGACTTTTGAACAAGAATGTGGAGTGCATGTATTCTTAAGAAAATTAACTGAGTTACCCCATTATCTAAAAATGCTAACTTTCAGCATCCTGGAACACTCTTGAATGGCCAAGAAAGAAACTGAGCTCTCAGGGAGCAGAGAGTAGCTTTAGCTCTCATTTTAGTGGTCTCCACTAAAATGCTATAATACTAACACTTCTACAGTAGAACCTCGGTTTACGAACACCTCGGTTTACGAATTTTCGGTTTACGAACGCCGCGGACCCATCTGGAACGGATTAATTCACTTTCCATTACTTTCAATGGGAAAGTTCGCTTCAGTTTATGAACGCTTCAGTTTATGAAAAGACTTCCGGAACCAATTACACCCATGCTTCGGGTTAAGTACGCTTCAGGTTGAGTACTCCACGGACCCGTCTGGAACGGATTAATCCACTTTCCATTACTTCCAATGGGAAAGTTCGCTTCAGTTTATGAACGCTTCAGTTTATGAAAAGACTTCCGGAACCAATTACACCCATGCTTCGGGTTAAGTACGCTTCAGGTTGAGTACTCCGCGGACCCGTCTGGAACGGATCAATCCACTTTCCATTACTTTCAATGAGAAAGTTCGCATCAGTTTATGAACGCTTCAGTTTATGAACAGACTTCCAGAACCAATTGTGTTCATAAACCGAGGTACCACTGTATCTGGATTTCAAACATTGTAAACCACTGAGCCCTGGGGTTGTTGATCGGAAGGTCGGTGGTTCGAATCCCCGCAACGGGGTGAGCTCCCATTGTTCGGTCCCAGCACCTGCCAACCTAGCAGTTCAAAAGCATGTCTAAGTGCAAGTATGCAACTAGATAAATAAGTACCGCTCCAGCAGGAAGGTAAACGGTGTTTCTGTGCGCTGCTCTGGTTTTGCCAGAAGCGGCTTTGTCATGCTGGCCACATGACCTGGAAAAACTGTCTGTGGACAAACGTCGGCTCCCTCGGCCAGTAAAGCGAGATGAGCACTGCAACCCCAGTCGTTTGCGACTGGACTTAACTGTCAGGGGTTTCTTTACCTTTACCTTTACCTGTTGAGTGATGGAACTGCAGCTTTCTTTATTGATATGGTGCCATGTTGCACTAAATTTAAAATGGCAGTAAATAACTGCAGACTGAGAAGCTGCCCCAAATTTCATTATAACCCCTCTTCCAGTGATTTTTCCAAGTTTAACAGGGTTGCAAAAACATTGTTTTTCCTGGAAACAATAAAAACAGAAAGAAATGCTGGACATCCACTAGAATACCAGAAATGGCTTTTACATTATGTGAAAGATCACATAAAACTCAGAAATGATCAGGCAATGAAACATCAAAATAATGTGCTGTCTGAATGCAGCCAGAAAGAGATGCACTGGGTAAAATTATTGGGGGCTTGGAGTGTGGGACTATGGATTCAAATTAACCCATAGCTTTCCTCTCCATTGATCTGGGAATACTTTAAGAGTGGGGACAAAAGCTGCCCTCCACCCCATCCAACACTCTCAGGGATCCTACAGCAGGGTGCATGATGTTTCTGTATTCAAAACATGCAGATGTACACATCACTCCATCCAAGTGGTCCTTGCCACAGACAAGGCTTCCTCCCATACACACTCCTCCACACACAACAACAATGGGCATTTTACCAATGTTGTGACTGTAAACAAAGCTTTTACTCCAAAAACAAAGTGCTTTGTATGATACTGGATTATTCGAAAAAGTGCTGCAGGTCTGATTTTTACCCAGCAGAGGGAATCAAACACCTATACTCTGGAAAATAATTGTGTTTTTATTACAATCCCCCCCCCCCCTACAAAGACATGCATGATAGGGGCAGATAAAATGTTGATCTTGACTTCAAGCACTGCTTGTATTATCATGCTGTTTTTCCCCAAGGAGATCTCGGGGGGGGGGGGGGGGGAAGCAATATATGAAACAGAGCAACAACCTTTAAGCAGTAGACTGATAAACAAAAAATTCAGTTAGTTAATCTGTGGTGGCAAATTTTAATTAGTAGACCCATGGGTTAAATCATAATTGCTTCTGTTTTGAGGCTATGGAGATAATTCTTTCTTTAGGTTTTTATATTGTTTAATTGACTAGTCAGGAGTGGTAATGGTGGAAGAGAAGCAATTTGAGCATAACCAGTGAAGGATACAGAAGCTGGTTTTTCTGTAGCTGGGAAAAAAGAGGAGCCTTTCTTAGGATACTCTAATACTCTGGTAGTCATGATGTCCTGGAAGCCAAATTCAGGTTGGAAGATAGGATGCCGAAAACCAGGACCTGCTACTGGTCCCATGTGGAAGGCCAGCTAGAGTTGCACAGCTTTTTAGTTTCGATGCGTGAGTGAGGCAATGGTGTTGGGAGGAGTGGTTTGGAATTGTCAGGCTCTGGGGTGCAAGCTGGACCTGTACAAAAGGGACAGGTTGCTCCTGAACCAGGATGAAACCAGCCTGTTGGCACATAAATAAAAAAAGGTAACTGATTAGTTTTAAAGCTGATGGGGGTGGGGGAGCTGACAGGAGTAGTGGAGGCTCCAGTTCAGAACGAATCTCCTTCCCGGTGAAAATGTTTTGGGTTTCCTATTCCTTCCCATATAAACTGCAACAGGATTTTTCATCTTCTCTGCTGGGAGATGGACAAGCACCCTACACAGGAACAACTTTCTCATATTCTGGACAGAGTTATATGAATGTTTGGCTCCAGTGTGTCACTAGGCCTGAGCTGGTGCAGGAGGTCACAAGCTTCAGGGGCAAGATTGGAGCAAGAGACCATGACCCAGCCAGGGAGCTGTCCAGCATGAACCAAGTCAGATGTGCCAGAGACTGGCAGAGAAACTGTTCAGCCAAATTCAAGTACTGTAGACAGAGCTAGCCCTGCAAAGCTACCGGTAGCTTAGAAGCTCCCCTAGGCCTTGATACAGAGCACATGCTATGCTTTTGTCTCCTCCCAAGTAGACCTGATGCAGGGAAACTGTTTTAACAATTGATTCCTCTCCCTAGGGAACTCCGGGAATTGCAGTTCTGTGAGAGGAATAGGGATCACCTAACAACAACACCCTTTGCAAACCACAGAATTATTCTGAGGAAGCCATAGCTGTTTAAAGTGGTAAGAAAATACTCTAAATGTATAGTGCAGATGGAGTCTAACATTATGCTCTTCAGCTTAGCCTCAACTGTGGCAAAGATCTTTTAGTGGGGTGGTGGTAGCTGTGTAGGCGAACATGTGCACCGAGTGCAGAAGGTTCCCAGCACCTTCACTTCCAAAAAAAGATCAGGTACCAGAAAGACTTCTGCTGGAAAAATGCTGCCAGTCAGAGTACCGTGTTTCTCATATTTTAAGGCATCCCCAAAAAATAAGCCATGACAGGATTTCTAAGGGTTGGTGAAAAATAAGACATACCCCGAAAATAAGCACTATCGCAAAGCCCCGACCGAGCGAGAGGCGAAGGCGCGGGACCCAGCAGGAGCTCCCTACCTGCTTCCCCGAGCCGTAGCGCATCGGGGGACAGAGCCGAAGATCGGCGGGCGCTCCTTGCTGGGCTTGACAAGCCCGGGAAACAGCGCCCGCCGATCTTCGGACCCGTGCTGTGTGACAGGCAGGGGTGGGGGGAAGCGGAGATCGTTCTCCGCTCTCCCCCCACCCCCGCCTGTCACCAAAGATCGGCGGGCGCTGTTTGCTGGGCTTGACAAGCCCGGCAAACAGCGCCCGCCGATCTTCGGCCCTGTGCTGTGTGACAGGCGGGGGTGGGGGAGAAGCGGAGATCGTTCTCCGCTCTCCCCCCACCCCCGCCTGTCACCGAAGATCGGCGGGCGCTGTTTGCTGGGCTTGACAAGCCCGGCAAACAGCGCCCGCCGATCTTCGGCCCTGTGCTGTGTGACAGGCGGGGGTGGGGGAGAAGCGGAGATCGTGCTCCGCTCTCCCCCCACCCCCGCCTGTCACCGAAGATCGGCGGGCGCTGTTTGCTGGGCTTGACAAGCCCGGCAAACAGCGCCCGCCGATCTTCGGACCTGTCCTGTGTGACAGGCGGGGTGGGGGGGAAGCGGAGATCGTTCTCCGCTCTCCCCCCACCCCCGCCTGTCACCAAAGATCGGCGGGCGCTCCTTGCTGGGCTTGACAAGCCCGGCAAACAGCGCCCGCCGATCTTCGGCCCTGTGCTGTGTGACAGGCGGGGGTGGGGGAGAAGCGGAGATCGTGCTCCGCTCTCCCCCCACCCCCGCCTGTCACCGAAGATCGGCGGGCGCTGTTTGCTGGGCTTGACAAGCCCGGCAAACAGCGCCCGCCGACCTGTCCTGTGTGACAGGCGGGGGTGGGGGGGAAGCGGAGATCGTTCTCCGCTCTCCCCCCACCCCCGCCTGTCACCGAAGATCGGCGGGCGCTGTTTGCTGGGCTGGACAAGCCCGGCAAACAGCGCCCGCCGATCTTCGGACCTGTCCTGTGTGACAGGCGGGGGTGGGGGGGAAGCGGAGATCGTTCTCCGCTCTCCCCCCACCCCCGCCTGTCACCGAAGATCGGCGGGCGCTGTTTGCTGGGCTTGACAAGCCCGGCAAACAGCGCCCGCCGATCTTCGGACCTGTCCTGTGTGACAGGCGGGGGGGGGGAAGCGGAGATCGTTCTCCGCTCTCCCCCCACCCCCGCCTGTCACCAAAGATCGGCGGGCGCTCCTTGCTGGGCTTGACAAGCCCGGCAAACAGCGCCCGCCGACCTGTGCTGTGTGACAGGCGTGGGTGGGGGGAAGCAGAGATCGTTCTCCGCTCTCCACCCACCCCCGCCTGTCACCGAAGATCGGCGGGCGCTGTTTGCTGGGCTTGACAAGCCCGGCAAACAGCGCCCGCCGATCTTCGGACCTGTCCTGTGTGACAGGCGGGGGTGGGGGGGAAGCGGAGATCGTTCTCCGCTCTCCCCCCACCCCCGCCTGTCACCAAAGATCGGCGGGCGCTCCTTGCTGGGCTTGACAAGCCCGGCAAACAGCGCCCGCCGACCTGTGCTGTGTGACAGGCGGGGGTGGGGGGGAAGCGGAGATCGTTCTCCGCTCTCCGCCCACCCCCGCCTGTCACCGAAGATCGGCGGGCGCTGTTTGCTGGGCTTGACAAGCCCGGCAAACAGCGCCCGCGTGCACTTTTTAAAAAATAAGACATCCCTCAAAAATAAGCCATGTCGGGTTTTTTTGAGGAAAAAATTAATATAAGACATGACTTATAATATGAGAAACACGGTAGACAATACTGGGCAAGAAGAGCAAATAATGTGACTTGTACCATGACACAGACAGAGGAGAAAAACACACATACAATATGACATATTTTGTGTTTCTTTAATGGCTAAGCTTTCTTGTGAAGGTTCCAAACAAGGTTCAATCGACCAAGGTGACACCAACAGAGGATCCCTTGGAAAAAGGAATATAGAGATTATAAGGCTGTCAATGGCTACTAACCTCCTCTATGTTCTCCCTCTACTATTGGACACAGTATGCTTCTGGATTCCAGTTGCTAGGAAACCATGGGTGGGGAGAGTGCTTTTGCACTCACTCATGTCCTACTTGTGGTCTCCCCATAGGTACCTGGTTGGCCACAGTGAGACTGGGAGTGGCCGCTGGGACCACATAACACTGGTCCTGGGAGATCTACATTGGCTCCCAGTACATTTCCGAGCACAATTCAAAGTGTTGGTGTTGACCTTTAAAGCCCTAAATCAGGCATCCCCAAACTTCAGCCCTCCAGATGTTTTGGACTACAATTCCCATCATCCCTGACCACTGGTCCTGTTATCTAGGGATCATGGGAGTTGTAGGCCAAAACATCTGGAGGGCCGCAGTTTGGGGATGCCTGCGCTAAATGGCCTCGGTCCTGTATACCTGAAGGAGCATCTCCATCCCCATCATTCTACCTGGACACTGAGATCCAGCGGCGAGGGCCTTCTGGCGGTTCCCTCATTGTGAGAAGTGAGGTTACAGGGAACCAGACAGAGGGCCTTCTCGGTAGTGGCACCCGCCTTGTGGAACGCCCTTCCATCAGATGTCAAGGAAATAAACAGCTATCCTATTTTTAAAAGACATCTGAAGGCAGCCCTGTTTAGGGAAGTTTTTAGTATTTAATGCTGTATTGTTTTAATACGCGATTGGGAGCTGCCCAGAGTGGCTGGGGAGACTCAGCCAGATGGGTGGGGTACAAACAAACAAACAAACAAACAAACAAACAAACAAACAATAACAACAATAACAGGATGCTAGGTTAGATGGACCATTGGGCTGATCCAGCAGGCTCTTATGGTCTTAGAAGTTTAACTGCTGGGATATGTGAGTGAGGTGCAGTCTGTCACTCACTCACTCACTCACTCACTCACTCCTGTGAGTTTGTTCACCAGAGGAACATTATTAGTTGCATGAGGTATGTGGCAAGTTACCTCTGTTCTTTTGGCATTTTATGCATTTTTAAGCCTTTTAAACTGTTTTGTTCTTACTCTTTCAGTAAACATTTAATAGTATCCTGAAGCCTCATGCATCACTCTCTGAATAATCTCACCTGCTTATGTTTATATCTCTGATCAATGTCTATAAAATATGTAGCTTCTATAACATTTTGCAGTTAATTAGAAATTAATGTGCAAAGGGCTCCATCGAACAGATTTGCACAGGAGCACATAAATCCTACTTGTATGAAGTGGAGTGTCTAATCTCCCTGTTTTTATTTTAAATGCCAGCAAGATAAATGAAGCCCTCCTATATCACTCTGTTATGATGTGGTTTCTTGTCAGCTACCTCTGTTTTTAGCAGGCATCTAGCATAAAACAGGTTTCTTTAATCACACACTGTAGAGTGGCAGTTCCTACCAACCTGAAATCGAAGGGTCCAATCAATGAGGTTGGAAAGAAGCCTGTTAGATGTATTGCCATTGGGAAACAAATCACTGCCTCCTTTTGTTGCAATATACCTGCTAGGTGATGTTTTATCATCTGGGTTTTTACACTGGAGGCAATGTTCTGGTGTGACAACCTGGCAGGATGTGTGTGTGTTGGGCAGGGCCAAACTTTTCAGCAGTTTTCATTTTAGTTATAGGTCCTAGCTCTGGGTCAGAGGAAATGTACATTTGAATCAGAACATCTGAAATGTTCATAGTCTGACGTATCATGTCAGACTTCATTAGGGGAGGGAAAGAGATTTCCACAGAAGAAAGACTCACATCAAGGTTCAAGACCTTCATTCCTGGATGCTAAAGCAGAGGCAGATTTAGGGTAGAGCAACCAATTCCACCACACTTTGCGCCAAGCCAAGGGGGCGCCACAGGATGTTGCAACTATGATGTAGTGAATTGAGCAGAATAGAAAGTGGGGAGGGGGAGGGGGGAGATTTTGGCCTCGTACAGGATGCCACTGAAATCTGAAAGACCAAAGTCCGCCGCGACTAAAGAACAAATGGCAAACAAAATCAGAAATTGGTCTATCTTTAAAATGTTGGTCATGTTTCCTTTTTCACACATCACAAAAACCCAAGAAATAATACCTGAGAAATAATACACTGTAGCCTGAAATGTGGGGAACCACAAATAATGAAAGTTATGGAAAGGATAATTCCAGAGAAAGGACGAGCCTGCTCCAGTGTTCGATATTGTACGTACACACATCCCCTTCTTGGATAAAAATCAACATGGTAATTGCCAAAGAATATATTCTAGTTCCTTGGTGTTCACCTTGTTACAGCAAATGAGATTTCTCCGCTATGGCTCAGAACGTCCAGGTACCAAGCAAGCATCAATAGTAGATGATATTGAACACGAGAGCTTTAGACCACAAGTGTGCCCATGCACATGTGAACTTGTATTCTACCTAGTTAAGCTCTGAGGATCCACTTCATGCTCTCCATGGACATTTTAAACAAAGAATTGCTCGCACACACAAAAAAGAAGGTTCACTTTCATTATGAAGGGGCTTACTATGAATAATCCACACAGACATGTTTCTATGCCTTTTCTACAAGGGAAGATTGTAATGAAGTTAATTGTGGTTTCCATGGAAAGAATCTCCCACAGAGCGGCACTAACATCGCAATAGCTTCATTGCTAGATATTTAGTGAAATTCCTTTGAGCTGATTGTGTGGTTGTAAAATTACAGCCCCGGTGAGTCTAAACAATTAACTAATAAGCATTCAAAGAGACAATGTGTGTGTGTGTGTGTGTGTGTGTGTGTGTGTGTGTGTGAGAGAGAGAGAGAGAGAGAGAGAGAGAGAGAGAGAGAGAGAATTTTCGGACGTTAATGTTGTTTAGATGATATGGCAGGCAAGTAAATCAAAGCTAGGAAATGCTGTTGCTAATAGTGTTAAGAGTCATTTTTTGAGATAGTGATGGGCCGTAGCCTCTCCATGCCCCTTCCCTGGTTCTCGTCTCCACTAGTGGAATTTAGGCCTCATCTGCACCAGTTGTTTAATGTAGTAACATAGCACTTTAACGGCCAGGCTTTCCCTAAAGAAACCTGGGAACTGTAGTGTATTAAGGCTGCTGAGTTGTTCAAAGATCTCCATTTCCCTCACAGAGCTACAATTCCCAGAGTTCACTAGGAAGAGGGATTGATTACTAAACCACTCTGGGAATTGTTCCTCTGTGAGGAAATGCAGTCCTCAAAACAACTTACAGCACCCTTAACAAACTGCACTTCCCAAAATTATTTGGGGAGAGCCAAGACTATTAAATTGATGTAATCGTGCTTTAAAAAGATGATGTGGACACGGCCTTAATTGTAAAAGCCTTTAGGGCAAAGACTGGGCCACTCCTGCGTTATTCTGTAAAGTAGAACAATGTTATTCTGTGAAGTAGAACAATGAAATGGTCCATCTGAAATTGAAAGCAAATGCTGTATATCTAAATGGATACAGGGCTGTGGGCAGCTGTCTGAAGTGAGCCAAGTACCAGGAATCCTGTCATGGGCCAGGAATCAGCTTTGCCTGCTGAACAGCAACCTGGAGCAGGAGATCTCAGAGTGACCACCTGCAGCTGATCAGCCTTCAAGGACACAGAGGAGAAGGCACAGATGAGAACCAGCTGGCTTCAGCCTTCTTAAGCAGCAGTCCAACAGCAGTCAGATGCTGGTGACAATGCTTTTAGTTCATGGTCCTACCTTGCTGCTTCCTGTTCATATTGACCTTTGACCACCTGATCATCAGATTCTCTGACCCCCTGGACCATCTGACCACATGGGTTGCTGTTCACTCAACTCTAGGACTGGACCTGACTTCGGATGCTGACTCTGCCTCCAGGCAAGTAGAGAGACACTTTGGGTTGGCTGGCCTCCCAATCCACTGAACTCTGCACATTGTTGCTCAGCAACGAGACTTTGACAAATCCTCAGGCAATGCTATTAGTCAGGCCTGAAGGACAAGCCAAGTGGCAGGCTTGTGAAGCAAGTCAGGAAGGAAGGTCAACCAGAAGATACAGGAATAATTGGACACCGTATTGCTCAAAGAAGGCTTAACAGAAAGAGGATGCTCTCATAGTTCTTCTTACCCAATAGCCAGCCTGAATGGGTGGAATAAGTCTAGAGCAGGCACCCCCAAACTTCGGCCCTCCAGATGTTTTGGACCCCGAATCCCATCATCCTTGACCACTGGTCCTGTTAGCTAGGGATCATGGGAGTTGTAGGCCAAAACATCTGGAGGGCCCAGTTTGGGGATGCCTGGTCTAGAGCCTACTATACTGCCTAGACTGATGTTGCAACTTTGTTTGAGCCCCAGGCTCTCTTGTCCCAACACAACAGCAGATGAAATATTTCATTACTCCATTATCTTTTTAGTTCATGTGATCTCTTTTTGTTTGTGGTTTATTAACTCTTCAAAGGACTGTAGACATCGATGCTGTTGTAGAAATATGATTCCTCATCATTGTTAGAACCCTATCAGGGTGTAACCTGCTTCTTAAGGTGATCATTTAGGCCCCAGGTAAAAATCCCACACATCCCGTTTTTAAGAACCACTCCTTGAAACATTTTTAACCTTAAAATGTTTTGATGGTTTTTGCCTATTTGAATGGATTGTTGCTATTTTAGTTTGCTGCATTATTTTCTATTTTTATTGTGCTTGCTACTTAGTATATCTTACTACTACTTTACTAGTAGTGTATCTTACTACTTTAACCATCATGGGATCTAAATGTATATTGAGTATGTAGGATACAATGTGAATATATGTAGATGTTTGTGGACCTGTGGTTCCCACAGTCCAGACCTAGGGTGCACTAATAGCCCAGGTGAGGGCAATTTGTTACAAAGTATGTGTCTGAACACAGCATATCTCTCATAGTCATCACATTCTCCTCCCCTCACTGCGACCGCCTACCTTGTGTAGTTACTTATTCTTTTGGGTTGCCGCACCTTTGATTGTCTCTTTATATCTCTGTGAATCATATACCATAATGGTGCATGTGAAGTGCTGTGTTGCAACATATTAGGCAGTCTTTGGATTTGTGTTTATATGATTTTCAGTGGTGCTGGACTACTTTGGAACAAGCAAGCTGAGGACTGATGCCCTTGTGTGTTAGATTTATTATTGTAACAGAACAATGTGAAACAGCGCAGTTGAGACTGTTTACAAAGTCCCCAAGCACAATGCCAGTGAACTTAAAATCAGCAGTGAGGAACTAATTAAAATTATACTGGTTAAAAGGAAAGCTAATTAAAAGCAGTTTAGAAAGATGGATCTTTAATTGAAATGTAGAATTAGCTAGAGAGTCTAGTGCACAAATAGGAATTTCAAAGACGAGCTGAGTGGAAATGATTCCAGAAAACATCGCAAAAAACTAGTTATATATCTTTAAAAAAATAAAAATTCAAGTGATTCACAGTAATTGGTCGTAAAGGTAAAGGGATAGGGATCCATGACCGTTAGGTCGAGTCACGGACATAGCTGCCAAGTTTTCCCTTTTCTCGCGAGGAAGCCTATTCAGCATAAGGGAAAATCCCTGTAAAAAAGGGATAACTTGGCAGCTATGGTCACGGATGACTCTGGGGTTGCGGTGCTCATCTCGCTTTACTGGCCGAGGGAGCCGGCGTACAGCTTCCGGGTCATGTGGCCAGCATGACTAAGCCGCTTCTGGCGAACCAGAGCAGCACATGGAAACACCGTTTACCTTCCCACCAGAGCAGTACCTATTTATCTACTTGCACTTGACGTGCTTTCGAACTGCCAGGTTGGCAGGAGCAGGGACCGAGGAACGGGAGCTCACCCTGTCGCAGGGATTCGAACCATCGACCTTCAGATCGCCACCCGCGTTGGTAGTAGTCAGGATTAAAATATGCCAACATACAGGGAGTCTCTGAAACCAAACTTGGAGCTTTGCAGCAGTCTGACAAGGTGTTAGTTTAAGGGACCCTTGGACATATTATGTTTCTATACCGCTTTGAGTCTTTGAAATCAGCAGAGCCCTTTCTCATAAGATATAGGAGGAATCTCTGCTGTGTGGTTGCTAGAAAAGGCATCCTAATGCTGGCCCACTAATGCTTGCCTTCATAGGGTTGCCATATGTATGGAATTTCCTGGACATAGCCAGGATTTGGCAATCAAAAACATTGTCTGGGTTGAATCACTACAAATGTCCAGGAAAATCTGGACATATGGCAACCCATGTCAGCAGAGCAGATTTTGAGCAGCCCTACCAAAAATCTAATAACAACTTTCAGTATCTGGGCCACAGTGTCATAACTTAGAGGTAATTTTTGCAATCAATAACTGAATAATCATTTTCTTGATTGCAAAAGAGGAACTGCAAAGATCTCAACTGAGATCGTTGCTCTGATGCTACACCACTCATATAAGTCGATCGCTCATCGAGCAGTTGTTTGTTTTGCAAGGGAGGGGCCACATTGCAGTTGCAGAGTGCATGTTTTGTGTGCAAAAGGCCCCAACTTCAATCTTCAGCATCTCCTGCCTAAAACCCTAGAGAGTTGCTGCCAGTTAGTGTAGACCGGAGATTGGCAGAAGGTAGGTCTGGATCTCTTGGCAAATATCTAGATTTTGATTTGATCAGTAATGGTGTCCTATTCCAAAATGGCTAACTATAGAGCCTCCTGCTGAAATGACTAAAACTGGGCTAACCAGGAGTAGAGTTTGCGTGGAAGGACAGTTCTGCTACCGAAGACATATTCCTGGGCTCAGAATGCTTTAATTTTATGTGTATGTTGTTTGGACCATGCTCTGGCTGGTGGATGTTGATCTAAGTAAAAATATCTTAGTAAAAAGTAGAGACAGGAAGCCTGAAATTTGTCCAGTACTGTGCTAGGTGGACCAGTGATATGACTCAAAGTAAGGCAGCTTCCTATATTCCTTTGTGGGACATAGAATTAACTGTTTTACCAAGCTTGGCAATGATCGCTATCGCTACACATTTCTCTCCCCCTCCCCTGATATTTTTATTTATTTATTAAAACATTGGCTCATATGTTAAAACTGAAAGCCACTTTCCCAAACACTCCATTATTCTGTGTAGTTCAAATCTGAGATTGGTTTCTAAGGCAGGGTCACTTTCTTCAAATGCCATAGCTTCACATTGTCCAATGGGTTATTAAAAAGGCAGCAGCGTGCATTTCTTTAGAAGTGCTGTAAGGATTAAATACCACAGTCATAAATATAAAAAGTCATCTGAAATTCTTGGGCTTCTGAAGGTCCAGGGTCACAAATTGCAATGAGTTTGTCTCGCTTGCTTGGACCCACACCTGGAAAACTGGGGAACCAATTCAGACTGAATGACAAGTTTGCCACACAAACACACACACACACCAGGAGTGTGTAATCTCAAAAACACATTTCCCTTAAACCCAGGAAGTAAAACAAAATGATACAGGGATAATAAAGAACAATTTATCTCCCCGCTGTCCAGAGTCTACCAATTCAAGTGGTGCAGCAATTCAAGTGGTAGCTCAGCAAACTGGATGGTCTTGCTCTCCGAGCAGTAGGTTAGTCAGTCGGGAATGTGTTTTACAGCACAGTCCAGGGCTGCGAACTGAATCTCTAAAACCACTGCAGTGCCAGGATTCGAGTTAGCCTGCCGCTGTTGTCTTCTCTGTTGGTAGTGTGCCCAGCTTCTTCTGCTGGCTCTTAAGTCTTCTGTGAAACGTGACCCATTTCTCACTAATGATTCTATTAGCCTTCTTTGACAGCCAACATAGAGTCCCCGTGTACAGGGGGAGCATGTCTCTAAATACCAAATGCTGAGGACAAAGATGGGGGGTGGCTATTCCCTAGATCAGGTGCGGAGAACTTTTGGCCCTCCAGATGTTACTGAACTCCAACTCCCATCATCCTTTTCCATAGATCATACTTGCTGGTGCCGATGGGTGTTGTAGCACAGCAACATTGGGAGGGCCAGAGGTTCCCCATACCTGCCCTATCTGCTCTATTTGTGAACAGAATGGGCTTGCTGGGTGTAGTGGAGCCACTACACTAGCGTCCTGGCAAGCAGGTTGCTGTTGCTTGCTGGGGGGTGGGGAGAGGTGGGGAAGGTGCAAACATACTGGTGGTTATCCATCTAGTCTGCTGCTGGTGTGTTTGCACTGCGCCAGCCTGCCTGCTGCCTCCCCCTCTCCTTCACAGTGAGCAACAGTGATCTACCTCCTGGGAAGCTAGCAGTGAGTCTCTGCCCCACCTAGTAAGACACTTCTGCTTGTGAATGCCTAGAAGCAGTGCTTTTTCCCTAGAAAAATAGGTGCCGGTACTCAACATGAAGTTGTTCCAGTAAGTGCCACACTTTTTAACAAAAAAGAGGTGCTAGTGCTGCATACCCCTGAGTACCCCCTGAAAAAAGCACTGCCGAGAAGCATTTGGCTTGCAGCTTTTGGTAACTTATTGCACAATATGTTTTTAATTTTTTTGGGGGGGGGCATACTGTATACTGCTGCAGCAGAACTCCCAATGATCATCTTGCATGGGGTGATGGCATCAAGGAGAGGAAGCATCTCTTTTTCATAGCCAAGGTATTTTTACCTGGATCTGGTGGGAGCTACCTTTGTGAATTCTCATTCATCAACTGGAGGATGAAGGCTCCAACCTTGAAAAATTAATTAAGCTGGCTTGATAAGCCCTATCAAACTCAAGTTGACTTTATTGCCTGTTTGTGCATTTTCCTAGCATACCTCAATTAGATGTTAATGGAAAGGTATCACACAGCTCTGAAATATGCCTACACAATTTGCTTTATAGGTGTTTAAACAGCACCTGGGGTCAAAGATTCCAAGGCCTTGTAGATATCAGAACAGTTGTTCCAGTACTCTTCATTATATGTAGGGCCCTAACCTCATCAGATGCTGAGCAGTATAAATATATCAGAGAGTTTACAGTTCATATTGACTTTACTATTGGCGTATGCGCTTTGTGCCCATGGTTAACTACACCTGCTTTAAATTCAGTTTGCAGGACATTAGGTAGTAGTAGCTTAAAAGGATGAATTAGCTCTGTTTATGCGAGAGTTGTTTGAATGCTTTCTTCAATGCATTTGCTGTGGAACATGAAATGATGTTTGAAAAAGAATGCAGTTACTGAAAAGATGCTCAGCTGCATATGTACTGGGGCCATGCCCTTACATAGAGCAATAAAGACTCACGGAATCTTTCTGCTTTAAAAACCAAATAAGGTTCACTGTGTAATTTATTCATTCCCTACTTTATTTATTTAAGTCTCCACCAGGAGCAAAATAGGGATGCTCGTCCAGCACCTTACCTTCTGACTTTCCACCATCTGGCTAAGACAGTTTTGTTTAAGTGTGAACTGGCAGGACAATGGAGAGGAGGAAGAGGATCTTGGTGAGGGGTATAGTTGGGACTAGGACACACCAGGGCAAGCTGGGGATGGGGAAGGTACTCACAGGGTGATGGAGGATGAGAAGGGGATGGGGGTCAGGGCACAGGTACCAAAGCAGCAGGACCCATCACCAGAGACAGAGAGGACCCTGTCTCCACAAACATGGTGGGCTCTGAGGCTTAGGGAGCAGCAGGAGTGGCGCTCCAGGAGGCTGAGGCAGGCAAGGGCCCACAGCCCAGCTCCCTAGCTGGCCAGGTGGGGCTCTCTAGCTCTGGGAAGAGTGGTGTGATTCTTCAGCTGGAGTAGACTTCGAACAGGTGAGGATCACATGGCTCATCAAGCCCAGATGCTGCTATCAGCATGCAAAGTACACAAGGGAAGCAGAGCCGAGGTGATGTGTCTGCTCAACTGCCCATGTTGCTAGACCTTGGCTTGAATGCTCCCAGAATTCTATGAGACTGTGCTTTGGGTCAGACTCTGGACTGTGTTTCCTGATCTTTGGACTGACCCTGGACTGGGGACTTGACACACTGACTTGCTGCCAGGTAGGCCAAGGGTTCAGGGCAAAGTGGTTAGGGAAGTTTTTAATGTTTGATGTTTTATTGTGTTTTTAATATCCTGTTGGAAGTCACGCAGAGACCTCCTGTTTTAAGATCACCAGGGAGAGGGGGGGCAGTGCTCTTGGTCATTCTACCACCCTCAGTAGTTTGGGGTAGTGGTGGCAGCCCAGGAGAGAGTTCCTAAGTTGTGGAATTCCCTTCCCACAGGGTTGTATCTGTACCTCCATTAAACTGCTTTTGGGGAATAGTGAAATCCCACCTCTTTAGTCTGGCATTTGACACCTGAGGGGTGTGTTTTCAAGATCCACCCTATTTCTGTGACTGTAATTTGGGTTTGAGAGACCTGCTTCCTACTGATGTGTTTTTCTGCTACCCAAACACAATAGTTTTAACTGTTTTTAATACTGCATTTTACGTTGTTGCAACTTGCCTTAGGATGTACTGGTGAAGGGCAGGTCATAAATATACTACCACCACTATAAAAAATAAACATTTCTTACCTTTAGTTGGATTGTGCCCTAAATATCCATAACAGTTGTATCAAGTTGTTAATATTTATATAACAACCTGATCTACTCTTTCATATTGATCAAGTTTGACGTTCTTTATCCACTTGGGTGGAGGCAGAAAATGCCATTAACTTTTAATTAATGTAATTTGTAATACAGCAAGAACCCTTTTACTTCCATGAGTATGGACCCAGGAAATAGTAAATCTTCTGAGCCTCATCTAGAATCACTTTGCTATTTCCCAAGATCATTCTTCACATTTCCAGGACCACAAACAAGTGTACAAACCACACAAATGTCAAGCCCTGGTTACACAGCTGCAGCCAAGCACAGCACCAATCCATGCCTGACAACTCTACGGCTTTCCCTGGTTTGATTTATAAGAAGTGGAAAATGTGTAAATCTTACAATCTTGGTTCCAAAAAACGGGAACTTGGCCTGGAAACAGGATTGGATCCATGATATTTACTAAATGGAGTGGGGGGGGCTTTTCTACACCCATTTGTGAAACTCCCTCCCTCCCAAAACATAGTATAAGTAGGCCCAGCATATGGAATATTACGCTTAAATTGGCTGGATGGTGAGCAAATTAGTGTATGGCAGCTGATGGCCTTAACAGAAACTAAGACCATATATTTTAGCCATGTCTTATAGGACTGGAAAATGCAGAGCCTCCTTGATATTCCCCCCTTTTCTACTGAGATGCTTCAATTTAACTGCCTGAAAGACTTATAGACCATGTTCATAGTATATCAAAATTTTAACTGCAGCCTCTACAGCTTCATCTTTAGTTTCCATGACCTCATTACCTCCAAAAGCTAACTTCACTGGCTAGCTGGTTGCAGCCAAATTGCGGGCAAGCTTTTCAGTAGATGGATAGATATTTCAAAATTGTTTTGTTGTTGCTTGTTTTGGCTTCATTCCACCCTGTGCATCCTGCAGAATAAGTACCATGGATCCCTTGTGGAGAAAGTGGTGGGACCAGAAAAAAAAGTGGGTTCCTACTTTGGGTTTATACTTGTGCTGTAATAAGACAAAATAAATGGCAAGGCTGTTCCTTAAACTCTAAGGATGAAAATAACACAGGAAGCCATTTGTTTCATTTAGGGGAGGGGAACCTGGGGCCGCCCAGTTGTGCTAGCTGGGGCTGAGCTGATGGGAACTGGGAGCCCACTGGTGTCGCCATCCCTGCTTTAGCTCCTTTGATTAAATAACTTGTGTGTGTGGTCTTAAAGGAATTTCTAGCTGTAATAAGGCAGATTTCTTGGTCCTTGTATGAGTCTACCATCTCAAACATACTTGGATAAAATATTGAAGGTTATTTACAGCTAGGGATATGTCACATAGCTGTTAAGTAAGTGTGCTTCTGGTTCTTGTACAGATATGCCAAACACCATTAGGTCTTGAGGAAAGAAGGGGTGGATGTTGCAGCTGAATTTATCTGTCCACTTTGTGCATGAATTGCAGGGACATTGTCTAAACCAAACCATGGGCACAACAGTTTATTTGAGTTGTATGGCAAACAATGTTGTATGTCACTTCACACAGAGCCGGCCCTACGTGCAGGCTGGGTGGTGCAGGGCACCATGGCGCCAACCCGCAAGGAGGGCGCCGCGAGCTGCGCCCACCCGCTGGCCGACCGGTCCGCCGTGCCTGCCCGCCCGCCTGCCGCGCAGCAGCGCCTGCTGCACCCGCGCTGCACACGGCGCCCACCCGCCCACCGCGCTGGGAAACGGGGTGGGAGGGCGCCGGAACAGGGTGGGAGGGCGCCAGGGGCGCTTAAGACGGCACTGACTTCACATAAGGCATACGTTTTGTAGTGGAACACAAAGTGCTTGCGGCAGATTATGTTCACAAGTTCTCCTCCTATGCGTGTTCAGTATGGACATAAAATGGTCTCCATCAGGCACAGAAAGTGGAGATGAATTGGTCCTAGCTTCTTCATATGCCACAAAACAGAAGTATTCCTTTATATGACTGGATGAGTAAGGATTGAATTCATCCAGTGTCCATAAGGCTAGAATCTCCCTAACATTTTAGTCAACCACTGTTGCCTTCCCTCAGACCTCTTCACATGTTCAGTCAATACATGGGGGAATGTGTCGGGTCATGCCTATTGCCCACGTGTCACATCCCCTTATGTTCAGTCCTAAGGTAAAGGGACCCCTGACCATTAGGTCCAGTCGTGACCAACTCTGGGGTTGCGCGCTCATCTCACATTATTGGCTGAGGGAGCCGGCGTACAGCTTCCAGGTTATGTGGCCAGCATGACAAAGCTGCTTCTGGTGAACCAGAGCAGCACATGGAAACGCCGTTTACCTTCCCGCTGTAGCGGTTCCTATTTATCTACCTGCATTTTGACCTGCTTTCGAACTGCTAGGTTGGCAGGAGCTGGGACCGAGCAACAGGAGCTCACCCCGTCACAGGGATTCGAACCACTGACCTTCTGATCAGCAAACCCTAGGCTCAGTGGTTTAACCCACAGCGCCACCTGGGTCCCCTGTTCAGTCCTAGATGCTTGTAATTTTATGCCTGATTTCAAACCCTGAAAAAGGCGGGGTCCCTGGTTCCACGCAGTTGTATGCATGCCTTCCATTGACTGCATATAAATTTTATGCAGGGAAAACTAGTTGTGGCCAACAAAGAAGAGCAAGAGTAGAAAATCTCAAATGTTCATTTGTGGAAGCAAGCCCTGCGCATCACCAGTTCAAGACCCACCATCGGCTGAAATCACAAAGGGTGAGAGTGAAATGTTTGCAGGTTGCTACTAAACAAAAGTGAGAAGACTCCTCCCATTGTAGCAAAGCTAAAAAGCGTTAAATTCAAATGAAATGAAATATGCTGATGTATTTGGAGATTCTGTGTGACTCACTAAATCCTTATCATAGGCACCTGAAGCAAACAAACGAGCAGGCAATATATTTGTTAGCAGATCCGGGCTATTCTATGTAACTTTGAAACTTCTCTGGCATTATAATTTGTTAGGGGTACTTAAGAAACTGGCTGTATATATTCTGTTATTAACAAATTGATATGTGAATGCACTAATGATAGAGCCGCTGACTTTCTACTGTATGAGGGAAAACATCACTATGGTTGATGTGTCACATCTTGTTGGGTTTGGAGAATTACAGTCATTTGGAGCAAGGGCAATATATTGCCAAGTTTATTGTTATGGCAGAAAACAATAAAATATGCCATGTCTTTGGCACACTTTCAGATTCAGTGATGAATTATTTTTTATTGTTGTTTTCTGAAATCTGGACATTTAAAATAAATGCCTGTCCCAGTGATCAGAGAACAGCCTCAAGTTTTGTGCTCTCTCCTAATCAGTCTTGTGGGGAAATGATTGGGGAACCTTGTTGTAAATACATGTAAATATGCACTGGGTAAATGTCTGCTTTCATTTGCACCAATATAAATTTGAACTGTTGCGAATTGGGGAGCTGCACTAAGTTAAGTAATATTACAATCTGATCTCATCACGATGAATTGACACAAAACATGTATGTTAATTTACACACCTGATTGGCTACGGTTGTCCCAATAAGATAAAATCTCTGCTCATAGAGGGGATGCATACATTCTCTGCTTCCACAGCTTCCCTGTTTTGAATTTATACTTGATCCTTGTGATTTGTAACCTCTTTTTATATTAAGACACTTCCCGCACTGAGAACATTTGAAAAGCCATCATAATGTAACAAATCAAGGGCTTCACAAACAGATGCTACACATCATAAAGGAAATGGAATGCATCTGGAAAATGGAGTAACAAAAATAAACACATGATTTTAGCAGATTGGGTATTTCTAATTAGCCCTGGATAGTTCATTTTCATGGATAAGTAGCTATCTGTGTAATTAAATGTGTTAAGCTTTCCCCGATGGCCTCAGTGACTGTCCTTCTACTTTCTTGTCGGCAGATGTCGCTCTTGAACACCACATAGGGTCGCACTGCATCGTCTTCAGTGTGATTTAGAAATGTCCGTCAAACTGCAGCTCTTTTTCTAAAGCATTCGTTTACTTAAATGAAACTGTTGTGTGCTATAAGGAGCCATGAAGTCCTACAAAAAGAGACCAAGAAAAAAGTGGCGTAGATATGGAAACAAACAAATGTCAAGATAATGACTCTGCAAAGTGCTTGAGTTTATTTTTTATTTTTTAATGATAACTGACATACCGTTACAAAACAGTGGACAAATGGAAAGGAAATCAAGTTTGACAGCCTTCTAACAAAGGAAAAGCTGCTGATAAATTTCAACAAGGCAATTTTTGGTTATTGAATTCTTGAAGAATTGTGTTATTAATCAGTGGCTTCAGTTGCTTGGTGACTATGAATGATTGCCTAATTATATACCGTGTTTCTCATATTATAAGACATGTCTTATATTTATTTTTTCCTCAAAAAAACACACTATGACTTATTTTCAAGGGGTGTCTTATTTTTTTCCTCCTCCTCCTGCCGCGGCCGGCATTGCTGCTGCGCCTATCACTATGTCTTATTTTCGGGGTATGGCTTATATTCCTTGAATGCTTAAAAATCCTGCTATGGCTTATTTTATGGGTATGTCTTAAAATATGAGAAACAGGGTATTACTTTAAACGTGTCATTTGAAGCAATGTCAGTTTTGCAAAAAAATAAAATGTAATGTGCCCCCTCCACCCTAATCCACCCCTGATTGGAGTTGGAGTTCTGGGATGAAGAAGAGAGGATCAAATCTTCCCTCCTTACTTTGATCCTGGCAAATAACTATTCCCTGCATAGCTAAAGTGAAAGCAGAAATGGTCCCAAGGATGGGGAACCTTTTAACTATAGCTATTGGCTGCACCAGGGTGGTGGTGATATTTTGGTGGGGTGCATGTGCTGTGGTCTCAATCTGACCGGATGCTCATGCTAGGTTTTATTTATTTGTTTAAAAAGCCCTGGCTGTACTTAGGTTGTCATTGGTTGGGATACTTATGCTGGGACAGAGCCTCCTAACTTTGTGCATCTAATACACAGCTAACTTCTGAAAAGAGCCTCAAATGCTGTCACAGAATGACCAAAAATACAGAAAAGTTAGTGAGCTGGAGGCACCAGGAGGAAAGCCACAATTTGGCAGGGAAATCTAGCCCCAGACAGTGACAAAATGAGCTAGGAGATACACAAGTTGTGCCAATGTACAACAAGGACCTCCTGTACAGGACAAATGCTGCAATTTGTGGAAGAGGTACAATCATTTTGATGGAGCCTGTACTCAGAGAGGTACAGAGGGACACTGTTTTTCAACCTTGGGTCCACAGATGTTGTTGAACTATAGCTGCCATCATGCCTGACCATTCACTAAGCTGACTGGGGATGATGGGAGTTGCAGTCTGGCAACATCGGAGAAGTTGAGCATTGCAGTAGGACAACACTGGAACTAATGCTGAAAGTTCTATGCATCTGAAGAAACCGAAGAGTGGTTGGATAGCTGCATTGGAATCCAATAGAACAGAAAAAAATCTTATTTCTGATGCTTATCAAAAGAGGTTCAAGTGGAAATCAGAGTGCATTAAGGATAAAAATTTAAAGCCAGGGCCTTTTTTCCAACCACAACAAACTGGAACTTAGTTCTGGCACCTCTTAGGTGGGCGTCACTACCCTTATAAGAGAACAAGGAAGGCATTCATTTTCCTTTTCACTTCCTTAGAAAAATAGCACTGTTTAAAGCTATTATCTTATCCTGGGTATGGGTAGTGGTGATAGAGGAAAAAGCCTTAATTCTGGGCTTGAAGACCTGTATAACTCTAGGATTAGTCAAATGGGCATGTGTGATAGTCCATAAGGCATCTGTATTGAGCATGTCTTTCAGGGTGTAGCTATATTAGCCATCAAGTACAAAATAGAGTTCTGCAGTATCAAATCAGCTCCTAGATATGTGCTCATAGAAAGTTTCCTGTCTCAAAACAAGAATTAAAGAAGCCATTTTGTATTTTTTGAAAATAATGAGACAGAAGAACTTACACAGTGGGTTCATTTATTAGTAAAAGAAAGAAAGATGGAGCTCTGCAATTGTGTATACTGTAGATCCAAAGGAGCTAAACAAATGTATTCGGTAGGAAGAGTTTCCACTGCCTGACAGAGAATACATTTTTGGTGGCATAACTGGGGAATTCCGTCTCCCGTGGCCCACATTAAAAGCATGCACAATTAGACAGAATAGGGAGATTTATGATTTTGTTCACAAGCAAGTGGAATTAAAACTAGCTCTTTCTGTGGCTGATTGGTTACTATTTAGTAGTACACCTGAGGCACCCGTAACTTAATTAAGTCAATGATAATTTTGGTAGAATTTTGAAACAATCTAAGATCCGAATGAATGCCTGTGGGCAAGTGTAAATCATTCACTATGTAGACTAAGTGATGATTTTGTTGGTGCCCAGAGGTCATAACATTTTTTGGTATTTTGGTTCCTGGAAATATGTCTCAAGTGATTAAAATGAATGTAAACAGGTTGATAACAAATCTCCTGTGAGTTGGAAAGATGGGCACACTGCTCACATTTAGTATTTGGAGCAAGGTTAATACGCTTATACTGTATCTTGTCACATAATGTATATATGTTAAGTGGTATTTATTTATATATTCCCCGAGTATATTTACAAAAGATTAGCACAATATTTTGGAAGTTTATTTTGGGCACTTCTGCACCTCATTTTTCACTTAAAAGAATGCACTGGCCAATACTGGAAGAAGGGTTTAATTTTCCAGGCATTAATTTATACCGTGTGACATATTATTTTAGAGCTCACAAACTATTGGCAAGTTTCTTATTTTATGAATGTTCCATCATTTTAGAGATACAGGCTTTTTATCAGCATCCGAAGTCTTTCAAATGAAAGTGCAGCAGATATTTGAAACCACTGAAGATACCAAGATGGTGTTTTCTTTAGGACAAACCTTTGGAAGAATGTAACTGAAAACTGAACATAACTAAAAATTCCAGTTTAATTAATAATTAGAATTTTAGAAGAACCTAAGTAACAACCACCACACAGATAACATGTTGTTGATGGTGTTCTAGATGAATAAATTGTTTCCTAATTAGCTCCTTAATCTTATGCTTGTTTCTCCCCAAACCATTGTAGATGTGTCTGTAATACAGATTTTTGATTCTCAGGATAGATTCTGTTTTCATTTTTTCTGCTGTATGTGTGAGAGGTGGTTTTACAAAAAGCTTAAAGACAGATGAAGCTTTCAAGGCCATGATACTGGATTAGCAAGAGATAAATTTATGTGAAAGTGAAAGAAGAAAATAAGGAATGTGGAGGGATGGATAATAACCTGAATGGTTTTGATGGGAAATCTAAAAATTGCATATATATTTTTGGTAGTTAAAACTTCTATCAACTCATTTATGTGACCAGTTTTGGAGATATGTTCTTAAATACATAGAACAGAATCGTAGAACTGTAGAGTTGGAAGGGATCCTGGGGGTCATCTAGTACTATCGCCTGCAATTCTGGAATCTCAACTAAAGCACCCACGACAGATGGCCACCCAAACTCTGCTTAAAAACCTCCAAGGAAGGAGAGTCCACCACCTTCCAAGGGGGCTAGTTCCACTGTTGAACAGCTCTTGCTGTCAGAAAGTTCTTCTGAAGCCTAGTGGCTTCTGAAGTTCCTCTTCTCGTTGCGGCTGCCCTGCCATGGCTGATCCTCCCTGGTATAACAATTTGGTATCTAAAGAAGTGTGCATGCACACGAAAGCTCATACCAATGACAAACTTAGTTGGTCTCTATGGTGCAGCTGGAAGGAATTTTTTTATTTTGTTTCAACTACGTCAGACCAACACGGCTACCTACCTGTAACTATAACAATTTTTATTATTTCTATTTTAAACAAGTGAAAAGTTAAATCTGCCCTTTCAGATAACTAGGTTACCCCCTTCCACTCCGGAATAATAAAGGCTGGAGCAGTGGCAGGGGGGGGGGGAGAATGTAAATTAAGAAGGAAACTGTATAATGTTAATGAACATTAACACCATTAATTAAAGCAGGTGTGGGTTTTTTTTAACTTTCCAGATGTTGTCGAGTCACAGCTGTCACCATCCCTGGCTATTGGTTCTGCTTCCTAGGGCTGATGGAAGTTGTAGATCAGAAACATCTGTTTGGCCAAAGGGTCCCCACATCTGTATTTGTTGTTCTGTGCCAAATGCTTAATGGGTTTTAAATGCTATTTGGTCTGTGGTTATTAACTCCCTCCCTCTCTCTTTCTCTTCTTACGAACCTATAATTAATGCGTTTTTATTTTCATCTGTCAAATTTCAATAGATTTATAGCACTTCCATCTGAAATGAAATTATTCTAGATGATTTTAACTGCTCTCTGTAGGTTAAAATACATATGGAATTTATGTCCTTTAAGGTGGCACTGAAAATTGTAACTAAAGAATCTTGACAGTAAATATGACAACTATGGGTGCTTGAATATATAATTAAAACTTAAAATATTTAAAAGTAGCTACTTCTTCAGTAGAAACTACTCTGCAGGGGGTACTGTGGAAGGAAATTACAGCTGTAAGACTGACTGATTGATTATAGAAATGGAACCAAGCTCTCTCTCTCTCTCTCAATGATCATTATCTCAGACAAGATGGTTGTCTTTCATATGTAAAAAGGAAGCTTTGAGGTGACAGAGGAGAATATGAAGATGCCAATACATAAGGGCAGGAAACTTTCTTTCCATTTGAAAGAAGATATGCAGTGCAGTTTATGCAGTGTAATTTATTTGCTTTTAAAATATATTTTATTTGGAAGAACATTAGGCTGATCCTCTTTTGGGAGTTGCTATTATTCAAGAATTGCTGCTGCTAGATTGATCAAAAGTGTTTGATTTAAGCATAATAGTTGGCCACATGGATGCCACTGAAAAGCACCTATCCGTGTATACAACACACAGCTGGTGTAATCTTTAAGCGGCTCCTATCTAATGCAGGGGCCTGGATGCATGCAGAGGCTATATGCATTTTTCAGAATGATGATTCTGAATAATTTGTGATTTGCGTTTATGTTTAAGCTATCATTTAGCCTAACACAACTCAGACTGTTTACATACCATATGTCTGAAGCATATTTGGATCACATCTGGAATATTGAGAAATGTAGTTTGTTAAGGGTACTGAGAATTGTAGCACTGTGGGAGGTAAACTAGAGTTCCCAGGATTCTCTGGCGAATTCCATTTCATTGTAGAAATGAGTCATGGATGCAGGCTCATGAGTTGGTGGTAGAGGACATAATTCGCATGAGAAAGGACCTAAGTTCAATGCTGTGATTTCTCTTTTTAAAAACTATATAGGAAGTATGTAAACGATACTGTATGGCCTTGGAGAAGTATATATCAGAGTGGTGCTGGATTAGATAGATCAACCATATGCCAATTCTTAATTTTATGACTCGGGCTGCCAACAGATGGGTAGCAGGGACAGGATTTTGAGGGGCCCAAAGGCCAGCAGTGCCTCCAGATTCTTTCTTTCTTTCTTTCTTTCTTACTTTCTTTCTTTCTTTCTTTTGTAAGTCAATTAGATATTTCTGAAGAAAGTTAGAGCACAAACCTTGGAGGCAGTTCTAATGCTTCAGCAATTGACATCATGTTTTCACTGTGGTCAACCAGAGGCCAATGAGAAGCTTGCAAGAAGGACTTGTGTGAAATAGAACCCTCCCCTCCTTTAGTTTCAAGTAATTAGTATTCAGAAGCGTACGACCTCTGAGCATAGAGACCCACCTATAGCCAATGTGGTGAGTTGCCATTGGTAGGTCCACGAAGCCATCCAAGTTGGTGACCATCACTGCTTTCTGTTGGAAGTGTATTCCATAGTTTGACTATGTGTTGCATCTTGCTTCTTGACACAGGAGCTCAAGATGGTGTACATTTTCTTCCCCACACCTTTTATATTTGCAACAGTGCTGTGAGTCAGGCTAGGTCAGGCATCCCCAAATGGTGGCCCTCCAGATGTTTTGGCCTACAACTCCCATGATCCCTAGCTAACAGGACCAGTGGTCGGGGAAGATGGGAATTGTAGTCCAAAACATCTGAAGGACCGAAGTTTGGGGATGCCTGGGCTAGGTTAAGCCAATATATGTACATATGCAGCACTTCTTGTCAATAAATGGCAGGGGAAGAAGGCAGGATGCAGGGGGCCCAATCCACATACAGTGTACCTGTCTCAGGAAATCCTGTTGGCATCCCTGCTCTGACTCCTGTATGATTTCGGGTTTCTTAACAAGGAGATTGATTCACTCTACTATTTAATGCTTCTTTGAGAACTTTTCTTGACTTCTCTCTGTTGCCCCCTTTCCACCCCAAAATTTCATCCATAATTTAATAGACTATATTTTGCATGATATGAGGGGTGGGCTCCACAATTTCATGTATTAATTTATAAGCTTTCTTCTGTTGGAGGGAACTTGCTAGGGAATAAAAGCTCCTCTTAATACAAGAGTGTGTGCAAGCTTTGATGAAAGAAAAACCATCAAATAAATATATGTTTTTCAAAAAGATTCCATCTACACACTTTTGATATAAGAATGCTCAATGCCAAACTTCTAAAGCATGGAGAATTTGCAGTTTCTAGCACTACATGAGACCTGCAGGTCCCAAATGATCAATAATAAACAAACATTTATAGTCAATGCTAGCAGTTTCATTTGTAGAAGAAACTCTTTGGAGTGCGGGGAAAATACACTTGGCTATTTGATTTAATATTTATTGGCTAGCTGCCTTCCTCCCTTTTCCTTTTGGTGATATTAAGAGCAATCAAGCTTTACTGAGGCTCTCATCTTCCTCACTAGCTGTCTTGGTACCTTGTCAGAAAGCAAAATACAGTAGCTGACTAGGAGATAGCACGAGAGATGCATTGGTTGGAATGAAAAGAGGAAGCAGGGTGCTTATTACCCAAAGAATGAAGGGTAAGCTGTTCTTTTAACTAAAAAGCAAAACTTTCTCATTGGGGAGAAAAATGAACCATGCCAGTAGAAGCCCTAGGTGAGTCAATGGAGAAAGGGAGCTGGGGTGTGTGTGGTTGTGGTTGTGGTTGCCATGCAGTTCAAGTTGTTCCATTTCCCTAGTCTTTACCCAGTAGGGCATGTTAAGTACAGCCCTGCTGGATCAGGTCAAAGGCCCATATTGTCCAGAACCCTGTTCTCACAGTGGCCAACCAGATGCTAAGGGAAAGTCAACAAGCAGGACCCTAAATGCAGCAGCATTCTCCCTGCTTGCGATTCCCATCAACTGTCATTCGGAGGCAGAGAGCCCTGGTGGATTGGTCCATAGATTTATTCAGTCCAACTTTATGTCGGCAGCGGTGTCCAGCCAGATATCTCTGCTAGTTGAAAAGCAGCACATGAAGGTAACAGCTGTTCCCTGTTCCCAGGTATCTGGTGTTTGAGATTTATTTATTTCACAAAAGGTTTAGATTCTTCTATTTTTTTTAGCTCAGAGGTAGCCAATGCAGCACCTGTGGGTGCCATTGTTCCTACCAGTGTTTGCTGTGACACCCGCCATCTCTGTAAGCATCTCTTCAAAAATCCACAGTGCATGAGAGAACATTGGTTCTTTCTGTTTAGTTCCTGTTTGCACTAGATTGACAGATGCCAAAGTTTCATTGAATGCCAGGATTGGATGCCACCCTTCCAAACATTATGAGTGGAGAAGAGGTGCAAAGAGTGTCTACCTGTGAGAAAACACAGTGATGGCTAATGCAGGTGCCTTTCCCCCCATTGACTTGGCTGCCATTTTGTATTATGTCACACCCTCACAGCAGTCATTTTGTCACTGACACCCATGGTACGTTGTTAAAATTCCAAATGTGTCGCACTGCCCTTAAAATATTGGCAGAATGCCAACATTACAGATACTGGTCACATTTGATTCACAGATTTTGTTATTTTATATTTTGCTCTGTTTGCATACTATTTCACATAGAACAAACTGGACAGTCTATACTGTATCAGGCATCCCCAAACTTTGGACCTCCAGATGTTTTGGACTACAACTCCCATCTTTCCCGACCACTGGTCCTGTTAGCTAGAGATCATGGGAGTTGTAGGCCAAAACATTTGGAGGGCCGCAGTTTGGAGATGCCTGGTCTATATGATACTACTACATTCCCCAAAGAAACTACAGTTCACTGTGGAGTTTTTGTTGCTTGCAGAAATATCCCAGCAGCTTGCTGAAAGCCAATCCACCATCACAAACTGGCCATGTCTTTTATTCGTAAAAAATAATCTAACAACATAAAAACTATCCATATTATCCTTTAAATGAACTTAGTATCTTGGCCTATTTAAAAGATAATGAAACTTTTTTTATTTCACTTTTAAAATGAACAAATGGCACTGCTGGTTTGTAAAAATGTAGAGGAGGATAAATAATGGATTATATTAGTGATGACAACTGAACCTCTAGATTTATGGAAGTGAGTATTTCATCAACTCATGCTGTGAATAGATGCTAAAGTTTGTTTTTGTGCAATGTAGACATTTGGAATTAATATGGAAAACAGATATAATTAAACTCAAAGCTGATACAAGTGGATTTTTCTGTGCCAAATGGAGTTATTTATAAGAGCAAAAAAAAATGTATTCCAGGAAAGTCCAAAGCATTTTGCCTTCCACTTGAAGACTTATGGGAACAATATTCTTTCCATCCGTGTACTTAACTCTCACTGTGCAAAAGCTGAATATTCATGTAGAATGAAACAGACACCACAACCCCTTAAATGTTTCCCGTCTAACAGATGGCTCAAAGGATTGATAATATGTGATGAGACCTTGCGTTTCTAGTTTGCCAGTATGCTTTCAACTTGTATCTGGATAGAGTGCAATAGAACAGTTTTTAAAGGCCCAAGACTAGGAAAACTGCTTCCATCTGTTCCATAGTCTATGTGAAGACTGTGATCAAATAATTATTTACAGTGGATCATAACACTAGAATGATGGATTGTTAGCACCCCTGCTGAAGGAAATGTAGCACCAAGTCCACATGTCACAGGAAACATTCTGGGTGGATTGATACACCTGTTTAGCACTTAGGTGTTTTTCTTCAGACAGATCTATATGTGCTCTGCATATGGCTTAATTTGAGGATTAATAATATTATTCAGTTGTCACTTGGACACTGTTACTGGCCCAGAAGCCCCACTAGTCACAGGATCAGAATCACGATGGGTCTCTACTGTAGGGTAGCTGCAAAAATTCATGTTGGAGGAACGTACAAGGTGACTTGGGCTTAGCAAAACCAACACAACACACAATACATGCAAAGATTTGTACTGTTTGCACTTCAACTGGAACAATATCTCATCAACTCCTTGGCAGGATTTTACACTGTGAGCATTAGAAGGAAGTGAAACCATGTTCATGGTATCTGTTTTCCATGTGATACACTACTTTATTCCAAGCAAATGTATGTTTTTTGAAAGCTTGGTTGACTGCTTAATGTGATGGTGAGAACAATAAACACCAGAACAAATTTAGTGGCGGAGTCAAACCATGCAAACAGCCTTCTAAAATGTCTGTAAAACATAGAAACATATATTTCTTCTGCATGCCAGATATTCATAGCCTGAGATTGTATCTCTGATTTATGGCGCAAAACTTTTTTTTTAAAAAAATGTAGTTCATCTGAAACTCATTTTACTGTGAGGGAAGAGACTGGAAGTACAACATGACCTTACCCTTGATCTCTTTCCCTGGAGAGGACAAACTGGTTGGTACATGTCTAATATCCTCTCTGGGAAAGGGAGCTAAGTTGCATAAATCTGGTTCACAAGTATTCTCTTGAATCTGCCAGAGAAGAAATTTTAAAATGACAGTTAGGAGGAATGATTTAAGTTTTGTTGTTGTTTAGTCGTTTAGTCGTGTCCGACTCTTCGTGACCCCATGGACCATAGCACGCCAGGCACTCCTGTCTTGCACTGCCTCCCGCAGTTTGGTCAAACTCATGTTCGTAGCTTCGAGAACACTGTCCAACCATCTCGTCCTCTGTCGTCCCCTTCTCCTAGTGCCCTCCATCTTTCCCAACATCAGGGTCTTTTCCAAGGATTCTTCTCTTCTCATGAGGTGGCCAAAGTATTGGAGCCTCAGCTTCACGATCTGTCCTTCCAGGGAGCACTCAGGGCTGATTTCTTTAAGAATGGATAGGTTTGACCTTCTAGCAGTCCATGGGACTCTCAAGAGTCTCCTCCAGCACCATAATTCAAAAGCATCAATTCTTCGACGATCAGCCTTCTTTATGGTCCAGCTCTCACTTCCATACATCACTACTGGGAAAACCATAGCTTTAACTATACGGACCTTTGTCGGCAAAGTGATGTCTCTGCTTTTTAAGATGCTGTCTAGGTTTGTCATTGCTTTTCTCCCAAGAAGCAGGCGTCTTTTAATTTCGTGACTGCTGTCACCATCTGCAGTGATCAAGGAGCCCAAGAAAGTAAAATCTCTCACTGCCTCCATTTCTTCCCCTTCTATTTGCCAGGAGGTGATGGAACCAGTGGCCATGATCTTGGTTTTTTTGATGTTGAGCTTCAGACCATATTTTGCGCTCTCCTCTTTCACCCTCATTAAAAGGTTCTTTAATTCCTCCTCGCTTTCTGCCATCAAGGTTGTGTCATCTGCATATCTGAGGTTGTTGATATTTCTTCCGGCAATCTTAATTCCTGCTTGGGATTCATCTAGTCCAGCCTTTCGCATGATGAATTCTGCATATAAGTTAAATAAGCAGGGAGACAATATACAACCTTGTCGTACTCCTTTCCCAATTTTGAACCAATCAGTTGTTCCATATCCAGTTCTAACTGTAGCTTCTTGTCCCACATAGAGATTTCTCAGGAGACAGATGAGGTGATCAGGCACTCCCATTTCTTTAAGAACTTGCCATAGTTTGCTGTGGTCGACACAGTCAAAGGCTTTTGCATAGTCAATGAAGCAGAAGTAGACGTTTTTCTGGAACTCTCTAGCTTTCTCCATAATCCAGCGCATGTTTGCTATTTGGTCTCTGGTTCCTCTGCCCTTTCGAAATCCAGCTTGCACTTCTGGGAGTTCTCGGTCCACATACTGCCTAAGCCTGCCTTGTAGAATTTTAAGCATAACCTTGCTAGCGTGTGAAATGAGCGCAATTGTGCGGTAGTTGGAGCATTCTTTGGCACTGCCCTTCTTTGGAATTGGGATGTAGACTGATCTTCTCCAATCCTCCAGCCATTGCTGAGTTTTCCAAACTTGCTGGCATATTGGGTGTAGCACCTTAACAGCATCATCTTTTAATCAATATAGGTTTCAATTAACTGGGGCTGATATGGCAAATGCTCTGGTATCTCATTTATCTGCAGAGATCATGGGTTTTTTCCAGAGCAAGAGAGTTTTCCAATTGCTGAGTTTTCCAAATTTGCTGGCATATTGGGTGTAGCACCTTAACAGCATCATCTTTTAAAATTTTAAATAGTTCAGCTGGAATATCATCACTTCCACTGGCCTTGTTATTAGCAGTGCTTTCTAAGGCCCATTTGACTTCACTCTCCAAGATGTCTGGCTCAAGGTCAGCAACCACACTACCTGGGGTGTACGAGACCTCCATATCTTTCTGGTATAATTCCTCTGTGTATTCCTGCCACCTCTTCTTGATGTCTTCTGCTTCTGTTAGGTCCTTACCACTTTTGTCCTTGATTATGGTAATCTTTGTACGAAATGTTCCTTTCATATCTCCAATTTTCTTGAACAGATCTCTGGTTTTCCCCATTCTATTGTTTTCCTCTATTTCTTTGCATTGCTCATTTAAGAAGACCCTCTTGTCTCTCCTTGCTGTTTTTTGGAAATCTGCATTCAGTTTCCTGTATCTTTCCCTATCTCCCTTGCATTTTGCTTGCCTCCTCTCCTCCGCTATTTGTAAGGCCTCGTTGGATAGCCATTTTGCTTTCTTGCATTTCCTTTTCCTTGGGATGGTTTTCGTTGCTGCCTCCTGTATAATGTTACGAGCCTCCATCCATAGTTCTTCAGGCACTCTGTCCACCAAATCTAAATCCTTAAACCTGTTCTTCACTTCCACTGTGTATTCATAAGGGATTTGATTCAGATTGTATCTTACTGGCCCAGTGCTTTTTCCTACTTTCTTGAGTTTAAGCTGGAATTTTGCTATAAGAAGCTGATGATCTGAGTTACAGTCAGCTCCAGGTCTTGTTTTTGCTGACTGTATAGAGCTTCTCCATCTTTGGCTGCAGAGAATATAATCAATCTGATTTCGATGCTGCCCATTTGGTGATATCCATGTGTAGAGTCGTCTCTTGTGTTGTTGGAAGAGAGTGTTTGTGATGACCAGCTTGTTCTCTTGACAGAACTCTATTAGCCTTTGCCCTGCTTCATTTTGAACTCCAAGGCCAAACTTGCCAGTTGTTCCTTTTATCTCTTGATTCCCTACTTTAGCATTCCAATCCCCTGTAATGAGAAGAACATCCTTCTTTGGTGTCATTTCTAGAAGTTGTTGTAGGTCTTCATAGAATTGGTCAATTTCACTTTCTTCAGCACCGGTAGTTGGTGCATAAACTTGGATTACTGTGATGTTAAAAGGTCTGCCTTGGATTCGTATCGAGATCATTCTGTCATTTTTGAGATTGCATCCCATTACAGCTTTTGCCACTCTTTTGTTGACTATGAGGGCCACTCCATTTCTGCTACAGGATTCTTGCCCACAGTAGTAGATATGATAGTCACCCGATTTAAGTTAGGGCAACCCATTTAAAATCTTTATCGTCCCAATCAAATTCACTTTAGTGTTTACTCTGTGTGCCCAAAGATTGATATATAGAAGATACTCTGAGGGGGAAAAATCCCTGGAGAGAAATGTTGATTGTTTAACCAGATGCCCTGTCATAGTCTTATTTAAGGACAATGCTGCTTCTCAAATCAACTTTGGAAAAAAACTGACTGGTGTAAAGATATGAAGAGGCCTGTAATGGCGTTTCCGTGCGCTGCTCTGGTTCGCCAGAAGCAGCTTTGTCATGCTGGCCACTGTCTGCGGACAAACGCTGGCTCCCTCGGCCTATAGAGCGAGATGAGCGCCGCAACCCCAGAGTCGGACATGACTGGACCTGATGGTCAGGGGCCCCTTTACCTTTACCTATTACACACCACACATTTAAAGCACATTTGAAGCATACCTCCCCAAAGAATCATGGGACCTGTAGTTTGCTAAGGGTGCTGGGACTTGTAGCTCTATGAGGGATAAACTACAGGTCCCAGGATTCTTTGGGAGAAATATGTGCTTTAAATGTATAATGTGTATGCAGCCTTAGAAAGAACATTAAAGATAAATGCATTCCCCCATATACATTTTTTTCACCTCAGCTTCTAGCTAAAATGCAAAACATATGCTCAAAATGAATTGTCTCCATTAGTCCTTTTAAGAGTCTCTCTGTTGTAAATCAGTATATTGTATGATGTCTTGTGAGCCTTCAGGCAGAGAGAGTAGCTAAGAAATATTATAGATTGTACTCTGGCATTCAGGTTTATGAATTGCCAGGACTTTCTGTTACAGGCATATAGCAGTAATCTATGGGTCTGAGGGGGCAGTGCAATTCAAAAAGTTGCAGATTCTGGTTCTACAATTTCGAAGAGTAATAGCTGAGTCTTGTGCACTTTCACTCAAATACAGTCCCACAAGGTAAGCCCTACTGAGTTCAATTAGGCTTCCCCCAAGCTGTGTGTAGAATTGCAGCCTAAGACTTGATTAATTTCCATAAGGCACTCTTCCCCCCTTTTTTTTAAATTAAAAAAACACCACATTGAGCAGCTGAATTGCTATCAAAGCAACCATAACTAGGTTTTGAGATGAAGGGCTTTGAATTTGGAAGAAGTGACATATGGCTCAAGACTTGTAATCCATTTTGTCATGTTGGTCAGAAGTAATTTTGGAAACAGCATTGTGCTCGTCGGAGAGATGGAATCATAACGTTCCCATGATTGATACTGAGTTCAGTATGTGGCCTAGTTTAAAGGGTTTTTGTGTGGTAAAAAGTGCTTCCTCCTCTTTTGAAGCTTCTATTTAAAACCAGGAAACTTGAAAGGCATATTTGATGTCATAATATTTTGCACTTAGTGCCTTTCAGCCTAAATTCTGAAATGCCATTACAAAAACTGAATAAATTCCCCACATATTCCTCTGTACTGGATCCTGTTATGACAGGTTCATAGAGATGGCCGAGGACACTCTGCAAACTTTAAGGGTAACATGGCAGCCTGTAGCTCTTACTGCTAGGTCAATTCTGAGGGCTGCTTTTAACATTACATTCTCTTGCCACAGAAGCCATGCCAGTGCCACTTTAAAATGTTTAGATTAACTTTTAAGATGTGCAACAACCCAATCAACTTCAGATTCTTCTGGGCACATGCAACTTGGCATTGTCACCACTCTTAAGCAGAAAAATAATAGTTCAGTGGCAGAGCACTAAGGTTTGATCCATGGAATCTCCCAGAAGGGCTGGGGGAATGCCCTGCCCATAACCCTTGGTATAAGGCCTTTCAGCAATATTCCCTACTGTTACGAATGCTGGCCTGGCCATTCTTTTTGTTAAACATGTTACTGGCTAGTGGCCCAGAATAGCAGGCACAGTGCTATTTTTCTAGAAAAAGAGGTGCTGAAACTAACCGCAAGTGCTTCCCTTGTTCTCTTATACAGTGGTACCTTTACTTACGAATGACTTGACTTACGGATGTTTCTACTTACAAACGGAGCCCCGTCCGCCATCTTGGATGCTGTTTAGATAAGATTTTTTCTACTTACGAATTTTTAGATAGGGTTGCTTTGACTTACGATTTTTTTCTCCCAATGCATTCCTATGGGATTCGACTTACACATTTTTTTCGACTCATGAATGTGCGTTCGGAACGCATTAAATTCATAAGTAGAGGTACCACTGTAATGACAATGGAACCTACCTAAGAGGTGCCGGAAGTGAGTTCTGATGAGTTCCGGCTGAAAAAAATCCCTGGGCAAGTGGATATTTTTTCAGTGGTTAAGGAACAGCTGGATATGCATTGAATATTCTGAACAGGAGAAACCCTCAGAGCAGGCATCCCCAAACCTTGTCCCTCCAGATGTTTTGGACTACAGTTCCCATCATCCCTGACCACTGGTCCTATTAGCTAGGGATTATAGGAGTTGTAGGCCCAAACATCTGGAGGCCCGCAGTTTGGGGGTGCCTGCCTCAGAGCCTGGAAGGTGGCATATGTCTGCTTCATCTAACCATCTGAGGATGCTATAAACTAGATCTCTGGATAAAAAGGAACAAAGAAGCAGTTGGAGAGGAATTTTGAAAGACCCTGTGAGAGAAAGACAGAGCTAAGAGCTAGATCTGTGCTTTGGAAGCATCTAAAGGGGTGAGAGTGCCTCATGGAGGGGCAGAGGATTTGCTGCTTTGTAGGGATGTTTCAGCTGTTTGCCTCTATCTATGCTCAACTTCTTTATTTCTATATATAAATCAGATACAGCAATCCCTCACCTGCACAAATTTGGCTTGTGCCATTTCATAGATGCATGGTTGAAGGCGGGCTGGTTTAAATTGCACAAGTGAAGTCTCAAGCAAGGCAAAGAGCTTAAAAGCTCTTTTCACGCCATGTCTGCTTGGGGTTAAAAAAGGTAAAGGGACCCCTTGACCGTTAGGTCCAGTCGCGGACGACTCTGGGGTTGCGGCGCTCATCTCACTTTACTGGCCGATGGATCCGGCATACAGCTTCTGGGTCATGTGGCTAGCATGACTAAGCAGCTTCTGGTGAACCAGAGCAGCACACGGAAACACCTTCCCACCGGAGCGGTACCTATTTATCTATTTGCACTTGACGTGCCAACTGCTAGGTTGGCAAGAGCAGGGATCGAGCAACGGGAGCTCACCCTGTTGCAGGATTTGAATTGCCGACCTTCTGATTGGCAAGCCCTGGTCCAACAAAGCATGAAAAGAGCTTTTGAGTCTGCTCAGCAAGGCCTGCTCAGTGTATTGGCTCTGGCAGGCTCTGGGATTCTCTCGTGAGAGCTCATGGGACAACCAGACTTCCTGTGAGATCTCATGTGAGCATCACTAGCCTTCTAGAGCTGGCATGGCAAAAGGACCTTGCCCCTCAAGCAAGGCCAAGAGCTTAAAAGCTATTTTCAAACCGGGTAACCCAAGCAGACCTGGCGTGAAAAGAGCTTTTAAGCTCTTGGCCATGCTTTCTGGAACATGAACTCTTTCCAAGGGAGCTCAGAGCGACAAACACACAAATGCTAAAGCAATCAAAGCATCTGAAAACATCTAAAAACAATTACAGTACAGTTGCAGGCTGTAGCGACATTTGGCAAATGCTGATTTTTGAAGCCATTTTGAAACTTCTCCTTGAATGGCAAGGCAATATTCGCCACTCCTTTGTATGTCATCCATAAGAACCAGCCTTGGGAAACACAACTTTTACTTGGATTAGGAGTTATGGGCAAAGAGTAATGAAACAGCTATGACCCAGTCATGTCTCTTGTGCCTTCCAATTCCCCCCCCCCCAACAAGTAGGAGCAGTTTCATATCTTAGACTTCTTTTGTAGCTTTGGAGGTGACACCCATTTTAGCCATTATGCGGTAAGACTAGGAAGCAGTGAAAAAATGAACAGCTCTATCATTTGGTGGCCAGTGAATGAGTAAGGAGCTGTAGCTCGAATATCCTAGGATTTCTTGTTGATGATTCAGTACAGTAACTTTGAATTAAGAACTTTGGACATTCACTTTTAAATGTACAGTAAATAATAATTAAGTTTTTTTTTGCTTTCTATGATATGATTTGGAAAGTATTTCTATATGGTAAGTGATGGACTCCTAAGCCTTTTCTTTCCATCTTCTGGATATTTTTGTTACTCGAGGCTGGATTGTCACCATTAGGGTTGTCATATTTCAAAAAGTAAAATTTCTGACACCCGCAAAGTTGTTAAGCTGCTTGTTGAGAAACCTCCCCCCAAATTAGAGATTTTAAGCTTTTGGAGCTGTTTACATCATGTTGCCATACATACAGGTTTTCTCTGACATTTTGCCACTTTGTCAAAATTGCCCCCAACGCCATTTTTACACTTGAAGACCAGGACATGTCAGGAATTTTCCTGACGTATGGCAAGCCTCGTCACTGTTATCAGTTACAGAGGTCACCCCTCCATTCTTGCTCTAGTGATCCTACCCATTTACATAGGAAGCTGCCTTATATTGAATTAGTTCATTGTTCCATGTAGTTCAGTATTGTTTGCAATGATTGCAAGTGGCTCTCCAGGATTTTAGGCAGGGGACATTCAGAGCCCTACCAGGAGATGCTGGGGACTGAAGCTGAACCTGGAAGATGCTCCACCATTAGGTTATAGCCCTACCTCCATTTAATATAGATGAAAGGGATAACTGAATAATCCTGTTGTTCAGAACGGCTTCCTACTTGCAGCTTCATGCTGTATATACTACCTATGAAAACAGCTAGTTTAGTTATTAATTAAAAAAACACCAGTGCCCTACAGTTGACTGGTGTGGGGACTTTAATGTATTTTAAGACCTCCAAAATGATTGAATGTATCTTAGAAAAAAGTCACAGCTTGGGTCCCCTGCAAGCTCTCATGTAGAGACTTTCTTGAATGAGTATATTAGGAAGAGCTTCCTTCAAAGAATCAATGGACCACTGTGAATTCTGCGAAGGTGAAGAAAAATGTACATTAGAAAAGTGCATTATGTAATTATGTGGGGTGAGAGCTAGGGGTGATCTATGTAGTATACCTCTGTTTCTCAAAATAGCTCCGCAGAGAGGATTCTGGAACTGAGGAGCACCAAAGTTGCTCATAATTCAATGTTTTGGTCTGCTTCAAGGATGAACCCACCCACCCACAGAAGCAAATGGTGTGCTCTCACTCCACAAATAAAAATCAAAAAGAAAAGTTGGCCCCTTACTTGAAGAAACTAAATTTAGGAATGCTCCTATGCTATTAGACTAGATCTATTTTGGTATGCCCTTGAAATGCAATGGAAACATGTAACCTTTGCATAGGATTCCATTTTCTTAGGTTTCTGGAGAGAAAATGGTTTCCCCATGAAATAACTTGTTCCAGTTCCTAAATAGTAAATTGAAACTCTTGGTTTTTGACCCATCTCCAGAACTCTTAGCTTAAGCTGCCCATAAACAAAAAAGAAGAGAAAATAGATGCAATCCTCTTTTATTTAGCCAGGCATTTCCTGTTACCTCGTTTAGAGCTAATTACCTACTGTGCTTTTATGTTTTATTGGTGATTTTATTGTTTAAACATAATGTTTATTTTTAGATATATTTTAATGCTCATGCCCTCCTAGAATGTGTTGGCAGATGGTAGAACGTAAAGGATAATTCCAAAAACTAAAGCTTGGAATGCGGATCTTAAAGTGGGACTTTCTGTCTTAATGCAGGGAGCCCCATGAAACCATCCTTTGTAATGGCGGGAGGTTTATCTGTTATGGGACAACTCCAAAAGCCATTTTACAGGAATTAGCGGAGGACAGGTTTCTTGAGCCCTTTCTGGGGAAAGTGGGGGGGGGGGGGGAGAAAGCCAAGTTAACTTAAACGACTCCTCTGCTAGCTTTGCCATTGCTTTTTTTTTGCTTTTAAAGGTGTCAACAGAACTGCAGAGAGCTGCTTTTAATAGACAAAAATCCTGTTTTAAGTGGGCTGCACTTACATGCCCTAGCCATTTAGCCCTGTCACTTACAGATATAACTTGAAAGTGCCTTCTGTCATAGCCACATAATAGACTTTTTCACAAACACAATTTTCTAGAGGGAAGCCAATCCCTCTCTAGTGGTTTCCAGTGCAGTAGGAACAATATTGACTACAAACCCCAAATTGGTTGCAGTGCTTAAATTGTGGCTGGAAGAACAACTTTGCTGCTGCACCAGCCAAGGAGTCTGCTGACGCTGTGTGAAATTGTATCTGTGTGTGAGGCGTTTTCTCCAGAGAAGATTATATAAAGACGTGTTAGCTACCTCCTCTCCATAGGCTTCAGCAATTGCTGATCTTAGCCTTGCCTATGGTAAGGTTTCAGCTTTCATTTCCTGATTATTTACTTGCGGTAAAAATAAATAGGAGGCTTGCCCTAGATCCTTTTGATCAGAAATGATCAAAAGACACAGAAGGAGACAGTAAACTTGCAAGACTAAGCTAGGTTTAGTTTCTCTTGATATTTCTCCTTTGGCATCAACATTTGATAGAAAAAGTGACCTGGCTGTCAATTTTTAGCAAATGCAAACCCACTGCTAATTACTTGATTGAATTAATTCAGAGTTCTTTGCTTTATCCTGACATGTTTTAGGGGCAGTTTTGGTTTCCTAAGCAGAACAACGTGAAGCCTCTTGTGATCAAAATTTGATCAAAACTCTAGGAATGGATCAGTTTTCATTTTCAATTTCTGCCTTTTGCAGATAATAAAACGCTAGGGTTATTACATTCACCTGACAGCATGCTCATCTTTCAGCCACAATAAAACACCTAATAAGAGTCTGAACAGACACGTCTTGTGATGATCCCTGTTGACTTTATCAGAACCTGTCTCATTTCTGTGAAGCAGAACAAATGAATTCACAATGTATTCATTTGGTGATAAGCACGATTGTTGCTGCAAATTTTAACAAATACATTTAGAATCCCCCTTTTTACCGCAATATTCATTCTTGATAAGGTGTTCATTTGTCTAGGACTTCAAGAGTGTGATTTCCAGAATATGCTGGTAGAAATAATGAAAACAGATTTCATTGCAATTTGCAGCTGTCTTCTGATTTACGAAAGGGAATGTGTTGGGTGATCCTTCATATAGAGTTAGCATGTCCTTGGATGCATAAGGACACCTATCCATTAAAAATTTCCTCTGTATGATAAAGTTTCACACTCTGTGCAACTCTTTGAATACTCTCCTCTCCTGTTGCAAACTTCACTGGCATGATGACACCCAGTAGAGGCAAACATGTTCACACACACCACTAATTGCTGCTACAGTGTATGTGTGGATTTACTGGTGTTTAAATCTGTTTTATTGTTAATGTGTTGAGTTGTGATTGTTTGGCTTTTTTGAGGTTCTGTTATTCACCCTGGAATCTTGATGAAGAGTAGGATATATATGTACTTAAACAACCAAATGGGATCAACTCTTAAAAGGTCCATGAACCAACATCTCCCACATCAGTAGTACAGAGTAACTCTAAACTACTCACATCCAAATCCCAAAGTCTGAACTGATCACTTAACAAAGGGCTTTCCCCCCTTCTTCCTCCCACCTGTTTCCACTTTCTCCCCCATCTCCCCCATTTCCATCCTCCTTTGGTACTCCGGGTTCTCCCCTACTGCATGAAATTAGATGAAAGCCTCAGGTTCTCTCTCCTGCACTAAAGGAACTAGTTATTTTGAGGGTTCCAATGTAATCTGACAAAGAGGACCTTAAAGATCCCTTCATATCCTAGCTTGATCACTGAGATCTGCTGGAGGAACGCTGCAGTGCTAACTGTCCCACTTATGAATGAGACCTGTTTTGTATCTATGAGAAATAGAGCATTTACGTGTGACCTGCCCAGCAATGTAAGGTGCTCTCCTGACAAAAATCTGCCAAGCATTCTCACTTGTAGACTTTCTTGTGTAAACAGGTCCTGCCGGTTGGATGGATATTATGTGATTGGCCAGTTTCTTATGATGACGTCTTTTTTTAAAATGGTGGTTTTTTATTTGTGGCACACATCTTTTCTTTATGAATTAGCAGTAGAGAAATATTTTTATAAATGAATAAACAAAATAATATTTCACTCAGGAAGACAGGTCAGCCCTCACCAACCTGGCACCCTCCAGATTTGTTTGAGGGGACAGGAACAGCTCCAGCTGGGTAGGCTAGGACTGGTGGGAATTGCAGAAGAGGGAGAGTCAGAAATTTCAATCACTTGTACTTTTCTCACTGGTGGCCTCCAGATGTTTTGGACTGCAAGTTTCATATATAGTTGCACTGTGTTCCATGGAGCTGTGTTGGATTTGCACATGTTCTATACCTTGGGTGACCTGAAGATATATAATTGATAGGGCTAGATTAAAGCTATTCCCCCCTATTTTTTTACTCACAGGAGAGTAAAAAAATAGAGCCAACTCACACATGTCCCCAATTACAACAAGAAACCACAGTGCAGTACTGCCAGGTTGGAGAACTGGGGGTTGCCAGTCTTCAGCGAAGCAAGATGTTTTTTCCAGAGGAGAAGAATGCACCTGAACCTTGAGTTAGCATCAAAGCTTTCACATTACATTTTGTACTATTTGTTTTCATCTGTTTCAGTTAATATTAGTCTTTCAGTCAAGCAAAGCTGAAAAGTGGTATTTGGCATGTGTTGTCCCTGCTGTGCTAAGAACGGTCTGCGGAAAAAAAGCTCAGCCTTTTATTTTTGCACTGAAGCATGTGGCACTCAAGACTGACAAAAAGCCATTAGTGAAGCACCCCTGTGTGATCAATTTGGCTCAGGGCTGTATTATGTCGCAATAGTAATTATAAGGGCTAATGGGATTGGTTTCACCAGCGCTACCAGCACTTTGGAATTCTTCCATGCCCTTGTCCTTGCATTCTTTACTTAGCATCACTGGGACAATAGACTTCAAAGCCCGCTGGGATCACAGCAAGGAAAGGAACTCTTACGTTCTGTGTGAGGGAGCATAAAATAGAGACAGGGTTACAGCAACTGAGGTAAGGGTGTTGTCCCCCCCCCCAGCCATCAGCAACCTAGAGATATTTGCTTTTCTATATCTGTGCAAATGCGCTCATTACCCACCTATAGTACCAGCTGGGTGAAACTGTAGCTCATAAAGACTCTATTAACTGTTTCCCCCATCTCTTCTGGTATTTAATATGCTACATTGAAAATGAAATCTCTGCTCACTAGTCCTGAATGTATTCTCCCCCCCCCCATCTCTTTCATTTCTTGTTTTGGAGAAAATAAGAGAATTGCTGATGGATGAAGCATCTGTTTCTCTGGAGTTACCTTTGACTGAATAAGCAAAGTAAGATGAATATAAGTGAAATCTGAGCATTGCTCTCTATTTTAAGTTGCCAGCAGAGAATGGTAAGATTAACACAGAATAAATAGTCGAGTAGCTGCTGATGGAGGGAGAAAATGACAATGTAAATGAGTTTATTCATGTGCTGGAAAGCATACAGAATTAGACAAAATGTGTTCATTCTAGTGTTATAAAGAGGATGAAAAATGAAAAGAATATCATCTGGAAATGTGTGGGTGTTTTACACATGCAGATCTAGCCTAGCCATAAGCCTCTCAAAAGAGCTTACTGACATGAAGGGAAAACATGTTCTAGTCCAGCATGAGAAACAGACAACATAATGTGCTTCAATAAGTAAGGGGACCATCTTCTGCCAGAGGGCCACATACTCTCCTAAGAAACCTTCCAGGAGCCACATGCCAATTGTGGGTGGGGCCAGAGGCAAAATGGATGGAGCAACAAATGCAACTATTCCCCTTTGTGCAGCAGGACAGCTCCCTCTCAGAACACTCCTTATCCTCCATTGAGGCAAGCATGGTCATTGTTAGAGTTCAGGACTACATTATGGCTTGACAAAAAAACAACAACCCATGGAGGGTTCCAAGCAGGGCTAGTGAGGGGTGTGGCCAGGAGGAGGTGTGTCCTGGGGAGAAACCTGAAGGCTAGCTAGAGAGGCTTGGAGCTCTGCATTCGAGTCCAAGGCCTGAGGCTCCTCATCCTTGCTACATATCATATTGTGCAGATAAGCTGGTCTGGCTGCTCCTACCGTTCAGCATTGTTGAAATTCCATCTGTCAGACATCTTATTGCTTGCTATGCCTGATTTTGGTTTGAGTGCTACACACCCACATGCAAAATACAGTTTAAATTTGCATAAAGTCATGTATGTTTTATGCCAATTTGTGTCTTTTTTTGGAAAGTGCAGCGGAGTCCAGTTCATATACAATATAACAGGCCTAGAAAATCCTGTTGACATCCTTCTGGTATATCATACCTTATTTATTCTTGTCTCTATTGCAAACTGAGGCTCAATATACATTTAAGAGAGTATCATGCCACTTTAAACAGTTATGGCTTGCCCCAGAGAATTCTGGGAACTATAGTTCGTTCCGAATGAAAATTCTGAATAAAAATTCATAGGATTGTACCCCAAAAGCTTTATTTTTAAGACAACTGTGTTTAAAATGCGGGGAAGCAACAGGACATATTGATAGCCACAAGGTTTTCTGTTTTAAGTTAAACTAGTAATATTTGCATTTGAGTATTAAGATCCCAAGACCTCCCCCAATAAATAAAGACACAATTGACACGGAATTTAGTTTAAGGTTATTGGCATAATTTTGACCACAACTTCATTGATTACAGATTGTGAGTGGTTTGCTAAGGCATTGGTTCTTGAGTAGCTGCACCTGACCTAAGTAGGGCAGCACTGACGCCTGGACTCCAGCAGGAAAACATCCTGGGGGAGCATTGGACCAGGTTCAGACTCAAGCTCACCCCCAAATGCTCCCAGGGGCTCTGGCATGGCCCTAACCCCTGGAAGGGGATCGGACAAAAGCAAGGTGAGCCCCTGGATTCCTTAAATGGAATACCCTTTGCGCATGGGAGGGGCAGGTGTGACAACCTCCCCTCCCCTCCACATTGAACCAATTCCTAACTGCCAAACTTTACAAAGTTGTGACGATTTGCTACATAGCAGGCAAAACCCAAATGGCAACAGCCAATCAGCCAAATGGGGAAATTCCTACCGGGCGCCTGTCCCAAAAACAGACGACCCACGACGGCGTAGCAAGGTCATAATGAACCCTAAATATAGGGAAGGGTGGGCAGGTGATCCAGTGCATGAGGCGAAAAATAGGAAGCTCAATGCAAGGTGCAGTGGTATATAGGTCCCTCGGTTAATGCATGAAACGATCCCATTGGCCAGATGTACCCCAGCAACCGAGGGACTACCAGGGTTAACGTAGTGAACAAATTGTACAATGTCAAGGATTGGGAATTGATTATTTTCTTGCTTTTCATTGCCATGTAAAAAGTGAAAAAATGTTTAAGGAACTGCTATGTGATATAGTAGGTTAATCCTAAATATATAGCAATGCATTTATTGGTGGGAGGGGCGCAGCCAGAGGGGTGATTTATTTTCTTTGCTCTTTTAGCATTTGAATGCTTCTGTGTAAATTATTGCTGTGCTGCTATTGACATTCATTTTTTTTAGCACATATTTTTTGTACAGTGTGCTTCACCTTCCCATCTATTTCAAAGTTCAAATAAAGCAATTTAAAAAGGTGTGGGTTTGTCTTCAGCACAGGTGATACGATATTAAGAACATATATTCAGAAATGATAATATTATTGATGTGATTCCGTTGTATTCCCCCACCCCAGAAGCTTTTGTATTAGACCTGTCATCCTTCTAATAAAATGTACGTACTGTACATCTTTTACATTTGAGACAGTATCATTTTGCACTCCCCTAAGCTGTGAGAAATTCCAGAGCTCCATTAATGGGTTATTTCCTTTGGCTGAGGAGCACTGAAGACTTAGGGTGGTGGTGTTTTGCGTGTGTGTGTGCGTGTGTGTGGATAAGTGCAGATACAGAAAATATTTCCCAGGGAGCAATTTAGCAGCCTCCTTAAGAGTCTGTTCCAGAAGCAGCTTCCTGGCAGGTGGGTCACTGTTGCTTACCAAGAGAGAGGGGGGCAAGGGGAAGGGGAAAGCAAAAATGTTAATATTAGGAGAAATTTGCACTAAAATGCTGATGAACTTTCATGCAGACTTTTTTTTTAAGTTGCAAATTCATGCAGAAATGTGGGGAAATTGGAAAAATTAGAAATGGAAATTTACAGATTTGCACATCCCTAGTGGGAACTACTATGCCCACATAATTCTCTGTGGAATTTTAGTCAACTCCCCCCCCCCATGTGATGCATCTATACTTTTTAAGCAGGCCACTTCAGCTGTGACTAAGATTCCCATTTGTTAAACAATGCAACTGGTATTGCTGCTTACTTAAAAATTGTGAAGTACTTTAAGCTCCTTGAAGGAAAAGTGTTTCATAAGGACAAACACTATAAACTGGTTGACTTTTAATTGGTTTGTAGAGGATCACTGAATCCCATGGAGAAGCGAACCAGCTAAATTCTTCTCCATGCCATAATGAATACCAGCATAGCATGGATTCAAGCTGATTGTGTTTGATCAGCACCTGACCCTTCAAGAATGCCTGATAAGCATACAATTGAACTGATTTGCCTAATTTATCCATTCAATTGCTGTGTGTTGGGGATTCAAAGTTGGAGATTTTGATCAAGAAGTTCTGTTGAAGACTGAAAGAGTTCTTAATTGTAGTGCTTGGACAGTGTTCTCGAAGCCACCAACATGAGTCTGACCAAACTGCAGGAGGCAGTGGAAGACAGGAGTGCCTGGCGTGCTCTGGTCCATGGGGTCACGAAGAGTCAGACACAACTAAACGACTAAACAACAACTGCTAATTTAGATGCAATAGCATCCTATTTTCTGTCAATAGGACTGCAAGATATGCCTACTCACAATAAGTCTACATGAGATGCCTTCATTTTTTAATATTTTTTTTATTATTTTTATTAATAAAACATAAAATATAACAACATTACAATAATCAATCAAATGCATTTGCTCCACCGAGCTTGTGACTTCCCTTCCTCCCTTCAACTTGTTTCCTGTTTCCTTATAAATTATACACGCCTTTCTAATGTCAGTTTCTGTCCTTTAATGCATACCGGATCTTTCTATTGTTTACTAATTATTACCCTATGTTGCAGGATTTATGTCAGTCCTGTTAGTGTCTTCAAGTTTTTACAATGATCTCTTAAATACTCAATAAATTTACTCCAGTCTCTCTGGAATTTCTGATCACCTTGGTTCCGAATCCTCACGGTCATTTTGGCCAATTCTGCATATTCCATCATCTTCATCTTCATCTGCCACTCCTCAATCATTGGTAATTCTTTTAGTTTCCATCTTTGGGCTAACAGAATTCTTGCCGCGGTGGTAACATACATAAATAGTCTTTGATCTACTTTTGCAATATCTTTTCCCATCAACCCAAGCAGAAATGCTTCCAGTTTTTTAGGGAGGGAAGATAAATTTTAACATCTTTTTTTTGTTCATTATAGACCATTTCCCAGACAGTTTTCACCTTATCACAAGTCCACCACATATGGTAAAAGTCTCCATCCTTTTCATTACATTTCCAGCATAATTTGTTTTTCATCCTGTACATTTTAGCCAATTTAACTGGGGTCAAATACCATCTGTACATCATTTTCATTACATTTTCTTTCAAGACTCTACATGCTGTAAATTTTAGATTCTGATTCCATAATTTTGACCACGGTTCATACTTGATATTATGCCCAAAATCTATATACATGAGGTGCCTTCAGACATAAACACTGACATGTCGGATGGAGATTTTGTTGTTGAAACCATTTTTAAGCCCCATTTTTCTGTTTTCTGCAGAGTTTGAAATGCCAAAACAACAGAAGAGGTGCAGCTGTGATATCCCATCATTTCAGGTAAGTGATTTTTTTTTGCCACACAACCATCAAATCTCTATATTCAGTTGTGTTATCTTTTTCCAATGCCAGACAGTGTGCTTTCTCTAGGTCAGGGAAGCATGATTACAAACCATGTCAGTGGTGATGCCCCAGGGGTCAAATGTTTTTGCCATTTGTCCTGCTTCTATAAGCCATCCAATGGTCGGTCTGTCTACTTCAATAAAATCACTGGGGGGAATTATATTTGTATTGTAGTAAGGTATTTTTGTAGCTGTAATTTGCTTTTATTGCAAAATTTGTTCTTATGAAAGAGAGCAGGAACTCCTCCCATACTCATTCTTTTTACATTTCATGTCATAGTGATGACTTTTTTTGTTACCAAGGCAACTGCCATGCCATATCATCCCCGCATCCTTCCCTTGCGTTATTGCAGCTGTAATAACAATGGAGAGCTGCTTCAAATAAATTATGGCTGCCAATCATACCAACACAAATAAAGCATTGAAAAGACTGCACATCCGTTCCCAATAGCACACAAGGTAAGACAACAAGTGCTCAAGTCTTTCTTTGTTCATTTTATTGATACTGGGCATATTAGTAGTTGGCAAAGTGGATAATGTTCTGTGGGCAATTAATTTTTTTTGAAAGGGTTCCTTCAGTTGTTTGGTGTTACAGTGGAACCTCGGTTTACGAACACCTCGGTTTACGAATTTTCAGTTTACGAATGCTGCGGACCCATCTGGAACGGATTAATTCACTTTCCATTACTTTCAATGGGAAAGTTCGCTTCAGTTTATGAACGCTTCAGTTTATGAACAGACTTCCAGAACCAATTACACCCATGCTTCGGGTTAAGTACGCTTCAGGTTGAGTACTCCGCGGACCCGTCTGGAACGGATTAATCCACTTTCCATTACTTTCAATGGGAAAGTTCGCTTCAGTTTATGAATGCTTCAGTTTAAGTACTCCGCGGACCGTCTGGAACATATTAATCCACTTTCCATTACTTTCAATAGGAAAGTTTGCTTCAGTTTATGAACGCTTCAGTTTATGAACAGACTTCCGGAACCAATTGTGTTCATAAACCGAGGTACCACTGTACTACTGTCACTAGGTGACACTCTGTATTACTGTTTCTAACCCAGAGCCATAAATCCTGTTTGTTTGCGTGTCAAGTGGAATTTACTCAAGTTCAGTTCTAAACAAGTCACTCCCAGGTACTCTCAGTCAGGGCCGGCTCATCGTAGACCCCCGGTGGCGCAGGGCACCATGGCGCCGGCCCGCCAGGAGGGCGCCGCGAGCTGCGCCCACACTCTGGCTGACCGGTCCGCCGCGCAGCTGCGCCTGCCCGCCCGCCTGCCGCGCAGCAGCGCCTGTTGCACCCGCGCGGTGCGTGGCGCCCACCCGTCCACCGCGCTGGGAAACGGGGCGGGAGGGCGCCGGAACGGGGCGGGAGGGCGCTGGAGTGATCCAGTGCACCACGGCTCCGGGGGCGCTTAAGACGTCGCTGCTCTCAGTGTTGCCTGTCAATGATGCTGTTTGAGGTTGAGCAGGTGACACACCAGATCTATCTCAGTTGCGCTGAGTCACCTCATATCTTCCGATGAACACCGAAGCATCTTTCAATGGTATCTGAAGGTCCAAGTGACAGATGACACTGATGGATATTGTTCTCAATAGGAAGTCACTGAGGTAATGTCATTGTATAGCTCTGGCTCCAGGTTTGAAGGGTCCCTTGGCAAAGTACCCTCCAGTGAGCCCCCTCTTATGCCAGTGGCCTCTTGTGGTTCTATATGGTGGAGGTGGCAATCAGAACCAGCAGGGGTACCGGTGCTGTTAGCTCCAGGTGCCTGGGAGCTGTTATTTAAATTTCCCACAATGCCCTGGAGTGGCACCACAAGAGGAGCATTATGGGAAACTAAACAGAATAAACCAGAAATAAAAGCACAGTGCAAAGACCATATCCTTCTCCAGTCTCTCTTTTTCCTTCCCCCTCACAATGAATATCTCCATGCACCACATTATTGTGAATGCCTAATGACAGTTCTGAGTAATAAGACTTGTATTTAGAAATGGTGTAAAACCAAGACTTCAGAAACTGTGCTCATAATCCACAGAACCAGGGATAAATGGAGATATCTACCTGCTGTGGAATAATTTGTCTGTATATGTGTGTGTGTGATTGCGGAAAGGAATGAATCCAAACTTAGATGTGCGAGACTAAAGGAAGGGGTAAGGTTTCATCAAAATGTGCTGGGACTACATTGGCTGCTGCTGTCTGTTAGAGATGGTAATACTTTCTGCAAAGGCCAGATAATGTTAACAGTACCAAAGTCCATTAACTTCAGATTTATGTTACTAACATGGCACTATTTTATTTCTGCTTTATATGCCCAGTGTTTACTTTATCATTCCCTAGGGAGAAAATGTAAGACATTAACTGATATTCCAAGGCATCTGAAGTAGCTGTGATAAAACTGAAAATCTATTAACCCCAATCATGGATTTATTTTTTTAAGGGGGAAAAACAAGATAGTTGGTGCAATAGTCTTTCTCCTGAAATGTGTTGAACCAAGTAAATGTGAGCTCAGTGATATTTGTGTTGCAAAGAAGCAGAACATGAACTATGAACATATTCTTCTCATAAGATGGTCCACAGCTGTTTTGCTCAGAGCTAGTGTGGTTGAATGTTTTCACATTTTTCTGAGGAAGTTAACAACCTTCAAACATCTCACTCCTCATGTTAACAAAGCATGGTGGGTCCTAAAGGGAAATGAATAGGTTTCTGGTGGGAGTTGAGTATTCTCCCATTGAATAAAGCAAACTTCACAATAATGCAATAAACACCCAGTGCTTTCATTTCAGAACATTTCTTGTTTTCACTTCTTTAGCTTTTCCCCTTGGTGATAACATACCTCATCGTTGCTGGACCTCCTAAATTCATGCCAATAAAAGTGAGGAGCTGTAAGGAATGCCTCAGACCGTGTTGGAATACAAGAGCTAGAGTCATGCAATAAAATGGGGAGTGCCGCGATTCATAGCTGCACAGTCTGCTGCTGCGAATTACACAAGGTAGCATAGATCACACTGTTCTTCCCATTTTACAGATGTGGGACACAAAGTACAATAGGAAAAAGATGCTTGACCACTGTCACCTAATGAGTTTATGGCTAAAGTGAACTCAGGTCAAAGGCTAGCCCTAAAATGCCATAAAGTGGACATTCCTAGAAGTGCCACCAGCTAGATATGTATACACAAAACACACCTTCTGAGTGTTTAGCATTTCTTCTAACCGCTGAATGGAAACAACTGCAAGCAGCAGCAACAACCTTAAGAGGCAGAGTCAGCTTGTGCATGTACCCCATGTTAGTATAATTATGGATACAATTTCGCGTTATTTGGCCTCTATCTCTTTGGCTCAGAGAAAGACTCGGAGAGGAGGAGGCACTGTTCAGAGAACCATCATATACCACTCCAGATCTTTCCAGGTTGGAGGATGTGGTTTTATTCAACTTGGAAGGCACTCCCTTGGTGCAGTTCTCAACAACCACATGTGGGAGTGAGAAGCTACCAAATCAGGTAATAGCCCATCCAAAAATGGATAACTCCTCAGAGGGAGCAAGATTAACAGCAGGTTCCAGGTTAGCCAGCCTTTGTTAGGCCTCATCAGGCTTTAGCATGCTGCTGAGACAACAGCTTTTCTTGGCTGGCACCTGCCACCGTGTTCTGTCCAAGGTCCTGATAGACTGTGCTTTCTTTGCCTTGCCTGCACACCTTATATTAACTCTACTCTGTTGGACTGTCTGCCTGTTTCTTGTAACAAACCAGTCTTTTCACTGGTTCTTGGTGTGGAAAGTTATTTATTGGATCAAAGGGTTAAAGGTATACACACATTGAAACAAACATATGTCCTGTTTCTATGTTAAAGATTCTGTTCCTGTCAAAAGTGTATGTTGGGGGGAGGTGCCACATGCATGCTGGACACACATGTGGGCTCAGACGTTGTTGGAGCTGTGGTGACAACTCTAGTGCTTCTTCTTTTCTCAGCAGATAGGACAGAATGCCCCAAATGAGATGTTTTTTTGTGGGTGTTCATGATTGAAAAGGAGCCCAATGCAAACAACAGAACTATATTTGGAGAGCTTGATCGTCTGTGGCATCCTGTTAAGTGAGGGACTGGATCATTTTGCTACACTATGGGTGCAAATGTGCCATAGAAGTGTGGTCAAATGGCTGCTTATGGACTGGCAGAGTCAGTCAGAATGACTGAAGCCCTATGCAGGTTCTATATGTGGCACTTGCTCTATTTGTAGAGTACAGATTGTGTGGTTCGAACTTACACACACTGGGATTTATGTAATTAGGCAGCTATGCAGATGGGGTTGAATAGGAATGCTCAGAGGCCAGAGTGAAGGGCTTGTTCTTGACACAATCCTGACCCCCCCTCTCCCATGTATGCATGTTACCCCCTAGAACAGGACTTGAATTGATATCTTGAAATAAATATATAATGCACCTGATTAAGGTGTAATGGAATAAGAGCTAAAATATTACTTCATGCCTTGAGCATATAAAATGTATGCAGTCCTTTAACAATAAACTAATTTCTAACTATTTATGAAAGAATCTGAGCATGAGGGACCCACCTTTATTTTTTTTAGTTAGCTTATTATATGACATGCTGGCTATTGAATTATGTTATATGCAGATGGGTATGTAATGGCTGGTGTATGAGAGCAGAAACAGAAAACAGTTTGAGTATTAATTATTCTTATACCCAAATAGAGCAATCGTATATCATAAGGGGTACTTTGCTATTTTGTACAATAATAGTTTCAGATCTTTAAGTCCATGTAAACATAAGCAAAATGGTCACTTTCCCCAAATAAACACAGCTATGTGTTGTGTGAAATACCTCCCAAAAATTGCAGTGCAGAGGCAATGTTATGAGGCAATAAGCTCGTTCTTACTGTTTGTTAGGCCTTGAGGTATAATGCCTTGCTTTCCTATGGATGGGGGACTCTTTCATTATTAAAAAAAACAAACTATTGCCAAGAAAATAGGGGAAGCAATTAAAGCATTCTGTTGAATAAATGATTCTTCTTCAGGCTCCTTAACTGTGTTTGGACAAGAAAATTAAGCCTGTCTGTAGGATTCTTATATCAAAGGATATTCCACTTGCAAAAATAACCTCCAAAGTCATGTAGTCATGAGTAACACAGCACTGTCAGGATGCTGTGGGACTCATGGCTGGCAGGCTCTGTTAGAGGAGGAAGAAAGGGGTGTTGCTGAAGGGGAACCTGAGTAGAGGAGGGGATCTTCCCTTTCCACCCTGACTTCAGGCACAGTTGGAGGCAGCATCAGTAATGCCATGTGTCCCCTCCCACCTTTCTCGGAGAGGGCTGGAGGGGGCTTTGATCAGCCAAGCAGGGAGGAGTGAACAGGAATCAGAAGTGACTGAACAGGAACCTGAAGTCTTGCCACCTAGAAGCAGGTGCCACCTTCGCAGACATGAGTATACCTACCCACCCCAACAGTATGCATGTTTGCAATCCTGAAATTCCCACCAGAATCCCACCAGACAATCTCATGAATGTGTATGCCATGCCTCATCTTCAAAAGCTTGGCAGGTGGGGTAAAGAAACTTGTTGGGATATATCTGTTTCTGAACTTTTTGACCTGTTGCTGAATCATGTCTCCTGAGCAATGCATCTGCTGCTGAGCTTTTACCGTTCCTTTCCAGAAGAAAGATATCTTACTCATTTCCAAGTAAGAGCCACTGCCTGCATGTGTTGGGCAGGAGCTAGGACATGTGTAACATCTTGATGGGATGGAGTTGAGAATAACTTTTCAGTCTAGAGGGGACTGTGGGCCTGAGTCACTATGCAGCACTGTGGAGAGTGGAGCTTCTCAAACCTGGAGGAGTTTGGATTTGGATTTGCTATCCCGCTTTATCACTACCCTAAGGAGTCTCAAAGCTGCTAACAGTCTCCTTTCCCTTCCTCCCCCACAACAAACACTCTGTGAGGTGAGTGAGGCTGAGAGACTTCAGAGAAGTGTAACTAGCCCAAGGTCACAAGCAAGGTCACAAGCAGCTGCATGTGGAGGAGCGGGGAATCGAACCGGGTTCACCAGATTATAAGTCCACCGCTCTTAACCGCTACACCGCACTGTTAAAAGCAAAGCATATACGGCGTTAGGAGGCAGTGATCTCTCATGTAACAATGGGCAGTGCTATCACAATGGGTTGGAACAGCTGGAAACAGCCTCTTGGTAGGACTCTAAAATGGCTTGGACTTGTTTTCATTTCTGTGGAAGTGGTTGAAATTTGCAAGCATACTGGAATGGGCTAGGCTTGCCAAATTGAAGGGAGATATATCCAGGGACCTTTGTACAGAGCGCTGTTAAAGCTTTGTTTTCCATTTTTTCACTTTTATTTTTGATACTTTAAATTAAAAAATGCAGAAACAAAAACAAATCAAAAAATAATACATAGCAAGAGTATTTTTCAAATGTTGATATCCAATTGTAATTTCACATTCCAAACTAAATAAAGCTAATCGAGTCTCATCTATAAAATATATTGTTCCAAACAGATCTTTGATTTTTTTTAAAAGAAAGAAAAAAACTTTGTCTCTCCCCTCCCCCCCCCATTCCAGAACTGGATGCAATATGTAGGTATGATCACCTGTTCTGAGGAGATGAAGCCTGTCAAATATTAGAATGATAGCTGCAGTGTTTCTCCTGCGAAGGCAGCCTATACCATCTTCAAGTGCGTAAAATAGGAATTAAATGGGAATGGGGGTGGAAGAAAAAGCATGGATACCCAAGAAAGACTGGGGTGGGGGAAATGTTTCTTCTGCTCAGGAGATATCTCCATTGACTTTGCATTGGGAAAGTCATAGATCAACTTGAAAAGCAACTACAGCTTTTAATCCTTCCACCCAAATAATTATGATTGAAGTGCACTAGGGAAATCATTCACTATGATCAAACACAAGACCTGTCCATCCACATTAAAGATCCTCCTACCCCATTAACCCTTCCCATCTCAAGCTTAATACATTCTCCAGTCTGCTTGGTGTCTTTTCTCAGGGGAGCAGTGGAAGGCTGTGTGTCTTTTGGAAACACACAGGGCTATTCAGAAGCTATGGGAGACCCTGATCTGCCCTGAAAGACCTTACTAACAATGCAATCTGACTTGAAAGAATGAGAACCTTTCCCAAATCACCACAATTTGCGTCTTGATTTGGAGAACACGTAGAGCTGATGCACACTGATTCTTTAACACTAGTCAGAAATGGTCTTTTTCTAGTATTTCATGGTTGTGCCTGAGGTGTAATACCATAGTCTTGAATACTGAATTTGAACAATGTGGGGAAGAGAAACAAAACGTTTGTTCATTCCTGCCAGTTTTCATTGAGCCCTAGCTAGCCCCCCTGCATGTGCTAAGAAGCTTTTTACTTCACATCCATTCAGTTGCTTTGCTCTTCAGCAAATTCACATTGCTTGGGAGTCACACTGTGTGTGCCTGGATTCAGTGATGCTCTTGCCTTACCCGAAGAGAGGAACTATGTGTTTCAGATCATTACAGCCCTGGTCTGGAAAACAACAACCCTACAGGCATTACCACTGAAGCACTGATCTGGATCTTGCAGAAGTAGCTACCATTTTGAAGTGTTAGAGTATGAATGGGACCTTCTAACTGGGAATATCCATTTGAAATGTGGCTTCTGTTCAGGTACTTTTTCTTCCTGTATGAGCCTCATGTATAGGGTGCTACCATAAGCCTGGATGTTACCAAGACATGATGAACCCAGCTCGCGTTTTTCGTAGTCAGGAGCATGTGGGTGTTCTAGTCTAAGTTGGCTAAGTAGACTTTATGCCACAGACAAGACTCATGGTCCATCTGAATGGGTAAGTAGCACTCTTAAGCTGTGGACCTGATTGTTGGAGGGGAGTATAACCCCATCCAGAACAGATCATGCCCAAATAGTCCTTGGTCAACTATTATCACCATCCAACAAGTATCTCTGTCATGTTTGGATGCTTCAGGTTATTGGTCCCTATCCAGCCCATTACTGACCCCAGACCCCTGCTCAGCTCATTTGTATTTGATGAAAAAGAGAAATACAGCTGTGTTTCATCAGTATGCTGATGACACTTCACTCAAAACCCTAAATGAACCGGTATGATGATGTTTCTTGTCCTGATTACACCACCTCCTTTCTCCACTTCAATAAAATGGTATGGAAACGTTTTCCAAAGGCAACCTATGATGGCCCACAATAATAAAATTACATTAAAACAATTAAAAACAGCATATACTTGTCATCTGTCTCATTAACTGCTTGACAGACCAGAATAATCATCACTCACCAGATAGATGCCTTTCCCTGCATTTCAAACACTTCTGTAATGCAGAAGCATTTTGGAAAGGATTTGAAGAATCTAGATGTTTCCTTTTGCACATTCTTGAGTGCTGGTGCTTTTAAGAACATGAGCAGCATTCCTGCTGTGCTGTTGAAACTCCTTCAGCTTACAGTAGATGCTCTTGTGCAGTTTTCCCACAAAGAAACCATAAAGCTTGTTTTCTTTGTCTCTCTCCCCCTCCCCAAGAAAGAAACAAACACTTGGCCCCATGAGATGATATACCTAAGCCTTCTCCGTAGTACACTGCATAATTTGCGTCCTCCCTCAAAGAGGGCACGTGTTGCGGTGCGATCTGGCAACCGAACCCTGTGTTGTGGGTGGGTACGATTGGATAGCCACAACACCCTATTGGCAGGTCTCATGTTGCTGGGTTGAATCGGGCCAATGGGACGCTAGCCAAACCAATCAAGGGACCTGTATATGCCCATGCATGTGACTCAGAGCTTCCTCTTTTGGTCAGTGCATCGGAACACCCACCCACCTCTTCCTTTTAGGGCTTTTAGGGATTGCACGCTTGACCTTGCTATGCCGTTGTGTGTCATCTGTCGTTGGGACAGGGGCACGGCAGGAATTTCCCCCACTTGGCTGATTGGCTGGTGCCACTTGGGTTTCGCCTGCCACGTAGCAAATAGTCACAACTTGTAAGGTTGCGGATAGGCTCTGGTTCAGTTGATAGGGATGGGAGAACGCTCTCACCATCCCTATGTGAAGGGTATTCCATTAAAGGAATCCAGGGACTCAATGGTTTGGTCAACCCTGAGAGGGGTTGTGCCTGTGCCTGAGTCCAGGGGGACATCTGGGTGGTGGACATAGCCTGTTCCTGGCTTTCTGCCATTCCAGGTGTTCAGCCTAGGCTGACCTAAGCTGGTGCCCTGGGTCAGTGCTACCTGCAACGGTGCAGGGAGCTAGTTGAACCAGAGCCTATGCAACCACTCATCTGATGTAATCAATAAAGTTGTGGCCTAAATTCTGCCAAAAAACCAAACCAAAATTTGAGTCTTGTCTGAATTTATTTAAGGGGGGAGGTTTAAAGGTCTAAACACACAATGCCCTTTAAATCACAATCTGTTAGATGTGTTGCCTGCCCTATGTCTGTACAGGAGTTGTAAAATGTTTTTAATCAAGCCTGGAATAGATAATGATTATGGTCTGTGCAAATACATTATGCCTCCCCCCTTCTAGCCAACAAAGCAGTTTTGCTATTGCAATCTGCACCACCAACTCCCAGTACCTTTAGGTATTGGGAATGTGCTTCCTGCAGCTGTTCTTGGTAGCTTGGAGACAGCAGGGCAATTCTGCTCTATTGCACCCGTGTTATATCATTAATGACAGTGGGTTGTGAGGGCAGGGGTTGGCATGGTGGTAGATCATTCTGAATGTACACAGCAGGTGTTGCTATTTCTGGGCTGAAGACCAATTGTACTGTAGAAGTGATGCACCATAATAGACTAGTTTGACCATTAGTAAAAGTGGTTGTACCAGCATGCCCTCTGAATCCTTAGACCTAGATTTAACCCTCAGATAAACTGGATATTTCAGCAATAACAGTGTGCAAATATCTTTCAAAGCAGCAATGGCGTGGAATGAAAACCCTCCCAAAGTTTTCCAAGTGTCTGCGGCTGAGCTTTGCCTCTCCATGAAAACAGTGCACAGGATCAGGAATTAGGGTCCCCTGAATGCTTTCTCTAGCAATGAGACCCATCTCTGACGTTTTTCTAAGCTGCATTCTGCTGTACCAATTCTCCAACTAGACTCAGAGCTTCTTTCAGTTCTTAGAAGTGAGTTCAGTGAGGCTTCCTCCCAGCAGCGGCGGCGCTAGCCTTCTGGCTGCCCGGGGCGGCAAACCCGAAGGCATCCCGCCGGGGGGCTGGGCGTCCGTTGCGCGTCACGATGCATGTGTGTGAAGGAGTCCTACGATGCAGCACAGCGGCAACCCCACGAGCAAGTCGCAGAGTGAGTCAGTCTCGCTCGTATTGGGGCTTAAGTCCTTGATGGTGGCGGCGGCTGTCGGAGGTGGTCAGCCCCATCCAGCCCCATCCAGCCTGCTGCCCCCCGCTCAGCCTGCCACTGCCCCCTGCCTAGCCTGCTGCCTGGGGCGACACGCCCCCACCACCCCCATCTTAATACGCCACTTCCTCCCAGGCAATGAGTATAGAACTTCATTGTTAGACATGTCCCATAAAGGTAGCAGTGGCTGGTTCCCATTGGGACTGGTAGGGTGGAAGACCAACAGTAGGTGGAGCCAGAACCAATAAAAAGCAGAGAGCCACCTAATTCTAGCTTTGCCTCCTTTCTCTTCCCTACTGAATAATTCTAAAAGAGCAACACAGAGCCTAAAGAGGAGAAAGCTGATAAGCAGTTCCACTGCCTGGACTGGTTGCAAGTATGGAGGCAGGCAAGTGGTAGCTGCTTAAGGACAGGCACACAGCTTGCCCTAATGGACCAGCCTCCACTGTATTAAAGGCATGTTTGCTTCAGGAAGTAAAGTGAAGAGAAAACCATAGACAGGCAGCAGGGGAGAGGAGCCCATGGATCTCTTGGGCAGATGCAGACCTGCATCCCGAATGTTTGCATCAAAGAGAAATTGAATGCTTTCAGTGGCGAGTGAGTGAGACATAGCTGAAAGGCTCTACCTGACTTGCTTAATATAAGAACTTGTTTTGGCTGCTTCACACAGATATCTCTTTGTTCAGTGACATGACAAGATCAAATTTCCCAGCACATACCGGTATCTTTTCCTGGAGGTGAACATGTGATGCATTTCATCTTCAGTACATCTACAATAAAATTGATTTTATATATGATTATATATATGACTGGTGTCAATGCCACACATTTGCTGACCATTGCCAAGCCCCAATATTTAGGGGGAAAACATACAATAGAATGTACAATAAAACTATTGCATTGTATCTGAGCTTCTGGTGACATGCTTATTTCAAGGGCAAACTCTCAATTCTGTTCAACTTGCTCAGTTGCTAAACAGGCATTAAGTAGCAATCTGGAAGACAGACATAATTACTACAGCTCAGTAATTGGAGCCAAGGGTAGGGTTGCCATATATAAAAAAGTGAAAATCAAGACAGAGCTTTATTTGGCAAAGTTGTTGAGCTTTTTGGGTTGCCACACGTCTGGATTTTCCCGGATGTTTTGACAATTTTTGCCCACTGTTTCTGATGGCCAATTGCTGGCTATGTTCAGGAAATTTCAGATGTACTGATATATGTGTTATTGATTAAGGTGTGCTGTCACAGCAATTTATTGATACATATTCAGAGCCAATGAATGTGCCAGGCAATGTCCACACACCCCTGTAGCCTTTTCCAACCTGGGGCCTTCCAGATGTTTTGGACTACAACAATGCAATCCTGTCTGCAGCATGCTGTGATATTCATTAAGGTTCCCAAAAGTAATATAGCTAATTCCCTCATATTACCTTTCCTGTGGCGGCACATGTTTGCAATGGCTAGGGATGGGCTGAGGAGCTAATTCCATCCCATTTTGGTCTCACTGGGACTCATTCACACATCCATTCTGGCCTTTTCCATGCCACTCCATCCCATTCTTTCCAGACCCTGATGTTGGGAAAGATTGAGGGCACAAGGAGAAGGGGACGACAGAGGACGAAATGGTTGGACAGTGTTCTTGAAGCTACGAACATGAGTTTGACCAAACTGCAGGAGGCAGTGGAAGACAGGAGTGCCTGGCGTGCTCTGGTCCATGGGGTCATGAAGAGTCAGACACGACTAAACGACTAAACAACAACAAAGCACATATTTTGTGTGCACTTTTTACAAGAAATGCATACTCTTCAATGCTTTTCCAATGCATTTAAGAGGTAAGTGCATTTTGTATGCATCTTTTTTGCAAGATTTATTATTATTATTATTATTATTATTATTATTATTATTATTATTATACCTGGTAATAGTCCTTTTGGAACACATTCCCAAGGTGTATATGGCTTTAAAAGTAAGTACCAATAGTTCAAAACTTTTAAAGCTTCCCAAATTCGTGCCACCTGAAATTCGTGCCACCTGGTAGTTAAACCTGGCCACATGGCAGGGCCAACATGGAGATGGATCAGCAGGCAGTGTAATTGTTTCAGAAGTGGCAAGATGTGGTCCCAGTGCCTGATCCCAATTAGTCCAAAATTCAGTGGAGACTTTTATTGGAAGTCCCCAGTAAGTCTTCAAAAGCAGCCCCCATTAAAGTACATCTGGCATCAATAAGTATGTGTGTTCTACCAGCTCACAGAAGCTTTTGTTAAATCTCATGGAAACACTCCCCTTGCAAATGACACTAAATTGTTTATAGAGCTTGAGCTGGAAATTTGTACAATGGACATTGCCAATAATAATTGTCCCTCTTTTTGTTGTTTCATGTGTTCTCTTCTGGTACCTTCATGGTGCTCTTTAAATGTCGCAAGTCTGCTACTGTGTGGATTATTTCCAGTTTGTTTCAGATGTTCCCCATTTTACTCCCCTTGTATTTCAAGAACAGCCGCCGTTCTTTGTGCATCTCCCAAGATGCATCAGCCTCAGGTCTCTACAAGGATCAGGCGGAAAGTAGCCAAACATTTCCCCTGCTATTTGAGAACATATGGAGACAACCTCCAATTCACTCTAAGTCTAAACCAGAGTTCTATGTGTATGCATGAATTTTTCAGTGGGATAAAGGTCTCTACAGGTAGCCTCTGCTGTATTGGCTGAGATAGCAAGCTATCGAGGCAGAGTCCTAATCTTCCACATGGTGCTATTTGCTGCTGTTGAATAATGAAAGGTCCACTCACTATGACAAACAGTTTGTCCCTTGCCAGGGCAATGTCGTTTCTGCCTCCCCCCCCCCCCCCCCACCAAGTAACAAAAAAGTTTTGCTTTAGGGGATTTAGTCAGATGGATTAGAGGAAAACCTGTAGCGCTTATGGAGGATTAGCCAGGCTCCAATCCAATTTGATAACTAGGATGCCAAAAAAGATGGTTAATGACTGAAGGATGAATAGTCTGTGTTTATAGGAAGTTAAATTATCTAAAATTACAGGGAACACAGTGTTTTAATATGGGATTTAATGAATACTTGGCTTCAGCATTGGCAGGTTTTATTTTTTTATTTTCCAACCCTATCTAATGAAGGGTGAAAGGTGCCAGATGGACAGCTGCAGAGCCCCCGAGTTTGCTGTCTGTTTAGCAGATACAGCAAGAGCTGTAAACGGCAAATGTTTCTAGAGCTTCTGCCCAGTGTTTCAGCTGTGAGATGCAGGGAGGCCAAAGGGTGTCTTGGGCTGTTTCTAAGTTTTCATTTGCAGTAGCTTTTATTAAATGTCTGGGGCATGGCTCATGTGCCCAAGGGATTTTTCCGATTGGTCTCAAACACCAGCTTTTCCCCACCTCCGTAAAGCTATTTTGAAACCGGGGGTGTTTCAAAAGCAGTTTGTGATATGACATAGGATAGTGGTCAGCTGTACACTGAAAAAAACAAAAACCCTTAGCATCCTTAGGCTAATGCAAGTCCCTTGGTTTAATTGTTTAAGTTGCTCTTGGAGTCTAGCCAGGATATTAAAACTTAAAAACTGTACAGATTGGTTTTAATGGCAATTAAAGCCTGCCTATGGATATTTATTAGCTCAGCAGTTCGAAACTTGATACATTTTTCCACCAGCACATTTGGAGAACTCAGGTCTTTTATAGCCTCACAGCTTGTAGCTTAACTGGACCTAGCTTGCAAAGATGTATAATTGGTAAGCAGCCAACCTTGGCTTTATAGATAGGACTGTGCTTATGAGACAGTTGCCTGGTTTAACAAGTTGCAGCTCAGTGTTTGCTTTGTTGTTGTTGCTCATTCATGAGATGTTGAAGTAAATTGTGGCAAGTCAGAAATCCCAGCTCTTGAACCTACTTTTGTTTAATTCCAGGTTAGGTAAAGGTAAAGGTAAAGGGACCCCTGACCATTAGGTCCAGTCGTGACCGACTCTGGGGTTCCGCGCTCATCTCGCATTATTGGCCGAGGGAGCCGGCGTACAGCTTCCAGGTCATGTGGCCAGCATGACAAAGCCGCTTCTGGCAAACCAGAGCAGCACATGGAAATGCCGTTTACCTTCCCGCTGTAGCGGTTCCTATTTATCTACTTGCATTTTGACATGCTTTCGAACTGCTAGGTTGGCAGGAGCTGGGACCAAGCAACGGGAGCTCACCCCGTCACAGGGATTCGAACCGCTGACCTTCTGATCAGCAAGCCCTAGGCTCAGTGATTTAACCACAGCGCCACCTGGGTCCCAATTCCAGGTTAGCAGCCACATTAAATCAGGGTATCATGGACTGGCTGGATGCAGAGGAATGGTGGGAGGCACCAGCTGGAGAACCCCCAAGGGAAGAGGCCTCAGAGCCTGGGGATTGGTGGTGGGACAATGATGAGTAATCACAGGGAGAAGAGGGAGCAGACCGGGAGGAGGATGTGCCAGAAGCTGGCGGTTTAGTGAGCGGGAAGAAGGTGTGCCAGAGAGCAGTTCAGACACAGAGCCAGAAGCAGAGAGGGTTCAAGAGGCAGAGTAGAGACAGGCAGGCTTCCCTCCCCCTGGTCTCTTAGAACATAGAGAGAAAGGAGCCTTAGGCTGCTGGGGAAGAAAGCCTAAGAGATCAGTGGGAAGGCAGGGACCTTCAGTCCTTGCAACTGCTTCATTGGGGCAAGACCTACTGGGAAGGGTTGCTGTGATCACTAGGCTTGTGCTGTTTTGTTTGTTTGAATAAAGAGTTAACTTCACTGACACCAGTGTTTTATTGCTGACCTGCTCCCTGACTTTGGCTCCTGACACAGGGTGGGGCACCAAAAACCCAGCATCTGAATGTGACCCTCCAAGCTTTTCTATATGGTCCTTGGCTATGCCCTTCACACTATTTTTTTTATTTACTTTTGCATAGCTGGAATGTGTCATTGAACTATAATACTACCTTTTGCTTGCCTTGATAAGAGGATGGAAAGTTGTGGGATGTGGGTGCAGTTAGAAAACCTCTGACTTTTACTGTACAAATGTATGAGTAATACCAGTTGCTCCACCCACTTTTGCCCCGGGTCCCACCCACCCAGCATGCAGCCCCTGGAATACAGCCCCTGGATGAGAAAGGTTCTCCAAACTCTGCATTGCATCACAGACAAGTTGGGGGTGGCCAATAGAATTCACCATCCATAGGACAGGTACATATGTTACCCTGACTCCCTGATACTTCACAGTTAACAAACAGAGAACCAGTTTGGAAACAAATCCCTTCCTTACTGTAGTGGCTGCAGTGTATCCTAATCTCTCTCTGGAGCAAATCTCCCTTTCCTCTTTCTTAACTGCAGCTTTGGCTTACCAAGGTTTCTGTTAACTTAGGATCTGAAATCCACATTTTCAAACCACGGTTTCTGATCCTGTGGAAAAAGTAACGGAAGCACAAATGCTCCATACCTATGGAACTATGAGCACATAGAGAGCCATGTACAGACTTCTGCACTGGGGGCTGCTCAGCCCAGGCTGCCATTTTATTTATTTATAAATTGCAGTTGCTGCTTGAAGGCACCTGAGGCAACATACAAGTCTTTTTAAAAATACAATACAAATACAATAAAAAATGAATGATGAACAGAAGCAGCAGTTAAAACAATAATGCTACCCACTGCAACTATTTGTCTAACATGGGTTCAGCCCATCTTATGGCAAAACCATTTGAAAACAGAGTTTTACTCCTTGCTAGTGGGTGCATTGGGAATGCATCCGAGGAATATTTGCTCAGGGTGGGTGAAGCAAGCCCAGTCGCTTTGCCGCTTCAGTCTCCAACTTTGTACTTGGTTAGCACTGAGCATCAGATCTCAGGGGATGCATAAGATTAATGCACATGGCTCTACACAATTTAAATGTAAGCACCAACAGTTTGACTCATGGTCAAAAATGGACAGTTGAAAATGTTTAAACTGGCCCAACACCACCTCCCCAGCATGGATCTCATCACTCAGGATTCAGGATCTAAATGTAAATTGATTCCTAATTACTCTGATAGAACAGTCATGGGACTTGTGCACATTGTTTTAGATCTGCTTTTGAATTCTCCCCCCTTCATACTTTTTTTGCCCATCTCTGTGCATTTTCTTTTCCCTTTGCCTCAGAAGTACAGCCCACAGGTTACAACCAAGTGCAAAGTTTAAATTCAGCAACCTTTGCAGGGGGAAACAGTGTGGTTGGTGGCAGGTGCTGCTGAATGCAGAAATGAGCAATTGAAGGACATGAAAGTTTGTATGAAATGTCAGCTGATGAATCTGATGCTCTGGAAAATGGAAGGTTTGCAAAAGCAATTGGTAAGTAGGATGAAGGCCAGGCAGATAATGGATAATGCCTCTGGTTAATAGCAAAGGATTTCATTCCTGGGGAGATGAAACAACTGGCTAAAAAAGAGAGAGCAGGAGGGGAGGGGATAGTTAAAAATTAACAGAAGAGAAGAAATGTTTCAGTGATACCATTTCTGAGCTCAGAAGTGGGAGATCCCAGTGAGGCAGACACACGATGCTTGACTAGGTTGAAGGCCTGCTGATGAACAGATGCAAAACGAGATAAAAAGCAGAGTTTAAGATCAGTTGTTGTGATTAGTTCTATGCCTCATAATAATAATTGCAGTAACACTATCAACACAAGTCTAACATACTTTGCACAATAAAAAGGTACACTGTATAGTAATTACTTTAAAAAGGCATTTTACTGCAATTGTACAGTATGTTATACCTCACCCATCCCTCCTTCTCAACCAGCCCTAAACAAACCCAAACTACCTGCACTATTTCTATTCCAGCTAGTCCTTATGAGAACTTTATAACTAAAGAACTTTATAACTAAATAATTGATATCTGAGATTTCTCTCCTTGCCACCCCTATTCTTCCATCCCTATCCCTTTTTCATTTGTGCTATGTCTTTTCAATGGTAAGCCTGAGGGCTGGGATTTTTATTGATCTCTTCAGCTGAAGAGTAGGGCAAGAGTGCTTTAAACAAAACAAGCATAAATCCTATAGCTGTAGCAGAGAAAAGGCAAAAATAAGAGGGTTGAAGGAAGGGAGGGTGAAGCCACCAGCTAGTCCTTATGTGAAAGCACGCCTCTAGTTCCAGAACAGCTTCAGGTTAAGAATGGACCTCTGGAACGAATTAAATCTGTAACTAGAGGTACCACTGAATTATCAGCAAGCACTGTTGCTGAACACCACTTGTGCTGTCTCTTTACCAATGTGGTAGTCTAGTCTGCAATTGTGAATTCAAGCACAGTTGGAAGGCTCAGGAGATGAATCTCTGCAGAATCTCAGGTGGATCTTGTTAAAACAACATTTATTTTCTCCAGAGTCTTCTGCAAATTACCGCATTAAAATGAATACATTCACATTTCTTGAAAGCCCTTGTAAGCTGGGCATGATTTATACGCTAAATTAAAACTATATAATATTAGATGTTCAATTCTAAACTAAATATCATTAGCTGCCAATTGTATATTAGGGTTACAAAATGTAAAACATAATTCCTTTTTAATCACAAAAGCATTCCTTCTCAATGGCAAAGAGGACATTGAAAGTTCAGTTTTAATCTTTCACTATTTAGGAATAATGAGCTTTAAAGAAAGAGGCATTATTGCAGTTTGGATTTTGCAGAAGATTGGACAATTACTGTTTAAGTCAGCCTTTCTCAACCTCGGGTCCCCAGATGTTGTTGGACTACAACTCCTATCATTCCTAGCCAGCATGACTAGTGGTCAGGGATGATGGGAGTTGTAGCTCAAGAACATCTGGGGACCCAAGGCTGAGAAAGGCCAGTTTAAGTACAAGAGGAACAAGCCTCATTTAAAACTCAGTCATTGGTGGCTACTTCCAATATGGCAAGGGTTTTTCCAAAGCAGCATGGGGGATTTTTGATGTGTGAATCCCAGAGACTCTTGTCCTTACTACAAATATAGTCCAGGATCTTAGGGATCCTACATACTGGTGTTTCTAAGTAGGCGGAATTATAGTGGATCATCCACACATCAGTCCCTTTCATTATATGTTCTGTGATACTTCCCCAATATTATTGAATTTTCACCAGCTGGAGCGGCACCCTTGCACTACAGTGCAACAAAAGCGGAACAACAAACTCCTGAACATTTGGAAATCATTTGTGTGAGTAGAGAACTCCTCTACTGTACACAGAATAAAGCTAATTATCTGTCTACCCCAACCCCCTCCACCCCAAATGGGAGCAATTCAGTATAGCAATTGTGGCAATCATTCCATCCATGCAGGCATTTCCGCTTGTCGGATGGAACAATTCCCCATCTGCTCTCTGTATGCTGTTCTGGGAGTTCTCCATCCCTGTCCCCCACCGAACTAATATGAGGGAGTCATGGGAGTGGGGAGGGGAAGGTAGAAAGTGGTGATGTGCTTGCAGAAGTCCTTTCATGGGCTTCCACAAGCAGGACTCAGTAGTTGAACCCGGTCATCTGCATTTAATTCTAATCCTCTTTGCTGCATAATTGCAGTCTAGGTGTTTCCAGGCGCTAGCTGATGGCCATAGGCATCAGTTCCAGGAGGCCAAAGCATGGTGCCCCCCTCCATATTTTTTGAGGGTGCTTCGCCCCCAAATTGTTGAGGCTGGCCGCAGAGCAATGTCGGGGCGTTGCATCAGGCCCCCTCAAAGTGCTTAAACAGATGGCGCCTCTGCCAGTGGTCAAGGTGCATGAGTGTTTTCCATTTTGGGTATATCTGCCCCCCTCCCCAGTTATTACAGATATTCTGCCTGTACTCAGCTTTGGTAAGGTAAAGGTAAAGGGACCCCTGACTGTTAGGTCCAGTCACGGATGACTCTGGGGTTGCGGCGCTCATCTCGTTTTACTAGCTGAGCGAGTAGGCGTACAGCTTCCGGGTCATGTGGTCAGGATGGCTAAGCCGCTTCTGGCGAACCAGAGCAGCTTTGGTAGATCAGAGGAAATGCCTTATGATTGGTTTCCCCTTGACTGAGCTTAAGCAAATATGAATGCAGACTTCTGATGGTTTCACACAAACTGGACTAGCCACAAATGCTTCATGTGCAATTTATTTAATTGCTACCATGTGGGGTTTTTTTTTTACCCTTTGCTGTCGCCTGCATGTGGTGATAGTGCAGCTGTCCACAAACCCTTCAGTGGGTCCATAATTTACAGAACATAGCATCTCATTGATATAAATTAATCAACTACATTTTTATCCTACCTTTTCTCCAGAGATCTCATGGAGGTGTCCATAGTTATTGCCCATCCACTTAAGCCTCACACCAACCCTGCAAGGTAGTTGAGGCTGACAGGTGGTGATTGACTGGTAAGCTTCCTAGTTGAGTGAAGATTTCTATGTGGGGTTCCCCAGTCCCACCCCGTGAGATGTAGCAATATAAGAGTCCTCTGCATGAAAGGAAATGGAATGCATCATTGCTAGAAAATTCTTGATCAAAAATATTATCTGGGCAGGAGGCAATTCTGACAGCTGTAAATCTTCTGTCTCCTTTTCATTTAATTCCTTGTCATGTTTTTTAGTCTCTGGAGGAAAAGGATACACACATATTTGTCTCCAGCATTCATATCAAGGACTTGTTCCTGCTCCTCTGACAGATAGACTGCCCCTGCATTATGTCAACATGGATTGCTATGTGCATGGCCTCATGTAGGGTTACAGAAGACCTTCTGCATCAAGTAGAAGCAAAATAATGTGTGTGGAAGGGAGGGCAAGGTGGGAGGGGGAGGAGGAGAGAGGTACATGACAGGAAATATAATGCAGTCTGGTTCTTACAATACAATATACCCAAGTTTTCCACTTCCTCTAAATCATTCTCGAAAGACTTGCACTGAATTGAATAGAGTGGCATTTTGCTGACACTGAAAGGTGGTATGAGATTATGCTGAGGGATTTTTCATCTTCTGAACATTTTCTTAAATAGAAAATGAGGTTGCTTTGCTTCTGAAATGATCGTGTACACTGATTTCAATAACCTGGACCATATCTCACTGTGCACCCATTGTTTAAATATTACTTATTGATGTAATTTAGACCCTGCACCGTCAAGTTCAATTTATGTTTTCAGTGCATCTAGATAAATTTAATTTAAGAATAAAGAACAAAGCACTCAAATTTTAATAAAGCAAATTAAAACAACAAACCAAAAGTGCATTCAAATAATAAAATAAAAATGCTCTAATGTAATTTAGCAGTCCTTGAAAATCTGGGAAGACAGAAATGTTTTTGCCTAGAACCTAAACTACTCATAGCAACAGGGGAGCCTCTTTGAGGAGGGCATTCCCAAGATAATGAATCATCACAATATGGCCCCTCGTCCCCTCACAGAGCTACAATTCCCAGAGTTTCCTGGGAAGAGTGATTGACCATCAAACCACTCTGAGAATTGTGGCTTCCTAACAACTCTCTTCGCTCTTAACAAACTACAGTTCCTAGGATTCTTGGGCTGGGGAACCATGGCTGTTTAAAGTGGTATGATCCTGCTTTCCATGTATAATGCAGATGGGCCTTAGAGTTTTAATGTGCGTTAGATTTTGCTCTGATCTGACTTCATAATTACACATTACATTGTTTTAAAGTACTATCAGCTGAAGAGAATCCTCAACTTGGATCAATTATCTGTTCAAAATATTGTTTATTCATATGAAGAGCAAGAATTTTTATATGGCATTTCTGGACATAAGCTCAAGATTATTGTCAAAGCCAAGATCCAAAAGGCCAAGTCATCCTTTCCAACCACAGCACTTCCTGTTGTCTAACAAGCTGTTTCCATAATCCAAGGGATCTTCAGTATTAGCTTCGGCACAAGGAAAAGTGGTTGGAAGGTGGTGGTGTGGGGAATGGAGACTTCACAGTATACAGAAATGCTTGTGTGCATCTGAGGTGCTTTCTGGATCCTAACCAAAGTGTTACTTTATTTGATGGTACTTTTAAGTTACGGAAGAAAGAAGCAAGTCTACATTTTAGTCATGATTATTTCTGAAATAGATATGGAATGGTAGCAATGCACAAGGAATTGCTGCAGTGTTAGCAGGTGGTGTAAGAACAGAGATGACAGTAGTTTTGCCAAAGCAGCTTTGAATGAAAATCCAGAAGCCACGAAGAAGATTCATTACATGACTTGTCAGCTGAAGCAGGAACCACAGAAATTATTTTTGTTCATTTGTCCTTTTGATCAACATTCTGAAAACCATGAGCAGCTGCAGCTACAAAACTGAACGGGAATGAGCTCACACTATGTGCAGGCCAAGAGTAGAAAGGAAAACCTCTAATGCAAACATATGTATTATACCCCTACAAACTGAAAATAGATGTGGAAGGACAGGCGATATATATTTTTAAGTGGATCAGACCGGCTTTGAACATGAGCTAAGTAATAGGAAAGGGGGGGGAAAGAAAACTGCTTATTGTAGTTAAATCCACTTATTGTAGTATATCCACTATATACACCTTAGGGACGTGGGTGGCGCTGTGGTCTAAACCACAGAGCCTAGGGCTTGCCTATCAGAAGGTTGGCGGTTTGAATTCCCACGACGGGGTGAGCTCCTGTTGCTCGGTCCCTGCTCCTGCCAATCTAGCAGTTCGAAAGCACGTCAAAGTGTAAGTAGATAAATACCTAGGTACCGCTCCGGCGGGAAGGTAAACAGCATTTCCGTGTGCTGCTCTGGTTTACCAGAAGCAGCTTAGTCATGCTGGCCACATGACCCGGAAGCTGTCTGCAGACAAACGCTGGCTCCCTTAGCCAGTAAAGCGAGATGAGCGCCGCAACCCCAGAGTCGTCCGCAACTGGACCTAATGTCAGGGGTACCTTTACCTTTACCAGCCTTATACCAGACTATTTACTTCTGAGCTCTGCTGCTGTGTATACCAAACTCCAACATTAGTGTGTTAAGCAGGAGAGAGGGAAAGGAGTTCTGAGAAATTTTTAATGAGCACACTATTGTGATCAAACACGTCCCCTTTTTGTGCATATTGATAGCTTTTTACCCCAGGTTTCGCTGGCAATCTCGAAAAGGCTTTAATTTGGTACAGCAGAAGAGCTGTAATGAGTATATTCAGTCTTTCAATGACTTAACAACTGTGCATCAAAGAATAATACAGTAAAGATGAACAACAGACAATATGCACATAATAGAAAATAAGAGAAGTTTCGGAAACAAGTTGTCAGCAAATGTAAAATGTCAAAACAGCACATTTTGTAAAAAAGGGGATGTTAACGAATAAAAGCACGTACTGAATGATCTAGTCATCTTTGAATCTGCTGTCATGCTAATGGTCCCATTAATTATGATTTTGTTTGTGCTTTTATTTTATTTAGAGCACTAGCTGTCTGCTACCTAATGCGCCCGTACATAACAATTCACTGTGTCCATTACTGGGGATAAAATAACAAGTAGATTGGGAAGATTTGAATGTTTTAGTCTTGGTAGGCATCACCATTACTTCTGTGTACTAAGTATGTGCTTTTTCAGGCCCACTTCAGAAATCATCCTGAAGAACCGTGTGCCTTTCAAACAATGTAAAATTGCCAGCAGCTTGTATCTCTGCAAATGGAAATGCTAGCGGCAGCACACAGCTTTAGACCAGAGAGAGATATAAGATGCTGATGCAATTGCTACCAAATATCCCTGGGTATTAATCTTTAATAAGCTGCTTCATATGGTGCTCATCTTAAGTCTTCAGCAAGACTTATCCCTACTGTGTCTCTTCCACATTGTTTCCTTCAGCGCAAACGAATTGTGCACCATCCCAGGCACCATAGAAATTTGTTTCAGCATATCCAAACCCTGAACTCTTCCACATTCCATGTGGAATGCTACAATATGCTACTAGGGGGAGAATGATGAGACCCTATGCAGATCGTGGCAAGGACCTCCTCAAAGGGGAATGCTGTGTTCATCCCTGAGTAAGGTGATGCCTGTTTTCTGGACACTATCTCCAATTTAGTTCCGGCAGTGCAGGGTGTTCCTAAGTGGTCATATGTGACTGTGAGACAGGGTTGCCTCTTGGGTGCTGACCAAGGAGCCTTGCCGTGCATTTTAAGATCTTTTGTTTGCTTTTTGCTCCTGCATGTGCCAACCTTAGTTTATTATTATGCTTATGCTGAGGCACAGTTCACACAATGGGTTTCTCCTGCATGTCAGCAGTGATGAGTTCTCCTTGGCATGTTACCATGTCCACAATCACATGGGGATGTGTGCAACACAGGTCAACAAGAGTGGAGCCAAAAGCAATTTTGGCAAGTGCAGACCAACACTTTCCCCAGCCTGGAGTCCCTGGAATTGCTGCAGCCTTGCATGTGTACTGTCTGGGGCTCACACTTCTCTGTCAGCATGTCTCACCCTCAGTCACTGGGTGGAACTGCACATGTGAAGGAGAAGTAACTGGGTGAACCAGCCCACACTGTTAGGCCATGATCTATTTTCAATGAGCTAAAATAGGCAAATAAACAAGAGCCATTTTTTCTCTCCCTGTGAAAGTGGCTGTAGGCAGACACTGAAAGGAATTAATATGAGTAACAGTTTTACTTGGCGACTTCTAAGGAGGCCAAGAAATTGGTGTTAACCTGAGCATCCCATCTTTTTAAGTCTAATGCTTCAGGGCATTATGTTGATTTATGAATCTGCTTGCCCACCAGCTCCCTCACTTCTTAGGATTGGGTTGATGTGTGGAACCCATGAGGAAGATGGTTGCTAACCTCTTTTAGTGTGGTGCATTACATTTATCACAAATTGATAATAAAACTTTAAGTTGGTCATTTGAATTTAATCCTTAAGCCAGAACTGGAATTAGTTCCATCCATTACTTTGCAACACTCAAACTACATACCGTTGCAGCTTGGCCACATATAAGGCATCCAGATCTACCAATCTCTCTGTAAGGGATTTGTGGTAAGCAGCTCCAGAACTACTATTAATATTAATAGACCACTGGCACAGTTCAAGGCAGGTTAGGCAAGCAATATTTTGCCATAAAATATACGCCCAATGAAGTAAAGATGGCTTCATTATTGTGCTAATGGTTTCCTCAGCAGTAGAAAAAAACCCCAATAAATAAAAGGGAAACAGAGCTGCACAATAAAGAAATTAAGCAGTAAATACTGATGTCAGTGTTGTCTATGAAGAACTCATGAATATTCATAAAATGGCAGAAAGTGATTGCTGGCATCCTGCATTGCCCCTTTTTGCAAATAACAATTAGCAGCGAGGTTGTAAAAAGGATGCAAATTTGTGCATTGGTGACAGGAGCTAAGAAGTCTTGATAAATTGAGGCTTTGTGTATTCTGCAACAAACTGGCTTGTGAATCAGATGGCAAGACAAAGATAAAGCCTTTGTGAAAGATGCTAGAAATGCAACCATTCAGTTGCAAATGCAAAAAGCTCTTTTTTTAAAAAACACACAACAACAACAACACTATTTAGACAGAGGTCAGCTCTGGAGATGTTCTCTGAGGAAAGGAAAATCTTTTCCGACATTGGCTCCAACTAATTCATTGCTCCCTCCCTCCTGCCCCCTTCCATAAAGTGTATATCTGATCATGGGAGGCCAGTACTGAGGGAAACCCATCACCACAGACTCTTCAGCAGCAAAAACCCAGCAGCCCAAAATTGCTGTAATGTTAGGAAGTGCTATAAATGTCTGCAAAAGAATGTTATGAGATTTTTTTTAAAAAATGCTGGAATTCTATGGTATAGGTGTGATGTGCAACATTACTTGGCACTGGGAGCTTGATCAGTAATTCTCAGGCAACAATCAACAGCATAAAGAAATATTGAAATATAGCAATATGATATACTCTATTTTAATTGCCTTCAAATAAAACAGAATCGTAGAGTTGAAGGGACCTCAAGGGTGATCTAGTCCAATCCCCTGCAGTGATAAAGCCCTTGCCATTGAACCCAAGAAATAAACTGCAGAACTTGTTGTTTTGTTTAGTCGTTTAGTCATGTGCGCCTCTTCATGACCCCATGGACCAGAGCACGCCAGGCACTCCTATCTTCCACTGCCTCCCGCAGTTTGGTCAGACACATTGGGATAGCTTTGAGAACACTGTCCAACCATCTCGTCCTCTGTTGTCCCCTTCTCCTTGTGCCCTCCATCTTTCCCAACATCAGGGTCTTTTCCAGGGAGTCTTCTCTTCTCATGAGGTGGCCAAAGTTTTGGAGCCTCAGCTTCAGGATCAGTCCTGAAGCTGAGTGAACACTCAGGGCTGATTTCCTTCAGGATGGATAGGTTTTATCTTGCAGTCCATGGGACTCTCAAGAGTCTCCTCCAGCACCATAATTCAAAAGCATCAATTCTTCGGCGACCAGCCTTCTTTATGGTCTAGCTCTCACTTCCATACATCACTACTGGGAAAACCATAGCTTTAACTATACGGAACTTTGTCGGCAAGGTGATGTCTCTCCTTTTTAAGATGCTCTCTAGGTTTGTCATTGCTTTTCTCCCAAGCAGCAGGTGTCTTTTAATTTTGTGACTGCTGCCACCATCTGCAGTGATCATGGAACCCAAGAAAGTAAAATCTTTCACTGCCTCCATTTCTTCCCCTTCTATTTGCCAGGAGGTGATGGGACCAGTGGCCATGATCTTAGTTTTTTTGATGTTGAGCTTCAGACCATATTTTGCGCTCTCCTCTTTCACCCTCATTCTTTAATTCCTCCTCACTTTCTGCCATCAAGGTTGTGTCATCAGCATATCTGAGGTTGTTGATATTTCTTCTGGCAATCTTAATTCCGTCTTGGGATTCATCTAGTCCAGCCTTTCGCATGATGAATTCTGCATATAAGTTAAATAAGCAGGGAGACAATATACAGCTTCGTCGCACTCCTTTTCCAATTTTGAACCAATCAGTTATTCCATATCCAGTTCTAACTGTAGCTTGTCCCACATAGAGATTTCTTAGGAGACAGATGAGATTATCAGGCACTCCCATTTCTTTAAGAATTTGCCATAGTTTGCTGTGATCGACACAGTCAAATGCTTTTGCATAGTCAATGAAGCAGAAGTAGATGTTTTTCTGGAACTCTCCAGCTTTCTCCATAATCCAGCACATGTTTGCAGTTTAATCTCTGGTTCCTCTGGCCCTTCGAAATCTAGCTTGCTATTGTGTCTGTCCTTCCCAAGACAGATGAAGCCTGCTTTCATGTGGCTAAGTGTCTGAGTGCTGCCACCAATATATTTTGTCACCCCTACCCACTTCAAGCTTTGGGGTGACCCAGTTTGATTTTGAGCAGTTCAAAAGCCTCAATTTAGTATTATCCAACTTTCTAACAGGCCTACTTGCAATAAAATATTACAAACAGAAATATTACCAGAGACAGGGTTGTATCAAACGAAGCCATCCCATCCATGCAGGGACTACTACTTGCACAGCGGAACTTCCTCTCCCTCTCCTCTCCCCTTGTGTCTCCAACCCTCTGGAGCAGATTTTTTTGGGGGGGTGGAGATGAGAGGGAGGGGAAGTTCTGAGCTGCAAGTGAAAGCTCTTTTGAAAACAGGATGTCTTTGTTGCGCACAATCCATAATCTCCAACTGCTATTTACAGATATGATGTTGTCTCCTTGAAACCAGCTGATTCCTATTACTGAATTAGTGTCAAGAATAACTCTTTAGCTGTCATGCAGTCATTCTCTCAATTTTCCTTATCCGTTACCATCACTGCTCTAACCACTGTTCTTGCTAACAGCTACCTGATGTCCAACAAATGACTTGCTAAATGCTGCTGTTTCATCCTCTTCATCCCCTCCCAAGTCCATTATTTCCTATCTTTTGCTCATTTCTGACACAATTCCCCCCGCCATGTCAGTCAGTTCAAAGCACCTCCAGAAATATATAATGACACCATGATTCCACTTTTCTCACGAAATCTCAACACTCTGCTATCTGTTGCCTCAACTTTCAGCTTCAAGACTTACCTTGAAAGCTCTCCACATCTCTGTCCGCATCTCTTTGCTTGACACTGGTTCACTGACCTCATTTTCCACCCCTCTGCTCCTCTGTGCTATCTGCAATATTGCTCCCTCTGTCCTGGACAATCTGTTTTCATCCAGATTTCATCTTCTCCTTCCTCAAATCCAATTTCTAGACCACTTTCTTTACCTCCAGAGTCACCCAAGCTTTGCCTTACTTGTACATTTGCTGCCATCTCATACTCACTCATCCAATTTCTGAATTATTTGTTCATTGCTCTCTTGTTCACCTAACACAGTTCATAGATTGTGAACATGAGGTGTATAACCACAGTTACCGTATGAGAAGAAGCCACAGAGCTCCCCCTCTCTTCCTCTCACATGACTTCAAGGGCATTGTTAGCTTCTCCTTTAATTTAGGTTTACCATAGTTCAGCATGTCGTCTGAACAACAAAATGAGGTTAATCTTAACTATGGTAAATTGAAGTAAGCTAGTTCCATAAACCACATTGGCTTGTTTCAAGTAACTAGTTTAGATTAACTACAGTTTGTCCAGGATCAGGTGTACAATATACAATGGAAACGGAAACATTTGTACATCTCCTCATGGCTACATCAGAGGGTGAGTAAAGCTGCATGAGCCTAGACCTCAAATGAGGCTGTTGTTTTAAATCGTGCCTTTTATGGTGGCTGAAATTACTTAAATCCCAGTGCACAAATAAATCATAGAAACATAGAATTGTAGAGTTGGAAGGGACCCCGAGGCTCATCTAGTTTAACTCTCTGTGATATAGGAATCTCAATGAAACCATACATGACCAATGGCCACCCAACCTCTGCTTAAAAACCTCCAAGGAGGAAGATCCCACCGCCTCTCAAGAGAGTCCATTCCACTGTCGAACATGTCTTACTGCCAGAAAGTTCTTCCTGAAGTTTAATCATTCCAGCGACATGGCTCATTCTGACAGATTCTCCCTCATACATGCAATATACAGTGGTGCCTCGACTTACTAATCTAATCTGTTCCGAAGGCACCTTCGTAGGTCAAAAAATTTGCAAGTTGAAAAACGACATTGGAAACGCGATTTCCCATAGGAATGCATTGGAAATGGAAAAATTCGTAAGTCGAAGCAACCCTATCTAAAAATCCCTATCTAAAACCGCCGCGGTTTCCTTTCAGATGTTGAGACATTCGTAAATGCCATTACCCCCATTCGTAAGTCGAAAAATTCGGTTGTCGAGTCGTTCGTAAGTCGAGGTACCACTGTACAGTACTAGCAATTGGATGTGAACAGCTCAATTTGCATTTTGGTACTGTATATCAAAATTTTGTGTTTGTACTTGCTTATCTTCAGCTTCGGGGAATTATTGATTGTACTGAAATAATGAGAATCTTTCCCCCACTTCTCCTATGCTATTCCTAGCTGGTAGAGAGGAGTGGGGTGGAGGGGGGGGGGAAGAGCAACTAAACACAAATAACCAGACTTTCCATATTGTTTATGATTGGGCACACTCTGAGGACCAGAGATGATGCTAGACATTTGGCAATGTGGCAGATTTTTAAAAATTAATAGCCAGCATGTAGGGAGGGTCATTTTCCTTGGTTCCTCTCTAGCTATGATCCTGATGAAAATCTCCCCTCAGGACTCGTATTAGTCGGGGGGGGGGCAGGGATGGGGACGGGACGACTCCCCACAATAGCTAATTGTGATAGTGGCTAGGGAGAAAAGGGTTAAACCTGGGTGCACTCTGTAGTCTGTTCCGAATGAAAATCGGGAAACTATATGTATATTTTTTCTTATTATTATTAGAATATTTTAAAAGCACCTGAAAGGCTTCAGGGTTTAGTATCGCATCTAATTTGGCCTTGAGCTTGTATAGTTTTTAGAGCTTGACTGTAGGAATAAGAAATGCATATTTTTGTTATTGTACATTTGTTACAGAAAACTATACAGTATATTTCTCAGGGCTGGGGAACAGAAACACAACACACAACATTTTATCTTCACACAATGCAAAAGCTTTTGTTTTCCGGCACTTGTTATTTAACTGTTACCAGCCATGGATGTTTAGCTCCTGGGTATAAGGATACATTGCTGGATGAGCAAATGTCTTCTTGTTTTGGCTGCTGAAGCACTATTGAAAGATTACCCTTTGAAAGTATGTAAGACAAAACACTTTATATTGATCCAGCCACATCCAAAGAGTCAAATGGGACACTAGGAGGATCAGAAGCAAACACCTGGACACAATAATTCCTCTGCTACAATATACTGATTTTAGGGCTCATTTACACTGTATTTCACCTTATGATAAAACAGCTCTCCTAAGGCAAGCTTTGCCATTATTGCAAGTTGCAAACCAACCCATATTATACGGTTTTCTTAACATCTCAGAGCTGGAAAAGCCATCATCAACTGGAAGCAGGGCAGGGAGTCCTCATGTTACCTATTTGTTGTTTGTAAAAGCTGCATTTCTTTACAGAAGATGTAGAGGACCCCAGATAGGACCTGCCTTTTTAACCCAGCCTCTTTGATTCTAGAAAACTAAAGATCGCAACCAGAACCGCGTGTTATTTGGTCAAGGGCATTTTGCAAAGGTTAAATCTTCTCTAACAAAGTGTTATCATATGTAGTTTCATTTCAGTGCCTTGTGTTGGACAACTTGAGACAGGATTTTATGATTGCACACACATTACATCACTGAACACCTCCAGGCATGTGCAAAAGTTTGTGTATCTGAAGTGCTGGATTTACATACAGCATAAGCTAAACAATCTATAGCTTAGGGCCCCACTCTCTTGGGCCCCCCCAAAAAATTTAAAGAAAAAAAACACCTGGATGTACATTTCCAAAATATAAGATAAAAAACAAATAAAATAAAACCTACACACAGCAACAGCAACCTGCTAGCCTGCTCCCTAAAATATCACTGGTTTTAGATTCTTATTGGGTCCATAAATCTAGTTACAGGTAGCCGTGTTGGTCTGCCGTCGAAACAAAATAAAAATAAAATAGAAAAATTCCTTCTAGCAGCACCTAAGAGATCAACTAAGTTTGTCATTGGTATGAGCTTTCATGGGCATGCACACTTCTTCAGATACCCTTCAGATGCACACTTCTTCAGGTATCTGAAGTGTGGATGCACACAAAAGCTCATACCAATGACAAACTTAGTTGATCTCTAAGGTGCTACTGGAGGGAATTTTTCTATTTTATTTTTATTTAGGTCCATAAATTATATAGCATATATTCAACACAAAAAACAGTGACAATTTGTTGTTGGCAAAGGACAGCTGGACATATAAAGGGTCCCATTACCTTCAGGAGCTTAGGGCCTCATCAAACCTAAATCCGGCCCTGTGTATCTGAATCGAGGCTTGCTGCTTTCTCCCTGACAAAAATTGGTAGTAATGAATGGTTGGGAAGCTGACATTTACCAAAGGCTCTGAAGGAGTATTTCATTGGGCGACTATGAGAATGTCAAAATGGTGAGTGGTTTGCAGGTGCCTGCTGCATGTTCCTGATGATTAGGGCAGCTTACTGCTGCCAGTAACCCTGCTGGAAAGTTCACTGGGGGGTGAACTAATATTAGTGGGCTCAGTGTGTGAGTGTGTGATTGCAGCCTTAGATTCCAGTACCAGAGTGCACAGGGTTCTCATCCAAGTAATGGGGGCTTGCATGAAATCTCACCAGGCTTGACTCTCATAATGTCAGCAGATGCTTAGTTAGGCACTTCACTGACTGCGGGATCTGGTTTATAAAAGCAGTAGGCATTGCTGTTAACATGACTGGTCCCTCTGCCACTGGATCCAGCCAATCTCAAACTCTTCCCTTGCTTCTGTCTGGTGTTGCTTTGATAGTAGGGATGGATTGATCTGTCAGTTTTGATTCTCCATTTTCTCATTTTTGTAGTCATAACATTCAGTTCTTCACACTTCTGCGGTGATTTGTATTTTTAAAAAATCTTCACAAAGTATGAATTTTTCCTAATAAACACATTTTTATATGCAGTTTTTCAGTGATCTGCACTATTACGTAGCCATGTCCCCTTGTATAATCCACATATAATTCCACTGTTATCTTTATAGGTACACTTCTCACTAATATATGCATTTTTTGGTAAACATTGTTTGGTAGAACTGCACTGCAAAATTCAGAAAATTGTGAATTTTGAAGGATGGCTGTGTTTCTGTTCTGTTGTTTGAGAAATGGAAAATTAGTGAGTTTCACCTTTCAGTACTAATTGAATTGAGTTTATTCTGCTTGTTAGTGTGCATGATGTCCTTAAGTAGCCTAGTGCTATGCCCGTCTTGGCTTGCTGAGCCTCCAGCCATGTTCCTAGTCTCTCTTTTCCTAAACAATCGGACTTGACTCTTAATTCTTGACATGGCTTGACCTTTTGGCTCCATTCCTTGGTTCTACAATTTTGATTTGGCTCTGGACTTTATTTCAGTTTGGATTTATTTTGGACCACAATGCTGCTACTATTCTTTGAGTTGAAATTGGCCTCTGGGCAACTGCAGTCTTCCAGATTCTATCAGAGGAGAGAATTGGAATAAACTCTGTGAGCCAAATGCACATCTTTACCCATAGTGAGTTTCTGACAGTAATTGGAAACGTCATAAGCTTTAACTCCACAGCAGAGTGCAAAGCAAACCTTCCCCTTCCCCAAATGAAATGCAGAATTGTCTAGGTGTATTTAAATGAAAAAAGAATGAAATTGCTTTGGGAAGATTAATTTCCAGATAGGCGTAAATTGCCAGAATTGAATTTGCTCTCTGCTATCATTGGAGTCCACGTATTGTACAGACAGAAAGTCTAAAATCCAATATTTCAAGAACTCATATTTTAGGGAAAACAAAGTAGATATGGAAACAATCTTTTAATCAGTCATTTTAATAGCTATGACCTATACTGTTCCTCATATACCCAAGACTACACTTTTTAAATAGAATAAATCAAAACTACCCCTTCCTTTTCCTCCTCTGCTTCTTAAGTTGTTCACTTTAGGGAAAAAATACAAATAAAAAGTTGTGTATTTTAAGTTTGTTGCATTCAAAAACCAAAAAACCACAATTACTTAAAACACAATGAACCAGTAAAGAGATCAGTTTTAAATAGTCTAAAATCATTCAAGGTTAAATAGTCCTTCATCCTACATAATAGCTATTATTCAATGAATAATAATTACCATAGGATTCAAACTATATAAAATTTGGCTCAAGGAAATAATCAAATGAGTTCTGAAAATATTAGGGTGCAAAGAAAAAGATGCTGAAACATTCTGTTTCGCACATAAAAAGTGGCACTTGTCCTTAAATGACACATCTGCCTTCAATCTCAATACTTTACTGGGTTTTCCTTTAACAAAGCAATAAAGGATGGGGTTATTTATAAATTTATAAAGCAGATGTCCTATGATTTCCTGAGCTGTTCCGAACAGATAAACATATGAAAGAGAGGTCTTGCCAAGTTGGGGACGAAAAAGCTTCAGATGTTATATTAGAGTGTTGCTTCACCATCTGTATATATTCAGTTGATTCCAGTGTTGGAGAGTGTGCATGTTTTATGTATGACTGGGTTATAAATAGCATGCAAATGTTACTAGGACACAGTGTGGCTTTGCTATCATGATGAATCTGATTTCCAGATGCCCTACAGCAATTCAAGTGAAAGCCTCATGGAAGGCTGATGATACTGTATGTTGATTCAATTCCATTCTAACAGCTGTGGTTCGCTCACTTCAGGCGGACACAAACTTTTGACAGTGAATGCTGAGGTTTACTATCACCATTATAGATCACGGGTAGTGAGGCAAAAGCAACTGGAGCCACTAGGAGCCACTGTGGAGAAAAGGCTATAAAAAGGAATGGGGACAAAGATTTCCACGAGCTATTTGTACCTTCTCTCCGCCCCTCTTGATTTCTCTACATGTTCTGGGAAACTAGGGGGAGGGGTGCTGGTCACAGCAGGAGGGGGAGAGCCTTCCTGATCTTTGCATCCTGGACCCCCTCCTCTCTAGCATCCGAATCAGGACTGTTCTCTGCCCCAGCCTCTTCCTGCTCACCCAATCCTGTTGCCTTTTCAGCTTCTGACATCTCCCCCTCCCACCTGCCCCCTCTTCTCCCTCCACCACCAACCCCCTGGCTCTACGTCTTCTTCCCTGGGGTTTCCCCTGCTGGTGCCTCCCTCCAATCTGCATTCAACCAGTCCATGACACTGTCCCACATTTCCTCCAAAGAGTTCAAGGTGACATACATGGCTTTCTTCCTCCCTGTTTGATCCTCACAACAACCCTCAAAGGTACTGACCAACCCAACGTCACCCAGCGAGTTTCATCACTGAGTGGAGATTTGAATCTTGGTCTCCTAGTCCCACATTCTAACCACTACACTACTTGCTTTAACTTCATGCATATCAATGCAGGTCTGGAACAACATACCTGGGATTATTCTTTTTTTCTCTTTACTATCTATCTATCTATCTATCTATCTATCTATCTATTTATCTATCTATATCAGGTAGATTCTGCTGGGACAGTGAGACCTGGACCAGCACTAGGATTTCAAAGTCTTCTGGGCAAGAGGAGATCAACTGGGTCCTGTAAGCAAGAGTAAATATACATTCAAACAGAGAGCGCAATCAAAGTCCTCTTCTGGATCACTCATTCAAACAGATCAAGCCAATTGCTAAAACTTTATTAAAAAGTCACTTTCCAGCTCTTAGTGGTATAACTGGAGGAATGTGTTATAGTGCGTTCAGCAAAACTATGTTAGACTTTAGTTAATACCATACTAGATAAGAAGGAAAAACAAAGACTCTGTTTTTGAATATTTATTTATTTATGTTTTATTTATTTGTTTGAAGGTTCCATCAAGATTCCATGGACCTCTTCTGTGGGACTCCAATCAGTCTCAGGGCCCCTGCATCCGCCTCGCCTCACTGACCTCTGGAGCAGGCCTTGATACTGATATTCTCAATGCCATTCAGCAAACTATGTGGGTGAGTGAGGATTTATGATCCAAGGTTTCCTTCCCAGGTCCAAGTCCATTGGCTAAGCAACTCCGAGAAGTGCTTTGTTTCTCCTTTATACATGTATCCCATTTTGATTTACTGGGGAGTTGAAAGACTTAAGATTTCATTATAAGCATGTGGGGGTATATGTGCTGGAGCCTAGGTTCAGCACAAACATGTCTTAAGTTTCTGAGGTAGAGCTGATAATGCCCCCACTCCAAGGACTCATTTTATCTGTGAACTATTGGCCAGCAGAAGTTCTCCAGATGGTGAAAGGCTCATTGGATTCTGCTGCAGCCCAACCAAAGACTGAACAAACGTTACTCAACTTCAGAGCATGTTGGGTGCCATGTTATGTTTTTAGCAAGTCAAGGCTCTAGAAGATGTCCTAGACATGACTTTGTTTCCTTTGTCTTGGCTGCTTTCAGCCTTTTTTCTTTGCAGAAGCTAATAGGGGGCAAGGGAGTGCAGATTGCTCGAAAGAGCTTAATCCCAATCCACCATGGTTGGTCAGAGCAAGTCAGGAAATTTTCGGTCTACTTTGCTTGAGGGCATTATGACTTAATTTAGGGAGTCTGCTCTTAAGGCAGTGGCATCCTGACTTCTCCTAAAAACATTCTAGTGCCCTAATGTCCCTTTCAATTATAGACCAGACCCAAATCTCCACTGTTTAGGGAAGTTAATTGTGTGTGTGAAATCAACTCCATTTTTATATTAACCTTTCAATTTACCTATGATTCTGCTTGACTTATTAAAAGGATTTATTTGAATATTTTAAACCCTGTTACTCAAGCTAGTTCAGAAGTGTCTCTCTGTTTTGATGAGGATGGTTAAAAGTTATCTAAAAATGCTTTCACAACCTCTTAAGGGAAAGCCCAACTGAATGTATGTGCTCAGAAAAGGAAGCTTTTAAATATATCAAATAATATGCATCTGTTTCTATTGAAAATATAATGCAACATTCCATTTTTGGTCCCATTTGTACAAATATAAACTTATTTTATCATGCCTATTTAGTAGTAGCTTTAAGGCAGCGAGCAAAAACTGTTTTTTCATGGAGCACTTGAATTTACTCTCCTTGTCTCCTGGTATTTCCCCCTTTTTGTTGCTTAAGAAATAAGTTACTACTTTCCTCTAACGTTTTACTATTTGTTTGTGGCATTTTGTTTTATTCATCATTGCATATTTTTGTATTTTAAAGCTGTGTGTTACCTGCTTTTTTTAGTTCAAAAGCAAGATAGACATGTACATGTGTATGTATATATGTATGTGTGAGTATTTGTATGTGTCTGTCCTGCTTTTGAACTAAAAAAAAAGCTCCAAGGTATGTACCGGGTATGTGTGTGTGTGTGTGTCTAGAGAGAGAGAGAGAGAGAGAGAGATCTTAAATATAGGATCATGAGGGCATGAAGTGACGTCAAAGAATGCATTATGAAATCTTCAAGCTTAAATAGCTTGTTTATTGGATTTTTATTTTTTTTAATTTATTTTTTAATTTTTTTGAAAAAAAATTATGGGATTTTTAGGAGGATATGCACAAGCTTATGAAATGGGACGATCAATGTAACTTAACTCTCTTCGTTCTTGCTCCATTTTGGGTCAAAAGATAAGTACAATAGTTTGTAAACAGGAAAATGAGAGCACAAATCATGTGACCTTTCTTGAGCTCTTGAGCTTCCAGATATGTAAATGCACACCAGAGTGGCAAATAAATATTCTGATTGATTCTAAGAGACTCTGTTAGCTAGTCCAGCATTAAAACAATGTAATTGTGCTTAGTATTTATTCAGAGGATTCCCCTCTTTGATCCATAGCTTCTGATATTAACTTGGTGCTGTAAAAAGATGTAGGAGATCCAGTACTACAAAGTAACCTCAAAGTAACCTATCTGAGGTTGCTCTAACTTTCCCTCCCGTTTTTATAAACCATTCAAAATAGGGGTTTATTTCTGTGTATATGAGAAATGCTCTCGTTCTTGTAAATTTATTTTAGCTTTGACCTGGGTATGGACTTAAAGCATTTTAAGAGTTATAAGGTTAGGAACTGTGTGGTGTATCCACATTTCACAGCATTTAATATATCAGACACAGTGTCCTAAAGTGTATCAGAGATAGTATTCATATCTGAGAATGTGAAATCTTGCCTCTTCCCGTTTGTCAGCTGTTCAGGTATAAACCGTTAGAAGCCTTGAGATAAATGCCCTAACAATGACAGATTACAAAATAGATTTAAGTGAAACATAAAAAGATGTAGTCTTTCTGTTTACTTCCTAAGTAATTCAACTCATCTATCTCTTTATTTTTTGACAGTCTTTGAAATGCATAGTTAACAGACAGGTCACCCATATTTTTCATTTTTAGGTTACCACTACCTGCCTTCCTTCTGCAAACCTGCTTAATTTATCTCACTTACAGGAGTCAACGCTGTAATGCAGGTGTGGGGAATCTTTGGTCCTCCGGATACAACAAGCATGGCCAATGACTAGGGAAGATGTTAGTTGTAGATCAGCAAGATCTCGAGAGACAAAGGTTTCCCACACATGCTGTAATTATTTACCCACTTGCATGGGAGCTCAGCTTCTGAGTTGACATGTATAGGGCTGTGTTGTTAGGCAGCAATTTTATACACATTTCATGGAATCATAGAATTGTAGGATTAGAAGGGACCCTGAGGATCATCTAGTCCAACCCTCTGCAATGCAGGAATGTCAAAATTTACCAGGGAGTAAGTCCTATTGATACTCAATTACTTACTAAATTACTTAAGGCAGTTGGTTTCAATGGGCCTACTTTGAGCATGACTAACATTAGATATCTCTGACTGGGACTTACTTCTGAATAATGCTTGTGGGTGGTTCAGGAGTCAGAACAAAAAGTGATGTTGCTCCCTTGTGTTTCATAGATGATGCAAATTAATGCTGCAGTGCATGTAGTATAACCCTGGACTGGTCTCCTGGTGTTATTTTATGAGTACCATAAGTCTTATCAATCTTGGGTCATTCAAGGTCTGTAATCTCTGAAGTCTGAGGGCGTGTGTTATGAAAAACTTTGAATTATGCAAGATAATAGATAAGGGATATTTCAAGAATTATGACAACACACTACAAAATGGGTTCTGTTCACTTCTCAAATAATTATAACCGAGCTTTAATTTTTAATGTGATTCAATTATTCATGGTAATATATCATGCTACTCAATGTACAATAAGAAATCCAGCGATGACACAACACACATCTAGTGGACTGTGCTCAGCCTTTGGGGTTTCTAACACGGTCACTTTGTGAAGGAGGAGACTGTTAGAAGGGGATGAATAAACCAAAGTGTCAGTCTAGGAAAGGTGAAGGTGCTGAGGTTGTGTAGCTCATCCACCCAGGCCAGTGGTGTTCTGTCCATTCTGGGAATGATTACACCCTCTCAAAAGGATCAGGTCCCTAGTCTGGAGCCACTTATTAATCCAGCATCATCATTGGAGGCTCAATGAGTCACCTGTGACTCAAATGTGCCCTTTATCCGCTCCACGTGATACAGTAAAGGGCAATCATGAACATACCTGGGTGGAGATACCTTGGAAATAGTTACGCATGCTCTGCTCTCTTTCAGTTTAGACAACTGGAATTCATTGTACCATGTTTCTCATATTATAAGACATGTCTTATATTTATTTTTTCCTCAAAAAAACACACTATGGCTTATTTTCAAGGGATGTCTTATTTTTTTCCTCCTCCTCCTGCCGCAGCCGGCATTGCTGCTGCGCCTATCACTATGTCTTATTTTCGGGGTATGGCTTATATTCCTTGAATGCTTAAAAATCCTGCTATGGCTTATTTTATGGGTATGTCTTAAAATATGAGAAACAGGGTATGTTCTTCTTCTTCTTCTTCTTCTTCTTCTTCTTCTTCTTCTTCTTCTTCTTCTTCTTCAAAAAAGTCTGAAAGTTTCAGTTGGTTCAAAATAGAGCTGTAAGATTACAGTTTGGTATTGGGTGTTTCAGTCATATCACAACTGTGCTTTATCAGCTCCACTGGGTCCCAGTCCTTTCCTGCATCCAACTTAGGTATTGAAACCTTTAGTTCTTTAGAGATTCTACTCCATGGACCTCCCCCAAGTGAAATGATACTGATAGTCACTAGGGAAGAATACCTTCTTTGTGGTGGCACCCCAGCTATGGAATATCATCTCCAGGGAGGGTCACCTGGCTCCTTTTTATGGTCTTTTCAGTTCCAGGTGACCTTTCTGTTCATTCAGGTCTTTTAAGCAACTTGTCTTTTAAAAACAACAGTTGAACTCTGGTAGTTTTGAGTTGTGTAGTATTCTGCAAATGGAACCACTAACGCTGCATTCTATTATCTTTGCCAATTTTTTTTTTTAAAAAATAATATGGTATTTTATTCTTCACTTGGTCCATTGCCCCATAATAGAGTTGGTGAGTAGACTTTACAATTCCTTAAATAAAAGATGTGATACTGGTAAGGGCAACCCTCTGTAAGTATCAGCTCCCAGACAGACCAGTACCATCACCCACCATTGTCAATCAGTGCTGTCACCCATACACCCCACATTGCCTACTTGGGCTCATACCAGGATATATATATATTTTAAAAATCTTTATTTTTAATTTGAAAACCAGCACTACAAAGAGAAGCAGTGGCCTGGAGGACTGCCGTGGCCACCAACTGCAGCCTCCCAATTCTCCCAATTTCTTTGTGCCCTGCCCTTAGTATTGTCAATGCTTTGTTGGAGGAAAGAAACATTTGGGGGAAAGAAGATGGCAGCTCCTGAAGACATCCAGACCAGCACATTTCCTTTCAGTGCCACAAAGAGAGAGAGAGAGAGAGAGAGAGAGAGAGTTTGCAGGCGGAGGGGGCAAGATCTTACCTGGGTCAGCAGAACATTTTAAAAAGATATTTGTGTACCTTGCACAAGGCTTTGAAGAAGGTGTCTTGAATAGAGAACTGGTTTTTGTTTTTGTTTTCTAAAAAAACAAAAACAACAGTACAACATTGGTAGCAAGAGAAGACCTACCAATTAACTTCAGGCAGGCTTAAGGTCTGTGAAGAAAACTTGTTTACTCGTACATGGCAATTCTGGTTAGAAAAATAACACCTTTTGCCTACAACATACAATTTCAGGTGCATAAGATGTTAAAGAACAATTTCCCAATCATTTCCAGCTGCTTTGCTCCAACCTTGTGATTATGGCACTGTTTGGATTTTGGTATTTTAAGAACACCACCTCAGGTGGTGAACCATAGGGGTCACTCTAGATAAACAAGCTTGCATGTGCCTGTCATCTGACTATTTCCCTCTCTCTGACTGGAATTCTTCCTGGAGAGTCTTCTTTTGAGTCAGTGTTAAAGCACATTTGCCTGTCATCACTGGCAGTGCATATGCAAGTTAGGTTTGGGGGGAGTGAGTGAGTGTGTGAGTGTGGAATGGGCAACACACAGCTCTGGATCATAGGCAGATCTTGTCTGAAAATGTGCACTATCTCATAAATAATAATAATAATAATAATAATAATAATAATAATATATTTATATCCTATCCATCTGGCCGGGTCCCCCCCCCCCAGCCACTCTGGGCGGCTTCTCTCAAAGAAGCTTCATGGGATTTCTGATGAACCCATAAGCAGTTTGCTATAAACTGCTATGAGATGAAGATAAATACTTTTATTTTAAAAATATTTCCACCCTGCCTGTTTCTCCAGAGAGACTTAAAGCAGCTAACAAACACTTACCAAATCAGGATACAATTAACATACCACCTCCCCAAATCTACATTCAGATTGTTGTTGTTGATGTTTAGTCGTGTCCAACTCTTCGTGACCCCATGGACCAGAGCACGCCAGGCACGTAAATTATATCCAATTCATTTAACAAATTCTAAGAGAACAAAGGGAACACAGAACCAAAACCAGCAAAAGAATTCATAATTAGGCGAAGGTGTTTTTATTTTTATTTTAAAGCTAGCTTTACTGCAAACCTGGTCACCTCACTGCCAGTCCCAGTCCCAATAACAGATCCTTGGGGGAAGCCTCCTTACTCCATCCCTTTCTCTATGAGAACTTTCCATTTATTCCTGTTCTCTGTTTCCTGTTCCTTAAGCAGTTACCTGATTTTCCATTGTGCATTTTGTGCATTGTGTATCTTATGCAAGCAGAGCAGGTTCCCTACCATCCACTGCAGGTGGTCACCCTCCGGAAACCTACAAAGAGGAACAAACTCCTGAACAGGCCTCAGTATTTCCATAGATGTCCCACTGTATGGCTTTCAGACAGAGGAGCCTTCCTGAATCCTGCTCCTTTGAAGCAAAGCACTGTAGCGATGCTCGAGCGTCCCCAGATTGTCGCTTGGCTGAGAAGCCCTCTTTCGCTGCCCTCATTTAATGACAAAATTAATGACCCTAATTAATAATGTAAGTAGCATTTCAGCAAGTCATGCTGCAGCATGCAATTGTAATTCTGGCAATAAAGTATTGAATATTATCACTCGTAACGGAAAAACCTAATAAAACTCCCATCTTATTGAAATGAATAAGTATTATTTTATTCAATCGGCAAGACTTTCAGTGACAAAACGCCTCTGCAAGGCAGGGGCTGGGTCCTGTGTCACCACCAGCCCAGCAAGCCACTAGCAAAGCGACTCTCTCCAAATGTACAGAAACTAACGAGCTTTTTAAAGGCTTGCCATAAAAATGGCCTTTTGTGTGCCGTGTGTATGGCCTGAAAAACACAGCAGTGCGCTTTCCCAGAAGGGGAGTAGATCTGAAATTGTCGAATGGGAAACAAATGAACAATGCTATTGAGCTGTATTTTTGATCTTCATCGTCCCATTTTGGAATGAAGTTATTGCCTTCCCTGTTGGGCAGAACAGTCAACCAATGTGGACCATGGATCAGGAGGATCATTGTACACTGCAAAAATATCCGTGCCCAGCATACTGACTCTGTTTTGATAAATGCGCATGTGTAGTGTGCAGCTACCTACCCACCCTACAATGCTCCCAGCATGTATTTATTTTGCTCCGTCTACCCCCATAGCCACTTGGGCATAGCCATCAGGGAATCTGAAAGGAAGGAGCAAAATGGAAAGGTATATGCACTGTTCTAAAACTTCAGACTTGAGAGACTTTACATTGTCAACAGGGACTAGAAGGTTGAGATAGAAGTTTATGCAGTTCTCTGATTCTCCCCTCCACAAGCCCTATGCCAGTTTTAGGCCTCTCATCCCTATCTGTATGATGCATGCAGTGGGTAGAGATGATACCCTCCAACATTTCTCTGATGAAAAAAAGAAAGTCCCATTCCATAATGATAATTTTACTATTTATACTCCACATTTCATATTAGGTTGCCCAGCCACTCTGGGCAGCTTCCAACATATATTAAAACATTTTTTAAAAAACTTCCCTAAACAGGATTGCCTTCAGATGGTTTGGGGGTTGGATAACTCCATACCCTCCAACATTTCTACAATGAAAATCAGGACATCCTAAGGAGAAGCAGGGCATTCCGGGATCAAATCAGAAACCGGGACAGTTTCTCTAAATCAGGGATGTCCCTGGAAAACAGGGGCACTTGGAGGGTCTGAAAGTGCTGGACTAGGACTGGGGAGATTAGAGTTCAAGTCCCCGCTCAGCCATGAAATCCCCAGGTGGCATTGAACAATGTCTCAGCCCAATTGGGTGAGTCCTACTATTAAGAGGGTGAGGTAACCACCTCAGGCGGCAGATGCTGGGGAACAGTATCAGCAGTCCCTGTCTCAGCCTTTTCCACCTCAGCACCTATTCCTCCATAACAGGAAGGAGATGGCTAACCTAGGAAGTTTAGGAGTGGGATGAAAGAGGCTCCTTTCATGGCCACCGTACACCTGCAATGTGGCTTTTAAAATTGGCTTTTTTGCTGTTTTATCTATCTGTTTATTATTTTTCCTTTGGATTTTCCTGCTTGGTGCCTTGAGGGACATTTAATGGAAAAGTGGGATACAAAACTAGCCAATAAATAATAGATAATACATATATTATCTATTATTTATTTTTGGGGGCAATGGTTAGACCTGCCCCAGAACATGTAATGAAGTAACTGAATAAGTTTGTTTCCAACTAAGCTCCACACAGATGAAACCCATTGAAAGCAGCAGAGTTAGTAGTCTCTTAATTTCACTGGGTCTATTCTGCATAGAGCTAGCATTGGCTACAACCCTAAATATTCTCAAAGAACGAACTAGGTCAATTCCTACAACTGCTCATGAAGAAAAATGTCACAGTCATTTTATTTTACAGGCTTCTCTCTTCTTCACAGCAACACAGCTCTTCCCATAAAAGTTAAGCTGTGATTTGAAAGCCCCCACAGAGCCCTAAATATGCTGATGAACCCTCTGATCTTTTCAGGACTATTTTTTAACTTACATTTAGATAATCTTTTCTAGGTTCCTACCCTATGAAACTTTTATACTTTAATTGTGGGGGAAATGCCTCTTATAAAGCACATATATTAATTTCTCCAAGCTACTATCTAATGCTGCAGCATCTGTAACAAGAGGCAGTTTCTTACAATTACAGTGTAAATGTTTAATATGACACAGTGTGGAAGAAGATAGGGGGATAAAAGTTCTAAGTAAGTTAACCAAGTCCCCCTAAATCAGGCTTGTATGACATGTAACCCAACAGGGTTTCTCCCAAGTGCTTGACCATATTTTTTTATTGTGACCTGGTAGTACCCCTACCACATCTTTGCAACCTCGAGCCGGCAGCATCAGCGGGATACTTGTCAAGTTCCTGGTAGGCCACCAGAAATGATGGGCGAGCCACAATTTGGACAGGTATGTCCTAAACAGTGCTGATCATTCGAGTGTTTTCACAATCAACCCCTCTTCCCAGGGAACTCTGGGAATTGTAGCTCTGTGAAGGGAATAGGGGTCTCCTAACAACTCTTGGCACCCTTGACAAACAATAGCTCCCAGGATTCTTTAGGTGAAGCCATGACTCTGTAAAGTGTTATGGTACTGCTTTAAATGTATACAGCAGTACCTCTAGTTACGAACTTAAATCGTTCTGGAGGTACGTTCTTAACCTGAAACAGTTCTTAACTAGAGGCGTGCTTTCGCTAATGGGGCCTCTTGCTACCACTGCGCTGCTAGCACACGATTTTCGTTCTCATCCTGGGGCAAAGTTCTCAACTCGAGGTAACTCTTCCAGGTTAGCGGAGTTTGTAACCTGAAGCATTGGTAACCTGAGGTGTTTGTAACTCGAGGTACCACTGTATTGCAGATGGGGCCAAAGTACACAATGAGCAATCAACCCAATTTGTTACTACAACATTTGCACACAAGTTGTGCAGTGTTGCCATTAAGTGGTTGCTATCCTGTACTTTTGACTGTAGTTTCCCGTCACTTTTTTTTTTTTTGGCTGCAAAAGTCCTTTGAAAAAGCAGTTTTGTTGTGCAAGGGTACTGTTTAGCCATTGCTATTACCTGCATTCTTTGCAAAGGGCTATGAAGTGTAGTGGTTAAGAGCAGTAGACTCGTAATCTGGGGAACCGGGTTCGCGTCTCCGCTCCTCCACATGCAGCTGCTGGGCGACCTTGGGCTAGTCACACTTCTCTGAAGTCTCTCAGCCCCACCCACCTCACAGAGTGTTTGTTGTGGGGGAGGAAGGGAAAGGATAATGTTAGCCGCTTTGAGAGTCCTTAGGGTAGTGATAAAGCGGGATATCAAATACAAACTCTTCTTCTTCTTCTTCTTCTTTTATTGTGCAAAGGGCATCTACCTGACTGAATGAGAGACCCACATAAAAGTATGAAAGTCTGGAAAGTATGAGAATCAGTTTCAGCACAGGAGTATAAAGCATTCCAAGTCTAATGTCGTTTTTGTTCTCCAACACAAAACTGCCCTGTACAATCGGATTTCACCTTCCTTTTCTACTCATTTGTGCCAACCAGTTCAGCACCAGTCACTTACCCATATAGCAGATGTTGCTGCAACTTGCAACAGTTGCCACCTTGTGGCCTTTATTCTGAAAAATCAGCAATACGCGAACAAACAGTACTTACAGTACATGTTTCCATGCCTTGATGATGGAGATGACACGGGGTGGTAGGTGAAAGTTAAGAATGCAGTGTGACGAAGTTACAAATGACTTATGTACCCATATCTTTCTCATTGCATTTTCTCATGTATTGGGTGTGTGTGTGTCTTCTACCCTCCTCCCAGATCTGCTTCTGAGTTCTAAGAGCAATGAGTTTTACTGTCAACACTAATGAGCTAAACTTCAGAGCTAATGAGGCCTATCACAGGATGGTCTTTAATTTACCTCCTTGAGAAGGGGAGCTTGTTAGGACTCCAGATGGCATCTCTTGCTGATAAAACTTTGGGATATTGTTGCTCTCTACTTTACACTTGCAGTGTGGCGCTCCATCAACTTAAAGCACACAGCAAAGTTTGTTTTCTACCAAAGCATAGAAAAATGGCATCGGTATAAAGCATCAGATAATGACAGGATGACAGCCTAGAGCTGAGCGGTGTAACCTACCATGCAAATATATGCCTAAATGTTATGGCAGAATAAAGCAAGCACATAAAAATAAACTCAAAAAATCATGTGGAAATTCACATGTAAATATATTCCCCACTCTACCAAGGTTGCTTTCAAGGGTGTCCTTTGGTTATGGAGCTTTATTTCTGAATTAAAAGCACACTTTAATTTTGTTAGTCCTCACTGACAGTGGTAGTTCATGCCTGCTGGGATTTGTAGGGTAGAAAACATAGATGGCAACAGGAAGTTGGAGCCAGAGACAATGAAAGGCAATGCCAACTGAATCTAGTTTTGTCCCCATCCTCCTTCCTGCTGTCTTCTACAAGGGGCAACATCGAGACTAATGGACTCATTTGCCCTCATGAAACATCCTTCGCTGTTCACTGGACATGTTTTTAAAAAGCCCATATCTTCCAACAAACCAAAGGAGGAAGAGAATTTTGGTGTTTAATTTCGGAAACCAGAGGTCTATAGTCTGCTCACATGTAATATTTTAGCAATTTGGAATAGCTTTTACAAACTTATTTAGCTAGAACCTGTAAAGAATGTTCTATTCTGATATTTTCCTCATAAACTTAAATGGTTGAAAATTGCAGCAAACTGAAGCATTTAATGATCCTGCTTACTTGGTGTGAATAATACACACCAGGGGACAGCTGTCAATATTTGTGTTATCTTTTAATTCACCTCAAGCTTTTCTGCCTTGAATTTAATTTGGCAAATTTTCTAGACTAAAGTGGGACTCATACTACAATGCTGACAAAACAGTGTGCGTTAAGGGAAATGTACGTGTTCTACTATCAAGTAATTATCATTTTCTTTTAAAATAAATCTTCCAAGGTATTTAAGGTTCAATAATGGTATTCAAAGTTTTATTCATTTATTTATTTTCAATGCACCAGTGTTGATTTTCCCATTGAGACAGATTTAAGCCTTCAACGTTAGTAAATATGCTGGTTAAATCTTTGCAGTTTTTTATATCTGATTTCTTGCTATGCAGGCTCTACAAGTTATACCTGTTTTTGTTTTACTGGCTTGCTTTTCAGGGGATGCTCATGGAGAGTGGGAAGTCACACAAAATCTGTGCAACAGCAGTAACACAGGACATTTTTTCCATACTTTTCCATATAATTCTGCCTACTTCTGAGCTGTTTGGAAAAAGCTTGCTAAAATTAATGTGCTGAATATTTATTTATTTCTCCAGCTTACTTAATTCAAGAGACAATTCAGACAATGTGAATCTAAAGTGAACTAGTTGTCTGGGTGCTCTGCAATGCACCCAGTTTGTAGCATACAAATGCCAGCATTCGGCCTGCGCTCGCCATCTTTTTGCAGCACCACCATAAGCTGCAACATGGATATGTGAGGAAGTACACACAAGTAAAATGTTCATCATGATTACTTACAGGTAAAATAAGAACCGCTGACAGAACTGTAAGTGCAGAGACCTCTATGGGTAGATCAAACGGCCACAATTTTGTGGAGCAATAGCACCACAAATCAATTGAAAAAAGCTCCACAACTTTTGGGCATCGTGATTTTCTCTAAACAGGCTCCTGCTGGTCAAACATGGTTCACAGGGACAGAAACTGGGCAGGAATACCCTGCCAAGAAAATATACTTGCTTCTCCTAAGAACATTTTTCTCAGCCCTTGTTGTGTGCCCGGGAGGCATTGTTCAGCCCCAGGGCCACATCCCCTTTTGGGAAAAACTTCCAGGGGGCTACATTACTGTGGTGGGTGGACCCAGAGTCAGAAACCTAAAATTTTACCTTGATGAACTAGGCCAGTTTCTACACCCCCCCCTTTATCCTCCATCCAGTCAAGCTGGGGATATTATCAGGTTCAAGGACACATTCTTAAATATTTTGGGTTTGGGCTTCCCATTAATGAAAAACAGACAAAAGTATCTCTTTTTCCTGACAGGGCTGCAAGGAGATAAATTCATCAGCGTTTCTGAAGTGCTTGTATATTATGCTAATGAGGCCAACGTAAACCTAGACAGGTATGTCATTCTAAGAAAGACATGTGGAACAATCAATTTGATGGGTAGGGGAAGCACACCAGTCTTATGTGAAGTGCTTTCAAATGTAGCAACTTTGCTTCCAGAATTACCAATTAGAGCAATTCTTCCAGCCTACCTAAACTGCTGTATGTCCAATTCTCCCCATGACAGCCTATTCAGGATCCCTGTGCTGTATTTGGAGCTAGATCATTAAATAAGACATATTCCATCACTGTTGTTGATGCCCATCTCCTTCTGAGGAGCTGTCATCCTGGAGCACAGTTTTATTTTGGCGACAATTGGGGGGGGGCTGTATATCTCACCTCAATATATTTTAGATATAACTGCAGCTCTTAAGCTTGCAACCCACATCTCAGATTTGTTTCCTCCCACACAACACCTTCCCAATAATGGGTCACCTTACTTGAAATTCGGTATCATGATTTTGAGTGTCTACATCCTGTGTAATATAGGACTGGATCAGGCTCAATCCCCTCTGCTTTCCATTGTGGTTTTCTTTGGGAGCAAACAGAAGTTAACAAGTGATCCGAGGGCTTGTTTGCACATTGTTGCCACCACACGGAGACCACTTTAAATCACTACATGTGGCAGCTGTCAACTGCACGACAAGCATTTTGTGTGTTGAATTTCAATGTGTTGATGGAACACTTTTAATCAATTTAACAATTTAAGCCAGTACAAGCAGACAGTTTTGCATTATGTGCGGGAAATCATCCAATCTGGACTGAGCACAACTTTCCCGTTCTTCTTCTTTGGTGATCACTCGTAGCCGAGTAAGATTGTCTTCCATAAACACAGTTTTAACAATGAGTCCATAAGTGACTATGGAGGCCGATTCTGGAGCCACACGTCCTTCCACAGTGGGGACATTGGTTTCCAGGCAGAAGTTGATCATGGTGTGGATTTGCCAAGCGTGCCTTCTGCTTAGCACGTTTCTCCCTTGCGTCCTGAGTTTGAGTGTCTTCAAAGCCCATGACACCTTTGGTAAAGGCTGTTCTCCAACTGGAGCACTCGCAGGCCAGTGTTTCCCAGTTGTCAGTGTTTATACTACATTTTTTAAGATTTGCCTTGAGACAGTCTTTAAACCTCTTTTGTTGACCACCAGCATTACTCTTCCCATTTTAAAGTTCAGAATAGAGTAGTTGCTTTGGAAGACGGTCATCAGGCATCTGCACAACATGACCAGTCCAACGAAGTTGATGTTGCAGAATCATTGCTTCAACACTGGTGATTTTTGCTTCTTCCAGTACACTGATATTATTTCGCCTGTCTTCCCAAGTGATGTGTAAAAATTTTCGGAGACACCGTTGATGGAATCTTTCAAGGAGCTGGAGATGGCGTTTATAAGTGGTCCATGTTTCACACGCATATAGTAAGGTTGGTAGTACAATTGCTTTGTAAACAAGCACTTTGGTTTCCCTGCGAATGTCCCGGTCCTCAAACATTTCAATTGGGAGAAAGCCGCTCAGGCGATACTGGATTTCTGCATCATTGTTAGCCCTTGTGGAAAGGTAACTGCCTAGGTAGGAGAAGTGATTGATTGGATTTGTGGCACTGCAGAGGGGTTATTTTGTACTTGCTGGTGCAGCACTTTGTTTTTTTTGGATGTTGAGTGATAGGCCAAGCTTTTCGTAAGCTTCTGCAAAGATGTTTAGGATGGATTGGAGGCCATCCTCTGAGTGTGCGCACACTACGTTGTCATCAGCATACAGAAGCTCTATGACGGAAGTTACGGTAACCTTACTCTTTGCTTTCAGCCTGCTCAGATTGAAGAACTTTCCATCTGTTTGATATATGATTTCTACTCCAGTGGGGAGTTTCCCTTCAACAAAGTGTAGGATCATGGCAATGAAAACAATGAATAGAGTTGGGGCAATAACACAACCCTGTTTAACACCTGATCAATGAGAGCTTTGAGAGCCATTGTTATCTCCGGTTGTTGCTGTCATATTATCATGGAGGAGCTGAATAATGTTTACAAATTTATCTGGGCAGCCAATTTTCAGAAGGACAGTCCACAGGGCATTACGATTTACAGTGTCAAGAGCCTTAGTCAGGTCAAGGTCACCCAGCAGCTGCATGTGGAGGAGCAGGAAAGCGAACCCGGTTCACCAGATTACAAGTCCACTGCTCTTCACCACTATACCACACTGGAAGAGTTGCTTCAGTTTTTTGAACACTGCTTAGATAAGTGTTATAGAAATTAAAATAATCAATCAGTAAATCAATCATCAGTCTTAATAGTGCTTTATGAAAAGGCGGTTGAGTGCTTTTAAAAAAGTTTCTCTTACCAATGGGGAAACAGCAGCAGAAAAAAATTGTGTGATTTGATCAAAGTCACAGAACTGACTGTAAATTGTACAGGTCTCCTGTTAGTACTAGATAGCTAAAGCACATGCCTTTACAGTGAGATCCTGTAATTGGATCAACCTGGAGGATCTCTTATGCCTTCACAACACCTGCTGAAGTGGGTGCTGCCCAAAAGGTCCATCTAATCCAGACTTGCTTTCCATAAACAGAGACTTTGCTTGTTCCCAGTTTTCCAATATTTTCACAATATTTCCACATTGTTCTATTTTGGTAAATTTTACTATCTCAGAAAAGTCTATTTTTCATTTCAGCCTGAATACTAGGAAGTTTAACCTCAATCAGATTTTTTGTCACTTTTTGTGTGACATGGATTCAGCATTTCTGTCTAATTTAAATATATCATATTTAAAACTCACCTCTTGGGCCATGGTTATTAGTGCAGTGCCCATGTTTGGGAAATTAATTGTGCTGGCAGAGTTATATTGTTGCACATAATGATTATTTCCAGAGGCACAGAACTCCAAGTGTTGAGTTTACCAAAAGCCTGGCTAGCCATGATGGTGATGATAATTTATTCATAAACATGTAACAAGTCAGGAACATACTGTTTAAAGTTCATAGAATATTAGAATTGTAGAGTTGGAAGGAACCCTGAGGGTTATCTATTCCAACCCTCTGCTATGCAGGAATCTCAACTAGCTCATAAATGACAGATTGCCATCCAACCTCCACTTAAAAACCTCAAAGGAAGAAGAGTCCACCACCTTCTGGGGGAGTCTGTTCCACTATCAAACAGCTCTTACCAGCAGAAAGTCCTTCCTGATGTTTAGTTAGAATCTCCTTTCTTGTAACTTGAAGACATTGGTTCGGGTCCTACCCTCTGGAGCAGCAGAAAACAAGGCTTTCTCCATCTTCCATGTAACAGCCCTATAGATGTTTGAAGATGGTTATCACATCACCTCTCAGTCTTTGCTTCTCTAGGCTAAACATACCCAACTCCCTCAACCATTCCTCATAAGGCTTGGTTTCCAGATCCCTTTATAATCTTGCTCATCCCCCTCTGCACATGTTCCAACTTGCCTAGAATCATGTTAGTTTAGTTTAGTTTAGTTTATTGCTGCTTCACCTCATTGTTGACTCGTGTTACGTTTGTGCTCTACTAAGACCCCTAGATCATTTTCACATGTATTGGTGCCAAGCCAGGTGTCCCCCATCCTATATCTGTGCAACTGATTTCAAAGGCAATAAACAATAACTTGATCAGATGCCTGTCAAAACACCCTAGTAGTTCTTAACTTTACAAGGGTGTCCTTGTTGCTATAATCTTTAAAGTGTTATATGTTACAGTGTCTGAAGCCAGCTAAAATGTCCTCTTCACTAGAGTGGAAATAAGTTACCATGCAAGAAAAGTTGGATGAAGTAATATCTCAATGTATAACAAGACAAGCCTCCAAGCACTTCACAACGACTTCCCCTCCACAGTGTAGTGTTTTTACTCCTAGGCAAGCTTGCAATGACAGTGAGCACATCTGCTACTCACTTCTTTTCCCCCTTCATCTTCTGAGGCCTTCCTCATAAAAGGTTGAGAGAGATAACACAAAGAGAAGATGGCCTGTCAGGAAAATTGATAGTGGGGAGGACAGACTGCTTTTTCCCCCCATTTCCCCAAGCTCACAGCAAAGTGCCTGGTCAGTTGGTTAAACATTTTCTGCTTTTCTGGTGTTCCAAGGTGTTTTGTGCAAAGTGAATCAAATTAATTACGTGCAGCACTTTGCCACAGCAAGATGGTAAGCCCATTCAAGGAGGGATCAATATGAAGTGGGGCTGCAAGTACAAGGCTCTGTGTTTAAACGTTTCAAAGTTCAATCCAAGAATCGTTGCAAGAAGAAATGTGTTTCCTTCCTGCAGTTTCCAGACAAAGTAGAGCATTCATAAAGCCACGCTTTGGTTCCAAACCCCGGCTCCTCTTAACTACAGAGCAGCTGCGGCTGCTGCAGAACACCTAAAATTAAAACTCGTTGAAACTGGCACCTATATAGCCGAGGCAATATGGGAAACTTTTGATAGGTTTTCCGGATAAGTCACCAGAGATCACCCTAATGGTCTGGAAGAAAAGCAAACTTTCAAGCAGCTTTCAATTGGGACACTCTCCACACCTGCACGTCCCTTACATACTGAGTTCCATGCGCTAGAGTTTGAATGCAAACATTAAATACTCCGTGCTACTCATGTTATTGGCACCACCACTCTCTTGTCATTCTTCCCTGAATAGGGCTCTAACTTCTACTGTCTTCCCTAATGCCTCTGTTAATATTAATGACCACCTCCCTCTATGTGAGCAACTTTGGGAACAGGCATGGCTGATGAAACACAAAGCGCTCTCATCTGCCTGAAGTGAAATGGGCCCCCGCTGAAGAAAGAGCCTAGAAACAAAAGGCCTCCTCTGTGGTAGGTCTGTTTTTGTTTGGGAACTTACGTGTAAGTCAGCAAGGCACATTGATTTAGATTTGCTGCTGCAGTGTAAAAATAAAGACATCTGTCTTGAGAGAAATGGTCCCAAGATCTTTACAGAAACATTTATATCAGCTTTCAATGTTTTGCTACCTTTTAAAGTGGAGCATTCTCTGCTCCTTTGTTACAGAAAATCTAGCGCAGTGAAGAAGGTCTGGTTAGTGAGGAACAATTTCAGGATCTCCCACCTTTGGTATTATCAGTATTTGTCGTTTAGGCAAAAAAAAAAAAAAAAACATGGTAAGAATTCCCTGGGCCTGGTAATGAAAAAAAGTATCGAAATTGGATCTCTGCATGTATGGTGAAGTGGTTAAACTGTGGATAGTCGCTGTCAGTCTATGGAGACAATGTACCCAGCTTGTTGTTGTTGTTTAGTCGTTCAGCCGTGTCCGACTCTTAGTGACCCCATGGACCATAGCATGCCAGGCACTCCTGTCTTCCACTGCCTCCCTGTATCTCTAACTTGGGTTGAATAAAAGAGCCGGTAGAAGTAATACGATAAATTATTAAATTGGGATAGTTGCTTGAAATACTCAATATGCAGCACATAGAATAAATCAGCTGGGCAAATCGTCTCCTCTCCAATCTGCTTCATCTTGGGGAACGTGTTTTCATAGAACATATTTTCCCTAAGTATGGCTTAGTTGGGCCAGGACTCTGAGTCCTAATTATCTAAGCACTGCCGACAGTTTGTTAGGAACAAGCAAGATGATAAATTATTACAGCAGAATGCGTTGTGAGCACCTTGGGAAAAGAGATGTTCATAATAATGAAAGGCAACTGGAACAGTTCTTCCTTCACACAATTATTTTCTGTTCTTCACAACCTCCTTGTAAGCATCAACAATTTTCAGCTTTACTGGAATCTCCTGAGAAATTTGGAGAACATTCAAACTTAGAATCTAATAATTATTTTGTTGGAACACGCCAAGCTTACCATTCTATTTCTGACTGTGGCTAGCTAGCTATATTTCATATCATAAATTTGTTCATCTGAGATGTGATCCTACTCGGGGCTGGCCCAAGACATTTTGGCACCCGAGGTGACCCACAAAATGGAATCTCCTTACCACCAGGAACTACATATGGACCTGCTGCTCCTGTGGATCCTGCTCCCTGATGTGGTCACCTCGCCTCATGCATGGGGTAGCCCTGATCCTACTACCCAGGATGAAAATGAAGGATTTGGAATCATACCCCTGCTACGAATGCTAGGATAGAAACAAAAATGAAATCTAGAACCTAACCCTCTCTGGGTCTCCTGTATGTGGGATGTAAAAATGTATTGCAGTCAAATACAACATTCCTACAATGCACATGCTGGGGAATGCTTTGTATCACTCAGGAGAAAACTTGCTAGTTCCTCCTTTGCATGTGACTTAAAGAGGGTCTTCCTTTGCATGTGACTTAAAGAGGGTGTGGCGGCTTCTTGGACAGAGAAGCACATGGCCTCCATGTTCTGCTCTTCTTGTTCTCCATTTTTGTGTTCATAAGAGTTAGGAGAAGTGACTGCTGAGTCACAGTCACTTGAGGCTATTTCCCTTAAGGGATAGTTCACATAGTTATATGCTGTTCTGTAAATTAAGTCTGCCTTCAGGGATCTTATTGTGAACTGGATGATTGTAAGTAAACTAGACCTGCTTGAGACGGCCCTGTTCTACTAGCTCTTATGAAACCACTTTTCAAATGCATATGTTCAAGCATTAGAAGATGCTGGTGCTTTAGCAGATATAGCCCTTCACCAGGAAGATCTTGCACAAAGTTGTTTTAATTGGCTGCTGGTCCTTAGTAGGCCTCCCTTGCTTTATTGCTTTGTTTAGGAACATGTCCTCCAAGGTTTAGGGTCATGTCCTCTGAGAACCTTGATTTTAAAAAAGTAGAAATTTCCCTTACTGTGCAATTGTTCTGCAAAATGATTCATTTTTTGGGGGGGATGATATTATAGCTGGTGTCTGTAAGCACAGTTATGTTCAGTGGATAGGTGGGGTTTTTTGTTTGTTTGTTTAACAGATGGCAGAACATAGCCATCATAACTAGCAAGCATTGATAGCCTCACCCTCCAAGAATTTGTCCAATCCTCTTTTAAAGTCACCCAAATTGGTGGCTATTACTGCCTCTTGTGGAAGTGAGTTCCAAAGTTTATCAGTGTGCAGTGTGAAGATGCATGCTCTTTTATGTGTCCAGAATCTTTCAACATTTTGCTTCATTAGATGGCCCCGAATTCTAATTCTATCTTGTCTTCTTAATTCTATCATATGTATTTTTTGTTTTGAACCTCTTTGTTAAGTTATCCAAAGAATGCTGAATTTTTACTCTTAAACGTCTGCAAAGTCTGAAAGATGATGTGATACTTAGTTTTAAATGCTAAGAGTGGCCCTGTCTCCCTTGCTATTACCTTCAACTTGCTATTATCCAAGTTTATATGTTTTACTTCTTAAATTTCTGTTTTATTGTGGGTTAATTTCCATAGATGGGGGATTAAACACAAGAAAAACTTAAATCCTGAACCAATATTTTTTAGCCTGCACTTTAGTGAGATAGAAATGTTAATATCTTCATATGAAAATGTGATCACTCAGCTATTATTTAAAGGTTTTTCACATTCAATCCTAAAGATATTTAAGCACCAAAGACTCTCCTCTTTCACTTGGGAAAAATTAATCAAAAAGCGCTGAAGAAAGTCATGTGGTATAGATGGAAGCATTCACCAAGTTTGACTGAAAGTCATGGGCCTCTTGGGAGATATATAAAGTATAAAAGCCTGCTTTAAAGGTTATGAAATAATTTTGTCTCCCCCTGTCCCTCTTTAATTCTGTCTCCCTATGTCCCTCTTTATACCAAAGTATCCATTTCAAACAGGCATCACAGACATATCCTGTCATTAGGTAGAATAGGTCATCCATCCTCATCATCAGTCTCCTACAGAACCTTCTCCTTTGTTCCAATCTGGCAGCAGCTCTCTATGGTTTATCATTTTTCTTTGAACAGTCATGGAACATCTCTCTATGGTTTTTCTTTGAGCATTCTGATACACAAAATTTCTCTTTGCTGAAGGTGCATCCTCTTCTCAGCATATTCTATATTTCATCTCAGTATTTATGCACAGTCTTTTTATAACAACAAGAATGGAGATGCTATAGATTTGCATGTGTGTGAGAGTGTTCAAACATCTATTCCCAAAGAATTGCAGCTGTAGTGGGATATTTATGCGACTAAGCGCTTGCAGCGTGAAAAGCACATGGTTAAAATGTAGTGCATACCTATATATTTTCCCCTAAAAAGCAAGTCCCACTGATTTCAATGCAAGTTATTCCCAGGTAAGGCTGCAATCCTAACCTACTTACCTGAATTTGATAGGACATACTTTTATACAAACATGCACCCAAATTGTGTTGCTAAAAACCCCACTTACCACTTGAAAGGATGGCACAGGACCTATTCCATACCCATCAACTGCCCTGGAAAAATCCGCATAAGGATTGCACTGTTATTTACAAAATAGGATATACAATTACCATGGTAAGATTTGTGGAATTTCATTTTATACACACGTTTGCTATTTTAGAGGCTCCTAACCTATTATGGATGCGGGTGGCACTGTAGTCTAAACCACTGAGCCCTGGGCTTGCCGTTCAGAAGGTTGGCGGTTCGAATCCCTGCGACGGGGTGAGCTCCTGTTCTTTGGTCCCAGCTCCTGCCCACCTAGCATTTCAAAAGCACATCAAGTGCAAGTAAATAAATAGGTACCGCTCCGGCGGGAAGGTAAACGGCGTTTCTGTGCGCTGCTCTGGTTCACCAGAAGCAGCTTAGTCATGCTGGCCACATGACCCGGAAGCTGTCTGCGGACAAACACTGGCTCCCTCGGCCTATAGAGCGAGATGAGCAGTGCAACCCCAGAGTCATCTGCGACTGGACCTAATGGTCAGGGGTACCTTTACCTTTACCAAGCTATTATCCCTCTAGTCCCCACATAAGACGTACTGAATAGGCTATTATTGTGAAATAGCCTAAATCTGGAACAGCTTCTGTATTAAGGTAAAATTCCCTTTTCTTTTTAAATTGTGGGTCCATTATCACTAACCCAAAAAGCTGTTGTTCTTTCTGGAATATATTAGCAAGAGGGATATTACAGAATCACATAATTAGAGCAGTTGGAACAAGTATTCCCAACTAGTTTGTGAGCTTTCAACTAGACCCCATAATTTCAGCCTGCCTCCCCCCCCTCCATAGGTGCTTTTTTCTTGCTCCTAAAGGTGGAAAATAGTATTAAATGTGCGGTATTAAATCTAACATATTGCAATCAGCTGGCTACAATATGATTTTGGAAGAATGTTTCTCATTCTTCATCTGGGGAAAAAATTACCATGGAAACCATACGTGTGTTGTTTCTTTTTTAAGACAGAGAAGGAAGGTGCTACAACATTAAAACCCAATTTGATAAGTACAATCACCTCCCATGTTCTTAGCAAGAAGATAACACTTTAAAAGCACTCAAAATTTGTGCTGGTGATACAGCATTGAAGGAGAGGTTAAACCACTTTTACTGACCTGCTATCACTCACATTGGGGCTGCAACCTGCCTCCCTCCCTCCCTCCCTCTCGCATCTCCCCAACTAGCTCATTCCATTTACAGTGTTCTCTAAAACTTTTGTGTCCATATATCTCATGAACATAACCTTTTAGTGTGATGACCTTTAAACCTCCCCCTTAAATAAATTCAGACAAGACTCAAAATTTGGTTTGGTTTTTGGCAGAATTTAGGCCACAACTTTATTGATTACAGTAAGTGAATGGTTGCATAGGCTCTTGTTTGACTAGCTCCCTGCACAGTGGCAGGTAGTGCTGACCCAGGTAGCGCTGACCCAGGGCACCAGCATAGGCATAGCTGCCAAGTTTTCCCTTTTCTCGCGAGGAAGCCTATTCAGCATAAGGGAATTTCCCTTAAAAAAAGGGAGAACTTGGCAGCTATGAGCATAAGTCAGCCTAGGCTGAACACCCGGATAGGCGGAAAGCCGGGGACATGCTATGTCCACCACCTAGATGTCCCCCTGGACTCAGGCACAGCCCCTCGCAGGGTTGACCAAACCATTGTGTCCCTGGATTCCTTCAACGGAATACCCCTTCGCCCAGGGATGGCAAGAGTGTTCCCCCATCCCTGTCACCTGAACCAGAGCCTATCCGCAACCTTACAAGTTGTGACGATTTGCTACGTGGCAGCCGAAACCCAAATGGCACCAGCCAATCTGCCAAGTGGGGGAAATTCCTGCCATGCCTCTGTCCCAATGGCAGATACAGATACAGGGCGGCATAGCAAGGTCAAGCGCACCAGCCCTAAAAATAGGGAGAGGTGGGTAGGTGTTCCAATGCAAAATGCCCGAAGAGGAAGCTCTGGGTCACATGCATGGGCATATGTAGGTCCCTTGATCTGTTTAGCCTGCGTCCCATTGGCCTGATTGAACCCTGCATCAAGGGACCTACCAATTGGGTGCTGTGGCTACCCAATCATACCCACCCACAACACAAGGGTTGGTTGCCAGGTCTCACCGCAACTCGTGCCCTCTTTAAGGGAGGACCTGGTTTCCCAAGAAAGCTTGTATGGGTTCTTGTATAACTTGAGTATTGGGCCTGTAGAGTTCCGAATGGAAATGCCTAAAACACCTTGTTGATGGTTTATAATTTATTGTTATTAATCTCTAAATAATGGAACATATGCATGCAATTGATCTTGATAGGAATATAACCACTCATTATCTCTCTTCCCAGTGGATTGTTTTATGTTTAATGCAAATGTGTGTGTCACTGTTTTGTTTTCAAAGAAAGTTTCTTTAATACTTCTGTCTGTGTATTTATTTGTCTGAGAAGTTTTGGAAAGGGTGGAGCTGCACCTACGTCTATGTCTTCCTTCTCCCGAGCTTCTGGTTCTGTTAATTGTTGGGTCCTACTTTTTTCCTTACGATCTGCGTATGCAATTATTCTCCCTCTAATGTATGTTTTAAAAGTATCCACCAGAACGGCTATAGATGGGATTGAGGGCAAATTAATTTCAAAGAACTCCCTGATCTCATTTTCCATTTGCGTCCTATAGACCTCATCTTTCAAAAGGGAGACATTTAATTTTCAAATTGGTCTAGAGGGAGGTTGTTGTGCCAAAGTCAATACCAATTGTAGTGGTGTGCATTCTGATATTTTGGGCGGGGAGGGGTTTTTTTTTTGCATTCCTAATTCACCTTCATGAGAATGCAAGAAAGAAGGAAATAGTCTGCTCAAAGAGTTGTAATGTACTGAGGAGGGAAAGGTGTATTATCTTTCAGTGGGATATAACAGTCTTCCAATATCACCAAGGTGTTATTATGATCCATTTCATCAATATAGGTTTCAATTAACTGGGGCTGATATGGCAAATGGTCTGGTATCTCATTCATCTGCAGAGATGATGGGTTTTTTCCAGAGCAAGAGAGCTAGCTATAGGAATAATGTCCAGCCACTGTGCACCATGCTAAAGCTAGGAGGATGGAGGCATGACACCATGTAAAGCACGAAATATTAACACAACAGAGGTAGAGTACCGATTTGGAAAAGGGCATTGACTGACAGAATGCTTTTGGGCTGCCATTCAATGTCAACTTCCGTGGACTTGCGTGGTTCTTGAGTGACAGGTTGAGCAGCAGGGGGAGCAATTGATGCCTCTGCACAAAAACTGTGTGAGGGGTGCAGAAGGAGAAGGCATTTACAAAATAATTTGTATGCAGGCTGCAGAATTGTGCTGGTCTTAGTGCAGAAATTTCGTTTATTTTTAGAGCTCCCCTCCAAATCATGGGGATTTTTGGAAATACAGCTCTGAAAAAAGGACTAAGCACAACTTGTCACTGCCCCTCTAACAAGTGCAACATGTTAGAAGGATAACACTCTAGACATGAGGTAAGAGAAATCATCAAAATAACTTGGAACAGGGAACTGGTTGCTTATCATTCCTAGGAATTAATGAAAGGGCATCGACATATGCTGTGCCAGAGCTTTATTGATCTGAACAACAATCACAACCATTTGGGAAATGTTGGATCGTTCATAAATGTTTTGTTTTCTTAAATGCTTTTTTATTATTTGTGTTTTTTGTGATGCATCAAGTCAAACGAAGGCTTTCATTCAAATGGAAAAGCTTCCATTTTCCAAGGAGCCAACTGGACACATTTCAAAACCAGCACATATAAGTAAGCGCAAGGATCTTTTCTCTCATGTAGAATTTCTGGCAATGATGAAGGAAAGAAGAGGCATGACATGAAAAGTGAACAGCCTCCAGAGGCAATAATCAGATATGAAGATTGACAAGGAAATATGAGGAGGGGAAGGTTGACTTCTCTCACAATATCTGCCAAGCACAGAACATTAATCATGCTGCATTAGTGGTGGTTTGCCTGCAAAAAGAACAATTCCAGGTGCCACAGATTAAAATACTACTTTCAGCTCAGGCCTCTGAAAATGGAGGCATATATCAGGGCAACTAAGCTCATTGTGCCTCACAACTCCCGAGTGTCTCCTTAAAGAGCATGCCCTCAGTGCTCTTCAACTATATTTTGCCCCTCCCGTATATTTTTACATCTCCCCACAAGTGAAACCGACCATTTCCCACTTATTTTTGAAGCCTTTGTTGGGTTAAGGCCACTGGATAAAGGCTCTCAGTGGTGGCTGGTTACTACAGGAGTTGATGGGGTGGGTAGGGAAACGAATGAGAGGCAGAGCCAGGCAGTCACTGGAAGCAGAGTCTACCTGTCCTGGTTTTCTCCCCATCCTTTCCCCTTGCAAATATACCAACCAATTATCAAACACATGCACCAGATATTTAAGGCTTGCGACTGAGGAGATAAATAGGACACCTGGAAATTCCATATTTCCAGGAGTCATCAGGTTCAAACTCCTAGATATATGCCTGTGATTTCTTAGTTCTGGTTATACCAGAAGAGAGAGGAAAACACAGGAAAGACTCCGGGGAATGTCCAAATGATATGAAATATTTGAATGTGCCCCCATGGCACTCTAGCTTTGCGCTTTAGAGTGTGGACAAAAATAATGTTAAGGCCCTGCCCTAGGGACCAGCCTTCCTCTAAGTGTATTCTGCTCTTAGAGCCTCTCCCAGGGCCTACTACGTGGGAGGAGGAAGTTTTGGTATTTGACTTTGTAAACTAGGGGTGTCTGTATTCAGTCACTCTTCTGTCCTCCTTCCCTTCTGACTGCAAGCAACAGTTAGAAGGTAAGCAGAGCTTCTAAGAGCCAAAGTCTGTTAGGTCTGTCAAGGAAGGCAAATCTGATGTCTCCGGTGGCATTATGGATCAGCTGTTAGACAAACTGGGGGTGGGGGGCAAACTCAGACAATGGACTCCCTCTCTCCCTTGCTCGTCCGTAGCCTAAGGAGCTTTAGTATTTGACAGAGAGGGAGCAAACCTTTAGGAATGACAGGGTGAAGCCACTCGCAATGCGTCACCTGTTAAGATCCACTTGTTACAACGTGTGTGTGTGTGTGTGTGTGTGTGTGTGTGTGTGTGTGTGTGTGTAAGTACCTGACTATCACATATTTGTGCTGCTCATCAAATTGAAAGTGCTCTAGCATGTATTATTAGCATCATTCATCCTTAAAATGGGGGACTGATTGCTGCATGTGTTTATTTCGAGAAGGAACAGAGCTAAAAATGCTTGCAAATGTGCTTCATAGTTGATGCATCAAAACCCGTTTTGTCACATTTTAAAGCATTTTTGCCCTGCTCTTTGGCTGGAAAAGCTATCAGAGCCGCTTGCAAAGATCAGCAACTGGACAGTCCCAGCCCTCCGGTTTATGGTTTAACAAAAGGGGAAGGGATTTGGAGAGAGGGAAGTAGAGGGAAAAAGGAAACTCAAGCACTTATTCTGCGTTAAAGGTAAAGGGACCCCTGACCATTAGGTCCAGTCGTGACCGACTCTGGGGTTGCGCGCTCATCTCGCATTATTGGCCGAGGGAGCCGGCGTATAGCTTCCAGGTCATGTGGCCAGCATGACAAAGCCACTTCTGGCAAACCAGAGCAGCACATGGAAACGCCGTTTACCTTCCCGCTGTAGCGGTTCCTATTTATCTACTTGCATTTTGACGTGCTTTCGAACTGCTAGGTTGGCAGGAGCTGGGACCAAGCAACGGGAGCTCACCCCGTCACAGGGATTCGAACCGCCGACCTTCTGATCAGCAAGCCCTAGGCTCAGTGGTTTAACCACAGCGCCACCTGCGTTACAAAGTTCTTATAACAACCAGCTAGAATGAAAACTGTTTATGCAGAAGAGGAACCAAATGCTGAGCTGACGGAAGGGCCCTGCTTTCCATCTCTTCCTCTGCTGCTGTCAGATGACACTTGATGGAGGAGGAGCCAGATGGAGCTGGCTTCTCAGCGGAACTGATGGAGTGGCCTGCCTCCTTTTCCTATCGCTCTCTGCTGCAGCCTGATGAAATGGCTGCTTCCGGACAGTATTATATTTAGCTGTATTTTCCATTGCTGGCCTTCATAGGCGCACAGGTACACACAGTCAGTTTGTATTCTGAGGCTGTAAGAGGAAATTTAGAGAGTAACTCTTTTTCAGAGTGTTGCTTAAGTAGGAGTTCCTTGCAGAAGAGAGGTTCTGAGCACAACTATCTTCGGTCATATGGCTCCAAAGGGCATTGTATATGTGGATATGTGAGTGTGTGTATACATAAAATATTTTTTATAAAATTCATGATTTGTACTTTCAGGACTGGGGTAATAGCTTGTAGTACGTTCCTTGCTCTCCACATCAAACCCTTTACATGGAATGTTCTCCCTTTCTCTGTCTCTCTCCCTCCCCCCCCCCACATTCTGAAGGTTCCCCCAATCCTCTGGAGCAGATTTGCTGATTGCGTAGGGAGGGCAATCCTTTGCCTTAGTACAAAAGCTTAAATGAATATTGCCCCAAGTCAGCAATGCACTTATGAAAACACAATTAAATGGAGTTTAAATTTGTTTTGGGTACAGTAGTGGCTGAATAGTTAAAATTGTATTAGACAGACAATGAGAGATCAAATACCTGAAAGAAACTACTAACTTTAAAGTTCTATGGGGTTAGTTCTAAAAGCTAAACAAATTTATAAATCATTCTGGTTCAAACCTTTTAATATTATTAGGCTTATCTTTTATTTATTAATTGCCTTCTAAAGGCAATTTGCACATAATTATAAACACAACAGCAGGAAATACATTCAAAAGAAGTTCAAAACTATACAAAACTGGGCACTTGTTGGTAAAGACTGATTTGTCCAGCTGAGAAAGCCTGTTGGAACAAAAGGTCTTCAGCTGTTTTTGGAAAGTACAAATAGGCACTCCCTATCCTATCTGGATGTTGAGAAAACAATGTGTATTAAAGTGATTAAGCATGTAATTGGATTCTCCCCGCCCCTGTGAATTTCCCCAGAATCTACATCAGGATTTGTCTCTGGTATACAAAAGGAGAAAACAGTAATAGTAGTAGTAGTTTGGGGAACTGGGATTTTGGTAAACATCCCCTCAAATTGGATTTGTCCATCCAATTGTAATCAATGGAGTGGTTTCCCGTTTGCATCCTCCTACTGAACTGTGACAGGCACAATCTACAAACAAGATAATTTTGAGGAAGAAAAGCTATAAAAGAATGGAGAGAAAAGTAAAGAAACCTGTAATTACATTTCTACCTCACAGAACACAAAACTGACTAGAGCAGGGCCATTTAAGGGCAAATATCCCTACCCCCTGAGTTAAACCACAGAGCCTAGGGCTTGCCGATCAGAAGGTCGGCGGTTCGAATCCCCACGACAGGATGAGCTCCCATTGCTCGGTCCCAGCTCCTGCCAACCTAGCACGTCAAAGCACGTCAAAGTGCAAGTAGATAAATAGGTGCCACTACAGCGGGAAGGTAATTGGCATTTCCGTGCGCTGCTCTGGTTCGCCAGAAGCGGCTTTGTCATGCTGGCCACATGACCTGGATGCTGTACGCCGGCTCCCTCTGCCAATAACGCAAGATGAGCGCCACAACCCCAGAGTCGGTCATGACTGGACCTAATGGTCAGGGGTCCCTTTACCTTTATCCCTACCCCTCAGTTCAGGAAGGGGCAGAACCACCAAGAAGCATAAATATACTTACACATATTTTCTTTTAAAACTAACAAACCTAACATCAAGCCAAGATTCATGGAGGGGTGGGTGGGAAATTCAACATCATGCTATTATGATCAGTCCATCAACAGAAGCCTTTCTGCTTACCCCACAAAATGATCTCCCCTCTGCTCCCATTATGTGCTGTTCTGGGGGATTCTCCCAATCCCCAGAACTGTTTTGGGGCATGTGTGGGCAAAGATGGGGAGGAGAGGGGAGCAGAAGCCCCATTGTGATAGAGGGACTTGTGCCGAATTTTGGCCAGCACAACAAGTTAGTTGAATGTGGCCCATGACAGCATACACTTTCGTAGTGGAATGAATGGGCAAAATAGCTCTGTGAAAGAAAGGCAGGACAAATTATTTCCCAACTCCCAGAGAAAGCCATAGCAGCATATTAGAATCAGAGTAAAGTTGGCACTGTTATGTTTTGCAATGCAGGGTAGGAATCACGTGTGTGTGTGTGTGTGTGTGTGTGTGTGTGTGTGTGTGTGTGTGTTGGTATTTAAAGTGTCCTCATGCCTTAACCCTTTGCCCTTTGGATTTCCTCCTTAGAATGTTTTCTTCAATTAGGTTAATACATTCAGAGTTGAAAAATCCACTGGCATATGAAAAACCAGGAACACATCCCCAGGAACACATCTTCAGTCTGTGAATATGAATGAGGAGTACAGGGGTGAGATTTACTAGCCTGAGAGCTTTGGGGAGTAACCTAAGTAGCTTAGATTTAAGAGATCCAAAGGCCTGGTCCTAAGGCCAGTGAATGTGTCCATAGAGAGCAGCCAGGGCATAATGCTTAGAGCATTAGTAACAAATCATTACGCTGCTGATGCAGAGGCAGGATTGTTTTTCCATCACTGTAGACAAATGCACTGCATATATATTGAGATGATACATAAGCAAGAAGAAGAAGGTGCATATTTTAACATTTCATGGTTATCTGAAATAATCAGTTAGGTCCAGTGCCTTCAGTACCATTTTTAGGGAAATCAGTTGACAGGATACTTTTTATAAGAGAAGCTTTGGGATCAATTTACCATAGCATTTTCTTCTTCTTAAGAAACAGATGGATTTTATTGGTTTTTGTAGGCCATGGTAATTCCAACACAATGGCAAAAATCCACGTTAATGTCTAAAGTAAACATGTATTGTGCCCCAATTTCTAATATGCTACAGTTAATACAAATCTAACAACATGAAATGAAAACAACCACAATTTTTGTTTTTCTATATTTCCAACAAGAACTGGATGGCCTAGTGTGACCTTCATTGGGTAGTGTCTGCTTTTTGATTTACAGGCTGCTCCTTTCCTGTCTCCAAGACATAATTTTATTGGTTAATTGATTAACACAGGCATATCTTTGACACTAGTACCATATGGAAAAACAGCTTCTAAGCTTGAAAAACTTTTATCTTATGTAAGGGCTTGCCGATCAGAAGGTCGGCGGTTCGAATCCCTGCAACGGGGTGAGCTCCTGTTGTTCAGTCCCAGCTCTTGCCAACCTAGCAGTTCGAAAGCACGTCAAGTGCAAGTAGAGAAATAGGTACTGCTCCGGCGGGAAGGTAAACGGCATTTCTGTGAGCTGCTCTGGTTCGCCAGAAGCTGCTTAGTCATGCTGGCCACATGACCCGGAAGCTGTATGCCGGCTCCCTTGGCCAATAAAGCAAGATGAGTGCTGCAACCCCAGAGTCGAAATATAAAAGGAATAGGAATAGTGAAGAAATATAAAAGGAATAGGAGAGGAAATGGAAAATGTATGATCTTTGATGCTTTCCAGAAGTGAGTTATGCAATGAAACTCTGGATTCATTTTAGGAGTGCTCAGTCTCATAGATCTGTTAAGTAAAAGCTACACCTCATTATTGAATATGAAAAAAGTGTAACAAAAAAGAATTAAGATCATCCTGAGAACATGGGTTAGCTGCTGATGTCACCAGTGACATCTCCACAGTGCATTTCAGCAATTCCTGTTTTTGTTACTAGAGATGAGAATAACAAGAGATACCCAGAGATACCAATTTCCTACTCCTCTTCCATAAGTTACACATCCATCTCTATAAAGGTTACCAGGCTCTGATCTGGTTGTACAGCAACATTTCCATGGAACAGAAAGAATCCAATCCTTCATAAATCAATTTTAGCTTTCCTGGAAGATAGAGGCTCTGTCATGCAAGCCAAACTCTCATTCCATTTCTTTCCTCCCCGCTTCCCCTATTGCTCAGGTAGAGGAGAACACCATGTGCCATGGTGATCTCCCATGATTAGGAAATATTAGCACCTCCCACTGTTGCTACTCCGAAAGTGTATACACCGGAGCACAGAAAGAGATCTATGGTACATTGAAATAGCATTCTACCGAGATGTGAGGATGGAGGTAACTCCATGCCATCAGTTCAGATTCTTGGGCTGACTTACCTGCTGTGATAGGCCAGGATGCAGTCTGTTTTCTCGGTCCTTGATTAAACATTGGTTAGTAGCTGATGTTGATCTCACGCATATTGAGTGCAGACCCCATGAGTTTCCTCTACGTTGGCTTTAAAGAATGGTTTACTCCTCTTCAACCAGGGCAGCTCAACATGTTTGGATAATGTCTGTTCCTGAATTGGAAGCCATCTGAGAAAATAATGTAGAGTGTACATTTATAATCTTTCTGGAAGAAGCATTTAACAGGTTACAGATTTGCTAAAGCAAATGTGGCATGAGACTCCTCTAAGTTCCAGCTGTGTTAACAATGGGAGCTTCTCAATTATCTTCCGGAGCTCTGCTTCCCTCCTTAGGAGAAAAATGCAGCCTTTGTGACCTATGTGTCATGATCTGGGCTCCCCAATTATCACTGACAGGCAGGGGTGGGAGGCAGCCATCATCACAGTGCTGTGGTGCCAGATATTGCTTGTGTTTGGTCTTCGGAAGAGATCATCATGGGGTAGTAAAAAGATACATGGGGTAGATTTTAATATCTCACTTTTCCAAATGTTCTGTCTGCACCAGCATTGCAGCTTGCCTGATGTAACGGTCCACGTCTAATCCCTTCCCATAGTTCTGGAAGTTCTCCTGAACCTCCTGAGCCATTTTCAAGGGGTGTGTGGATGGAGATGAGAGGATGGAAAGCCTTGTTGCATAAGCGGAAGTTCTTGTGCAGGCATCATCCCTGACCACTGATCCCGTTAGCTAGCGATCACGGGAGTTGTAGTCCGAAAACATCTGGCGGGCCGAGTTTGCCTATGTCTGTTCTTGTGCAAGGCTTCTGCTCACAGGATGCATTAGGTGGCTTCATCCTGTGAGCAGAAGCCTTGCACAAGCCTTGCTACTGCAGTCTAATTAAGTCCATAGTTAATAGTTTTTAATGGCGATATAATAACTGAAATGGGATGTGGGTGGTGCTGTGGTCTAAACCACAAAGCCTAGGGCTTGCCGATCAGAAGATTGGCGGTTCAAATCCCTGCGATGGGGTGAGCTCCCGTTGCTCGGTCCCTGCTCCTGCCAACCTAGCAGTTCGAAAACATGTCAAGTGCAAGTAGATAAATAGGTACTGCTCCAGCAGGAAGGTAAATGGTGTCTCCATGCACTGCTCTGCTTTGCCAGAAGTGGCTTTGTCATGCTGGCCACATAACCCGGAAGCTGTCTGCGGACAAATGCCAGCTCCCTCGGCCAGTAAAGCGAGGTGAGCGCCACAACCCCAGAGTCATTCGCGACTGGAGCTAACAGTCAGGGGTCCCTTTACCTTTAACTAATAACCGAAAAGCCCACTGAAACATGATAGGATTTAAATCAAGTCTTCCATGAAAAGCACAACCTTATGCATCCCGATTAAGTTCCTTTGGACTCCCCAGGTCCATATATAGGATTGCATCCTGAGGCTGAAATCCTGCACTGCAATGGCAATGAACCTAAAAGCATACCAATGAGAGATTGTTAAAATAATGAGAAAATCTGTTTTTCCTTCATTCAAAATCAAATATGTTTAAAATGAAATTGTGATAGGGGAAAATGGCTTGATAATTATGTCCCTTATTAAACAACTGAAACAATATTGATTTAAAATCAAGAACAAACATTTCGCAGCCAACTTCATACCCTGGGAGTAGACTCTATATAGAGTTAACTCAGACTAATTGAAAATAATAAAGCATTTGCATAATTGTATTCTGGAGATTGTTTCTGCTCAGGCTGCTGAAAGCCTCTGAAACACAAGGAAGCAAAGCTCACTGAACCACTATTCCCACTCTTACCCCCTTCATCTGCAATAAATCACATTAATACAAGTGATAAGCACAAGAAATATTGTCTGCTGTGCATTAGTATTAATTATGCTCACAGCCATCTTTCCTTTATCAGACATGATACGACCACCAAATGCTAGTGCGTGAAACTGTTTCTGTGAGTTCATTGTGGATTTATTTCAGATGCTGTCATAAGGGAATGCAAATTTGGTGGTATGTAATGGAAATGAACATTTCAGTACTCCCAAGCTGGAATTGTAATGGGTTGCTTTGTTTTATTTATTTTAGTGTATGGCACAATCTCATTTCTTCCCTGTACTTTGCCTCAGTGGTAAACTTTGGGACAGTGTTGGGAGCAGCCTTTGGGGAAAATGGCAAGGCTTCCTTTTATATGTGCTTTTCTAAAGTGTCTACAAGTTGCACACTGCCTGTGACCAATCATTTCCTGATTTACCCCATCTACACAACATCCATGAACTGGAAGCAGACTGTGTAAGGACTAACATGAATGCAAGAAACTTAATAGCTAATGTGAGGAACCAACCAAGGCTAGTGCTTACCTGGACAATGCACCATTGTTAATTGGGTCCTCCAATCAAGATTTGAATTTGTTCATGAGCAACACAATTGGACAGGGAGCAAGGCATACCCCAACCCAGTGGTAATCACAGATTGAAGATTGCAACAAAAATGAATCTATCGGTTTATTGGTATATATTGCTTCATGTATCTTCATATAGAAAATAATGCTATTATGAAATCTGAAGAAAACAAAGCAACATAATTCAATGCAATATAGCAATATGTGGCTCAAGAACAACATTAACAAAACACCCAATCTGAGCTTGTTATTTTCTATGCTAAGTGTAGATTTGGCTTTGTCCTAACTTCAGCCCATCTAGTTGGGAAACAGAAAGTTCCCCAGCATATCTGCATTTTGGAAAGCATGTGAAGCAGATTTGGATAAACAGTAAGGAAAGAGAGAGAAAGAGAGAGAATGAGAATGACTCATTGAGCTTTTTTATACTGATCAGAAACTGGAGCAGAAGTATAGAATTTTCCGTCTTTTCCATCAATTTCATTACTTACAGAGACAAAACTACATAAGACATGGACTATGGATTATCATAATCTATTATGAAAGAGTAAAGTATAACTGGAACCCTTGCTTCTTCAGCAGTTCTCAACTCACTTCACTTTGACACATTCCAGCACATTTCTAATTCTCATCTTTTGTGATGCCAGTGATGGTGGTACAGTAGTAGTAAAGGTGACATTTTAGAAGTTCCAGCAAGCATGCCTCAAAACAATTCTCATATATTTTCAGGGCATGATCTGAGGATGTATGTACAATGCAACCAACTTGCTAAAGCTAAACAGGTTTGGGTTGGGTCAGTACATAGAAAGGGGAACACCACCCCAAATTCCTTGGTGGAGGAAAGGCAAGCTATAAATGCTTACACATGTGAGTTGTTGCCAATAGACAGGCTCTTATTTCTCCACAGCATCAGTGAAGGAAACACCAGCATTTGTGTAGAATGGACTACCTGGCAAAGGATTATATTGTGTATATCAATTTTGGGAGCTGGATAGTAGGCACTAGATGCTTACAGGCAGTTTATTGCCTGCCTGGAGTTATTTATCACTCATTGTACCAACAACTGCTTGATGCTGCAGGCTCCCACAGGAGTGGAATGGAGAAAGGCTGAGATTGGGGAATGGGGTGGGCAATGACATGCTTGAGTTTATGCATCCATGCTTTGCTACATCTCAAAGCTAAACCATCATGAGCCTTCTTTTCCCGCTTACACTTCAAGTATATTGCCTTTCTTTATCTCACAGAGGACGCTTGAGAATTTTGCTGCTTCTGTCTCTGTGGTATCAGGAAATGTGTTTGAAACTTAGCATGCAGATGTAGTCATTGATAGCTGTGCATCGCATGTCTGATTCTTGCAGTGCCATGTTCTGCCAGCTGAAAGCTGTCCGCCTGTTTGTGGAACAGTGGTCTGGCTGTGTGGCAGAATTTCTGCTGGCAAAAGCAAGAAGGATCTTTGCTTCCTTTTTTTCTTCTCAAATGGTGAAGTTCAGCAGAAACGTCTGATCATAAAAATGGTGGTGATCTCTGAAAATGGCATTAAAATTACAACATTGTATAGTGTGTGTGTCTGACAAGGTGTATGAATTAAAATAAATAAATAAACAGGACATGTTTTTCCACATCTTTATGCATATATATTGTTGTGGCTTTGCAGCATAAGGGGCAGAGTAATCCAACATTCAGATCCACCAGACCTGCTCAACACTGCCAGCCTCCACCATGAGGGGGAACTCTGCTAGTGAGGAGTGCCTCAATACTTCCACCCAAATCTGTGGCTCTCCAGATGCTGCTCATCAACTGCAGCCAACAGGAATGATGGGAGTTGTAGTCTAACAACATCTGGAGGGCTACAAGGTTCCCCATCTCTGTCCCAAGGAAAACTGTGTTCCCTAATACCCTAGCTTACAAGTTTGAATCTTCTGATTCTTTTTTGTTCACTTTATATGTTTTTATATTTCTGTTTATTGTTTTTAGGGTGTTTTTGTTGTAATGTTGTAATGTTTCTTAGACTCTAAACCACTTAGAATTTTTTTAAACATATTAAGCAGTGTATAATTTCTTTAAAATAAATAATGTACGTCGTCTACATTTCATATCTGAATGGCACATTTCCAATCATTTTGCTGAATATCATTGCTAAGATTTAAAGAAGTCTTTGGTACTTTGGTACTGTAGTTGGATGACTATCCTTCTAAAGAGAAAACAATTTTATTGGAAGTAGAACCTGATTTATTCCTTCATTCTCTACAATATCTGGATTTTAGTGCTACCAGAGCAGAACTATGCAGAGGTTGTGGGACATGAAATAACATCAGCATTCAGCAAATAGGGCCTAACTGAGAATTGTGCAACTTGGCAATAAATTTAGTGAAGAGAAAGTCATCTAAAGCCCTGACAGGGATGGATTGCTGAATCATACAGAAATAGGAGAAGAGTCTTCAGAGTGTATCTCATAATACCTTGGAGCCATACAAACTCTGCTGACTGTTATTGGGTAGAGTTGACATTTTGAATGCAACTTGCAAGCGTACCAAGCTCGTTTTCTGCTTTCCTGTCCTGTTGGATTATGTTTCAGTGTTCAGACTGTGCACAAACATTAGCATAGATTCTGCTCTTGGAGCCAACATGACAGACCTGGACGTGAGAACACTGTTGATAAGATATGGAGGCAATATTTTTCAGAAGTATATTTAAAATATCATTTTCAAAAAATGATGAAAACTCCACCCTGAAACAATTATGCTACCATTTAGATGCACCAGAGATGGGAAGCAAAATTAATAGTAGACAGTGGTGGCTAATTAGCAATATTTGTTGTTGCTGTATCCTACATCGGATTTGTAGGATCTATTTTTGTTTTTGTTTTTTTTCCTATCAGAATCACAAGATCCACCAACCAAAGCTATTTCTGGCTCAAGGGGTGGACATAGATTAGAAATAAGTAACAAGATGCCTCTGAGCAGATACTTCATTCAAGCATTTGTTTTCAGTACAAAACCAAGCCTTTTTGCTCAAGAATATACTCCCGGTTTCCCCCAAAATTTCCTTCATTTCAGCAACGGAGAAGTTTTTTTGCTGCTCTTGTTCGATAACTAGGAGTTGACATATTTTGCTGATTTACTCCAAAAGCACCTGGAGATAAACTAGTAGATCTCAATCTACTTTCTGCCTTCCATACAGCACAGAAGCAAAGAAATACTTTGAAATTGTGTGTGTCTGTTCTGTGTTTGGAAACTAGCAGAGAGTTAATACAGAACCTGTAACTGTATCACAGTTACATGTGTAAGGTAACCTGTGTCTAAAATTTATAAAAACATCAGTTTTCAGCAACAAATTATATGCAAAGTATTGATCTTAGAAACACTTATGAGGTCTGTGTGCATGTATGCGTACATACTCACACAAAACCCTGCCCACTAAATCAGCACTAAGACAAAACACTTTTTTAAAAAAAATGGTGCATGGATCTGTTAATCAGATAATTTTTCCTTCAGACCTCTGAAGTCTTTTGATTGGAAGTGTTTTCCCCACAGTATTTTCTTAAAATATATGGTGAGTTCCAACTGCAGTATGGTTAAGAGCTCTCTCTCTCTCTCTCTCTCTCTCTCTCTCTCTCTCTCTCTCTCTCTCTCTCTCTCTCTCAGGGGCCAATGCAAGTAAGATGCAAATATAAAAACACAAGTGCCACTTATTTGCATAAGGTTTTGTTCTCTTCTGCCTTAATGTACACTGTATTTTATCACAGGGTTCAGAAGTGGTTTTATCTTGTTTGGCAAGGGAAAGTCTTTTTTTATTGCACTGAGCTGTTAAGTTCTGTTCTGTTCTGTCTTTCAATACACATTGCAATTTACCATTGTGCAGAAGCTGTTATTATTCTCTCTCTCTCTCTCTCTCTCTCTCTCTCCAATTTGATGTTTTTCATTGTCCTGACTTTTTTCCATTTTATCTGTGCACATCTATGGTTCCTTGCAATTGTATAGAACTGTATGAATGTGAAAAATAAGAAGTCAAGTACTGTCAGGGGTTCTTGCGACTACTCCAGAGTAACGACGCTCCACATGCTTGTCTTTAAACAGTTTTTATTGGTGCACTCTATTTACAGTGAGACAGGTGTAGAAAACATGTCTGCTCATTCCGATGCAGAATCCGGCACTGCCCCCCCCCCGCGTGATTTCCTCCAACATAAGAGTCTTGGGACAGTGAATCTCCTCCCCTTTTTTCTCCTGCGTAATTCCGGAACCGGAGGAAAGGGTCTACGCTCCATGCTTTCCTTTCCCCCCTTTTCCCCCTCTCTTTCCTCCCTCCTGTGTAGCCGGGTTTCTCCCATGCTGCCAGAGCCCTGGCACTCTCCCTCCACTTCCTGACTGTCCTCCTCAGAGCCCTCTCTTCCATCACTGCTTGGGGAGGAACTACTTCTGATGCAAGGGGGAGGTTCTCTATACTGTCTCCCCTAGCTGTAAACAATGAACTGCCACTGGGTGGATTTAATTCCTTCTGGTTGTGGTTGTATGTCATTATTTTATCCACCAGTTGCTCACTCTCTTCGCTGAGGGCTCTAGGTGGTTTTGTGAATGCATTTCAGTTGACAGTTTATTGAACATTCATTCTGATTTGTTTTCAGGGAGATTAGACAATGTGAGCTATTTATTGATTATTTATTCTGATGTTTGCAGGAAGGCTACATGGTGTTGCACCACGCAAATGTTATCTCACACTTCCCTATCGCTTTCCTTATTACAAAAAGTCCAGTTTTGGGGTTGGGGGAGCGGGATTTGTTGTGCAAGAGTGCCAAATCAACTTTAGCTGCACAACTTTAATTTGCTGGTATGTGATTGAATCCCACTCAAAAACAGCAACAGTCTGGAAGCACCTTGAGACATAGACCAGATGGCAACTAATCTATATACAGAATGCAAGAAATCCAGGCACCTGAATCTTCCTTAAACACTGCAGGTGAGACAGCATCTTCCATCACACCTAGGGGCAACAGACTTGTCAGGAGGTGTGCTCCCACCACCCAACATTTACCACCTAAGACAGATACCTCACTTTGCCTAGTGGTCAAGCTGGCCCTAACCCACCACACTAAGTACAAATCATAACTAACAGGGCTCTACAATATCCTGCTACTTCTGTTTCAGGCCCTTGTTGATATATAACTGGTATTCTAGTGCAATATGCACCCCTTCCCAATGAAAATGTGGGTCCAGATCAGCCTGATGCCAACCAGCTTTGCGAATCAACCTGATAGCAAAGTCTAGCAAATGCCCCACCCCGTATAAGCAACAGAATGCCACACTCATAATTTATCTTTGCTTTTATTGTAAGCAACACTTTCTTTCAGGACTAAAATGCTCCCTGCTGTCCATCTATCATAGCACATTGTCCAAAAGCAGTCACTTCACGATACTAAGCGATTGAGGCAAAACCAGCACCGGCAAAAAACAAAAGATGCATTTTGATTAAAATGCATGCTAATGATGCAATCAAAATGCTTCATTATCATGCATTGTCAATATGGTCAGGGGAAAAAAGAACATCTCGCAGAAATGAATGAAAAGCTTCAAGATGAGAGTCACACAATAGTCATCTATATTCCACTTCTTATCTCAAACGTGGTTCATCAAGAACAATTGCACAAAATCTATTCTGAGGGTGAGGGTGCACCCAAAAATATTGGGGTAGGAATGTGAGCTGCTTATCCACATGATGATGTTAATATAAGGGCAAGGAGGGCTTCCTGAGGGAGGCTGAAGGTGAGGCAGGGCTAGCTAAAACATCAGTGCATTCTTTACCATGATCTGCCCCAGTTTTTAAAATGAGCATTAACTGGGCATGGAAGCATACACAGTTTGCACCATAACTGCAACTTATCATTGTCCAAAGGCACAATGTCAGGCTGCCAGAATAGCCTTGCCGACTGTTATCTGATGCTGTAAATCAGAAGCGGGCAAGTGACTTGGCAGCAATTAACTTTCATTGCTCAACACTCAGAGAACCAGCATACACACACATGCGCGAGATTCAGGAAAGCGAGTTGCAGGAGCTAGGTGTCCGGTCCCTCCTCCCCTCATTTAAGCCCCCATCCCAGCAGTCTTCCATCATGACTCAGCTCTCAATTGCCTTGCTCTTTTTTCTGCCCTCTGTTCTTGAGCTGTGAAAGGGGCAGGGGGCAGGGGGTAGAACAGGGCTGTCTTGTAGGGCACGAAGACGCCCTATCAGAGTCTATGACCACATTGAGCCTCTCCCTTTCACCCTCACTCTCTGGCTCCAATGCTTATCAGGATTCCAAAGGCAGAAATGACATCCAGGGGGAATTTCAACAAAAAAGCTCAACAACTTTTTACTCTTTGAAATATGGCAACCCTACTCTCTGTCCCCCCAGTGTGAACCAGGTTCAAAATCTTCTCCCCCAGGGTCACCCTCAACCATCCTCTAGGCAACAGGCTGCCACCACCTTCCTTTCTGCACCTTCTCAATCCACATGCCAGTTTTTGTGACTTTGTATTGTGAACATTGGCCAGATTTATTTATTATCCTCTTACTCCTCTTGGAGACTCTGTAGATCAATATCCGTTAACTTCTAAAGACTGAGCTTTATTCTATGCTGTCTTAGATGTTAGTTGAAATGTATGTTACTCTTGTATGCAAATTGGTATTTAATCTTTCCTCCTTCCTGAATATGTTAATATCATGCCATCTTTTAAATCTTTGGGGGAAAACATGTCTCATTTCTGACTATAATTAAACAGGAAAATGAATTCCATATTTTTTCTTAAAAGCTTCATAGCAAAGATCTATACTGCCTTCCTTATTTGACTGCATCACTGTGCATAACATTTATTCAAGGGAATCCCGGCAGTTAAAGATCATGCATGGTTATCTACTTCCTCTTATTAATGCCTTTTTATGAAGCTTAGTTAGTTGAATGGCATACTTTGATGTCAAATCTTTGAAAATCTTCTGAAATCCAGGGGAGTTGGTATGAAGAGTCTGAAGTCAGTGGCTGAAAATTTTGGCTTTTCTTTTCATATTTGCCATCTGATTACTGTGCACACTGGCAGGTGGCAATATTAAGGAAAGGTCAGCCACTTTTTCATCTTAAAGAGCCTGCCCTCTGTGGGTTTATTGAACTAAATGTAAAAGCTGGCATCAAAGAGTTAAAAGCTCCCAAACCGTAAGTATCCTATAGGTGGTTTGGTTTTGAAAATATTATAGATGCATTGTTATTAGATGCATAAGAGCAGCTTGACATGAATATATTATGCTCTCAGAACTGTTGTCAAGCACCTTGATGCCATATATTTGTCTGATCATGGAGCTGCCGATTCTTTTGTTTGAGTGGAGGAGTTTCAAGGTCAAATTAAACCTTTCTATCTTGATTTCTTCCCCTCCCCCCACCTTGATTAAAAATAAAACACCTGCTCTTGACAGAGTCCATATAGGGAACCAATTCATCTTTTAAAATGAGAATGGTCTTAAATGTCAGTACATGATTCAAACCAAACTGAACTTTAACATTTTGAAGAGATAAGATCACTTTCCCTTTTGTGAGAGTTTTCCTAAGAAGTTTCTAATGATGGTCAAGGATCCTGTCAACTTTCCAGTTTCCATCTATGCAATTGTATGATAGCATTTGAATGGGTTTATAAAACCAACACCTCCACTGGCAAGGAGACCTGAAGAAAAATGTTGAGGGATAGAAATTAATAATCCACCCCCGGCACCAGGAATGTTGTTACTGTGCCTGTGGAACGTTTCCAGAGAAGCAGAGCTTAGAAGAAGATGTACAATGACAGTACTGTATCTAAGAATTATTTTCTATATTATTTGGACCTCATGGGAATTCAGTATGGCGGACTAGAGTTCAACTGAGGCTGGCCTGGCCTGGCCTATTATTTTGACTATAAGAGGCAAGATGTGGATTGTTGGAAAGGTTGAGAAAAGAGAAAGTTCCTGAAGGAAAATATAAGTTAAACCCAACAGCAAGAGGCTTAAGAGAAGCCATAATTCATAGAATCATAGAAGAGTTGGAAGAGACCACAAAGGCCATCCAGTCCAACCCCCTGCCAAGCAGGAAACACCATCAAAGCATTCTTGACATATGGCTGTCAAGCCTCTGCTTAAAGACCTCCAAAGAAGGAGACTCCACCACACTCCTTGGTAGCAAATTCCACTGCCGAACAGCTCTTACTGTCAGGAAGTTCTTCCTAATGTTTAGGTGGAATCGTCTTTCTTGAAGTTTGAATCCATTGCTCCGTGTCCGCTTCTCTGGAGCAGCAGAAAACAATCTTTCTCCCTCCTCCATATGACATCCTTTCATATATTTGAACATGGCTATCATATCACCCCTTAACCTTCTCTTCTCCAGGCTAAACATACCCAGCTCCCTAAGCCGTTCCTCATAAGGCATCGTTTCCAGGCCCTTGACCATTTTGGTTGCCCTCCTCTGGACACGTTCCAGCTTGTCAGTATCCTTCTTGAACTGTGGTGCCCAGAACTGGACACAGTATTCCAGGTGAGGTCTGACCAGAGCATTATCTGATGGAAGGGCCTCGTTTTGATCAGCAACAGGAAAAGGGTTAGTCTGCTCCAGCATCTGAGAATTTCCCAGAAATATTAATCATAAAGAAGAGGTTGTCCCAAACTATGCTTTATGAACCACACAATCACATAATTATTAACAGTAATTGCTAGATTCCATTGCATATCCTTTTAGATCTGTGAGCATGCTCAGTCACTACTGGGGAGGTCAAACCTGAGGCTCCCATTCCACTTGGCACTCATTACTTCCCAAATATTTACAAACACATGTACACACACTATGTAGTGGACCCGAGGATTGATTTAAATGTTCATTTCAACTCAAGACGTATACATGTGACATTTTAAGCAGGTTGCCAATTGCCAAAATTTGGTGCCAATTTCCAGCTATCCTTCACAGTGTAGCTAGATCATCCGCTGCTGTTTAGAATATTTGTTTTGCCTCTATATCTTTAACTTTAATTTGGGCTTCCCATGAAAACATATGGTCTAACTAGATGACATGGGGAACCCGTGGCTGCCATGGATTTGCATCTCACACATATGCCTCTTGGTAACATATAGAAAAATAAAGGTATGATGTGCATTTCCATGCCTCTGTTCCAATTCATTAGAGCTATACTGCTTCAGGTAGCAGGGAGACCCTAAACTTGATGCTATAACATCACAAGTTTAGTTTTACTGGGCGTTGCGAAGGGGACCCTTCAGGGAGACATGGGCTGGCACCAGCCATTTATCCTCCTGTAACATCTAGTTATGCTCTTGTGTTTTAAGAACACCATAGATTTCTCCAGTCAATTTACAAACAACAAAACATTCAGAGTGGAGGAAGATTTATTGGTATATTGATTTTGTAAACTACACCCCCCCCCCATTGATAAATTGCTATCAAGCGTTTTAACCCCTTTTCCTTCTTGGCCTTTATTTGGGAAGGACTCTGAGGACCCAATAACTGGGAATGCTTTTAGCATCCACCCAGCAGGTTGGAACACTTGACAGTGGGAGTGACTGACAGTTTTGATGGGATATGTGAATTTTTCATCCAGAAGAGGTATCAACTGTTACTGATCTGTCTTCTGACTCTGATTGATGAGCAGATTGTGATGCCAGATTAGAGATGCATAGCTAGTGCACTATATGTATATATATAAAAGATGCCTCTGAAGATACAGTTAACCTTGGGAGGCTTGGACACTTTTTGACTGTGAAATAACTGATGAAAAGGCCAAGCATGGATTTAATTTATCATTTCACTAATTCTCTCTCTCCCCACCAAATGTGGAGTTCCATACATTTTTCAATACGTGCACTTTTCCTGTAGTAAGAAAATTAATAGCTCTTTTAAAAAATAGGCTTCCATATTTTGAGGATCATTGGATTTTTCTCAGTGTGTTTCCTGTATCATTCCATGCATCCTATCATCTTCCAGGCATGAGACACAAAAATGCATATTTTGGCCTAGAATACCTAAAATGGCCTCCAGACCTGTAACAAATCTTTAAAATGTTCCATTCGACCAAGTAGCACAGAGTAGCAGTTGCCAGAGTTTGACTTTACTGCATACTGTATAGTTTTGGACTGAGTAAAAGTTTATTCTTCTCAAGCATCTTTCCCCCCACAATTGAAATATGCCAAAAAACTTTTTCTAGTTCAAGATAAAAGAACAAGATAATGCCCACAATCTGATAAGAATTAAGCACACCTAAGCCCATTGATTTCGAACCTGTGTTGGATTGTGCCCATTAAGGGGTGAAGACAGATGTAACCATTTAAATCTGGTGGAAGTGGCGTTTTTTTAAACACACGTTCACTGCATTCCAAGATGGAAGGAATGCAATAAAACCACTTCCACCAGATCTAGTGTGAAGAAAAGCATGCATTTTAAGTTGCTTTGTGAGGCTGAACTAACTGTATTTGAAAGTTAAATTACATAGGTTATGTTTGAAACTCTTTGCAATTAGTAGTTCATACCACCAAAAAATGGCAGCACAAGAGCATATCAGTAAGGAAAGCCATTGCTCCCTTGCTAACCAATGTCTTTCAGATTTACATAGCATTTTAACAGGAATAATAATAATAATAATAATAATAATAATAATAATAATAATAATTTATTTATACCCCACCCATCTGGCCGGGTTCCCCCAGCCACTCTGGGCGGCTTCCAACAAAACATTAAAATACAGAAATCAAACATTAAAAGCTTCCCTAAACAGGGCTGCCTTGAGATGCCTTCTAAAGGTCTGGTAATTGTTGTTCTCTTTGACCTCTGGTGGGAGGGCATTCCACAGGGTGTGTGCCACTACTGAGAAGCCACCTTCTCTCCAGGTGTGACCACAGCAATGGCAGAGCATGTCTGTGGCAGTGGAGGCAGTCGGGAGGGTGCCTGCAGTGGTGGAAGCAGTGAGTGGCATGCTCTGCTGCCTGAGACAACAGCCATGTATCGCCTCTTGGTGGGGCAGCCCTGGCTGAAGCAGCATTACAAAAACTCATGGCAAGTATTGTGCCAGGGCAGTGATATTGCTCTAGTGTTGCAGGAGCAGAACTATAGGTTTGTGCAAACATTTCGGATTTGCAAAATATAGGGCAGATCCTCAACAGTCTCTGTTCAAAGACCAAGAAGACTGTGAGCAGGGCCGTCTTAAGCATATCTGGTGCCCTGGCGCCATGGTGCGAAGATCCCTCCGGCGCCCCCCTGTTTCCCAACGCGGCTGTCTGGCGGGTGCAGCAGCGCGGCGTCCCCCTGACGGCTCGGCACCCTGGCGCAGTGCGCTGCCCAGCCTTGCCTTAGGGCCGGCCCTGACTGTGAGTATAGAAAACAATCCTACATCCTTGACTACAATAGTTCATGCTATAATAAATATGTTGGTACATAAGATGTTGCAGGACTTTAAACTGCTGTTGCTGCAAGAGGCTAAGATGGTTGCTCCATTACACACTGGCCAGTAAGAATTTTTAGCTGAAATCAGAAGAGGAACTGCCATATTCTAAGAGAATAAGAAAACAAGCGGGGGCTGCAGCCAAGTGTGCAATAGTGACAAGGGATCCTTTTCAGGGCTTCTGTCAGCCATTCAAGTCTGCTCCTTTTCAGGATATTGCATTTATTTTCCTGTCCCCAACATGCAGCCACCATTTTGTGGCTACGGAGCATGCTCAGTCCTCACTGACCTGCTTTTTGTGTCTCTCTTTCCTTAAGTGTCACTCCCCCCTCAAAATAATACTAATATTTTTTTACACAACTTTTTTCTTTTCTTTTAAAACCCACTTCCCTCCTGTGTGTATATGTGGTGCTATTTTAGCTAGGTAAAGACTGGCATTCAGAGAACGATTCTGCTGTTAGTATATACGATACAGATTTCCCAAGAAGGCTCAGGCTAAGGGTCATCTGGTTTTGCATTCCTTCTCTGGAAAGTCAGAAGTAGAACATAAACACGATGGGTATCCACTGTTGTTTGGACCATCACCTGGTTTATCACCTCTGAACTTTGTCACATCAGAACACAGAGGTTCAGTTTAGCTGTCATAGTTAATAGCCATTGATAATTTTTGTGGAGGTCTAGAAGCTCAGTTAAGACAGAGCTAGGTTAATTTATTTGTAATATTTTGAGATTTTCTGTTCTTGATTCATACTATAAGCTTAACCTCCACGTGCAAAGAATGCATGTCCACCAATTCTCCACCAAGGCCCACTGGGATTTGGAGGAGTCATTCCTCCATGTGATCATGGCTGCTTTTTCACCTTCCACTTGGTCACCAGGAATGCTACAACAACAAAGAAGTTATTGGGTAGCATAGAACGGGGCTCATTAATTTTTCTTGCCTTGGTACTTCCATTTCCTTTTAGGATAAACCAGTGGCTAAGTGTGTTCTTGATTAAGATCATCTAAGCATATTTGGATGCAGGAAGGAATTTCCTTTCAGGTCAGTTTGGCTAGGGACTGGGTGTGGAAGGAGTGGGTTATATTTCCATCAAACATGTGGATTAGTTTACTTGCTTGACTCATCTGGAACTATCTGCTCTGCACATGCTGCCCTGCAGTGCCTGTGTTCTCTTTGTGTGGCATATTGTGGTTTGGATTATGCAATATGAGCCAGGTGGGTGGGCCTTGCCTTTGGGGCCAAGGATGGACCAAATGGTCTCTTGGATGCTTCTGACTCTATGACAGTCTGCATCCTAAACTAGGTCCAAACCATCAAGCCCACTGGATTTAAAATGTCATGTTTTCACCACAGATTGTTGGAGGCTTGTATCATAATTCTAAACACAATGGCTTTGAAAGAATTCCCATAGATAGCGGCTCTGAGTTTCTTCTGAGTTAAAAAAAGACGTAGAACCTAACTTGATGACAATGACTCACCAACTCTCCTTCTATTCACACAGCTGTCCCTCCTTATTTAGTCCCTTGTTCTGAAATGCAAACTGTAGTGCCAGTAACCTTTCTCCCCACATTTTCCATTTCCACCAGAGGAATATTCTCTTTCCTTCAGCGTGGCTGTACCAAAGACATATCGCTTTATTGCATTATCTCAGTACAAATGTTACTTGAGGATTGTCATCTCCTTGTCTAGCTGCAACAGATCGCCTTACCTATTTGGATGCCCTATACTAGGCATAGGCAAACTCGGCCCCCAAGATGTTTTGGGACTACAACTCCCATCATCCCTAGCTAACAGGACCAGTGGTCAGGGATGATGGGAGTTGTAGTCCCAAAACATTTGGAGGGCCGAGTTTGCCTATGCCTGCCATATACTGACTCTGCTGCTTCAACAATTTCATTTATTAAAAGGGTTTCTGTCTCATGTTCCAAAGTGGTACACAAAAAGCCTGTACAACCGCATAAAAAACACATATACAACCCCTCTAATTAAATGAGCAGCAACAAATACACAAATATACTCTGACTTCTACATGTGTTGCTTTTCCTGTGCCGTATAGCACAGTTTCTTCCTGTCTCTGGTACCCACCAGTCTAACAGACCTTCATGATAGCCTAGAAAGCAAGGCCTTTGAAGCTGATCATTAAATTTGGGCTGTCTCATTCAGGTGCAAGTGATGCAAACCATTTTAGGACTTTAAAGGTCAAAAGTAGCAGCTTAACTTGGGCTTTAAATCATAGATAACCTATATGGAGTCAATGAAACTTATCCAGGATGCCTGGCTCCCATTCGAAGTTCCTCAACCATCTTCAAAGGCCGCCCCCATAAAGTGCATTACAGTAATCTGGTCTGGATGTAACCAAAACAGGTGTAACCAAACCAATCACACATTGAAGAAGGCAATCCCGAATACTGATACCTCCATAGTTTGCACAGCTGAACTAGACCTAAACCACAGCCATTTTCTAAAGTGATAATAGCATGTAGAGAAATTCAGCAGAAAGGTTATGGCTTGCCACAGACTTTTTGGGCACAAACTGTATTTCTTTCTCAAACAAAACTGAATTGATACTGCCGTGCAGTCCTTGTTCATTTCAGTGGGCTTTGTGCTGGGGAACGTCCTACTGAATTGCGACCTTAATATTTCTTCCTTAGAGTTCTTCTCCTCCCTCATCGCACATTGATGCTCTGCTGGGAAGCACCAGAGCGCAACCCATAAATGTATCCAAATGTCTTTCAGAATCAGAACGATACCTCCCTACTGTCCACTGCTATCGTTATGGTCTCCTTTGCTTTTACAGAAAGAAGCTTGGTTTAACAAGATAAGGGGGAAAGGTAACATGCACAGATATTTCAAAGAACTTTCTCAGGAGAATAAATGCAATGCCCAGCAAAGAAAATAAGCACATTTTTCACATTTACTGTTTCAGCAGAAATGAACCAAACCACACACTTCTCTTCTTCCTCTGGGAATGAGAGAGAAAAGAGTGAGGTCAAGAGATTAGACAAATTCATGGCACACTCAACCATCAATCGCTATCATTTAAAGTGGCCTAAGGAATAACCTCATTCTCAATGTTTTAAACCTCTAACTGTGCTGTTCTGTACAGTTGAATAGGTGGGTGAGTTCCAACCTCTACAACACTTTTGCAGTTTGCTTTGCCCCACTTTTTCTTCCTGTGCTCCCTGCTTCCTGCCTTTCCACATCTTTGTAACTCAGCTGTGTTTCCAACTAGTTTTCCCCACCCACCTGGTTGCTGCTGAACTCCTTAGATCCTCATACCTGCTCGACACTTTTCTTCCTCAGGCTTGTTCAGTCCTCTGTTCCCTATTGTGAGATATGTTGATTGCTAGGCATGCAAATAGGTCTGAGATGCAGGAGAGGACCAGGCTGAATCACAAATACATTGAATTATTTCTGAAGCTGAGTGAAGCACTGTACAGTGGTACCTCGGGTTACAGACTCTTCAGGTTACAGACGCTTCAGGTTACAGACTCTGCTAACCCAGAAATAGTACCTCAGGTTAAGAACTTTGCTTCAGGATGAGAACAGAAATCGCGCGGTGGCAGCAGCAGAAGGCCCCATTAGCTAAAGTGGTACCTCAGGTTAAGAACAGTTTCAGGTTAAGAACGGACCTCCAGAACGAATTAAGTTCTTAACCCGAGGTACCACTGTAATTCAGTTACTGAGGGGAAGGAACAATTATTTTTAGGGGAGGGGGTTGCCTGCCAGGTGAAATGCTGCAGATTCACTAAATTTCATGTCATTTCAGGGCACTGGGAGGAGGGTGGTGGTGGAATGACAGAAACCACAAAAGAGAAAAAAATGTGGGGAATATTCATAGAAAATTCTAAAAGTGTGGTCTTTTTCTAGATGGGAGTGAGAATAAGAAAAGCAAAACTTTTCTCAGAAAAATGCCCTTTGAGATGCAGCTCTAGTTACTATAATCAGGAAAGGATTGGACCCTGAATAATTAAATTCTTAATTGGAATTCCAATTGTCATGCGATTACTTATTTTGCTGGGCTGTATGCCAGAGGATGACATCCACATGGCCCTTGGAGCTGGTCACGAGTTATTTCTACCACCAGTGTATGGCGGCAGCGGTTTGGTATCTTGTTGGCAGCCAGTGCAGCCTCTTTGGGAGCAGTGTGTTGGTTCATTGTGCACAAACCTCAGCTTCCAAGGCCATTTCAAGAGAAGCCCTGGAGAGCCTGAAATACTTTCTCTCTGAGATATTATTGGAAAGTTAAAGTGGCAGGTGTGTTTCTTGACCAGCTGCTGCTGCTAGATAATCCTGCAACTTTTGGGTATCAACAGAGAAGGCTCAAGTCCAGAAGTTCTCAAGTGCAGCTGGTGGAGAAAATGGTGAATTCTGTATGGGTAACTTAACCCACATTCCCAATCCACCATTTCTTTTGCCCTAAGTCTTGTCAGAACTAAGGAGCATGTTATGATGGCGACGATGGAGGCAGTGGACGACTGAAACCTAGCAGGACTGGGTTGCGGTTTTAGAAATGAAAGAGCATCACTTGGTATACAAATGAAATGCTGAGCAAACTCTCACTTTACGCTCTGTGAAGAAAGCTATTCTTGTTGCATAAAGGGCTCTGCTAGTCATATGCTAATAGATATTATGCAAATGCTCCGTTGGCACTCATTTGATGGCTTCAGCTGCACTTAAATTTCTCTTGAACTCAAAATAGATAGCAAAATTTCTCCACTTCTGCTGGGCTGGCAGAGATGATGCATTCACTTTGGATCCAAAGTTAATTCTGAGCTGAAACTACCCAGCTGCAGCACATTGCATAGGATATCTTGCAGAAAATTAATTAATTAATTAAAGTGCCGTGCTTACCATAAGAGAGGCACTGCGTGAGATCTGCTATTCTCTGCCGTGTGACTCCTCTTTGTCAAGTTAAAATGAGAACAGATGGAGCTGCTGGAGAAGAGAATTGAAATGTTATACTCGAAAGAAAAGGCAAGTGCCACCAATGGAATGGAAGCTGAAAAGTCTAAAGCCGGTTGAACGTTAACATTTCACATACAGGTAACTTCAGTTTAGTAAAAGCACATTCTTAGCACTAAGCAAATGCTAAGTAGTGATAATAGCTTAATAATCAGTAACCAACATTGTCATATGCACAGGGAACACTGAAACAAGCTGATGAATCAATATACGTGCAGGATTTAAGGGAAATTGCAACACAGTGTAGTTCAGCTCTGGACTCAGTTTGTTTAGTTTCCAATATAACTGATTAGACAGTTATATTGGAAAATGCACAGAACAGGAAGGGCCATAATGAATTATAAAATTTGAATTGCCAAAGGGTAAGGGTGCATTCCAGAGAGGATTGGGATCAATTACGAAGCAGTCAGAGCCAACTAACAGCCCAATCCTATACATGTCTTCTCGTGGTGGATTTTAGTCTCAGATCGGTATCCATGGGACTTCAGCTTTTTGTTTCTGCAAAAGAAATTAGAAGACAAAATGAACAAGGTGTCCAACATGATGGTGGGGATTATAATAATAAAGTGGGCTCTAGTAACAAAGCAGAAGTGCTCATTATAATTATTTCTGGGCACCTAGTTGGGTGCTCTGCTATCCATGCTTGTTAAGAGGAAAGCTAGGGTATAAGATTTATTACAGTTATATAAAAGTTCTCCACTGATTCAAAATACCAATAAATGGAGATCATATAAGTTCATGTACTTATTAAGAAACAGCATACTTGCTAAAATAAATCACTGATATGATACAAATACTAAATATATTTTGTCCTTACGGAATTTTTTTTAGTGTTATTTTTATTGCAATAAAATAAAATTTCAGGAATGTACAGAACTGCCCCCCCCACTAAAATTTTCCATTCTTATTGATAGCGCATTCTGATACATGTTTACTCAGAACATAACCCCACTTACAATACCTGGGAATAAACCCAATTGAATTCAGTAGAATTTACTTCTGAGTAGACATGGTTAGGATTGTGCTATAAATCTCTTTTTTCATGGGCGTAGGCAGGGGGGGCAGGAGGGGGCAATTGCCCCCCCCAGAAGCAAAAGGCTGAGGGGCGCAGGCGCGGCAGCCCCAGGCTCCCGCTCCTGGCGCGAAGCTCCAGAGGCGCACAGGGAGCGTAAGCGGAGGAGCGCTAAGCAGGAGTGGGGGGCGTAAGCGGAGGAGGCAGCCACAGGCTCGCGTTCCCCGTGTGCCTCTGGAGCTTCACGCCGGGAGCGGGAGCCTGGGGCCGCCTCCTCAGAAGACCGGGGAGGCGCGGAGGAGGCAGCCACAGGCTCGCATTCCCCGCACACCTCTGGGGCTTCGCGCCGGGAGCGGGAGCCTGGGGCCGCCTCCTTGGAAGACCGGGGAAGCGCAGGCAACGTAGCCCCACCCACATTCCCACTGTGGCCCCTCCCCTCCTGCCCCTTGCCCCGCCCCTTGCCCCCCCTAATTTTTATCCTGGGTACTCCCCTGTCTTACTTTCTTCCCATGTCATTCTTCAGGTATTCTTCCTTGGTAGGAAATTTTACTTTAAATTTTGTTTGATGTAAAATTCAGTGTCAGCTCTACAAAATAAAAAATAAATAAAAAAGTATAATGGACTTAAAACAAAATGCAGAGTTCCATGGTTACATTAGAGCAGCTAATATGTCTTTGAACTGTCAGCAGGTTGTTCACAAATATTATTCTGCCTTCCTGATGACTTCCAGCATACTATAGACCCTGACAGTAATTTATACACCCCTCATTCCTCAAGTTGCTGAATCTTCCTTATAAAATATGTGCTGTGTGACTTTTAGCATACAGTATTTTTTTAGAGAAAAGAGCTCTTCAAGAAAATTATACATGCTCCAAAGACACTCTCAGCCTTCTGGAAGGTGACAAAGCAGCAAAATCTAGGGGTGGAACATGCAACTGAAGAAGTAGAGTTAAGGTGGCACAGGTTTGATTGTCAGTGATGAGGGCAGCGAGAATTTGAGATTATTCCCAGTGCTGTTGCCGACTGATTTGTTTTCCTTACCCATGTAAGTGAACGGTCACCAGCTGGAGACACTTTTGCAATGGGAACAATGTGTGCTCCCTCTGTTCTGGATAGTCCTACAAGATGGAGCCCCCAAGTGGGGGGGGGAAGCCCTGGGAGGATATCCATAGTGATGTAGTTTTCTGGTTGGGTACATTCCTCCCCACATCAACCACGGTGGGGACTGGAGGAAGAGGGAGAAAATGGCTTTGTTCACTTTCATGAGGTTCATGAGCTTCTCTTTCAGATGTGGGATATCCTTCCTGACAATGGGAAAAATAATGCCTTATGTATTTTTATATGGGTGGATGCTAAACCAACATGATGGTGTGTTGTTGGCTAGTCTAGTAGGATATGCATTTTTTAAAAAACACATTACAGTCAAGGTATGATGCACTATGCAAGCTATTTGTATAGTACCACCAGTCACATTGATGTTTAACGATAATATTTCCCATCATCAGAACTGTGCAATGGGGATATTTTCTTTTAAGCTGAATATTGTGGTAGCCTCTCATTTCCTTGGAATAGCTAAAGGCAGGGGGAAAGCAAGTAATAAAAATGTTTCATTAGAATGCCTGCTGTAAGGCATGAATAAAGACGAGAGATAAATTTGAATGCGAAGATAGCAGCTGTGATTATAGATTCCCTTCTTAAATGCAGTTGGCAAACATTTATTTTTTACTTTTCCAGAGTCCATTCATTTTTAATATATTTCCAAGCGCTTTTGAATTAGGCAGTTGCAGGCAATTTGCTGGGGGAGATTCCAACTGGCAAGATATATCAGCTTCACACCTGCTTTGGTACTTTTACAAAACCCTGCCAGATCCACAGGGACTCTATTTTTACCCAAACATTCCCAAGATCTGTTGCCTCTTAAAACAGACCTTTTAACCACCGTGTTGTTTGCACAGTAGTTAAACAGTGACAGAGGGATGTCCTTTCCACAGTTCCAGTGAACAATTTGAAAAGGAGACTTTGTAATCATAATCATTTATAGTGTGCGTACTTAAGATTTGGAACAAACTTTAGAAACAGAAATAGTATTGTATTGTTGAAATAGACCAAACAACAACTGCAGGGCAGGCATTCCAAAGGTAAAATTGGCTAGTAAATCTGTAGTTATACAGAGGTGACCCATGGCAGAGTGGAGCACGTCCGAGAATCTGACACAATTCTGTGATGCAGTAACCCTTTGTACTACTGGGTTGCATTAGTTTTGAAACCCTTCTACTGAGTCTACTGGATTCCAAGAAGCACAGAGTGTCTCTAGTTCAGTATTGTCTATACTATGAATGAGGAAGCCGCGTCCCTTCAGATTGGACTCCAATTCCCAGCAGCCTCTGCCAGCATGGCCAATGGTTATCACTAATGAGATCTGTAGTCAAACAAAATCCCCCTCATTTGATCTACACCAAATGGCAGCAGATCTCCCTGATTTTGGTCAGGAGTCTTTCTCAGCCCAACCTGGGACCTTGTGACTGAAAAGAAAGTGCTGTGCTGTTGAGCTAGGGAGTGTTTCTAGCATGGAGCAGAAGTTCAGTGGTCAGAGCACTCAGAGAATGTTCATGTTATAGGGGAAGGGCTCATTGAAATAAATTTTGAAAACCCAAATCGTGACTTCCCCAATTTTAGTCAAACCATGCACCCACCAAAGCCTTCTAAAACCAGTAGCTGGGGAGAGAAATCAGAAAAATGAAGGGGCCTTTGAAGAGGCTATTGATTGTTTATCAATGAACTGAAGTCAGAAGCTGGCAATAAAATTTTCTACTTGATCTTCCTGTTTTCCTTTCCTCTTCCCACTTACTGCCTTCATTGTTTCATTCCTTTCTGAATGCATTCTTTCCCTTCTCTGCTGCTTTGCAGCCTTTGTTCTTCATTCTTCATCTAAACCACAGAGCCACTTTTCCCATCTCTTGCCCATCCCTCATAGAACCCTTTCACTGGAACTTTCTCCCACCTGACATGCGAGGTATGTTCTCTACTTCTTTATTTACACAGCAGCTAGGAAATCGATCTGTTGACTTTGCCTTATTTTGATTTATTTGCTCCCCCTCTCCTCTTTTCTTTCCCTTTCCCATTGTGTTCAGTTTTCACAGACTCTAAGCCCATGGGCCACATGTATCTAAAGAAATGTACTTTGTACAGCACCTACTTTATTTTTAGGTGCTTCATAAATAAACAATCGTTCCAAAAGAACAATTCTTGAGAGCAGCTCTGTCCAAAAATGCATCAGGAATTTAGAAATGTGCAATTCTACCTTGAAAAAAGTTGGTTCTACATAACTCCTTCCTTTTATTTTGTGCTATGTGCATTTGGAGTAGGCTTGAGGATTTTGCCCATACCTTGTGAACGAAGGCTGCCTAGATGAAAGCGTTGAACAGGATTATTCAGGAGATGTTAAGACTTTCCACTGTATGCCTTCAAAAAGAAGGTTTGTCACACTCTGGAAATTAACAAGTGCATTATGCTCATTTAAATCAGAATCCTGTACATGTCTACTCAGAAGACAAACCCATTGAATTCAGTGAGGCTTACAGCCTGGTAAGTAATGGACTGCAACCCAATAATCACTTATCTGAGTAAGTACCATTCAACTCTTCCTCTTTCTATGCCCCGAAGAGGACCCTAAGGTCCATGAATAATAACAGCTTAAGAGTCCCGGGCCCTAAAGAAGCCAGATTATCCTCCACAAGGGCCAGGGCCTTTTCAGTGATGGCACCGACCTGGTGGAATGCTCTGTCCCATGAGACTAGGGCCCTGCGGGAATTGATCTCCTTCCGCAGGGCCTGTAAGACAGAGTTATTCCGCCTGGACTTCAATTTAGCCTGATCCTCCATTCCTTTTTCACTTCCCTTTTTTTATGAAGAAACCCTTCTGGGTCCCCACATTAAAATTCTTCCCTGGTCTCCTTGCTGGCCTTAGCAGGACTAACTTGGCCAGTTAGCCCTGGCGATGCTATATTGATGTTGTATTTTATGCTGTTTTTAAGCTGTTTTTAAAGTCGTTTTTAACCATTGTTTTATATTTGTTGTTAGCTGCCCTGAGCCCGGTTTCTAAACTGGGAAGGGCGGGGTATAAATAAAATTATTATTATTATTATTATTATTATTATTATTATTATTATTATTATTATTATTTCTCTCCTGTTTGTGTGTACGTGAATACACACACACATCCATAACTCTAATGGGAGAATCACATATCCTCCAACATTTCTCCAATGAAAACAGGGACATCCTATTCAATGATGATGATGATATATAAAAAAATAAAAAATTGTCCAGTAGCACCTTAGAGACCAACTATGTTCATTCTTGATAAAAGCTTTCGTGTGCATGCACAATTCTTCAGATCTGAAGAAGTGTGCATGCACATGAAAGCTTAGTTGGTCTCTAAGGTGCTACTGGACAATTTTTTAATATATATTTCGAATGCGTCAGACCAACACGGCTACCTACCTTAATAATAATAATAGTTGTTGTTGTAATCATATACCCCAACCATCTGACTGGGTTGCCCCAGCCACTCTGGGTGGCTTCCAACATACGGTATATAAAACCATAATAAAACAGTAAACATTCAGAAACTTCCCTTTACAGGGCTGCCTTCAGTTGGCTCAGGGGTCAGATAACCCCATGTCCTCCAACATCTTTCCGATTGAAATAGGGACATCCTAAGAAAAAGTGAGACATTCCAGGATCAGATCAGAAACCAGGACAGCTCCTGTAAATCTGGGACTGTCCCTGGAAAATAAGGACACACTGGAAGATGCACATCCTGGTTTTTTGTCTTGATGTGTTAGAGGATATGATACAATCATCAGAACTTAAAGAAGGGGTCCTTTCAAACAGGGGGTACTGCTGGAAACCACAGGAGGGGAGAGTGCTATTACACTCAGGTCCTGTTTGTGGGCTTCCCACAGGTATTTGCTTGGTCACTGCAAGAAGAGGATGTTGGACTAGATGGGCCACTATCCTAATCCAGCTGACTCTTCTTTTGTTCTTACTGAAGTGAAATGAGACAGGAAATTGGAAGACTGAACTGCAAATAATTGTGATTATTTGTCCTGGGCCTTTGTTTTGACCCTCAGAATGCCAGACCAATTTTACCAGCACAGGAACTCCTACTTCCCAGTCCTAGATTTTGTACTTATTTTTTGCTTGAAGCATTAATAGTCCCAAACCAGCTTCTTCCGGTGTTATGTCCCACTGAATCCAGCTGCACAGCCAGTGAGCTGATGATTACGGGTTTGGTTTTGTAAGAGACGTCTTGATAATCCGAATGAGGGCAACAGAAATGAAGCTACCTGTGGCATTCCATAATAAAGAGATGACATGAAAGAAATTGCACTAATATGACAATGCACTGACAGGATTACTATGCAATTAGCAAAACCGAGAAACAGCACCAGCTTGTTATATTTAATTTGTTGTCCTAAAGTGGCAGTTGCTGGAGGTGAAAGCAGGAACTTATGTAAGCATCTCTGCTGAACAGCAACGCCATTCCTGTGACTGTCCTCATTTATTCACTTTCCTAACAGCTGAATGGTACATGTGGTGTGAAAATCTCTTGGCACCTATTTTTCCCCCACCACAGAGCTTAAAAATCAACGTAAATGCCAGTACTACTTAAAGTGGCTCCTCACCTAGGTGGAAGATGGATTTAATAAGCTGTTGTATTAAGGAAAACCTAAGTCAGGTATAGGATTGCATTCATTTGGCTTGCATTTTCTTGGGAGCCTGCCTAATCCTTGCTTCCCAGACTAATATATAAGCTGAACTGCAGCCATCTTTCAAAATTTAGCACGCCTTCAAATTTTGCGATGCAGTTCTCCAAGCAACAAAAATGCATACCCCCTCGAAAAAATGGTTTATATTATTAGTGGAAACGGCGTACAAAAGTATTAGGGGAACTTGTTTGCAAAAAGTATTAGAAACTGCTTTTATTTGAGAAAATGCAAAGAAAATTATGTATACTGGGAGAAGAGTTCACAAACTGCTACAGAAATGGGTTGAACAGAACTGAAGTTTGGATAAATGAGAAATAGAGAAAAACTGAAACTGACAGATTGATGCATCCCTAGTTAGATATGCTAATGCCATCAGACCTGGTATGAGTGGTCGGTGTGGGTGGGCATCTGCTAGCCCCCTCCCCTCACCACTCAACAAACAAGGCAAAGTAATGGAAGGCTGAACTGCCATGGAACAAACAATATTAAAATAGGGGGAGGGGTGAACCCACAAAACGTAGAAGAGATGAATGCAATAAGTGACCAAATAGCAATTCCGGTCCCAACCCTTCACCTCCTACATGAGATGGCAAAAGGGGCAGAAAGTAAGAAGAGCATCATCATCATCACATATGCAGCTGCTATCTGTGCTAACACTCCTCCAAACCCTGAAGTGTAATTGGAATTTTTTTAAAAGAGCCAGAAATGTTGTTTAATTGTTTCTCCTAGTTTATGGTGATGCACATTTCATTTGTGCTGTTTTGTTTCACTGACGGTGTGAAGTTCAGGGAAGCCATTAAAGCCACAAGCACTGGAGACATGTGCTGACTTTTTAGAATCAACTGAGCAAGTATTATAAAGGTAAAAAGTAAAAAGGTAAAGGACCCCTGGACGGTTAAGTCCAGTCAAAGGCGACTATGGGGTTGCGGCGCTCACCTTGCTTTCAGGCCGAGGGAGCCAGCGTTTGTCCACAGACAGCTTTCTGGGTCATGTGGCCAGCATGACTAAACCGCTTCTGGCGCAACGGAACACCATGACGGAAACCAGAGTACACGGAAATGCTGTTTACCTTCCCACTGCAGCGGTACCTATTGATCTACTTGCACTGGTGTGCTTTCGAAATGCTAGGTTGGCAGGAGCCATGGGAGCTCACCCTGTTGCAGGGATTTGAACCACCAACCTTCTCATCGGCAAGCCAAAGAAGCTCAGTGGTTTAGACCACAGCGCCACCCGCATCACTAGTCTTTTAATTTGGGGACCACCCCATGCCTCTGGTCACTTCTCTCACCAGATCAGCACCCCTGAGAGACAGAATAGGTTTAGAAACAGCACAGGTTTTCTCTGGGTATAGAAGCATAGTGTAGGGAATTTGTTTCTTTACTAATCCCAGCTCTGAATGCTAAAGCTTCTGATGCCCTGTATTAAATACGGGATTGAATTAAATTTAGTAACAATAAATATATTTTTTGTAACCTTTGCATTAATGATTTAATGAATTCTATATCCCTTACTGTACTTTCTGCTTTATCCCCCATCACCTTTTGCTTTTTCCACTGGCTTGTACATAAAAACAAATGTTTTATTGCTCTCATTTATTATTTTCTGTCCTTGCACTATTTCGTTTAATTGCTTCTCATCCAGGGATTGATAAACTTGGTTCCTCTCCTCCCGCCCCCGTCCTCATTCATCAAGCAGAATTGCATATTTTGAAACAGAGGCTAACATACTTCACAGCATTTAGAGACGTAATATCCATTCACCACAAGCATTTTAAAGTGAGTGAAAATCAAATGTTTGCTAAAAATCAGGGCAATTTTATTTCCTTGTCATTAGTTTTTGATTACCAGAATTAATATGGGTGTTATTTCCATTTCAAGCTGCCAAACATTGTTTATGTGTGGATGTGGGGTAATTTTGCAAATAAATTGGTAGCTTTTGGAGATTGACTCAAACATATAATGCTTCAGCTTCAACCTACTAATTCAACAGCTCTATCAGATGCTTTGAATATTGTTGTAGCTTTGCAGCTGAATTGCTATAAATTATGCTAAGATTTAGACAGAAGGGTTTTAGAGGACAGAATAACTCACTGATTTCTCATTCTGGTTCCTGGTTGTTATAATCTATTGCTATGTAGCACTTTGTGCAAGTGGAAATTCCTCTGATCTCCCTCTCACATGTCCCCTAAATCTGTTCAAGGGGTTCCTTCAACTCCCTTGAGCAGATTTGGGGACAGCATGGGACATGCATGGGGTGGGGGAGGAGAAGGGGCGAAGTCCTGCTATATAAGCAGAAGTTGTTCTGCTTGTACATGGTTTCTTGATAAGAGTAGAGATGTACAAATATGTCCATTTTGGTTTCCCTCAATTTTTTCATTTTTCCAGTCTTATGTTCTGTTCTCCAGCTGTCCACATCAATTTATTTTTTTAAAAAAGTTCTTGTGAAAATCCACCAGCATTTTAGTGCAAATTTCTTCTAATATGCCCATTTTTATATGTAGTTTTGTCCAAAATAACATTTTTGCAAAGCATTTCCCCACAAATGTATTGGAATGTACTGAAAGATAACAGAACTCGTTTAAACCAGCTGTACTCAGCTTCTCTGAATAACCCAAACATCATGAACCTTCTTCTTGTTTCTATTACACACAGAGAAGCTTCCAGAACCTTCTAGAATTAATTAGAATAGAAAAGATCTCTACACATCAGATCAATACTTTCTGCACTAAGAAATGCAAACTGACAGTACGCTCTACTTAAAATAAAGCCGTTTCTGTTTGCATTCACCCAAAGTACTTGGAATCTGTTTCTAAGAAAGGCAGCCCTGCTGGGCAACAACAGAGAGATACAGGTGGTAGCCATTTTGTGTGGGGATTCAGTTCTTGGCCCCAACGCATGTTGGCAGAGTGCGCATAAGCCCCAGCGCTGCCCCTGTTCTGCCCCCATTCCTCCCTCTTTTGGCTCCCAAAGGACCCACATATTGATGTATCAACTTAATGCACTAAAAATGGCTGCCGCCTGTACTTCTAAAGTGAGGAAAGCTGCAGACCTCTAGCCATCTAGGCTGAACATCCCTGTTCAGTCAGGGACCCTCGAGAAGTCCACACATTTATAAGACTTGTCACACTGCCTTCCCCACTTCAGACATCTGCCATTGGGAAGGAGGCCAGAGGCATGGCCCCACAAACGCCTCTCTCTGCATGTGTGAAGGGATCTTAGTTGTTAAATGCACACATTCTTGCCATCTGGGAAATAGAGAGTGGGCAAGCTGCTCATCTCTTCCAAAATAGAATCATTCTTGACATTACTGACAATTTAGTAGGCAGACATGGCCAACATGGCCAATATATATATATATATATATATATATATATATATATATATATATATATATATGGAATGCAGTTTAATGGGTTAGCAGAAAAATAAATAGCCTAAGCAGAGAAGCTTAGAATCCCTTGTGGTGGGTTTTCATAGCAATGGTGGTCAAAGAAGAGACTGTTGCTGTAGAACGTGATTTCAGGCAATGGACCTGAGGAAGATGCTTCTGAAGAGTGAATGATGATGGAGTGAATGGTTGATGAAGAGGTAATGAGTTGAAAAAATACACAGTAAGAGACCCCTAATATCTGTGCCAAAACACAGTAAAAAAAAAAGGTGACAAATTCTATAGAGAGCATTTGCTGCTAGGCTCATACACTCATTTTGATGTGGTTATATGGAAACATTTTGCATAAAAACAGCAGTTGTTTAAAAGGTATAATGTTATCAGAGGAGTGAAACTATAAAACTACTGTCTGAGGTCCATGGAACTCATCTAATTCTCTGTTTGGTAAGAACAAGAACTCGCCTCAAAGAAAAATCGACTTTAACAAACCCAAAATATTAAGTTTTTTTTTTGAATATATCTGTTATATATGCTGTATAAATTAATTTGCTACCTTAATTAGCTAAAACTTGTGGTGCATTTTTTTGCAATGCATTTCTCTATATTATTACTCAGAAATGAGCTTCATTGAGTGAAGTAGGTCTTACTCTTAAGTAAGTGTGCACATGATTGCAACCTCAGATGTGTTTCAATCAGCTTCACTTTTAGGTTTCATGCAGTAGTCTAAACACTTTTGAAGTAATTTGCTTGATTTATTTTTCTCTGCTACAAGTTAAATATTGATTTAGCATTGCAAGTTGGCACAAGACTTCCTCCAGCATGTATGTGTGTATATAACTTTAAATGATATCCCTGATACCCTTTCTGAAGATCTAATTATCTTTAAAATATATCCACAGCGTCCCCTTTGAATAGTAATCTAGCTTTAGATACAATTTAAAAGTGTGTACAAAAGTTGTGTGGCTGATTTAGCTTCCATCTTCCTTAGGAATTATATTGCTTGGAGGCACACTGAGCTGGAAATCCGGAAGGAACTGGGTTCTAGACTATGCAAACAGGAATGGTTCCCTGCTTCAGAAGTTGCATGTGGAGACACCCCCCCCCCGAAATAAATTCAGACAAATTTTAGGTTTGGCTTTTGGCAGAATTTAGGCCACAACTTTATTGATTACAATCAAGTGAGTGGTTGCATAGGCTCTGGTTTGCTAGCTCCCTGCACCCTTGCAGGTAGCCAGGGCCGGCCCTATGGCCAGGCTGGGTGGCACAGGGCGCCACGGCGCCGGTCTGCCAGGGGGGGGTGCATTGCAGCTGCGCCTGCACTCCCGCTGCTCTTCCGCGCAGCAGCACCCTCGGCAGTAGCGCTGAGCCCGCCTGCCCGCCGCGTAGCAGCGGCCTAGGCAGCCGCGCTGTGCCTGCCCGCCCGTCGCGCTGGGAAACGGGGCGGGGGGCGCCGGAGGGATCCATCGCACCACGGTGCCAGGGCGCCAGAGGTGCTTAAGACGGCCCTGCAGGTAGCGCTGACCCTGGGCACCAACCATAGGTCAGCCTCGGGTGAACACCTGGGACAGTGAAAAGCAGGAGCCCTGCTAGATCTCCACCCAGAAGTCCCCTGGACTCAGGCTCCAGACACAACCCCTCACACGGAGACCAACCATGAGTCAGTGGATTCCTTTAGCGGCATACCCAATGCATAGGGATGGCTATCACCTGAACCAGAGCCTATCCGCTTACTTACACAACTTACAAGTTGTGACGATTTGCTACGCAGCAGGTCACCTGCCTCCCCTTCCAGCAGTGGGAGCTTCCACCTGATCCAATTCTCTTCGATCACTGGAAGGAGTCCTTCTGTTTGCTCAAGGGAAACCCTGGATCCGAGCCTTGATATTTAGTATCTAACCTTAAAACTTCCAGTTGGTTAGGATTATTGTAGAGCAGGACTTCTTTTTATCTATTATCAAGGCAGGAAACAGGCTGCCTTATCAGTATATGGATAATGGGCTACTTCTAAGCTTCTGGTGATTAAATAAACTGAAACAAAATGGAACAACATTTTGTTCCCATCAGGCATTCATTATGTGCAGACAGTGCACTAAATGCCATCACTGTGAAGCAAACATAAATGTCTCTGTTTAAGCATCACTCTGTCTACATCTTCCCAAGCTGCTTCTGACAGTTTGATCACACATTGTCGAAACTGCGCCTGTTGTCATACTTCCTGATGATGTCTCTGGATTCTAGTCAGTTAGATGAGTGGAGCTAGCTAATTTATTTGATCTGCTTATTGTGTGTAGACTTTTTTTAGCACCCCAGCCTGTAATTTTAAGCTTTTATTCACAGCCAATATGCTTTTGGTTGTTGAATTGAACTTGTGATTTCTCTGTCATATACAGTGGTACCTCTGGTTACGAACTTAATTCATTCCGGAGGTCCGTTCTTAAGCTGAAACTGTTCTTAACCTGAGGTACCACTTTAGCTATGGGGCCTCCCACTGCTGCCGTACTGCCGGCACACGATTTCTGTTCTCATCCTGAGGTAAAGTTCTTAACCCGAGGTACTACTTCCGGGTTAGTGGAGTCTGCAACCCAAAGCGTTTGTAACCCGAGGTGTTTGTAACCCGAGGTACCACTGTATATTGGTAGGTCATCAGGGTGACAGGTCAGTTTTCTTCAGTGCATGGCATGAGAATATTTTGGATGTGATCTGCAGCCTCAAGCCTTAATTTCAACCAGGAATGGATGGACAAATGACATGATCCAAAGAAGGGCAATTTTGTGTACTGTAGCTCTCACATGTCTGGAATATTTTTCTACAACCAAAATATTATTTAGCTACAGATAAATAGCACAACTTTAAGCTGAAACAGATGGAATATGTGACTGCATGCATCTTAGTTATTCATATATGTGGAATCTTGAAAGAGGGCTCTTCTTTCACAGTAATCATATCTGTAGGATGACTTCCTGAGTCGGTCTGTCTGTCTGTCTACCACTTTTCAATAAAACTGGTTTCTCCGGTCAGGCCTTGGCCAAAAAGTGGGTTTTTCCTACACAAGCCTCTTGGTAAACTTGGCCTCTGTGACAAGAAGTGGCTTTCCTGACTTTGGATGACCTCATTAGTTTGTGGCACCTGTAGTTTCTCATTGCTATGGTGTCCAAAGTCAGAGACTGGACCTGCTATTTAATAAACTTGTTTCAGCTGTGAGAAAGCTGTCACACTGCACATGACCTCTAGGCAGAAGAAGATTCTTACTTACATGCCCCCTCACTGGCTAAAGAGACTCACTCTGTTGCTATGAATCTTTCCTATGAAGAAGCCACCATTGCCCTTGGCCTTTTGCCTCCATTCATATTCCAGTTTGGGTCTGTGCACCTTTGCATCTGTTGTTGTTTTGCAACACCTGGAGATCACTGTTTGTGCTGTAGGTCTATAGCATTATGTTGAAGTTTAGAGTTAGGAAGATAGCTTTTGTCATTTTGCTTTCTGATTTTAAAATTCCCATTTGCACATCTAATTTGGCTTTTTAGACCTGGATTTTCTAACTATTTTTAATTGACTATTTTAAAATTGGACTTTTATAGGCTTTTCCCTGGTTCTCTTACATGTGGTTGTTTTTATTCCCTCTTTACCACATTTCCCCTTGTTAACGCATTTAAGAATGGTATCTGTTGGGTTTTGGGTAAAGCCTTAGCTTCGGAATCCAGTGAATTGGCCTCTTTGTCAAACTGCTATGGAGTAAGTTTGTAGGGCTTGAGGCTTTTAGGGACCAGAGAGCCAGTGTGGTGTAGTGGTTAAGAGCGGTAGACTCGTAATCTGGGGAACCGGGTTCGCGTCTCCGCTCCTCCACATGCAGCTGCTGGGTGACCTTGGGCTAGTCACACTTCTCTGAAGTCTCTCAGCCCCACTCACCTCACAGGGTGTCTGTTGTGGGGGAGGAGGGGAAAGGAGATTGTTAGCCGCTTTGAGACTCTTTCGGGTAGTGATAAAGCGGGATATCAAATCCAAACTCTTCTAACTCTTGTTTCTCAAATCTGAAAGAGGCATCTGGTAAGGCTCTGGGATTCTCCTGGCCTAGGCTGGTTGGGTTGGTGTTACCTTGTAAGATTAGTTTTATCCTTATGTCATTAGACACCATTTGGCCAAACAAGAACAGTCTCCTGGGATTTTGAGGGCAAGTTCTTGACACTGCCATTTCACAAAACATCTCGGTGCTGTACAGAATATTTTTTTTAAAAAAAAACTTTAAAAGCAGCACAGAACCATCATTAAAATGGATGGATGGCTACTCAAGAAAAAAAGCATATAAACAATTGCATAGGCCAGTCTGCCTAAAAAAAGAAATAGAAAAAAAGAAAATGCGAATGAGGATACTGGAAAACTGATTAGTGAAGCCTGAATAAATACTGATGAACTTCCAATGAGATGTGTTTTACATTTGCTGTGCCCAAGGCATAGGACATCTGTTTGACAGAGAATTATCAGTTGGCTATAAATTCTTGTCAGGCTATGCCTAAAAATTTGTTTATTTTACTGCAGAAACATATAACATCATTTCTTTTGTAATGAGCGATAGTATAAGCATTGTGGAAAAATCCTGCAATCCATGGCATAACATATATAGCAGGGAGTGAGCTAGTTGAATATTATTTATTTTACATTGGTATTTTAGTTTTTGAAATGTGACCAGTGATTTATGGGAGAAATAAGTTGATCACCTTCAATTTATTACCGTATGAAATGAAACTTTAATCAAGTTGGTTGTCTGATTTTTTAAATGATATTTCAGAAAGAAATATATGCCTGCATACAAACTAATTTATGTTATGGATAAGGTAAAAACTGTCTTACTGTTCAAATAGGATCCGGCTGTTCTAGGAACTGATAGGCTGTAAATTTTACTGACTCCGAAGGGACTTAAGTACACCTAATTTTCTCTTGACTTCACTCTTGTGGTCCAGTCCAGTAACACCCCTGTACATGCACAAAATACAGTTTCCACCAGACGTCTGCTACATGGGGAACAATAGATTGTGACTATGATGCAAAGGACCACATGCGGTCTTAATTTGTATGACACTTATGCCTTTTTATCCTCCCAAAGCCCAATCTGGCAGCATATCCAGAGCAACATTCCTGAGGGGTTGCTTCAGGATGGTAAAATGGACACATATGCCCAGACATGTGCAGAAATGCTTTGCATGCATGCATGAACTGTTTTAGATCCCAGCCTATATCCTGAAGCAATAACTCATATACTGTACAAGCATCATAATGATCCTCATGCAATTGCCTGCAATAAATTGGCATAAATTGGGTCATTAGCTTGGTAAAGCTGAGCTTAGAGAGTGCAGCAATACTTGGCAACAGTAAGTAGCAATGGATGAATTTGTAAATTTGGTTTCCTTCTGTGTCTCATTTTTGTAGACTTAAGTTTGGTTCATCACATTTCCACACCATTTTGTGACTCCCCCCCCCACTTTGTGTGCTTAATTTACGCTGGATTGCCAGGTGGTTTAAGATCCACCTGAGGTCCTTCCCTGCCTGGTGGTACCTTCTCCACTTCCACAGAATTCCAATTCTACCATTCTTCGTTTAGCTGGCTGGCATATCTCTGGCTGAACTGGGTTCAGGGAAACCGGTGTAGCCCACCTTAGCTGGCAACTGGACTGCTGAGCAAAATCTCTGCTGGATCCTAATTCGCTCATTCCAGGCAGATCTAGGTATAGGATTGTGTCCTTTGATAGTTTCAGCAAACTGACTCTTGATTTCTGCTCATGCAAACAATCAGTATTACGCTTAAGTGAAATACAGAGAAATAAAATGTTGCTGATGCAATTAACTATTAAAGCCGATATATTAAATGCTAAATAGCCTTGGCTAATTGAGATAGGACTGCCAAAGAAAACCAATTTTGGAATTTTTGCACATATAATGTTGTAAATAATGCTTCTATGAAGACTAGTAGAAAGACAAGCTCTTCAAAACAGCAACAAATGTTCTCAGAATTGCTTTAAATGTACACTATTGCAATTCTTGTCGTGGCGAAGGGGCTTGAATAACTCAGAGAAGATATGAGCTATGCCATGCAGGGCCACCCAAGATGGACAGGTCATAGTGGAGAGTTTTGACTAAATGTGATCCACCTGGAGAAGGAACTGGCAAGCCACTCCAGTATCCCTGCCAAGAAAACTCCATGGACAAAGACAACAGGCATATAAAAATGCCTGCTTCTTGGGAGAAAAGCAATGACAAACCTAGACAGCATCTTAAAAAGCAGAGACATCACCTTGCCGACAAAGGTCCGTATAGTTAAAGCTATGGTTTTCCCAGTAGTGATGTATGGAAGTGAGAGCTGGACCATAAAGAAGGCTGATCGCCGAAGAATTGATGCTTTTGAATTATGGTGCTGGAGGAGACTCTTGAGAGTCCCATGGACTGCAAGACGGTCAAACCTATCCATTCTTAAGGAAATCAGCCCTGAGTGCTCACTGGAAGGACAGATCGTGAAGCTGAGGCTCCAATACTTTGGCCACCTCATTAGAAGAGAAGACTCCCTGGAAAAGACCCTGATGTTGGGAAAGATGGAGGGCACTAGGAGAAGGGGACGAGATGGTTGGACAGTGTTCTCGAAGCTACGAACATGAGTTTGACCAAACTGCGGGAGGCAGTGGAAGACAGGAGTGCCTGGCGTGCTATGGTCCATGAGGTCACGAAGAGTCGGACACGACTAAACGACTAAACAACAACAACAACAACAATTGCATTGCATGTTATGCAGCATTATACTGTGCAAATGTGCCATGGTAATTTCTGAAACCACCTAGTATAGCTTACTGGTGGTGATTCTGAAACCTTTCACAGAGAATTTCCCATTATATTTTCTGCTGACCTCTGGGCTGTGTGTGCTCTATAATTAACACAAAAGTATTAGTAGGGTAAAAGGCACTTTTCAAAGGTTCCTGTATGAAAACCATCAACAATAATTCTACACTTCACACAGCCAGACACACCTTCTGCATCTAGTAATTCCTTAAACATTAGTTTCTTACATTGTACAAATTAAAAAGGTCAGCTCTTTCAATTTTCTGCCATATTATAACAGTCTTTGAATATGTGGTTAAATATTTATGTTTTATAAGTAAAGAGGTAAGGAACAGCTTGATTACAACTGTGTGTATGATATATATAATCGTGTCAAAGTATCAGATTTAATGTAGTTACTTGGGGGAAGTTGTCCCCCTTTTGTTTGGCTACAGAATAAATTTAATCATTAAAATATGAAAAATTAGTAACACACCAGCTGCTATGCATTTCAATTTTTATCAGTTGGGTTCTATTGAATTCACCATTTCTGATTAGTATTACCATAAATTAATCTGCTACCTCAATTCAATTTTTTAAGTCAGGAATTGGGATGAATGAGAGAACAGAGGAGTAAACTCGGCCTTAGTTCAAGTAACACAATTTGTTAATTTAATATACTGCAATCATTGTAATGGGATTGGATCCAGAGTAAAATAAAAAAATTCCTTCAGTAGCACCTTAAAGACCAACTAAGTTTTTATTTTGGTATGAGCTTTCGTGTGCATGCACACTTCTTCAGATACTTCAGAAGTGTTACTTCAGAAGTGTTACTTCTGTGAATGAAAAGGCTCTTTCTATTCTTGAAAAGGACTGGGGTCCAGAGAAGGCTCCTGCTGGAGGAGGGGGGCATGATTTTTCTTGCAAGGGGCCATCTCCCAAACTTTTCTGGTGTGAATTCCCAGAGCAGCTTTTCAGGGAGCACAAGAGGCTGCAGGGGGGAAGAGGAGCTCACAAACATTGCATTCCACTTTTCCCAAGTGAGAATGTTTCTTAAGTAGCGTTCTGTTCACAGGAACTATGGATTCAATCCACAGAATATGTGCTTTAGATGTATGTTAATTTGCAACAATTAAGGTTGCCAGACTCAATAGAGGACAGGACTTCTGTGCCTTTAATTGCCCTGCTCTCTTTTGAGTCTGGAAACCTTAAAGAGAAACCAGCAGACCCTTTGTTTAATTTCCAAGCAAAGGGTCTGCTGGTTTCTCTTTAAGGTTTCCAGACTCAAAAGAGAGCAGGGCAATTAAAGGCACAGAAGTCCTGTCCTCTATTGAGTCTGGCAACCCTAGCAGCAACAATTCCAGCGTCTTTGAGGTGGATTACTTAAGCAGCTGTCATTCATTTCAGGAAGGTTATGCTCCAGGGCTATAGGATCTACTGAAATTCCAGCTAACAAATAAGCTAACAGTGAGTGTTTCTATTTTCAGAAAATGGTGACAGAATTTACTAACTAATGTAAACAGAAGCAGCTTCCTAGAGGGGGTGGAGCTGCTACGCTAGACTCCTGGCAGGTGTGTCACTGTTGCTTACCGAGAGATGGGAAGAAGCGAGGTGGCAGGGAGGTCAGTGTGGTGCTTGTGTGCACTGTCAGAAGCGTGGATTGGCTGCGCTGGTACGTTTGTATGGGACAACCTCCCTGTCCCCTTCCCCCCTCCCACACTCCATCCCAGTGAGCAACAGTAACACACCTGATGGGAATGTAGCATAGTTGCTCTGCTCCACCTGGTGAGCTGCTTCTGAATGTGAAGGAAATAAAAAATATAGGCTGCTAAACTGTAGCAGTAATTTATCAGCAGGGACACTTCCATGCCCCCTTCACACTATATTTCCCCATATCTTCCTCGAATAGGACTCATTTCTCCTTTTAATGCCTGCGTCTGGATTCCTATCCTCCCAGAAACATGTCTTTCTTGAGAGCTTCCTGCTGAGGCCATTGGTAGAAACAATGCTGATGTCATCCAAAAAGTGGCAAAAATTAGGTTACATTCCTAAATCCTGGATGTGTACCATAATATGTTTTCAGATTTTTTGCCTGTTATTTTTTTAAATGATCCTTTGAGGATTATTATTAATAATATTCTGATTATTTAAATGTTTAACATTGCAATAGTTTTTGTAATTTTTTAAAAATTGAATTGTTTGGCACATGTTGTGTTGTGTGACCCACCGTGGGATCATTGACTAATGGGAAACAGACTAGAAATGGAAGGAAGTACAAAAAAAAGAAAAAGGCACAGCTTCACAGGAAGCTTTCGTGCACTTTTTTCAGTGCTTTAGCACCAAACCAGCAGAGGATCCTGCAATGAATGGTATGGCTGTGCAATCTGTATTTTTCTGCACTAGTGTAATCCCACCATCTGCATGGGTTTATGCATGCCCGTCTGCAGTACAGCTCAAAAGCAAATTGGCAGGAGGCCATTTTGGGACTGGGTGAGCTGAATACATGCATCAAATCATAGAATCATAGAATCGTAGAGTTGGAAGAGACCACAAGGGCCATCCAGTCCAACCCCCTGCCAAGCAGGAAACACCATCAAAGCATTCTTGACATATGCCTGTCAAGCCTCTGCTTAAAGACCTCCAAAGAAGGAGACGCCACCACACTCCTTGGCAGCAAATTCCACTGTTGAACAGCTCTTACTGTCAGGAAATTCTTCCTAATGTTTAGGTGGAATCTTCTTTCTTGTAGTTTGAATCCATTGCTCCGTGTACGCTTCTCTGGAGCAGCAGAAAACAACCTTTCTCCCTCCTCTATATGACATCCTTTTTTATATATTTGAACATGGCTATCATATCACCCCTTAACCTTCTCTTCTCCAGGCTACACATACCCAGCTCCCTAAGCCGTTCCTCATAAGGCATCGTTTCTAGGCCTTTTGGTTGCCCTCTTCTGGACACGTTCCAGCTTGTCAGTATCCTTCTTGAACTGTGGTGCCCAGAACTGGACACAGTACTCCAGGTGAGGTCTGACCAGAGCAGAATACAGTGGTACTATTACTTCCCTTGATCTAGATGCTATACTCCTATTGGTGCAGCTTAGAATTGCTGAGAGAATAATTTCCCCATATAGGCTTTAATGTGCATAGTAGTTGCATGTGCATTATTTCAACAAATTATTTCTTTTAGAGGGTTATTTATCTTTATACCTTTCTCGTAGAAAGGACGTCACCTAAAGCAAACCTATTTGTTTGCTTTAGAGAGCTAGCAAGCTGAAGCAATGTACTAATATTTCATTTTCCAATGTTTTCAGCATCATGTCTAAGCAGCTCGCATTTGCTAAACCCGATAAACAGGCGGAGCAACTTGCCTAGCTTTTAAAACATTTAGTTTGTATTTATATCATTATAGCGCGCGCACACACACGCACACACATATATATACCTGCTTTTTGTCCATTGTGGAACTCAAGTGGGTGTACTTGGGGTTTGTAGGCGCTTTTCCATCCAGGCATTGGCTGGATCCAGATCTCCTGAACTTCATCATGTATCCTCAGACCATGACACAGAGGGTCATTTCTGTGAAGGCCGCTCCCCCTCTCTGGGGGGCAGTGTTGCAGGCAGTGCCTTGCGCTCTCCCTGCGTACAGCGGAGTGTGTGGTGATGCCACCCGCATCACAGGGAGTCCCGGCCACGTCACATCCCACAGCTGACCAATCTGGTTGACCAGGGGGATGGGCTTGTGCTACTTAAGCAGCCACACGGCCGGGGGGGCTATAGCAGTACCCACACTTTCTCTAGTGTCTCAAATCCAGCAAATGTAGAGGACGAGAGGTTACACATCCATTTGGCTTCCCCAAAGAATCCCGAGAACTATAGTTTCTTAAGGGTGCTGATCATCCCCAGCACCCGTCGCAAACTCCTGTTGCCAGGATTCTCCATGGTTGTTAAACTGGCATAATAGTGCTTTAAATATATAGTGTGGACGTGACCACAGAGAGTGGGAGGAGAGGAGCAAGAAGTTAAGGTGGGATGAACCACAAGAGATGATGAGAAACAAAATAAAAATCAGGACACAAATGAACCTATAAAACTACTATTTGTTTCTTGACGGCCAGGTCCAGAAAACTTGCCAATGTTTAGCAGAACTCCACATGACTATTCTGGCCAAGTGTTGTGCACAAATAGCTAAACTAAGATTGCTGTTCTGGCAGCAGCAAGCAGCTCACATCTATTGTATATAATGAGACTTATTAGTCAGCAAACAATCTCCCAAGAGAAGCAATGGAATCCCTGCTGCCTGGCCCATTTCTAATTAGGCTGGACAAAGCACTATTAAATGGGCAAGAGGGAATAGCTTTGTCCTGGCACCAGTACCGGTAGATAGCAGAAGTGTTGTGTTTTGGTCTTCCATGAAACCTCAAGCAATTCACCTAAAGTAACCTATCTGCTAGTGTTATTATCTTTTGCTGAGCAGTATTTTTTAGGATGTTTTGCTTTTCACTAGTTAGCTTGTCTACCTCCCAAATAATATGACGGGATAACAGTTCCTTGGCATTAAACCCACCACAGTATCATGACGATAAATAGTCCGGCTCTGAGACAGTGAGCACAGCTTTCCCTGTGCTATTCTATACTGCTCCATACAGTAGATCTTAACATCACACATAAACATTTCTACTGCTTGGTTTTGGTGTTGTTTCAAAAGTGCAAATTGCTGAATCAAATCCCCCCCCCTTCTTATTTTGGTTCCGGCTGCTTTCTCACGTTCTGTTGCAGGAGAGCTGGTAACTGGCCATGTGGTGAAACTTTCAACCCTATATTCTTACAACTATATATTTTTTTTAAAAAAAATCCTTTAGCACCTTAGAGACCAACTAAGTTTGTTATTGGTATGAGCTTTCGTGTGCATGTACACTTATTCAGATACCTCTTGGTGAGGTTGATGAACTTCCATTTCATGCGGCTCAATGTGGTGCCTTCCATAGTTCTAGTTACAGGTAGGTAGCCATGTTGGTCTGCTGTAGTCAAAACAAAATGAAAAAAATACCTTCCAGTAGCACCTTAGAGACCAACTAAGTTTGTTATTGGTATGAGCTTTCTTCAGGTATCTGAAGAAGTGTGCATGCACACGAGGGCTCATACCAATAACAAACTTAGATGGTCTCTAAGGTGCTACTGGAAGTAATTTTTTTATTATGTTACAAATGAATAGGGTGGCACAGTTTTGACTACGGCAGACTAATACTGCTACCTACCTGTAACTTCTTACAACTACGCAGAAGATTGCGTGTGTGTGTGTGTGTGTGTGTCCTGAAAGAATGGTGAAAGTGATCCCTTGCTACCAGTGCTCAACCACAGCATAGTGAAATCCCAAGCAACTACCACATGCCAACTAGTGTGAAATCGCACAAAGCCAAGATAAACCATATCACCACTTCTTCAAGAGCTTTTCAATGTGAGCAGTCAAAGGATCAGTAACGCTTAAAATGTAAGCCCCACAAGTAACCACATGGATCAGCTTTTCTTGTTGTCTTGTCAGTATTTTGGACTTTTCAAGGGAACTGATGTTCCCAAAAATTTCACTGACGTGCTTGTTTCATGTGCTTGAAGAGAAAGTGCCGTATTTATCCGTGTATAAGACGCCCCCATGTATAAACACCCCTTAGCACTACCCATGTATAAGATGAGCCCCAATTTTAAACCAAATTTTTTGGTTAAAAAACCTAGTCTTATACACGGAAAAATGTGGTACATTTTTTTTCAAAGCAGGGCTGTTAAAATGAACTCTGCTACAAACACACACACCTACACATTTAATGCAATTAAGCAATTTCTGTGCATTCAACTTGCACACAGAGGTGGGTGCATCTGGTTGAGTAAATGCCTGTGCAGTTCTGATTGTTTATTCTCTTTTGCCATGGTGTGTGTTAAGTGTTCAGAGGACTGAATTGCTTACAGGAGAATATAATCGCCCCCCCCCCGGCAAAATAACCAGCATCAGTAACATGAAACTGTGTACAGTAGATACTGTATTTAGTTGTGATTATTAACTAGAATAATGTCTTTTGGCTTAGAACTGTAATCAATCTTTCATTTTCTCTAATTAGGAAACTGTGCAAAAAGAAATTATTGGCAAACCCACGTCGGGTAGGTGATTATTATTATTTTCTTAAAGTCCAGTTTTTTGTTTATCAGGCTATAGCAACAAGTCTTATCCCAGCAGTGGAAATGTAATAGGGTAGCTTAATAAATTCAAATAAAATGTCTGCTTGAAGGAAGAGATAAAAATAACAAATTAAATGGTTCAGTGAATGCCTAGTTCTGAAACTATTTATAATTGTATAGCACTTGAAACCTGTGATAGATTTTTAAATTATGTGACAGGATGAACAGAGATTTCCATCTAGCCATGCAATGTCATGAGCAGTGATGTTCATGTTAAATTTCTCAAAATTTAAAAATTAATCATAAAATCGAGGAAGGGGAAAAAAGAGTGTGCACATTAAATTGAGTAATTTGGAGATGCTGAGTGACAGGAAAAGTAAAGGTCAATTAAAGTATAT